>NC_134702.1:121116281-121716281 GCF_043290135.1 Rhipicephalus microplus
GTCACGGCCGCGGTAGCGTAGGTCTGTGGATGGGATGAGGGGCTCCACGATACAGTTGACGAGTGACGTTTGCTCTACAACGCATTAGGGCCCGGTGTATTTAGGAAGAAGTTTTGCGGAGCGGCCAGGTACAGTAGCAGGTGCCCGAAGCCATACCAATGAACCAGGTGGAAAGTTTGGAGCCGAACGGTCCCCAGTCAGGCGGGATGGTTGCTGCCACTGGTCCTCGGTAGAAAAAGAGCGGGCAAGCTGGCAGAACTCTTCAGCATGTCGAGCAGCTTCGGGCAAAGTTGTACTTTCGGTCTCATAAGGCTTATATGGGAGAATAGTGTCTACTGTATTTGAAGGTTCTCGTCCGTACAGAAGAAAGTATGGCGAAAACCCACTAGTAGCTTGTACGGCAGTATTGTACGCGTAGGTGACGAAGGGGAAAACTTGGTCCCAATTCGAATGATCAGAGGCGACGTACATCAACAGCATATCGCCAAGAGTACGGTTGAAGCGCTCCGTCATGCCATTCGTTTGAGGGTGGTACGGTGTACTTGTGCGGTGCACGATTCGGCATTCGTTGAGTAATGCCTTCAAGGCGTCAGAAAGGAACGCACGGCCTCTGTCACTTAAGAGCTCGCGAGGGGCACCATGACGAGGAATGAAACGTTGCTACAGAAACGTTCTAACGTCATGGGCTGTGGAAGTCGGCAGCGCGGCTGTTTCGGCATAGCGTGTCAGATGGTCTATCGCAACAATAATCCAGCGATTACCAACTAGAGTTGATGGTAGTGGTCCGTAAATGTCAATGCCGACGCAATAAAAAGGTCGACTAGGACAACGAAGAGGTTGTGGCGGGTAGACTTGCCCGGAAAGTAAGTTTTGTCGTTGGCACTGAGCACACGAGCGAATGCATTTGCGCACGTAGTTATACATGCCACGCAAATAAGATCTTAGTCGAAGCCTAGCGTATGTCTTGAAGAGGCCTGCGTTGGCACACTGTGGGTCTTCGTGAAAAGCTTCGCAGATAGTAGCTCGAAGATGGCAGGGTATCACAAGGCGACACTTGCAACCGTCAGAAAGGTAGTTGCGTCGATAAAGAAGATGATCCCTTAGGCAAAAGTTGCTAGCCTGGCGGCAGAGAGCGCGAGACGGCGAAGGAGTGAGAAGATCAGAAAGAATGGTCATGAGGGCACTGATCCAGGGATCCTTTCGTTGTTCTATGGTCATGTTGCGCATGGCGAATGACGCAAGTGCAGGCTCGAGGGAAGAGAGGCAAACACCTTCATCCGATATGGGTGAGCCAGAAAGGGCGTCGGTGTCCGTGTGCTTACGACCAGATCTGTAAATAACGTGGATGTCGTATTCCTTAAGTTTGAGCGCTCAGCGAGCAAGTCGTCCGGAAGGGTCTTTAAGTGTGGATAGCCAACAAAGGCGTGGTGGTCAATGACGACGTCGAATGCGTGACCATACATGTAGGGGCGAAATTTTCCAAGGGCCCAACTAATAGCTAAACACTCTTTCTCGGTCACGGAGTAGTTAGCCCTAGCTTTCCACATCGCGATACGACGTGGCCAAGAATGGTGAGCGGCCGGGCACCAAAACGACACTCCTTGATGTTGACTTGAAGGCCGGCGTCGGTGAGGCGTGTGAGGACGTGCTCGAGACGATTTAAATGGGTGTCGAAATTGGTGGCAAAAACAACTACGTCATTGAGGTAGCATAAACATGTGTTCCACTTGAGGCCTCGTAAAATAGTGTCCATCATTCTTTCAAAAGTGGCCGGAGCGTTACAATCGTAGGCCGAAAGGCTTAAAGGTAAATTTGTGTAGTTCATCAGGTGTGAAGAATGCTGTTTTCGGTCGGTCAGATGCTTCCATAGGTACTTGCCAGTATCCAGACCGTAAATCCAGCAAAGAGAAGTATTCTGCTCCCTGCAAACAGTAAAGGGCGTCGTCTATTCGCGGTAACGGGTAAACGTCCATACGGGTAATCTTGTTTAAACGTCGATAGTCCACACAGAACTGAATGTAGCCGTTCTTCTTCTTAACAAGAACGACCGGTGACGCCCAGGGACTGTTAGAAGGCTGTACAATACCACGCTTGAGCATGTCAGCAACCTGGTCGTCAATAACACGGCGCTCCGACGCTGAGACTCGGTAGGGGCGCTGCCGTAGAGGCGTATGGCTTCCTGTGTTAATCTTGTGAGATATGTTTGATGTGCGACTGAGGCCAGAAGCGTGGCTGTCAAAAGAAGTACGAACCTTTTGCAGCAGGTTCACCAACTGGCTTTGTTCTGAAGAAGACGTTGCGACATTGATGGAGTGGTGGAAAGCGTCAACGAGTGACTGGTCAACAACAAAGTCAAAAATGAGTGCGCTGAGGTCCGTAGAAGTGCTCTGAGGTCCGTAGAAAGTAAACTAAGTGGAGCATCAAAAATGTGACGGGTGTCGATCGGATGCACGTGACTGAGACATTCACCATAGAATAAAGGTAAACGCCCTTCTAGCGTATTGTACACGAGCGTCTTCGTGACGCCATGGTGGAGAGTAAGGAGAGCAACGGGCATTGGAAAGCATTTGCGTTGAATGAACAGGGCAGAGGGCGTAAATAGAACATCACCGTCGGAAATAGCGTCAAAGGACACAGTCTCAGCAGAAAAGAGTGCGGTGGTACGGTGGTGTCGTCGGAAGACAAATAATAGTACGGCAGAGAGGCTTCGACAGCGTCAACATCAGGAAGTGCAGATAGCTCAAGTTGAGCGCGACAGCAGTCAATGACGGCATTATTATTCGCAAGGAAGTCCCAGCCGAGTATCTTGTCATGGGAATACGAGGGCAGCACTACGAATTCGACGATATACACAATCCCTTCAATGACGACTCATGTCGTACAGGCTGCGAGAGGTGTTACACTTTGTGCGTTAGCCGTTCTAAGAGAGAGGCCGGATAATGGCGTCAGAACTTTGCGGAGTTTGCGGCACAGGTTGATGGAACGAACGGATAGAGCGGCTCCGGTGTCGACAAGCGCCATGACGACGATACCATCGACTGACACTTCAATGACGTTAGCTGGACAGGGGCGAGGACTTGTGCATGGCGACGGGGATGCAGTTCGTGCCTCGGGAACTGCGGCCGTTAGTTTTTCTGGTCGGCTGGTCCGGAACGACGACGCATATGGGAAAGCGAACGTTGACGTGGAGATGGGGAGAGGCGGGTGGGACCGTGTGGACGATCAGAAGGAAAGAAAGAGGAAGGAGGGCTAGAAGGCGTAGAAGAAAACTGAGGGTCGAAAGAGGGCATTCGTCGAATGTTCTAAGCAGCCTGGCGACGACGTCAATAACGTGCCACGTGGCCAACATCGCCATAAGCAAAACATATCGGACAGTTGTCGTGGGTCCGCCATTGGTCGGAGTAGACTCCGACTTGCGGCTGGGGGGCAGAAAACTGTGGTCGAGGTGGTATCGGCATAGGCGGCGGTGTATAGGTCGGCGGCGAAAAGGGCGGCGGCGTATACATAGGCGCTGGCTGAAACGCAGGCTGTCGAGGTCGAGCAACGACCTCGGTGTACGTGAGAGGTGCGGCGACTGGTGGCAGTTCATGGGCGGGAGAAAGAACTTGTGCGACCTGGTTTTGAATGAAGTCGCGGAGTGTAGACGTTAATATGCGTGGTAGATCGGGTACGCAGGACATCAAAGAGAGCTGACGAGCAACCTCAGCGCGGATGAACTCTTGGATCTTGGAGAGAAGAGGGGCACGGTCTTCTCCTATGCCAAGGGTGGACAGGCTGGAAAAAGTCGTCGAGCACCGAGGGACGTCGGGTGGAAAGACGTTATGTGCGCAACTCGTCAAAACTCTGGCATAAGTCGATCAGTTCTAGAACAGTGCGAGGACTCTTAGAAAGCAACATTTGGAAAGCGTCGTCCTCAATGCCCTTCATGATGTGCTTGATATTAAGCTCTTCGGACATCGACTTGTTGACTCGCATGCAAAGGTCCAGAACGTCCTCAATATAGCTTCTGAAATTCTCACGAAGCTGCTGGGACCGAGTATGCAAGCGTTGTTCGGCACGGCGTTTGCGTACCTCCGGCCGTCCGAAAACTTGTTTGAGACTTGTTTTCAAGACCGACCATGTAGGGAGTTGCGCATCGTAGTTTTTAAACCTCAGCCTTGCCACGTCCGACAGGTAGAAGGAGACGTAGGCCAACTTGGCGGCGTCATCCTATCTGTTGTGAGTACTCGCTCGCTCGTACATTGAGATCCAGTCATCAATGTCCTTGTCTTCTGTGATTGAGAAAACAGGGGGATCTCGCCGACGCAGAGAACCGGCGCAGAGAACAGTAGGCGGTGCCTGTGGAGGAGTTCGAGCGGCGCTCGCGTCGATAGGCATAATGTATGGTAAAATGCGATTTCGAAGCTCCAGGGTGATTGAAAACCAGCAGATTCCACCACTTGTAACGGGGTTTATTTGCAGAGCAAAACGCAGAAGGCGAAGCAGTCAGGAGCGCCCGGCCAAGCGCAGCAAGCACGAGCTTATGCTGATGGCGATGCCCCTGACGCGCCGAGAAATGCCGCTGAGGCGCCTCTTCTTCACTACAATATATATATGAACCAGCGGCCCTTCTCTTCGTAGCGCAGGCAGAGAACTCAACTCTCATGAGTTTCCACTATATGAGCTAGAAGTAGTTTAGCGCTAGTGTCTATGCGGTTTGTTTCGATGGCACTTCAAGAGATCACATCAGACTAGGCTAAAGTGCCCAGCACGCAAC
This sequence comes from Rhipicephalus microplus, assembly GCF_043290135.1. Lineage (NCBI taxonomy): Eukaryota > Metazoa > Arthropoda > Arachnida > Ixodida > Ixodidae > Rhipicephalus > Rhipicephalus microplus. The sequence goes on from NC_134702.1 coordinate 121,121,038, forward strand.
TCCTGCTGCTGGTTGCTGCAAAGATATTTAAACAACGACGTCCTAATGATAGGAAGTATCGTTATACTGCGTCCAAGTCCCTTGTGCTATACCTGCAGAATAAACGAATTTTCGTTGCTAACATCACGTAAAAGCCACGGGCAACAACACTGTCGACTCCCACGTGCTCTGTTGCTCTGGATTAAGTCTTATTTTATCTGTACCGCTATGAGAATAATAGAAATTAAAGACTTCAGATGTCTTTCCTAAGAATAATTTTCCTGCGATACACAACGTTTGTATACGAAGTGTAAAATAAAAAAAGTGTGCTGAGCTTGTTTTCAAATAAATATTGCTTCAACTTTTTCTATGCAAGCATGATTAAAATTAGTTTTGGATTATCGGTACTTGGAGCGTGTTTCTCAAGAACGGAGGTGTGAGAAGCTTGAACGTTGTAACGGTTGTCCTCTTCATTGTTGTTCTTTGTATAGTTGTGCATTTTTTACGTTCTTCGTTTTATTTGAACGGCGCACTGCAAGTAACAAGCTGCTTTGGGTTTTTTATTTACCATTCCGATAACTATAACTTTTGTTTCATTGCATTTGAAGTGAAACCGCGAGTTTTCGGGTATGCACGGACTTTATGAGTGAGGCCAACGCTTGTCTTAAAGTCGCCACCTCACACTGTGTTGATGGTTTCATTAACCGTACTTCTGTTGGAAATGTACCAAATCGTAACGACACGTCGTGACTACGGTTGCAGGAGCTATTCGCGAAGACCACAGTCACGATACTTTTCGTCACTGTTCCGACGACCAAGACCATTGTCAGAGGAAAGTGTCAGATGTGAAAAAAAGCAGTCTGAGTATGGTGTCATGAATTGCGTGCCCAAGAATCTTCGCGAACCGCGAAGTCATATGCACGGCTATCGTTGACGGAACTTTTTTTCTTTGCAGCCTGATCGTTTATTTTTTCAATGTACCTTTTGTGCACGAAATAATTTCCCGATATCTCGATCGACTTAAGAATATGGATCTTTTATGTTAAAGAAATAAAATGGGAATAATGCAATACCAGAAGAATTTACGTAGCAAGAAAACACAACAAGCAGCTGGTCTGTATACTCTTCGCAACAAACGAAATGTGACCAGTGGCAAGCATGAGCCGCCCATTTGTCACCATGAACATGTGAAGTGCTGCCAAATCGTTGTGTTTCGCGCCTGTCAATGGTGACAACCGAATGGGGCATTTCTATGAACGCTAGCAGTACAGAGGGAACGAGAACGTTCGATACGTTTTTTTTATTATGAGAGCGACGGCTGTGACTTTTTTATTCCACCAAATACTGGCGATCAAGGCTCTTCTCAGGATGAAATAACCAGTCAGGCCTAAGGGCCTTAACTTCATCATACACACTTTGCAAAGATATCTGTAGTCCAAGCTTACTCGTACAATGCTTGTAAAATTTTAACTTCGAGCCCACATTAACCATAATAAACCTTGATTAGCACTGTCTATCTGGTTATAGAAACACACTAAATTATTCGTGCTTGAACACTGTAAAGTATAGCTTAAGCAAGCGGTAAAGACAAGAGGAGTGTCCATTTTCAGCATAAATACAACGCAGAATTGCTCTAAATAAGTATCCAGAGTGACAGAAATCCGTTGAAGGAAGTGAATGGTCAAGGTGATCATCCATCGCTTCTGGGAGCAGCTATACCTTTCAACCATTGCGAATGATCGCAGTGTGATGCCCCCATCACTTGTGTCTGAATATGTGTTCTTTGCAGATGCACTAGCACCAAAGGTGACCGGGCTTCTACTCCACAAAAGCTGCTGCATGGTATCGTGACTCTCTGCTACCGGTGTGTTACGAAATGCTCACGCACGTACTTTTGGAATTTTTTGTGCGCATTCGTTCAAGTGCATCTGAGCAACTTCAGAAGATCAAAGTGTTGTGCGCTCCACGGAATTGAAAGAACGCCGCCCTATAACCAGATTCACGCTGATGAAGGCTAGCCCGCACGCCACAAGGTTGATTGATCGATCGATCGATCGATCAATAGATGATAGATAGATAGATAGATAGATAGATAGATAGATAGATAGAGAGATAGATAGATAGATAGATACTGTTTTTGTTGGCCATGTAAGCTTCATATTCAACACTGTGGGATAGCAGTTGGCGATTGGGCAACACAAACACCTATTGTGTTGCACTGGCCACATTAACAGTCATTTCCTTGCAAACACAATGATGTTACTTCATAGAAGCTTTAACCTGTAGGCCAAGAGGTGTCTTTAGAACATGCCAGATGTGCACAGATTTTCCCCACGGAGTGAATTGAAAATATTGTGTACTTGCAGACTATCGAGCTAATAGAAATTGGGTCGACTGATTGTCAAGGTCCCGCAGGTCGCGGAATCAAATCCCGGCTGTGGCGGCTGCAATTCTGATGGAGGCGGAAATTGTGTAGGCCCGTGTACTCAGATTTCGGTGCACGTTAAAGAACCCCAGGTGGTCGAAATTTCCGGAGCCCTCCACTACGGCGTGTCGCATAATCATATGGTGGTTTTGGGACGTTAAACCCCACAAATCAATCAACCATGAATCAATGATTTTCAAGGTGCATTAGAAATGCGTATCCTTGCGACAACTGATGTCGTATATTGCTATACTTGGTTTGCGGCAAATCTGTACTCCTTTTCTTTTTGGCGTGATTGAATTTACCTCGAGTGGTACCTTCATGGCGGCACCATAATAAAGCAGCAAGATAGGCACTTCAAGTGCCACTGCGCAGAAACCATGACGCTGATTGATAAGTTATTTTCGTTTCGCGTGTTAATAAACACATGTTTATTTTCCTTAAGCATCCAGTGAGGGCTTTCGAGGATATATTTTAGCAGTTCATGTCTGTGTGTTCAAATACAGAAACGATAATCAAGGAATGATAGAGTGCAAAGAAGGAAAAAGCACAGGTTTTGCCTAAAGCAAGACTACGTGCGTACCGTTCCAAGGCCACCGTAGTTCAGTGCGGTGACCCCATGCATATACATTAACGGACGAAGCATGGAGCCTGTCGGTACTGTAATAAGGTTGACATCGTAGTCATAATACGGACTGGTGCCAGTTTCGTCATACAACGGCGTCGTTGTGTCCATCCACATGTACCGAGAAGAGAGACCCAGAGCCTTTATCCACGCCGGGAACAGTGCCCCACGGTCCAGCTCCACATCCGGGTACGGTTCTGAGTCAAATAATAAAGAATGATTTGATAAATATCAAATAAAAATATCAAAGGTCTCCTCAACTGTGAGCAGCGTATTGTGCTTTTAAGTAGCTGTAATCTTTAATTCATAGCGTGATACCTGAGCCACTTAAATTTCGTCGAACTGTTGAGGTTATGACTACTTCTGAGATAAAGTTGAAATAGTGTCCTCACAGAGTGCTTGATACGCCACCGAAAACAATTTCGTATTAGAATGTATTGCCTAATAACTATGTTGTGAATGCCCAATGCAACACACACACTAGTATTAATAGCAAAAGAATGGTGTAAGCCTTGTAGTTCGAGATCCTGCATTCGTCTCCAATAGAATGGAACTTGAGAAAGCGCATAGTACGTCATGTTTACATAAGAATGGTTCAATGCTCACCTCTCAGGTCAGCCATCTCATCAGCAAACGCATCAGCAATCATTCCGTGATTATTCTTTGAATTCTTTTCTCTTTCATGACTATTTGTTTTCGCTATAAGAGTGTGTGACATAAAGCCGAGTTGTTAGCTCATGAAAAAAAAACATTGATAGCTCATGGCAACCAAACGCGCGTAGATACGAAATGTTGAAATGTTGATACGGCACATGGATGATGGTGCCGTCTAGTACACATAATTGCAAATGCCCTTCTTCGTGCGCAGTAAATTACACAAATATTTATTGTATATTTCCCAAAATAGTTATTAAAAACCAAAACAATATTCCCACCCGTTTATAACAAGTAAACATGCTTGCTAATGATATATATTCTTAGATATATAGTGTTATGAATTGTTATTATAACGATTCCTTAAAGTATTTTGATGCCAACAATGACAATTTTCCAAGATATCAGCGCTTTCTTGGGTATGGCTTTTCTGGCACAGCTTTTTTGTCTAGAGTTTGTATGTTAACTCTCTAGAAGTGATACACGCATGCTCAGTGCCGCGGCAGCGATGGGATGGATGACGTCACTCACAAAGCAGCCAATGGCGCGCATGCTTGAGTACGACGCAGAGAACGACGTAACTGATTGTACAGCCATTGTAGACAACTCGTGACCGTATACATTATTCGCTCCAAAACGTTCACCGTAGTCCTATATGTACGTTCTGTTTCCCACCATATAAAAAAACCTGCCACCCATTAAGACGTAATTGTGGTTTTTCCTGCTGGCAAAAAGCTGGGAAGCGTGTGCGCAGGAGCACAGAAAAGGTTGCAGAGGGGCCACTACCTACCGCCCGTGAAATGTGCTCTATAAGGCACTCTAGGCGTTTCCGTAATTGTGCCAGCGGAATGGGGCACTTCATCTCTTTTGTCCTGCGTTGGTGTGCACATGTTCCAGACGGGCCGATGTGTCAACTTCGGTCAAAAAAAGCACGCCAATGCTTTAGGAGCTACGTCATCCGAGCTTCAGTCTCTCCATTTCTGGTACGGTGTGGTGTGCAGCTGAGCTACACAAAACCCCTGGAGTGATGAGGCACAAGGACTAGAGCACGCGTGAAATTGCCGAAACTTTTAATAAAAGCGACATGCAGGTGCGCAAGGCCGAGTTCACTCTGCCTCTCTTATTTGCCTACGCTGTCCTGCACCGTTCCGACAGGGCTACCAGTCTTTCTAGAAGCCAAGCATCCGAGATGAAGAGACGTTCCGCGACATTTTTGTACGGTATAGAGCACGTGTCAGCCAACAATGAAAAAAGCGTGTTGCTCTACTGATGTTGAGGATTTATATGTACAGCGTACGCAGTTAGATGTTTGGTTGGTGTGCATAAGGTTTCATAATGCCATCCTTCTTGTTTAGGCCACGTTTTTCTGTTAAACCTTCAGTTGTTAGACAGCGCTTGTGTAAAGTGCTTTCTTGTGTTTCAAGTGCTAATTTTGGTGGTCAACATGAGAATGTTCAAACCAGCCCAATTCGCTGCATTATTGTTGTATTACTTCGAAATGACCATTTTTGAAAGCCTCCAACTCAAGCTCCCCACTCCACACTAAGCGCACTCATGCAGCATTATGTTTTTTTGTCATAAGCTTAATGTGATATCATGCTACATGTAATCCCGAGGTGTCTTATGGGTTATACTAAGTTGGAACAGGGTGCATGGCTTTTAGAGCAGCGCTGTGAGCAGGCTCAAGTGCCTTTTGTGGCAGTCTTGGGGCATCCAGAAAGGCTTTTTGGAGCAGCTAGAAATGCCTTTTTTTAGCACGTTTGGAGCAGCCAGAATGCCCAGACCAGACGTGGCCCCGTTTTACAGCATCTGCGATGCAACATTTGTCTAACGCTGCAGTTGTCAATTACTACGGTAAATTGTGCAATATTCCTATTATTGAGATAGCAATTATATGGATACTTCTCGACCGATTGTCCCATTGACTTTATGTCACGTATACTGTTCAAGCTACTTTACCCACGCCTCCCTATTAAAAAAACTGCGTTTTCAATGTATTCAACTGTGTGGGTAACACTGCGCTGTACAGTGTGGCCCAGTGCACTACAGTTGGAGGAAGCCACTGGGACACACTGCACAGCGTGGTCCAGTGTCTTACAGCGCGTTTGGGGGCACTGGTCACCCTCACAGTGTCTCACCGCACACTGGAAATATTAGCGACACATTGAAAAAACCTGGGCAAGATCAGGGCACTTTCTGTAAGACTTCATATCAGTCTATCGCAGAAAGCTTACCAATCATATACAAATGTGTAACCTAGTATATGTGCTACACCTATATGGCCTTAGTTTTAGTTAGGTGATGCACGTGTGAGTACACTAACAATCATATGTCGAGCGCGTGGGCGTTTTCCCGAAATATGATGGAGTGTAGTCAATGTATTTCTTAAACCGCATCGATAGAACTGATAATTCTCAGCACAGTGTAACAGTAGTATTATTCTGATAATCCAGATCAACCTGCTCTAGCAGTCAGTCGTTCGGGCTCGTACCGCAAAAAGCCGCACGTCCCCGGCAGCAGTTAACCGCTGCAACACCCAATATCGGAGTTATTTGCTTTTTATTTGTGTATACTTGAAGGTTAAATTATGATCTCGCTTGGGTCAGTTATCATCGAAACTACATTTTAATGGTTATTCTTTGTAAATAAATAGCCGCGATCTCCACAGTGACGTCGCTGAGCCTAGTGGCTATTTCGGCGAGAGGGAACTGCTGCGGTTGTAGTACGCGAAACGTAAACGAGGAGGACAGAAAATACTTCAAAACACATGATCGAAACTACAGTGTTCAGTGAGTAGTTCAGATGCGCGATGCTTTCTGCGTAAAAATGAATAACCGGTTAGCTAGTTAGTGCAATTGCCGTAACACATCTGCGGTCACATTGATACGTTTTACGGGAAAACGTACCAGAATAATGTTGCGAGCCAAGGTAAACGGTAACAAATAAGCTGACAACCACCTATTATGTTAACCCGAAATTGAAGAGATTAAACTGTGCGTTTATAAGTGACAAAATGAAAATATTGGATACTGGAAATAGTTTAAACACGAAAAAAAATACCTCCTTTCTTGTTTTTCAGGTATGGTGCAAAGGGCAACATGTAGAGATTCGTGTTGTGTAGTGCCTTGAGGTAGTAGGTTCGACTCCCGCTCATTCTCTTTTCAATAGTATTTCGTGTTTGTTTTGTCTCTGTGCTCATTTTTCAGTCATAATTACGATATAGGCACGACCAAAATTTTCAAAACCAATTTAAAAGCCCGGTTTTAGCTGTTCACGGTTGTCTCATAATGCAGTGCGCCAGCGTCCTAGTGTCAAGCACCACATTATTAAAGTTATCTGGTATGACAGTGGGACTTTGTCACTGTGATTTACGATCGGTATAAGGTCTATAGAAGGGTAAATGGGCGTGAGTGGGGGCAAAAAACGTGGCTGAACGAGAGACCAAGCAATCCGGCTGAGCTCTGTTGCTTGGAGGGCACATGTGATAACAGCACAGCAATCGGGAAAAGACTGCCGTCGAAGCAGAGAGAAAGCACTCCACACATCATAAACTAGCATAAAAGAACGCGAGGGGAGCAGGGGTCCCTTGAACAGCCATTGTGAACTTTGCATGTAAAGGCGCGGCCGCAATCGCTGGCACGTGAACTAGCTCAGCATGGCGGGAACCACTGACTCGTATACAACTGATGCGCTCTCATCGCGAAGAAACAATCGCGAATCCAAAAGACTTAGCTTGACAGCCGCGTTTCAATAACGTTACAATTTGTTGCTATTGCATTCAATCCTTTGCCGTACAACTATGAGTAGCCGTCCATATTTTTTTTCAACATGTGCGCACTATCGTCGACCAGAGTAGAAAAGTTTTGTATAGTGAAGCACAGCGGTAAAACGAACGACGCAATGAGTGTGCGCTCGTAGGCTAAACAAAGATAAGAAAAAAATCCCGATCACTGTTCACGGGTTTCTTTCCTTTGTGCGTACGTTTGAATTTAGCTGCAACCATTCGACATAAAATTAACGTGTTAGCGACAAATTGTATTGTTGTGTCAACTAAGGCTGCCAGCTAAATCCTTTGGAGCCAATATCGCTTTAATATATGCTGGTGACAAAAAATACAGCTATGCCTGCAAAAAACGCTTTCTCCGTACGCTTCCCCTCATTCGCGCTAAGAGTACAGCACGTAGAAGAGTTCACGAGTCATTCGCGCTGATGCCTGTTAAAAAAGCGCGCACCCCAGCGATTGCGACCACGCACTCAAAACCTTCAGCTGATCGAGTGGTCACAGTTTTATTAAAACTGAAACTGTAGCAGTTTCTGTAAAGAGGAAAAAAAAGTCACATTCCCTTGTACGGTTCCTGATGGCTGTCACAGATTTTGCCTAAATTTGGTTGTTGTGGCTTATTACGGTGCTGTGAAACCAGTTAGGAGCAGCATAAATGGTTTGGTACAGGATAGCACAGGCAATAGGGTCTGGTGCACAATGGAGCAGCTGTTCCACTCCTGGTTGTGCAATCATCCCAACATGCACTCATCTGTGTTTCTGAAGATACCTTGCTACATGTCTCGCGGCATTTCCGTGATTTATTGACAACTGCCATAGGCAAGCCACGAAAATGGTTCTCTTCGGTTTTTGTAACTGCCAAATAGAGGTTATTGAGAACCACAGTATAGTCGCGCAAACACCCGTCACCCAAAGCCTTCATACCAAAGGACGTGAGAACAGAAGCAAACAGCGCTTTTTGAATCTTTACTAATTATTGTATGTGCTGTAAGCATTATGAAATGACCCCCCACCAACTTGGTCAAGCCCAAAACATTACAAAAGGCAAAACGTCATTCACTTGCTCTTGTTCCGTGGTATGTCACCTGCAGTTTTATACACTTTAGCTTATTGGTATTTATACAAAAAGATATATCGTCATTACCACTCTATTTAGAGCCGGTTTACTCGTGCTCCATACCATACTTGCGATATATTCTTAATGCTCGTAACAGCATCCATTCGTAAAATAAACTGAGTTTAAACTGATAATTGCAAAACATAAGTCCTCGTGTAGTTACGCGTACAATCGCTTCATCACGCTACCAAGAGATGTTTGAGTGCATTCGATCGATAGAATTGTACACATTATTATTACATTTTGCCATCGCACCTGCTTAGTGATCGGCTAGATACAATATACCCCGTTACAATATACTTGAACTGGGAATGAATAGTTGTGGTATATAGAAGGCATTTTACAAGAGTCCTAACCATAACTGTATGTTACTCGGCACTTGAGCTCGAGAGTGTGAAAATGGTACGACCTAAGCAATCTTCTCGTTAAGTAAGAAGCCAAGTACTGTTTTCTGCCACAGTATAGATGTAGTCGAAGTTTAAAGCGATTGAAATCAACGTTGACAATCGCATTCAACATTTTAAAGCAGCTCCTGAAACATGTGTGCAGCCCTCCAGGCACCATTTTCCCAGATTATTTTAGGAGATATGATTCACCATTGCGAAAAAACGCCAAGAAAGTGATGCATAATTAATAAAAACTGCGTTTGGTCCTCAGTTGTAAGTTATTGAAGGTGGCAAGTGAACATTTCTCGCAAAGCTATAATACGAGTCTGAAGCCGCACTCACGAAAAAACTTGTGTGATTGAATTAGTGCTCATTAAGCAAGACGAGAAAGTCAAGCCAGAGAAAAGATAGGGGACAGACTAGCTGTCCTGTTAGATGCACAACGGGAGCGGCTACTCCCCTTGCGGCCGTCCCGAGTGTACACACGCGTTTTTATGTATTGTAGTAGAGACGTGAATACTAACTGTAAAGTGCTTCTACGAAGTCATGATCCAAGCGCTGCCCGGGGCTTCCCACGTACGCCAGCATGTCTTTAACCTTCTTCACAGCAGCTAGTCGAAAGGCGGTGCTGAGCCAGGGTGACACATGCAGACCCATCTCGTAGGCAGTGCGTATTTCATCCACTATATTGCTCGCCCTCCTTACCAGGTACGGTTGAACTTCTGTTGAGGAAAAGGTAATAAAAGCAACCCGTTTTAGAGAAGTCATTGTCGAATGCAGTATGACACACTAGTATATCGTAGTACAATAATGTTGTCTGTTTTGATTGTCTTCTCTTTTGCGCTAAATGAATTATGAAAGGTAGCCTTGGATGAGATAATGATTGAATTCACGCTATACAGGGAAGAAGAGTGACTGGAATAAACAACTAACTTTTACTGCTCAAAAAAGCCATGTATACAACTGTGTTAAATTGGGGGCAAGCTGTGCCACCTAACAACTGGTCAAATAGGTCAATTATGTAGTAGGCATTGGTGGCCTGGGACTTATGAAGAGCGTATAATAAAGTAAAACTGGAAGGTAGTGAAAGAAAGTATGTTAAATTTATATATTGTTACGTCTACGACAGGGGTTTATTCAGAGCCGACGTAACGGTCGACTCGACAGTATACAGCAGTGAACGCGCATCAGCGAGCTCTTGCCACCAACCGAACGTCCTCTTCTTCTCCCACCACCATGTTCCCCGCTACACAGGTGCACATACCTAAATTACACATGTGGTAACATTTCCTTCCACGCAGACGAAGCCCACTGGGCGAGTCAAACAGTCTCTCGAGGAATAAAGCGCTTCAAACGTGCAACATGGTCAAGTTCAGTTTTTGCAGACCGTTGGCCGTTTTAATGAAGGCGCGCTATGCGGTAAACTAAATCACTGATACGGTCTACAACAAGATAAGGTCTCGCATAGTGCGCTACCAGTTTTCTCGCTCAAACCGCGTTTTCTAGTTGGTGTCCACAGCAACACTAGGTCACCGCGATTGTACGTCACGTGTCGGCATCGGCGGTAAAAATGTGCCTTTGAGCGGTCTTGCGAAGCAAGAGTATGCAGTATACAGGGTATGACGAGGTGTTCGAACATATAAAAGAAAGAAAGGACTGTAGCCGGTAGTTTCATGCAGAGTGGTGTTGAATGCATATGTGATAAAGGGTAGAATACTGTCCCAGTCCTTGTGATCTGATGCTACATACATAGACAGCATGTTCGAGAGAGTTCTGTTAGTTCGTTCAGTTAGACCGTTCGTTTGGAGATGATACGGCGTAGAGCGCCGAAACCTAGACGCACATACACAAAGCATCTCTTCCACCACGTCTGCTGTGAATTGTCGACCACAGTCACTGATTAAATTTGGGGAGGTCCATGTCAAAGAATTACAAAACGTAGCATGAAGGAAAACACATTGGCTGCAGGTGCCGATGGTATGGCAGCTGTCTCGCAGTACCGTGTTAAATGGTCTGTGCAAACGACTATCAAGCGATTTCCACCAGAAGACCAGGAAAAGGGTCCAGCAATGATACAAGCGCAATGCCCAGCAATGATACAAGCGTTTGTTGCCATCAGGCTTCGAAACATGATGAGAGCCGGTCACTCATTACATCTCACATAACACTTAACTCACTTAACATCTGCTGCGCACACAGGTTACAGCGCGTATTCTCCTAGTTCATTTTGTTTAACCTTCAAAACTGAAGTAATACAGAGAGAAGTGGTTGACAATGCACATAAAAATAAAACAATAGAAATCAGTAAAAATAGTCAGTTAACACAAATATTGTATGATCAGTTAGTTTTGGAAGTGAGAATGTCCGACATGACTGAGCGAAGCTTTCAGTGGTCCTTGATAGTACATAATGTGCCGGGAAGGTAATTGTATTGTTGAGAGTTCCTGGGAATGAATGATTCTTGACAGCTTTTGCTATGGCCTTGCATTATTCCAAACTTTAAACATTTACAGTGCGAGAATAAATGTAAAAAAAGGATGGTATCAGGTTATTACGCCAGTAGAAATTCTAGAAAGAAATGGTGTGGTATATAGCACGGCTAAAATACTCACGTCGTGAAGAGGGAAGGTAGTATTGAAGAAATCCTGAAACACTTTTTTGAGTAACCATGGAATGAATTCACGGAAAAAGCGTATTACCTAACAAAAAGCATATTACTTCATATCTGCTGCGCTAGCTTATCTAGTGAGAACTACGACAAGGGTAGACATGCAGACAACCGAAGTCGTGATGTTTAGGTAGATCAGACACAGCGAAATTTGCGAACGTATGAAAGGAACGCTAAATTAAAAGAATGAGTTTGTTCTGAATGTCCTACATCTCTAGTTCCTTCAGTGGCAGCACCACAAGCAGATTGATAGGGCAGAAAGTAGAGGTCGGACGAAGTTTAAATTTCTTGCCAGAATTACCGCACTGGACAAAATAAACTTCCAAGTGTATGTTTTACATCAAGACGGCACTTCGTGAACCAATATCACTGAAAATTACTAAGGAATGTATCTGACCCCTAAAAGGCTAATGTGTTGATTTTGGATCAAAAAGGGACGACGTAGAGCCCCTGAAGAAGCATTGAGAGCATATGATCATGATTGGTGCTCAAATTATCAGTTGGCCCCAGCAACTTCACTTTGTCTTTGAGATCTTTCTAGCTTCTTAAGTGTCTTATTAAGGCAGCTGGATGAAATGGCATTTAAAAAGAGTGTTTTACTAATGAGAGACAGAGCTTTTTTGCTGTTTATTTTATGTTTCAATGGAAACGTTAAAAGCTCAGAACGCTCCCAGCAGCTACTCTGTTTCTCGAATTTTCACTTTAGCCATGACTCATCCTTCCAGGTATGAAAAATAGATGCTTCACCATGGATGTGACAGTGGCTTCACGAACGACCACATACGAGCTCTGCACTGTCATTGCTATTACCTGGAGTGGTGCAGCAGATCTGAACCTTGAGTCTCCTTGTCTCATTATACGTGCCTACTTTCGTAAGGATAGAGTGATGGCGCTTTGGTGAACTCCACCACAGGTGCACAATGAAGTGGACTTACCGGACTGCAATAAGGGGCTGATGACGGCCAGACGCATGACTTTTGTGACATGTTCAAAACAAGCATCGTTCTCAGTCCTACGGTCAAGGAATATATAAGGCTCCGTAAACTGAACCAGATGCGTAAAGAATTTCCAGGCAACCAGATATCGTAGTGCTGTTTCACCCATATCCTTGAAGATCTTCACGAGGATATGAAGTGCTGCTTTTCGGCAGTAGATATAGTCTGCAGCTTGATAAGTGTTGTTGGTATACAACATAATGAAATCAATCCAATTATCTGAAAAGAATAGAGAGACAGACAAGCCAAACATCTTGCTTACATTACTGCGAAAGCATTGTGCTGTCGTACTGATGTCCGCCAATACATTACACATATTTTGTTCTAATTTCTCTAGCACTTACTACAAACCTTTTAAGGTATCTCCCGTAGTAACCTCATACCCGTACACCTAATTTGTTGAGATGTGGTGAGTGGTTCAATCATCTCGAGATCAAGGCAGACACTTGCGAGGAAGGTATCATGTTGAAATTTATCTTGTGCACGCAGTGTTTAAATTTCTTTACAGTTCGGCACAATCTCCCTCTCCGTAAAACCGTCTCTGTGGTATGAGTGTTTTGTGTAAACACTTAAGACTTGCACCCCACCCCCTCAGCCAAATTTCCTCAATGACTATCATTTCATTATCCCTCTCACATATACTATGTTTGTTCTTCCAAAATTAGAATACACAGGTTCTCTCTGGGATCCACATCAATCTAACTTATCAAACGTTCTGGAATTGACACAAAAGCACGCTGCTTGTTTTTTTTCATTCTGAATATTCTTACAATGCCAGTGTTTCCAGACTTGTACCCCGGCTCACCTTTCTGATCTAGAACCACAACGTCACTTATCTCGACTATGCCTTTTTTACAAGCTTTATCGTGCTCCCGATTAAATTCTACCCATTCTGCCTGTCCATCGCATATCCAGCAGCGCAAAACATGCAAGAGCACTATACCTTCCGCCAGCACAACCGACCAACTAGCTCCGATTATTTTTTATGACAACAGCACGGTACTGGAACCATCTGCCAGCATCTACCGTGCACCATTTCGACCCATCAAGATTCAATTCAAGATTGTTCTCGAGTCACGTTTTAAGGGCGAAGTCCCTTAAGGCGTGGTTCGTGCGTTTCCTGTATGTCCGCTATATGGCGGTACTTGTATATGATGAATATAAGATGAAAAGATGCGAGATTGTGGTAATTGGAGCATTGGCTAGATGGATGGATGAACAGATGTATGAATGGACAGACATACAGACAGACGGACATGTGCACAGATGAACGAACAGACAGACGACAGACAGACAGACAGCGGACGGACGGATGTATAGGTGGACGGACGGATGAATGTACAAACGGACGGACATACATACAGGCAGACAGACAGGTAACGCAATTGTCGAACGTCTTACTGTTCGTTATGTCACTTTTTAACGGCGACAGACAGAGAGACATACATACATTCATACATACATACACACACATACATACATACATACATACATACATACATACATACATACATACATACATACATACATACATACATACATACATACATACATACATACATACATACATACATACGAACGGACGGACGGACGAACCCATGGACATACAGGCTGATGATCGGAGAGACTGAAAGACAGACAGACAGACAGACAGACAGACAGACAGACAGACAGACAGACAGACAGACACAGATGGACTGACAGACAGACGCAGCCAGCAGGTGATTCATGGTTTGCCGATACATTCCTTCGAAGCTTCACCCAACTCATGATCGTTCACTCTGTGGATATTCTGTGATATTTTTTTGTAAATAAAACCATCCCTCATGTAATACCCAGCTGCTGCTTTTGAGGTATTGATTATAAGGCAATAAAAAGTAAACAAATAAACAATTGTATATGAAGCCTCTTCTGATAACTACAAACGAAGGGCACTTTAGGCATGAGAGCTTTCTCAAGTACACCGTCTCCTGGCGTGCTACAAATTTTTCTTTAGCTTGCATTTGAAATGCACAGTAAATAAACAATCCCATATCATGTGTGCTTAGTTCTGTCGACGATATACTGGAAGCTATTCATCAAGAAATATAAATGGGATTGCTCGACTATAATTGTGATAATAAAAATTACGACCAAAATTGAAAAAATTGCTTAACAAAAAAATTTTAACACCTATAGAGCGAGGTCCGCATCTGGAGTCAAAGGAGTCAAGGTAGCCCCCTGCAATAAGGGAGAACATGGGTGTTGTTCTCTGTCAAAGTTTTTTTTTTACACACGTCTCACGTTCAATGACTGCCAGTACATTTGTGCTGGAAGTCATTGACGGCAACAGGAAATTACGCTCCTCAGCCTCGGTCAGAAGAGCTACGAGCGCAGTTGCAGAACAGGTCACCATAGCCCTAGACATGACCGACCACTCACACACCACCCTGTTAACAGACTCACGAGCGGCCATCAAAGCTTTTGAGTCGGGTAACCTAGCGCGAGAGGCTGCCTCCATTCCAGAAAAAAGAACAGACCCTGGCACTCAATCTCTTGGTTTTCCGCCCATATGGGTGCAGAGTTCATCAGCACATACCTAACCTCAATGAGCTTGCCCACGACCGTGCGCGAGATCTAACGCGCCACGGCGGCATGGAGGTCTTACGGGGTCAGGATGACATCCCGCATAACGATCCACTCCTTACGTTTAATGAAATCACGTCTCACTATCAGCTAAGTAGTAGGGCCTAACCTCTTCCTCACCCGAAGTTAGATAGGTCTCAGTCAATTATACTTAGAATGCTCCAGACGGGCTCGTTCAACTCGCGGGGCCTTCTCAGTCGTATCTTCACAGACGTTGACTCAAGTTGTTCGGAATGTAACGAAATTTATAGTTCCTTAGCGCACGTGCTTTGGCAATGCCCCGCGTTACCTAACGGCCCTCTGTCCAGCGAAGCCGACTGGGAAGAGGCACTCCGGAGCCCATCGCTCCAGGCACAAATCCAGGCAATCTAGAGGGCCCAAGAAAGGGCGGAACATCACGGTGTCCAAGCCCTGACTTGGACGCGGCCAGCAGCTTCCGTTGGTCCCCGATAGGAGTTCCCGCGAAAGCTCCTCAGGATAACATCAAGTTCATTGTCTGTCTGTCTGTCTGTCTGTCTGTCTGTCTGTCTGTCTGTCTGTCTGTCTGTCTGTCACACGTCTCACGTTACATCCATGAGACGTAATGAGGATACGAGGTATTAATTGGTATAACTACAAGGAATGACATACAAATTCTGTGTTAGTGTGCTTTTCAATGCTATAACACGACCATTCTGCCAATTCTGGCATGGCTATTATGCACGATAAATTTGTTTCGATTCAGCTTGGGTGTTTTCGACTGCCATGGCAAAAATAAACAATGTGTAAACTGAAAATGTTGATTTGATTGATTTATTTATTGATTGTGATGAGTAAACGAGCAGCATGAGGCGCGTGCCAAACGTGGAAGCGCGGTGACGGTGCACGAAGAGAGGCGAGTCACCCGAGTGCACGCGCAGCAGCCAAGTAGACGCTAAAAATTGGTTCGACTGAGGCTCGTGGCACACGATCCGAGTCAAGGAGAAAAAAATTGAGCAGAAAAAGCTGGCACAGAGCATTGGGACGCCGAGCTGTGAAGACGAAAGGTTAGCATTGCTACAGCAACATAAGCAGTAGAACCGCCTGGTTCTGATAATTTTGGCAGAGGTTCAGGGGACTGCTGTCGTATAGAAAGAATCGAGTGAGGCTGCCCGGACTTGCCACAAGCTGTCGCAGTGGTTCCTGGGTTGACTACAGCTCCTCCGCTTCAATCTAGAACGTATGCGGCCCGCACCACCGTCAAGACGCCGTTGACGAGTTAAACGTAGCCTAAACTGAGCTGGAAGATACGACGATGAATGGAACACACCGGCATTGAGGTCGAGTGGCTCGTATGGCGACGGTTTCCAGGACGACTTCGACAACGGTATCACTTCGTCGTAGCTCCAAGGGTGGCATATGAACAGTAACAATGTTCTACTACTGCTAGGGTGCATAAGAGTGGCCACTGAGACGCCATCTTGCCTAGCTATAGTTAATGCTTAGAACTGAACTTTTCTTGAATCAGCGTTATTTACGGTTTCCTTGTATAGCGGATCATTGTGCGCATGTCTCTTTTGGGAAGTGAACTCTGAGTGTGAGATTTTCGCCACTTTTGGGTAGTATTAAAGTGGCTTTATTCTGTACCATCTCTGCCACGTCTCTCTCTTTCTCAAGTACATTCTTTATAAACGCTCCTGAGATAAATTTGTGACATTGATATGGGGGATTTACCATCTCAAAACCATCACATGATTATGAGACACCATAGTGGAGGGCTCCAAAAATTTTGACGACCTGACGTTCTTTAACATGCACTTAGATCTGAGATCACCAGCCTAAATCACTTTCAACCAAAAAAGGAGAAATGCTGATAAGCTTAACGCAAAGTGCTGACATTAAGGAAGCGTTTCATGATTAAATAAGTGGCGATAAGGTAAGAACGCTTGTAGCATTTTTGTCATTCAATTGGCAGTTTTTTTAGGCGACCCTTGAAGATTCTTTATCCCTAAATGTCAGTATTAAAGTTCTAAATGTTTTGGGGATACATTAACGCGTATGAAATAGCCTCAAAGACTTCTACAGCCTTCCTACACGCTACAAATACGAACGTCGGCATGTATATTGGCCAAACACACAAATAACTGCTCAGTGCTTTTTTCTGAGCAGTTACCAATCAAGTAACTTTTATATATACATGAAAATATCAAACGAGATTGGTCTACATTTCAAATTGTGAATCTCTCAGTGATATTCTCTGAAACGACGTGAGCCTCCGGTAATTCATTTATTAAGCTGCAGTGCAAGTGATTTGTACTTAACATCGAAGTGTTCATTCGAGTGTTGGTGAAATAAATATGATGAAGTTAAGTGTAGTGAAATACATCTCACAAAACCTGACAAGGGATTCTTTTTTTTAATAATGTCTCCATGAGGATGAGATGAATTATTTTTGACATTGTACATACGCAAAATACTTTCACAATCATGGTGATTTGGTATGTGTAAATAATCGCCAAACAACTGGTGATGTCAAGCTGTTTGTGATGTGCTGCTAATCTGTATAAATGTTGGAGAACAATTAACTAGCCATTATTATCATTATCATCAGATAATCATAATGGCCATGCCCACTGCAGGGCAAAGGCCTCTTTTATGCAGTGCCAATCAACTCCGTTTTCTGCTTCTTTCATACCTGCAAGCGTTTTAATCTAGCTTACCCAGCTAAATTCCTGTCATTTCTTGCACGTTTGCCTTCTCTTGAAATCCAGCCAGTAACGCCTAATAAGCAGCGGCTATTCTCCCTACGCGCTACGTGTCCAGCCAATGTCCCCTTCTTGACCACAATACGATATCCGGAACTCTCGTTTATAACCTTAACCACCACGCTCTCTTACACCTATCATTTCGCGTTCCAAACTAGTACACCCTTTTTATTAATGTGCAACACATTGCTTCTATGTGTAAGGTACTACATTTTTGTTACAGGTAATCTACTGGCAGAGAGCCCTATGGTTCAGCTGTTCTGTATTCTGTCAAACGTTTTGACGTGCCGTGCATTCCCGGTTTTTTTTCAGGAAGATGAATAATAGTTTTGGTTATTAGCATTGGGTTTTAACTCGCATATTTCTATAGCATGAAATATAAAAAGTCTGAAAGTAGTAACAAAACAGGCACAAAACTTCTTCCTACCTGAAGGAACGTAAGGTGCTGTGTGAATGCCGAGGTCCTTAATGCGAAGAAGCTCCGATTCATTTTCCAATTTAGTTTTATATTCGAATAAATGAACTGCAAAAATAATTAAAGACATTACATTTTGTACCAAAAAAGGCAATTCCATTCATGTGCTTGTCATGACAAGCACACCAGCTTAACCCACGCATGTAATCTTTAGTTTTACGTAAGCAAATGCAACCACGCAATTTAAGAAAAAACGTGGTTGGTCCACATGTCATAGAGTATTAATAAAGAAGTTGCAAGGAGTTCGTAATTAAGAAACTATTACTAAAGACACACTGTTATTTATCAAATCGCACTGCATTCTACACAGGGCTTTCTACGTTTGCAACAAAGCTCAGAGGGAAATACAGACATTGCTTGCATATATACTACACTGTAGGTATCAGTGTATTATATATGCACAAAAATGAATCACCAGGGCTAAGCAACACGAACGTTTGTCCTTACACTAGCAAAATGGCAAACACACAGGCCTCCACTTTTTTGAAAATGCGCAGACCATTCACGATAACTTGTGTTGCAAGAAAAGGGAAAGTTTCTCACGTTGATCTTCATAGCCTTTTATCTCCGCAGCAAGTTCCTTGTCCAAAGGAGGATTAGCACCATACATTAACATAAACTTTGTGTAATACGTCATGTCGTATCTAAAGTAATACGATGCCTTGTAGTCTTGAGCGTAATCAAGCTGTAAGCGAACACAAATACATTAAAATTTATGATGGTGTTGCGAGTAACTGGTGAGAAAATTATTGCAACACAATGCTATACAAACAGCGTACAAAAGAGTAAAGGACGACGTAAACAAAAAAGTCACAGCATATCTGCGGAGTGAATGATGATGAGTGGGCCGAAGCGTTGATTCGTCTATCCGTCCGTGTATCTGTCCATCCGTACATGCGTCCATGCATCCGATCGCGTTCGAAAACGCTGACAGCACGTTGGTAAGACCGACGAGACGCGAGCTAAGGAAGCCAAGCACAAGCGCCTCGAGAATACCATTCACAATTTTCTTGCGCAGAACATCAAACAAACGTTTTGTTCATTCTGTCCAGACGCAAGACTATCGTGTTTCGTCGACATTTTGAGTGTAACATGTAGATATGGGGCCAATGTTTTTCCTCGTCTTTTCTTCTCTCGCTTACGCGTGACGTATGAGATTGTTAAACTAAGAGGAGCTTCGCCCTTAAAAAATTATCAGAACCTCCACTTCCAAATTTCGGTGTCAGAACCAGACAAAAGACGAAGCTTGTGGAGTGAGCAACACTTTTCGACGTGGAAATGTGTCATGAGTAAAGCAACACCAAGAACGTGCAGAAGTTCTGCGAATGCCGAGGAAGCACGGCGCTACAGAGGTGTTCTCAGTAGTGCGCACTCCTGCCACGCTCGCGCATGCAACTGGCCACAAAGGCTCGTGTCGCGCGTCTCAAGCCATTTTGTTAAAGCCAAGACGATGAGGTGGCCTCGTCCCGGGAGCGCCAGATGAAGAAGTTCGGAGGAGACAGCATTGCTCTCGCGGCGCAGCTTAATTGACCTGTATCTGGCAGTAGCGGCGTGAGGGTGCCGCAACGCAGCCTTTGATCACGGTTGTGACCGTGCGACACTCGCCGGACCTGCATCTCCTCACAGAAGTAATTATTAAGACGTCCTCTGCTCCTCACCTTGTTCACAATATGTCAACGACCCTCTTTACAGTTCTAAGAGTTGATGTTGGTGGGTATACGGCTAACCTGCCGAGACTCACGATAACCGGGTATGAAGCCGAGGAGACAAAGGGATCGTCAGAAGGATGCTGATGAACGACAATCGAATTACCACGGCCAGAGCATCAAGGACATCTACTACGGAACACTTCGTCGTAGTTCCGAGGCGACATCATGAACAATAAGATGTTTGGCTACTACGTGACCCTATGAGAGCAGCTACAAATACTGAAACAAACAAAATTTCACCACACAAACATGAACACAAGTCGGCTGTCCAGTGAAACCGAAACACCGATCAACGTAGAGTTCATTTTTAAGCCTCTATTCGCGACTGCTCTCATGCGATAGCTAAATAGTTAAACGTCTTACTGTTCGTTATATCACTTTCTAACTACGAAGAAAGGTTCCGCCATGGAAGTCTTTGAAGTTTCGGACGTGATCATCCAGTTCCCGTCCATCAGCATCCGTCCGACGATCCTACTGTCTCTATTGCTTATTGTGCGGTAATCGTGGGTCTCGGCAGGTTAAACCTACCCACCAAAATCAGCTCCGAGGACTGTCAAGAGGGTCATAGCCGTCTAGTGAAGAAAGTGAGGAGCAGAAGGTGTTTTGCTAACTGCTGTTACGAGGAGCTGCAGTTCCGGAGAGCGTCTCTCTTTCACAACCGTGACCAAAGGCTGCTTTCCGGCACCTTCACGCCACTACCTCCCTATATGGGTTACTTGGGCCTTCGCCACGAAAGCGATGCTGTCTTTTTCAACCTCCTTCGCTCAACGCACCAAAGGTCAATGTCACTTCATCTCAATATAGCTACTGGTAAAGACCTTTCGCCAAAAAAGTCAGTTTGAGAGTCCTGCGGAGATCTAAAATTAATAATTGTGAAATAGCTAATTTTCGCAATTTCCGGCTTATATCTTGAGTGACTTATGCATTATGTACTTAAGGTTCTAAAAACAAATGGAGAACAATATTTTTGTCAAGGTTTGTAGTTTGAGACACACCAGTAGAAGGCACACTTTACGCGCGCTTGAGTACGTCGGTCCTGTTTCTCTTGGCTGTCTGCTAAATTCGCTCAGATCCTGGAGGCACTGGCGCTTTGTTCGGCCACCAGAAACCTTCCAGAAAAATTTAGGTAAGTGGACTGCTTTGCGTGCCGCGAGGTGGTTGTGCTATACTAAGGTTTTTAGGAGCCTTAAACTTCTTTACGGTTCTCTTTTAGGGTAGCATGCTGTTCGTTAGGTTGCATGTTTTGACCATAGCCTCAACTGTTCATAGCTTGTCCGCTTCTTCATGGCTGTGGTACCCCCTTATTCGATCTGTAGAGTACAATTTGTTTAACACTTCTTCGGCCGATTAAAAAGTCGGGATTTTCAGGCAGCCTCAAGAAACTTCAGAAGCTGCAATAAGGCGATTGTGTAGCGTAAGCATGACCACACAGAAAGCGAGGTGCAGGCGTTGCGAAAGTTTAGCATTACTTTTTAATTCGTTTTCGTTGTTTGGTAATATATATGTTCAAATATTAGATACATGATTTCACAGGAAAGAAATTCTCTAAATCTGCAGGAAGGCTACACATGCCGTGCCTTTCTTGTTGTAGCGACTGCTTCGCCCTGTATTGGTTATAGTTTAGAGCATCACAAACTTTTGTTGTGAGGCACTTACATGCATGAACGCTACTGAGTCATGCATACCCTTTCTCTGCACTTTCATGGTGAAACAGCTGATGCGGGTGGCAGTGAAAAACTTCAATACAATAGGAAGGTTATGAATAGTACTGTGATTTTAAATGCGAATCATTTCTTAGCGAACTTTGGTAATTTTGAGCGTATCTATCTATCTATCCATCTATCTATCTATCTATCTATCTATCTATCTATCTATCTATCTATCTATCTATCTATCTATCTATCTATCTATCTTTCTATCTATCTATTTAGCCACCTACGACTTATAGCCCTACTGGCAGTTTCGATATTGGTATCGATGAAAAACTTGGTATTGCATAACATTAACTGGGTAACGCATAACTAATTGGGTAACGCTTAATATAACTAGGTAACGCATCGGCGCGAAATGCAGCATGTGGCATTTCACGCCAGTTGCCGTCGGGCAGCGCCGATGGACGCTGGTCGCGCTTGGCGTCAGACTATAGACGAGAGCACGCCTATCTCAAACCCAGGCGCCTTCTGTGGTATACCCTCGCTCCCAGAGACGCCATAGTTTACTTGCAACTGCCAAGGCGCACCTCACTAGCATGACATGCAGAGGCTCTGAAAGTTTAAAAGGCGAAAAAGCGCCTGGTCACGCTGCACCGGCTTTTGAAATGTCATCTTGGTACCACTGCGCTGCCACCTCATGCGACAACAACCAGCGCAAAAGGAAGAGATTGCTGAGCACCAAATGTGAAGTTCACAGCGCATCGCGGGAATTGTGCCGGTGCAGTGTTTTGCGATTGCACAGATTTCCGTCCACAACAAAAAAACGCTGAGCTCGGCCGCCCTATAGGATATAATCGCAATCAGCAGAGAAAAAACGTGCCCTGTTAAGTGTACGAGTAAGTATACCTATTGCGTTTATTGAAGCGTGACTCGAGCTGTTCCACTTTACAGCAGCGATTTGCGTGCAGTATGCCTTAGTGTGCGGCACAAAACTATTGCCGTACTATTTCGCAGGCCACGCGTTTATAATATGATATACGTATAACGAATCACGCGTGGATGCACGCGCTGCGCATGTTTTGTGCAACTATATTGGCCTACCATCACGATGAAAAGTGATGTGAAGGGCGTGGGAAGCATGGCTTTCGACTCGGACTAACTGCGTCATACCTTGGCTGTCACTAAGCCAATGTACATGTGCTTGCGGCCGGCATCACCGTAGCATTTTAAAATCTTGTTCTGTCTAGCACTTTTGCACCGCGTGTGTGTTCCGATTGCCCGGCAGGACTGGCAATTGATATACACAAGCGGTGCGTGAGCACAAGTCGGAGCCAGATTCTAGCGCTACACTGACGCCGGCTTACTACACAAATTCTTCCTTCTCACAACCAAGGCACGCCGAAGTTAACGTTATTCGCGTTTCTTTCAGTCGAATAATGCATTCCTGATGAATTTGCTTCCGCAGCCTGCAATGAAAGTGCCGCAGACATTCCGTACTGTCGAGAAAGGTCTGCTTGCCGCTTCACACGAAATCAGCATCAAATTACAGCACAGGAACAGCGCGAAACATGATTATCGCCACACTCGTGTTGTGAAGTTTCGCGTTTGATTTGTAGAGCGTCTGATAGTGTGTCATTTAAGGGTGTTGCTTCGCCGTGCTTCCAACAGATGGCGCCTCACGCTTTTCGATACGGCAGCAAGCACTGAGTTTGTTGTTTTCTGGTGTATAGAGTTCTCGCATTTTGCTTACCTAACGTCGCTGTGCCCAGCGTGCGGCCGTCTCGATGGTACAGTGGAGTATATTGGTCCTTTCAGGACACGCACGCGGCCGTTTTGCTACCTCTACACCTACCGAATTCGGTGTTACGTGACGTCAATTGATGACAAAATCTATGACTGGCGCAAACATAATATTCCTGACATCCGTGTCATGTATGAACATGACAACATACCACGCTCATAGCATGCTCGCGGCCGTTTCGCAAGTTCCACGTATACTAAATTTGGTATCACAGGACGTGAATAGATGGCGAAGGTAAACGACACATCCAAACGTCGTAATCATGACACTGAAGCCATGTACAGCATAATTTGCCTCGATCCCGTAACGTTGTGCTGATTTTAAAGTGACATATCAACATTTCTCATTCACGCCTCGCATATAATCGACTCCCACTGTACGTGGGATCTACAAATTTTTTATTATAACTATACTAGCAACAAATATGTAGTTGAGACACATCATGTAGGCCGTATAATGGCGTCCATGTAGAATGGTGACATTTTGCGGAACTTGAAGAAAAATGTTCACTTTCGGCAAGTTCTCGCTCGTCGTTTGGCGAAGTTCCCTCGAAAGTCAGTGAAAACCTAGGTTCATCTTCTCGGGTGTTCCACTACAGCTCGAGTCGCGTGACACGAGCCTTTCTGTAATCATTCGCGTGTGCAAGCGTTGGAAGACCGCATGCCATCTAGTACTCCTTCTTGACATTTTGTCAAGCATGCCATCTTGACATTTTGACAATGCCATGATATATGATGTGCGCAACACTGCAGGCGTAATACTTGTTGTCACCCAATCATGTTACATTCTGAGGCTGTTGTGAAATCAGGCCTAAAACAAAACTAACAATGATCAAAAATGGTGCGGAAGGAACTAAGAGTGTCTTGAATAACATGAAGCAGAGAAATAACCCAGAATTTTTTACAGCAATTTACCTGTTAATTGTGGAAATGGCTTTACACACGTGCAGATCAGACGCACTTCGCGCAAAACTGCACCACTGTCCCAGCTAGTGCGCGATTGACGAGGCGAGAACGATCGCTGGGTGACCCACGCAACGTAGTTCCTCGGGTTTCGTAGTAACGGGGTTGTGTCAAGTGCAGCATTCGGATAGGCACCGACATTTACACAACTATTACACAAGCGATATATTTTAAAAAATTGTCGAAAACAATCATGGCATGGCTATAACTTCTTCAAAGGTAACCCGCATTTTTGTACGAACGGTAGAGTGGCAGTTTTGTGGTCTTGTGTGTTTTTTAAGACACAAAATTAAATATATTTAACAAGAATATCCATAATATTATCGAAGTTATTTGTAGTAAATACGATGGGAACATGAAGAAAGTAAACGTTTTTGTTGAGGGGTTGCGCTGAATAAACTACGCAAACGACTCAAGTGATCGTGCGATTTAAACACAAATTATGCATCCTTGACTTATCCTGTTTTCTTCAGGGAAATTGTCAGTTCTTCGTTTGATTGAAATAATATTCAGTGCAACTATATTACAATGTTACACCAAACAGCTCCATTTATAGTGGTAATAGAAGAGGTTAATTAGAGAGCACATTTTATGCCACTGATAGGAACCGAAACTGCGACCTTCAAATAACCAATGTGGTGTTCTACACTCTGAGGTACTGCGGCAGTCATGCTAACACACACTTTGTGGCGTCTATAAGACATGTACCTGTACATCTGGCAGTGACTGCACTGCTTGTATTTCTGAGAACGAGGGCGAAACTATGTTTGAACAACAAAGCCGTTCTCAGTCGAGGTTGTCCTTTCCAGAATTGTGGCAGTGCTGATCACGTGACCACGTATTGTGGCGAGAGTGACCAACGGTAGGAGAAGGAGGAGTGTGTCTGCTGCGTGAAACGAGGATGAAAGATGTCGAGGGTCAAAAGTGGTCAATGCCGGAAATGACGTATACAGCCACGTTTACGCAGGCATACGAAATTTGATTCTAGGGAACATTGTAAGCTCTTACACTACATGCCCGCCTGTACAACAGCCGTATTCGATGCAGTTATTCTTATTACTGTTGTAAAACGTTCAATGATGATTCGTTTATGTACCTCCATTACTCTCTTGCTTCTACGAAACTCCTTTGACCGGAATGAAAGGGAAATCAATGCTGGCACTCCGAGTTCAAGAGAGCCGCGAACAATCATCTTGACGGGATTCACTTTGGCCAGTCTATTCTTGTTGAGGATGTCCAGGTCTATTGAAGCCAGCCATTCCACGAGATATTTCGTCTGTGATAGAAGCGGGTGGAAAGTTATAGGGCATGTATTCTTATCAGGCGATTCACTTAGCAGCCGGAGACCTTTCGCAGAAGCACAGTATACAAAAATTATCGGAGAGATAAGCAATGTAGGATAATTGCAATCTTCTATTCAGAATCATCACACGCAAAAGCTGCACAATAAGCATTGCAATATCCATATACAAGAAAACATTCGGTACTTTGTGGTAATGGTACTGGTTCGGAGGAAGAAAGGCGAAACAATGGTGGAGCCCTAAGCTATTCCCTAGTTGAACGCAATAGCGATATCCTGTCTCTAGTTCGTACCGAGTTTAACAGACTCGTGTCAGTGAAGCCTTCGCACACGGCTGCATTCTGTGTAAATAAGAGCATGCATTGAACAACATTTAAATGTGTGCATGAATTGTTCTCGAGCGTGCTATGCGCCCACCACGCAGCCATAAGAGAACATGCACAGTAACGTGTATGACGTTTTTAGTGGGTGACCCAATTTAAGCCAACATTTCATGATAATCACGTGCTCAGACGGCCGGTGGCAATGCTTGTGCCACGTATTATTATTGCGACATTACATGTTGCATTGTAAAGCGCATACACAGGACCCGTGCACTTGTAAAGCATGCGTTACTTTCATTCCATTTCCAAGCAAAAGAAGTTAATTGCACTGTACTTCCAAGCAGACGATTTGCTCCAAAGTAAAACACCCGCAATCTTCGTGAGCAAGCAAGGCTCAATCCTCAATCAGACCCAAAAGTGTTTGTATTATTTACTTTGCTTCTACGTTTCTCGGACTTTTCACCACGCAAAACATCATGATTTTTTGCTTAAAATCAACGTGGCCGACGTCGAAATTCGTGCCAAATGAGTTTTTTAAACGCTCTAATTTCAGCAGCCTATAAGCAAACATGGCTAACCATCTCATTGTTTTAGCTTGAATACACAGCGCGGAAATTTCGCTGCCGCTTACAATCTCTTACAATATGTCACGCTTACAATACCGCTTACAATTTGTCACGGTGTAGCTTCATGCCATTGAAATGTCGTAATTGAAGTCGTTTCTATGGAGGAAATAACTAGCGCTTGCGCATCGCGTCCACGTCATGCGTGGCGTGACTTACCATGGTATTTGACTTAGTAGGTAGAGTGAGCTGAGCGCCATAGCGGCACTCTCAGATACTCAGGGGTGCCAAATGTGTAGGTTGAAACAAGCATTTGGGCTAGTCAAGCCTACTGATAGGCTCAATTCTTTTCCATGAATTTTAAGACGGCGATGTCACTGTGCCGTTTAGAGGTGCTGTCGGAATGTATAAGGAATAGTGCATGCTTTGAAGAGCAAGCTGCCTAATATTTGCTATACGCAAGCCAAATGTCGCCACAAGAATATTTTGCAGTTTTTGTGTTATCACTTATCCGATTTTGTGTTTCTTGCTAAAATTTGTAGATTTTACGCCACCTCCTGGGAGACAGATCTGCCTTTTATGACTTGTTTTGGCTTAGACCATAGAATAAAGGGTCGAAAAGTGCGAAAGATGGGGCAGTAAAGAGCTCACGATAATTAGGAACACCTTATGTCCTTTAAGAAGTGCGCAAGTCGTAGAGTACACTAGCGGACAGCGTGTCGTTTGTATATACGAGCAACTGTCTCATGCGGCATTGAAATCACGAGTTTTTGACCAAACGCCGAGAACCGTATGCCCTTAGTCATGGGAGTCGGCTAATTACAAAGCATTCACAATGTAAGTACTTCAGAACTGTCTTTTAATGGATAGTTTAGGAAGAGGGTGCTCTTATGATTGTTTCAGCTGGCTATCTACTTCTTCAAACAATATTGCTACGTAGCTGACATATCAGTGGTCAGAAGATGGCAACGAGAAAGTGGCCTGCGGTTGTGCGTGCTGTCTTCCATCTTAGTCGACGCCATACGCATCAGATTGAATATAGATTTTAAATAGACACGCCTCGTGTCATTTTTACGTAACATTTTTGTGGTGGACGTGCTGGGTACTTCCCCGTCTTCATCACAAAGCTCCGCAATGGCCGTATCATCATAGGTCCAACCATGTCACAGGTTGAACAACCATCGTCTTCGCCACCTACCCCTACCGTGACTTCTACATACGTCGTTCTACCTCCTGCTCCTGATCCCGATGTATTTTCCGGTCAGGATGGCGTTGACGTCGACAAATGGATCAACCGGTACGAACGCGTCAGCGCAAGCTATAAGTGGGACTCGACTCTTATGCTTGCCATTGTGCTTTTTTACCTCGATGGCCCAACGCGAGTGTGGTTCGAGACGCACGAAGCGGAGATTACAAACTGGGACTTCTTTAAAGAGAAGACCCGCGACCTTTTCGGCGACACCGTTGGGCGGCAGATCACAGCGCGGAATCAACTGGCAGCTCGTGCACAGACGTCGACGGAGTCGTACGTCGCGTACATTCACGACGTCATCGCCCTATGCCGCCAGATTGACGAGCACATGAGTGAGTCGGAGAAAGTGGCCCATGTGCTGAAAGGCATAGCAGACGATGCATTTAATGTTCTAGTTTACAACAACGTTGCCATCGTCGACGCCATCATTAAAGAGTGCCGGCGGTTCGAAGAAGCCAAGAGCCGTCGTATTACTCAGCGATTCACCCGGCTGCCCAACACAACCACAACCTCATCGTGTGAAGCCACCCTCCAGTCCCCCCCCCCCCCCCGTATGACAACGTCACACGCATTGTTCGTCGGGAAATCGAAGCCGCCTGTCTGGCTCCTTTTCAGCCACCCGTTTTCGCAACGCTCGCCTCTGACTAACAACAGCCGTCAGTGGCGTTAATACAAGCTGTGGTGAGGCAGGAGTTTGCGAGCCTCGGCCTTCCATCAGCATGCCCCTTGACTCGCCCTGAAGTCCCGTCCTACTCCCGAGGACACGCTCGCCTTTCACCTCCAACAATGCCCTTCCATTATCTTTCGGAATGGCGAACACCCGACGACCGGCCTATTTGTTTTTGCTGCCACCAGCCTGGGCACGTTTCTCACTATTGCCGCCGCCGTTGGTCAAACCAACCACGTCAGACTTTCTCTACGTCGGCGCTCATGCATCCGATGACCCCTCGACGTTCAGTCGCCGCACCCTTCAATTTCTATTCGTCGTCATCTTACGAGCCTTCCACTGACGCCCCTTTGCCCGGTCACTGCTACCCTGATGCCCCTTCGTTCGGTCACCGCAGCTCTCGCTCCCCGTCGCCGCTACGTCGCCAATCCCGCTCTCCGCCCCCTCGGCGCTTTTTCTCGTCGAGCTTCTCTGGACGACCGCAGCAGGAAAACTAGATATTGCAGCTTATAGAGGTAAAGCTTAAATACCAATGACGGCCGAAACTCCTCTACTGACGCTTCCCACGCACCATAGCCTGCTTGAAGTACAAGTCGACCATGTTCCTGTGACCGCCCTTATTGACACAGGTGCGCACCTGTCTATTATGAGCGCTTCTCTACGCTGCCGCTTACAAAAGATTATGACGCCTTCTACGACGCAGGCAATACGTGTTGCCGATGGCGGTACTGTACCAGTAATCGGAATGTGCACTGCTTGTGTCAGCATTGCCGGTCATCAGGCCGTGGTCCTTTTTGCCGAGCTAGCCTGCTGCCCTAATGACCTCATACTTGGCCTTGATTTCCTTTCGGCGCACTCGGCCCTATTTGATTGTTCGTCTGGTACCCTCAGCTTGATCTACCAATCTTTGCCGACTACTCTGCAAAGCCCACCAGCCGCTTGAGCCCAACCACTTTCGTGCGCCTGCCACCTCGAGCCGTCACATACGTGTCTTTGTCATCGACCCCTCCCGTTGCTGACGGTGATTATATCGTAACGCCAATTACTGACGTTCGGCTAACGCGCAGTGTTACTGTGCCCCATACCATCGCGACCATAGCGGATAATAATTGTGTGTTACTTCCGCTCCTTGACTTTGGTTTCACCCCTCAAGTGATGCCCTGCCAGATGTCTCTAGCCCAGCTAACGGCCATAACAGAGGACGATTGTTGTCGCTGTATCTGCTCTTGATCGAAGCGCAGTTTCACGGTGAACGAGCTCAGACGATGGTATTTTTCAAAACATGATTGGATCGGAGCTGTCGCCTCACCAAGCCGACGCTCTCTGCCAAGTTTTGGCCTCATACAGTGACATTTTCTATCCCGACGATCGTCCCTTGGACCAAACTAAAATTGTCACACACCGAATCAACACTGGTGACTCTGCGCCCATTCACCGTCGACCGTACCGCGTGTCAGCGTCTGAGCGAGAAGTGATCCAGAAAGAAGTGGCCAAAATGCTCACGAAAAACGTGATCGAACCATAAATGAGCCCTTGGGCATCTCCCGTGGTATTAGTAAAAAAAAAAGACGGCTCATGGCGTTTCTGCGTTGATTATCGCCACCTCAACAAAATTACCAAAAAAGACGTGTACCCTCTACCACGCATTGACGATGCCCTTGATTGCCTCCATGGCGCCACCTTCTTTTCATCTCTCGACTGCCGATCTGGCTACTGGCAAATTGCTGTAGATGACATGGACCGAGAAAAGACCGCCTTCGTTACCCCTGACGGTCTTTACCGATTCAAGGTCATGCCATTCGAGCTCTGCAACGCTCCAGCGACCTTCGAGGGAATGATGGACACGCTCCTTCAAGGATTTAAATGGTCGACGTGTTTGTGTTACCTGGACGACGTGATCATTTTCTAACCCACCTTTGCAACCCACCATGAACGCCTTTCGACCATTCTATTCATATTTCGACGGGCCGGCCTGCAGCTTAATTCCTCCAAGTGCCACTTCGGTCTTCCTCAGATTACCGTATTGGGTCACCTTGTTGACGCTGCCGGCGTACGGCCAGACCCAGCGAAAGTACGCGCTGTAACAAACTTCCCAGTCCCACGCTCTGTCCATGATGTTCGCAGTTTTGCGGGCCTCTGCTCCTACTTTCGCTGGTTCGTGAAAAACTTTGCGGCACTCGCTCGGCCACGCACTGACTTTCTCAAACAAGACGTCCCATTTTCTCGGGGCCCTACTCAAGCTGACGCCTTCTCTCAGCTAATCACCGCTCTAACGACACCTCCTATTTTTGCACATTTCGACCCCGATGCTCCCACAGAAGTGCGAACAGACGCGAGTGGTCACGGAATTGGTGCAGTTTTGGCGCAAATTCAGCGGGGCAACGACCGTGTAATCGCGTACGCAAGCCGTCTGCTTTCTAAGTCTGAACGCAATTATTCTATAACAGAACGGAAATGTCTCCGTTTTGTTTGGGCAGTTTCGAAATTTTGTCCTTACTTGTATGGCCGCCCTTTCCGTGTCATCACAGATCATCACGCGCTGTGTTGGCTTTCTTCTCTGAAGGACCCCACTGGACGACTTGGTCGTTGGGAATTACACCTACAGGAGTATTCCTACTCGGTTGCTTATAAGTCTAGACGTCTCCATCTGGACGCCGATTGCTTATCCCGCTACCCTGTTGATCAGCCTGATGAACCAGACATCGAGCCTAGCCTCAGCGTCATGTCAAAGTCCCAGTTTCTTCAGTTTGGTAATGAACAACGTCGTGATGCTTCTCTGCGACAACTCATTGACCATCTCGAATCTGCTCCGAACGACACGTCACTTCGCATGTACGTCCTCCTGAATGGCACGCTGTACCGTCGTAGCCTCCGGCCAGATGCTCTGAGCTCCTTCTTGTCGGGCAAAAAAGTTTGCGTTCAACCGTACTGCACGAGCTTCACGATGAACCAAGTGCTGGTCATCTGGGTGTATCTCGGACGTACGACTGCGTGCGTCGCCGCTTCTTTTGCCACGGTCTTGCCCGGTCCGTTCGCCATTACGTGTCCTCCTGCGATAAATGCTAACGAAGGAAGCGACCTACTGCGGCCCCAACTGGAATTCTTCAACCGATATCCATCCCAACCGTACCTTTCTTCCGTGTTAGTATAGATCTTCTCGGTCCTTTTCCCGAGTCGAAATCGGGCAACAAGTGGGTCGCCGTTGCTAAAGACTACGTGACTAGGTATGCCATCACTCGAGCACTCCCCACCAGCACCGCTACAGACGCTGCGGACCTTTTGCTCCACGACGTCATCCTACACCATGGCGCTCCTCGCCAATTACTCACGGATCGCGGCCACGCATTTTTGTCCCGTGTAATCGACGATCTTCTGCGCTCTTCCTCGACGCACCACAAGTTGAACACTTCCTACCATCCCCAAACAAATGGCCTTACCGAACGGCTAAATCGGACCCTAACGGATATGCTCGCGATGTATGTGTCCTCCGACCACCATGACTGGGACCTGGCGCTACCTGACGTGACCTTCACGTACAATTTTTCGCGCCACGACACTACTGGTTATTCACGCTTTTATTTGCTTTATGGCCATGATCCGAAGTTACCACTTGACACCCTACTTCCAACCACTACAACGCCGTCACCCGAATATGCACGCGACGCTATTGCTCGTGCCGACCACGCACGTCAGATCGCCCGCTCTAGACTTTCGGCTTCGCAAGCCACCCAGAAAGCCATCTACGACAGCCGGCATGCTGACGTGCACTTCTCACTCGGTTCTCTTGTTCTCCTGTGGTGCCCAGTTCGTCAAGTTGGCTTATCAGACAAGTTGTTGTCTCGCTACATGGGTCCTTACCATGCCAGGTATCTGCCAGGTAACCGACGTCACCTATGAGATCATTCCTGCATCTGAGACCACAAGCCTGCCTGGGACCACACCCAGTGATGTTGTGCACGTCAGCAGGCTAAAACCTTACCACCTGCCTACTGAAGACCGTAGTTAACGTGCACCGAGACGGCGCTTTTACCGCCGGTGGTGTAATGCTACGTAGCTGACATATCAGCGGTCAGAAGATGACAACGAGGAAGTGGTCTGTCGGTTGTTCGTGCTGTCTTCCATCTTAGTCGACGCCATACGCATCAGTTTGAATATAGATTTTAAATAGACACGCCTTGTGTCATTTTTACGTAACAATATTTATTGTTAAAAAATAATGCAGTATTGGCACTCACCTCTGGTTCATACCTCGATGCAAAATTCAAGCAAGCATAGTACATCCCAGTTGCTTTCTGCCACGAAAGTTGATTCGAATAAGGTACGTACGGAACTGTTAGGCGTAATTGGTTTATGACGTGAATAGAATTTCGAAGCTGTAGAGAAAGCAAAAGTGAAATGTTATAGGCCACTGAAAAATTGTGACAACAGTTACAAATGTTGTTTATCAAACAAAGCAGGCGTTTTTTGAATTGGTTACAAGAGGGTTTTCACTCTTCTATGTATAGTCTGTCCGTAAATTATAATGACCAAGTATGGTTAAAAGAAATTTGTTGGTTATATCACTACATCTTATTTATGTTCTTTCAAATGCCTTTCGCGCTTCTTCACACGCCGCAAAAAAAAAGTTAACTACACCCTTTCAATACACGCGTAAAGCCACCAGCCTTGACCTTTCTGAAAAACTGCCCCTCCCCCCCTCTCCTCAAAGAGAATAGTGAGAAAATGTGAATGCATTGCGCAACGTCCATAACTCCGTTTCGCACGTGAGCACCCAGCGTTAGAAGAATACTGTTTTCTTTTTTTTTTCTTTCACCATCATGCAAATGCCGCCATTCGCCGCACATAGCGCGTTTTCTATCGCGAGAAACGCGGTAGTGTTTCCAGCTCTAGTAGCTAGCATGCGCGGTTAAAAAACACTATGAAGTGATTGGCATCTCGAGCACACATTTCCGGATGTTCTTCAGAGGTGCGCAACCAGCGAATGTTCGAGAGTGGTGGTGGTGGTAGTGGTTAAAGATGGGAAAAGGCACCTAATTTCTGCAGCCTGGTCGGGAGCACGGCGCGGTGCCTAGTCAAGAGTGAGGCGCGAGCGAACGGGAAGGTGGGGCCAGGGAGGAGAGAGAGGAAAGGGCGAGACAAGGATCGGCGAAGCACTGCACCTACTCTCCTTCCACACTTTCTTGCACCACATGCTCCGGTGGCTAAGCGCAAGCATAAGCACGCGCACCCGTAGCTGTTGGTGTGAGAGAGGAAATGAGAGCGGAGAGTGAGATCACCGCCACGGACGTTTTCGACAACGCCGGATGTCTGACAACACCCGACAAATCGCGTATAAAACATGGGCAACCCGTCTATCAAGCCGAGCACTGGAAAACGCTCACTCTTCACACTTCTCTAGAGGTTTGAGCACAACATGAAGTCTGCCGGCTCACTTGTGGTATGATGCAGCCTTGACGCATTTATTATGCTAGCCAGACCAACTTCTCCCCATTGGCACGTATGGAAAGAAGTCTGAAAGGTGAAAGCTCCGGTGGTAATCACTCCATGAAATGGGCTGTCACAAAGTTCGCGAAAGAAGTCATGACAGCTTATATCAGGGACTTTTCTCACGGAGATGACGTTGTACTCGGTGTATGGATGCCCAAGAAAATATATTTTAGAATGCTCAAGTAAGATATTCTGACCGAGTCGTAGTCTAGTCTATTTTTACTAAACTTAGTTTCATTATATTATGGTCGCGCCAACGTATTTTCTCTCGCGACCCGTCAAACGCTCCACCGTTTAAGGTTTCATGGCTTTTTTTCTTGAGTTGCTGTTTGGACTATTTTTTACAATGCATTGAATGTTTAGAACGGATTGTCAATGATATATTGGTGGTATATAACTTAAGCCAAACAATGTAGTTCTTTGAGCAGTCAGCAGCGGTACAGCTAGATCTGTATCAGCACAGAAAGTGTATTCGGTTAAATGACATTGCTCTGCCGAAGCAAAGCACTCCATAGCATTCGGTCTTCATGACCAAATGGCGAATGCACACTAAAACAGCCTCATATTCAGCCGCGGCCACGTCTGTGTAAAGGGCGCGAGCAACCAGTTTTTGCCTTGTAGCGCAACACCTTCAGGTAGTTTTGGGTTGTACTGTGGTCGACTTGACAACAAAATTGCCTCAAGGTTTCGCCCAGCGGAACAAAAACTAGCCGCTCGCACAAGATACACAGACGTGGTCACGGATGTACACTGAAACCCATGATTGTTTTGTACTAAGCTCGTTTTTCAATCGTTCACAGCTTCAGGGCCTTCAAAGGTGGTGCTCTTTCACAATGGACTGCTGCATATACGAGGACAATGCAGATGCTCGGCTTCTGACGGAAGCAACTCTGCTGAAAATCATACTTTAACACTTGGTAACAACCCTCAAATCATTATTGAAAGTAAAAAAAAAACAGTGCAGCTTCTTGTTTTCGCAGCCACATCAGCGCAGATGTTCATCACCGAACTGCGTTTTTTTTAGTCCTAACTGGTAATAAAACCTACACTGCTGCACTTACTACATGACTACACATGTAGTTGTTCAGTTTGAACCACTTTGTTGAACAGGAGCCGCTTTTTGAGGTTATTAATTTTGCAATTATCTGTTTTAGTGCTTCTTAACTGGATGACTTGGCAATGAGCCGCATTTAGTCGCTTCAAACACTGCACATGTGAGCAACATGCCATGCAAAGCGACAGCGTCGCCAAAGGTAATGTTCTTATAGTCCAGTTCGAGCAGCGACTTACAACTGATAGAAACACAAAATGCAATTTGACAACTACTTCTATATACTTGTTTTATGCAATGTAAAGTTTTCAATTTTAAGGTGAAGTTCTAGCATATCAAGGTAAATAAAACATGAAGAAATATGTAGCCTCACTACATAATTTCATGCTATATAGCCCGCCTAATTTACATTTCAAGTAAGACTCTCAAATGCTGTTTAGTCAAAAAAAATTTGCACTCCCAAGTATAGCATTTCCTTGAATGTCATGTAACTAACATGCATGACCAATTGCTTTATTAGCCAAGCTGGAGTGTAAACAGTGCAAGGTACATAAAACTGCATCTGCCAAACTAGCTGAATAGTTATATAGGATGAAGATATGGCGCTTGGCATAAAAAATAAACAGCTACTCAATACGACATAGTCGAAATTTATAACTCTAATAAAATCTCCAAACTTAGACTGAATATGTTATAGCAAATAAATTATAACTCTAATAAAATCTCCAAACTTAGACTGAATATGTTATAGCAAATAAAATAAAGACATAGACAGTCAATCGTATTGTAAAACATTTTCTCCTAAATTGAGACAACTATTTGTAATATTCAACAGTTTGTTCTTCAAATAAAAGTATCCTGATATATGCATTTTTGTGTGGTTACTGAACAATCAGAGCAATAAATTTGGTATGAATCGCGATAATAGTATCTAGGGCTTTACGTTTAGCAAAAACCCGACATATTATGAGGGACGACGCAGCTCCTGAAGTTTTTGGCTACCTGTTTTTTTTTATCGTGCGCTGTGATCGCATGGTACACGGGCGCCTACCAATCCACCTCCATCGAAATGCGACCACCACGGGCAGGATAAAGCACGTGACCTTGGGGTCAGCCTCCGGCCACCGTAATCGTTTTAACAGCGCGGCGTACGAATGTGAATCATTTTGTAGTATAAGGGGACAGGGTGAGCCCTATATCGCCTTGAATTTTAGGTGAAGTTTACGTACCTTATCTCTGTAAGCACAGAAACTACAGTAATTGTTTTGTTATCATTGTGATCGTGAGCCACTTTTTTTCTTACTGAAGCAGATATAGCAATGAAAATTGTACTTGTCATTTTTTTGTAAAATTGGTGCGTCACATACCCAATAATGAATTGATAATAGCTGTTAGAGGTCGTGATGCAGAAGAGTGCTTTCTCAGACAACAATAATTCTGCTTTAGTATGTTTTATATTTTGTTATTTAGGTTATGGCTGAAATATATGATTCTAGATACAGTTATTGCTGAGACAAAGGAATATAATCACAAAAAAGTATGTTATGAAATGATAGCATTTAGCTTTGAAAATCTGCAGTATTTCAAAATTAAAACGAGATAACAACTCAAAGATGGACCCGTTCAATAAGCACTAGCCAGATACTCAATACGGTTAGGTTTTTTATTTGTGTTGAAAGGTCTTGCCTGGCGAGCCTCATTTGTCGCCTGCTATGCAGCCGTGCCAGCACTGCACTGTCGACGCACTTCAAGTAACTGTGCAGTGTGCGGGCGAAATCCACAATAGTTTAGCGCAATCACATGGGCTATATTTCCATCATTTTAAGTGAACACAGCATCAAGACTGTATATTTTGAGTGTTTGGTGCCCGATGAAGTTTTTTTAGTGCGCTCCCACACCTGCATCCAACGACTCGTTATGATTTTTAGCTTTGCCGTGGACGCTTTAGGAACTATAATTAGATGAGCTAGCTTCAAATATTTCTGCCTGAAACCCTCACGGCCAGATGCTGGAAGGCGCTCTTTATGAATGTGTTTCAACATTCAACTGAGCATTTTTAAATTACACCATGTTTCGGTGTTTTTGGAGCAAAGGCCTTGAAATTGATGTGTATTTTGTGACGCCGTGTGAAAATTTCTGAACCGGAAAGCCTTTGGCATGTCATCCAAACCGGCTGTATTTTTGTAATAGCCAAACAATAATAGTTTTGGTGCTTGCAAATGATGACACTACTACGACGTGCCCAACCAGATATGAATTTCCTGACAGAAAGCTTGGCTCCTATACTTTTGTTTTCGCAGTTCTGGGCCCCTTATTTTTTCTGAATGTGCCAAATGCACCCCGGCTTGCGAACTGTAACTCCTCCATAGGGCTATGATGCGTGAACTGCAAAGTTTCCTTTGCTACTTAAGAAGAGGGGCATGACAGGCTGCAACACAAGTTTCCTAATACATAACTTTTAGAGAAAAAATTGGTACTAAGGCAAACGAAAGAGTGAGTCTTGTTCAGAAAATGGTGCACATTTCAATTAAAACGAAAGCAAAAAAACTGAATTTCTTGCTTTTATTTTGCTTGCCCTCTCCGCTCAATTATTCATTTCTTTTGATCGTTGAATATATTGCACTCCCTCTAAACAAAATATATTTTTACAGTCCCATGCAACACCAATTATAATTACTCCATGTCGGTCATTATAAAGAAAACTATACCGTTTAATTGATGGATTCAGTATAGGCAAAATAAAAACAATAAAAGAACCTCCAGGCCTGCGCGGAACACGCTGCACAGTCGCACCGAAAGCTGGAACAAGGTCAGGCTCTCAGAGCTAATACCTCAGAGCATTTCTTAGCGAACTTCAGCGACTCTGAGCGTATCTATCTATCTATCTATCTATCTATCTATCTATCTATCTATCTATCTATCTATCTATCTATCTATCTATCTATCTATCTATCTATCTATCTATCTATCTATCTATCTATCTATCTATCTATCTATCTATCTATCTATCTATCTATCTATCTATCTATCTATCTATCTATCTATCTATCTATCTATCTATCTATCAGCCGCCTAACCCCTTTAGCTCTCCTGGTCGTTTGGATATTCGTATTGATACCAAACTTGGTATAGAATAACATGACTGTATGAAGAAGACATTTGACTATCCATAAGATGAAAATCATGACATGGATGTCACGAATGTCATGATTTGCATTTCATGGTCCTGCAGCTCTTGCGGTGGTTTTGTTCACATGGCATGCTGTAAAACTGGTATGGTATGCCATGATTACATGGCGAACACAAGTGACAGACCCTAAGATGAAAATCATGACATGTGTGTCATGTAACAACATGACTACAAGCCAAGCTCATGACTGTTTCGCTAGCGTCATATATACCAAATTTGGTATTACGGTACGTGAATGGATGACGAAGGAATGTGATTGTTGCAAACTCTATAATCGTGAGATGCGTGTCATGGTACAACATGACTACATGCAATACTGATGATTCGCCGGCGTCCGTTGGACTAGCTTCACCTATGCCAAATTTGGTATTCCGTGACGCCCATGGATGACGTAGGTATATTACTGATGCAAACATGATAAACATGAGATTTGTGTTATGTAATAACATGACTGCATGCTACTTTCATGATGCGCTCGCGGCCGTCTCGTAAGCTTCCCATGTACCAAACTCTGTATTACGTGACCCGAACGAACGACATAGGTAAATGACCTATCGTATTACGTGAATATCACGACTTGCGTGTCATGTAACAACATGATTACATGCAACACTCATGATGCACTCGCGGCTGTTCCACTAGCTTCACATATATGGTGTTACGTGATGCCAATGGATGACGAAGATATATGACTGGTGAAAACCTAATCATCATGAAATGCATTTCATGTGAGATCATGACTACATGCCACAGACAAGACACCAACACATTTTGACATGACGCGGTGCGCGTGCTCGTCGGCGTTCATTTCGTCGCGTCACGCCGGCGTTGGCACGCCACGCGCTGGTCCTGCAATATACTCGCAGGCATCGGCGCAAAATTCAGCATGTTGCATTTCGTGCCGATTGCCGTCGGGCCGCGCCGACGGACGCTGGTCACGCCTGGCGCCCGACAATAGAGTGCTAGCGTTTTGCGAAGGTAGCGTCGCTGTGCCCAGCGTGCGCGCACGTCAACGCTACATAGGAGTATATTGGGCCCTTCATGATGCGCTCACAGCTGTTTTGCTAGCTCCACATATACCAAATTTGGTGTTACTTGACGTCAATTGGTCACAAAATTTATGACTGGTGCAAACATGATAATCCTGACACGCGTGTCTTCCAAGATCATGACAACGCAGCACGCTCATAGAGGGCTTTTGGCCGCTTTCCCAGCTCTACAAATACTAAATTTGGTATCACGTGACGTGAATAGATGATGAAGATAAACGACACATGCAAACAAGATAATCACGACACAGAAGTCATGTACAGCACTATTTACCTCCACCTTATAATGTTATGCTGATTTTAAAGTGACATCATAACCTTACTTATTCATGCTTGCATATGATTGAATCCCACTGTACGTATGATCTGCCCATTTTTCGAACAGGTAACAAAGCTGCGAGAAGGGCTGGAGCACCGAGGGGCAAGCGATGAAGTGCTTAGTATATTAGACACATTGAGAGCGTTAAAGGTGCAGAAGTGAACACAGTAAGCCTAACGCACGCTAGTGGGAGATGTGTTGCATATGTATATGTGTGTAATAAGCACTGACACTGGAGAAAAAAAAAAGCTTGAAAGAAAAAAATGGCGTGGCTTCGCCGTGTAAGACCGGTCTGGCATACAAAAGACCCGGGTTCGAATCCCGCTGAGTCCTTGGTGTTTCGTTTATAACCTTTGCGTAATTTGTGTGATAGTGGTTACAGACAACACCTGTGGTGGCGGCATCCAACTACAGCGCTGCACACGACCATTGTGATCTCATAACAACTTTCACTGTAAAAACGCGTGTTGCCAAAATGATGAAATTTCGTATATAGTAATGTCACGACTGATATTAAACTGAAAAGCTTTTTTTTTTTCATTGAAACTTTGAACGCTGTCTCTTCAGCTATGAACTCGTGCAGGCACAATCGACCGCAATTATAGGTTCGTGTCTTGCAAATACATTTGGCGCTATGCATCTGCAGGTTCGCAAACAATATGCGAATAATACTCTCCGCAAAATGACGTTTGGACGATTCCAGGCGGCAAGAATTTCAGGAGTTTTGGAGCCCAACGTTTAGGCACGTCCTGTAATGTTATAGTGATATCGGAAAATGAAAAACCCAGAATATATATATGTATATATATATATATATATATATATATATATATATATATATATATATATATATATATATATATATATATATAGTCTAGTAGATCCTCCGTGAGTGGTCACAGCGTGGTTTATTTCGACGTTTCGGCCTAGAGTCTGGCCTTCATCAGGAATAAAGATACAGTTTGTCAGTGCTCAGCTTTATACAATCTCAAATCAGAGGGCAAGGAAAGAGGGAAAAAAAGGAAAGAAAAAAAGAAAAGAGAAGGAAAGAAAAAAAAGAAAAAGAGAAAAATAATATACGGTGGACGCCCCTCGGGTGCCCCCCTTCCACTTTTCCTTCCACTTCCCCCCTCATCTCTCTCCCCCCTCTCCCCTTCACCTTTCTGATGTCAGTGGTCTGTGTATGTTTCCGTTCAGTAGCGCATTCCTCCCGATCAGACGGCCCCTCCTGGCACTGGCGGTTCGGTGTGCCCACACCGAACCGCCAGTGCGCGGTTTTTTGGCAAGGATGGCACCCGACCGTGTCAGGACTGTCTGCCTTCGACGATGATGACGATATGAGAGTATGTCTCGAATAGTTTTAGCTTTGCGATGCACTCCTTTAGAAGGTTAGGTGAAAATGGTTCTTAAGCGTTCACTTTGCATTAGAATATTGTGGTGCTTTCTCAGCACATTCGAAATACGCGGAACTGACGCAGAATGGGTAAAGGCTAAGTTTGTCTGCGGTGAGGGAGTCGAGTTTTTAACAGGGCTCTACGATTATGCATGTCGGCACGTTT
Organism: Rhipicephalus microplus; assembly: GCF_043290135.1. Taxonomy (NCBI): domain Eukaryota; kingdom Metazoa; phylum Arthropoda; class Arachnida; order Ixodida; family Ixodidae; genus Rhipicephalus; species Rhipicephalus microplus. Next base: position 121,162,375 of record NC_134702.1, read on the forward strand.
TATTGCGTCATAAATTAATTGCGGCGGATATTTTTGTTTGACTAGAGCATGGTTTACTGTTCTGCAATTTTTTTTGAAACTCTTATTGCTCTGAGCAGATATTTTAAAGCGTAAGGCCTGACTGTAAGGGATGCTAGATTTGCATTGTTTCACGTGGCTACTGTCAAAGTGCAAATACTGTTGGTGGTCTGTAGGCTTCTGTATAGAGCAGTGGATAGCTTATCATTTACAATCGAAATGCTTACATCAAGAAAACTAAGCGTTGATGTGGAATAGGTATGAGCAAATGTCATTGATGGATGGGCATCATTAAAGTCAGATATGAAGGAAAGCAACTCCTGTTGACCATGCGGCCAAATAAGGAAAATGTCATCAATGTAACGTTTTTAATAAAAAGGTTTCAGCGCGCGGGTATGTATGTATGTATATATATATATATATGTATATATATATATATATATATATATATATATATATATATATATATATATATATATATATATATATATATATATATATATATTATATATATATATATATATATATATATCATCACTGTTGGATGAGGATTACGGCGGGGAATGACATTTTCTATGAGTTAAGAGGGGGTAGCGATGAACAGCAGTGCGTATTGAGGTATGCGGGATGTATGTACTGTTCATAGAGTACTATAAACAATATTTAAACCGGTCTTATGCCTAGTTCACACTGAAACATCCGCTTTCTACAGCGACCGAAATTCCCCTGCCGCCGAAACACAGCGTCGTTCGCACTGGACGCGCCCCGCGCCGCCGAATGTGCCATCTACACGGGGCGAACGCGGGATGGATACGCTGTCACCTGGTTGTTGTCGTGGCCCGCAAACGCTACTACGCTATCCAGTGGTGTATACTTCGACAATTCTCGTACGCAAGAAGCATGAAAAGACAGTACTGCTTACTTTGCTGGCAAGTGGCTGTCCTCTAATGCACGAAGAGCAGAAAAACCACCGACGCTAGCGGCGTTGGTGGGTTTGCTTTGCTTTGCAAGACCGCAACAAGCTCTGTTACGCCAACAGCAAGCTCGGTCACCTCTTTCACGAAATACGGAGGCGAAGTAGGCACAGAGCAGGTTAAACTTCCGTTGGTTTCAAAATTCAGTTACGTGCACTGCAGCATAACAAGTGAGTAGGGCTTGGCCGCCATTTTTCAAAATTCCTTGACTAGCGCTCCTATTGGTCCGTGGTGACCGATTCGGCGGCAGACGTCGCAAAAATCGGTCCGAGAGCGATCGGCGCGGAGAGGGCCCTTCCGGCGGATCTCGCCGCCGCCGAACCGGATTCGGAGCACTTTCGGCGGCCGGAATGCTCAGTGTGAACGCGGCCTTAAAGTTTAAGTATTCAATCTATATTATCATAGGTTATTTTAATGATGAGCTTTTAGTCTATATTGCTACCAAATTGCAGCCGTCATTATGCAACGCTAAGGCAACGAGCAAGTGCACTTGAGTTTTGCGAGATCCGCGTATGATCAGCCAACACGTTTGATTTGTTAAACAAGGTACAGTCAGCCATTTGACTGTACATGCTGCTATCATTGTGTTAATTGCGCTTCAACTTGCTTTAGCAGCGTTGCGCTAGAGTGTTTATGACTATTGAATATTTTACCAACTGCCTTTTTGACGCTCGTTATCGTGACGCTAAATCCATAACTCATGCGTAGAAACTTTAACCAAGTGCACAACTTTTATCCGATGTTATTTTTCCATGAGCTTTTATTATGTGCGGCTAATCTGTACGAAACAAACAAACACGACATCCATTCGGCACCAGTGATGGCGCGGCTGAAATATTTATAGAACTGACAAAAAGTGATGACAAGGCAATAGCGACCAGTGGTGCCGAAGATTCATTTCAATCGTTGTTTGTTACTTTTCATCACTAATGTGTCACAAATTAAAACAAGCTCTAAATTGCTATTTATTTCTTTACCGCGTATAGAACAATTAATACATATCACGCATGCACGTCTTTTGTGCTTAAATTTGCAGTTGTCTTGCTTACGTTTTCAGATTCGTTGTGGCCCCTGAAAGAGTTACAGACAAACTTGTAGAAGTCTTGGCATGGGTCTATGGAGAAGTCCAGCTTTTCTCGTAAGCGTTGTGCCAATGCCCGGCAGGGACACGATGAGCAGTCATACGAGGGTCGGAGAGGCGTCGGATAATAGTGCCGATCTGGTTGTGTTGTCGCTGATGCATTTGTCGTGGGCGGAGTAGGCTGTTCCGATGGTTGCGTTACACCGTCCACAGAATTTCCAGGAAAAGTGAGGGATTGCACTGCGTCCATCTGTTAGGGCCGGAAGCACAGAATTTCGGTTACAGGCGTTCTCTCGGGGTGCTTAATGAGTAAAAGACGACTTCCAACAGACGCAACAATGTTGTGACTGCATATAAACGTGAAAGACAGCAAACGAAGCTTGCTTGAGGGCTTCGTTCCGTAATAAAATTAAGCCCCATTCCAGACCTTCCTGATGACGATCACATGTATGCGAATGGACTGGTTTTAAAGTCGAATCAAATGGTATCTAATTGGATATTCCTATTGGAGTTCAGAACGACTTATATAATATCTTCGAAGAAATCAATCAGGCCAAGTTTTACAAAACTAGGAAGGGGACATTGCGTCATCGTAGTGAGGGCAGCTTACTAAAACAAATGCTAACGTCTTCACAGTATACCATGCATAGCAACTGGCACTAACTCACGGATTGCAAAGCGAGCGCTTGTTGATTTTTTTATACCAGTGTGTGATTTCCATTCCTGCGGCTAATATGATCAAGACACTCAAGTATTCTGCAATAGGCCTTTGATTTGATCTAACACGATATTTTAAAATGCTGGGAAGAGCATACAGCTGCACTTTATCCCCAGGTATCGCTGAAACATTTAGACACCCATTCAACTGAGGAGCATCGTGAAAGAGTGTTTCAAATTGTCGGAAAAATTACAACATCACGGCAAAGCACTCTGCCGCAAGGTGGTATGAAACAGACAACGTTGATTCTTGACACTTTATATCTTTCGGTAGCAGGGATTCACCGCGTTATGTACCCAAATACTCAGCGGACATCAGCAGATGTCATCGTTCTTTCTGGAATTTTTCAATACAATCTTCTGTACTGGAAATCAGATTTCATTATAGATGATTTTTCAGAAACTATGCGGCACTAATTTTCCTAAATAGGAATTGAGATGAAATTTTACTAGACGCAGACCCCTTGTTATTTTAAATATTGGACTTTCATTTTTTTATCATGTTATTTTCACGTTTGGACGTCATTCTGCAATATGTCTAAAATACATTTTCCTATAAACGTAAAATTTATCAGTTAGCGATGGTAGTTTCCCGTGCACATATTCTGAGAAAAATAAGAGTGTGCTGTGTGGTGTACAAATGTTTGAGCAGCCCCGCTGCACTATAGCAGCTGTAGGCTCGGTGCTACTATGTCATTAACATTTATATGCGTAAGAAGAGCGATAGATAGATAGATAGATAGATAGATAGATAGATAGATAGACAGATAGATAGATGGATAGATAGATAGATAGATAGATAGATAGATAGATAGATAGATAGATAGACCGATAGATAGATAGATAGATAGATAGATAGACAGATAGATAGATAGATAGATAGATAGATAGATAGATAGATAGATACATAGATAGATAGATAGATAGATAGATAGATAGATAGATAGATAGATAGATAGATAGATAGATAGATAGATAGATAGATAGATAGATAGATAGATAGATAGATAGATAGATAGATAGAACGATGGATGGCAAGCTTGACGTGTATTGTAGGACCAACAGTGCCTAACGGCTCCAAAAAAATAATACGGTAAGTTTAATGGCAGTTTCGAGCAATGACATGGATTGTGGACAGGTTCCACTCTGGTTCAGAATCAAGCATAACCCTGTGTGATCATTCATGTTTCTCGCTGAAGGTTAAGACAGCTTACAACACCTTAACCTTCGGTACATGGGATTTATAGCAATAGCACATAATATAAAAAACGTAAGAGCTGCCTACTCAGCAACCAAGTGCGCCAATCGGAAGTATAACAAACCGAGAATTTGGATGTCCCCTAGCACTGCCTATAAACCAGTTTCGACTTGTGAAAAGTAAGTGACCAGCAGTTTTGCGGTCGTGAAAGGCTTTCAACAGTTGCGTACGTAGCAATAGTGAAAAAAAAATTGCAACCATCAAATGTTCATGTGGAGCACATTTGTTTTTAAAGCTTAGCTGGCTCAGTTTGCGGACCTAATATCGTATTTCCTCAATGAAAAGCTTTACATAGGCATAAAGGGACAATAAAGAGAAACAATCACTTGGTTTAAATTGACAAATTAAACTTTCTGCGCTCTAATGCCATGTTTCACTTTTATAAGCTCGTTTTTAGCAGAGAAAATTGATGTCAAAGGTTAATTTTGTATTTCGCGTCAAAATTGCCGTGCATGAATTCGAAAATATGAAATGCGGTTTTTGTGTTTCGGCAACATTCGCTCCATCAAAACTTCTGACACTTCGGATGCTAGGTGTAATGCACCCACAAATGACAATGTAAGCCACGGTCACGTCTGTGTATAGTGCGTGAGCAGCTGACTTAGCACATGCCTGCATAAACGAAGCAGTCTTCGTGGCCATCTGGAATTATTTTGTTCACGCAGCTGCTGCCATTTTCACATATTCATTTATTCGCATGCCTCAAACCAGTCTTAAAGCACACAGGTGCGTTTTTTCAGTCGAAAGGATCTTGGTCTCATGAATTACACATGACGAAAGCGCTTTTAAGGAGTGGAGACTATCGTTGAAACAGGCACACCTTCCACCATTGTCATCCATGCAGATCACGCCTGCATGTGTGCAATTCCACGCATGCTTCTGTTCACGTGACGTCACAACCTGCAACAAGTGCAACAAGTACAACAAGTGCAAGCACCGCAGAGCAAGGCCGGTCGCTCGCGTGCTATACACAGATGTGGTAGTGGCAGTACTTGAATTGCACCAACTGGAAGCTACGTAAGAACGACTAGAGGTCTTCACATTTTGACGTTATGGCGTTTGGTGGGTTATTCTCAAGGTGGCGTCTCCACGCACATTTTCTTTTCACACGTTTTTTTGCTTACCAAGCATCGTATCGTGGTCAGAATGGTGCTATAAAAATTGTAAAATTGTACTTCACAAATACGCAAAAAATGATTTTGCTGTTTCATGTCCCTTTACAGGGTGCGGCTGCAGTATGGGTGATCATGTTGACAATACGGAAACTTAAAGAAGCTGCTCGATACTGATGAGTCAACCGCTGTTAGTGCGTCCTATAGCGGATAATAAGGTGAGAGAGAGAGAGAGAACTCTTTATTGAAGTGCCGAGAATTTAACCGGCATGCGAAATTCGCTGTCTTGATGCTCTGCGTGGGGAAGGGGATTGAGGATTAAAAGTACAAATAAGAAGAGAGAGAGAAAAGCACAAATTATAAATATAGATGTTAGAATAAAAAGAAAAGAAAGGAAATGGCCATCTCTTTGACCATTGACTGTGGACGTGCGTAAGTGTTTTTTCGTGGTGTCAAGCTACAGCTACATCTTGTCTAGCTGACAGATGCTGAACAAGTACGCAAACAAAAGTTTCATAGCACGCCTCTGTAGAGTGGGGCAGTCTAAAGGTCCCAATACAGAGTCAAGGGAGAACGTTCTCTCGTTTATAGAATGCATGCTATGTTCATAAAGCGCACGCTCCTCAGCATACGCTCTACACTCAACCAATATATGTTCCACAGATTCGATGGAGCCACAGTTGTTGCAATACGGACTCGCTGACTGACCGAAGTGGTACCATAGGCTGTCAACATAGGCACTGTTTAGACGTAGACGATTGTGATAAGGTGAGGCTTCAGAAACAGCGTTGAAAACGTTGCTTTGAGTACAAACACCTTGCACTGCCGGCGAATTTACAATAAATATACATGTGCAACGACGGAAAAGTTCAGTGCGAACCTGTCATAGAGTTTACCCCAAAAGCGACAATTACGTTATGCGCAGCATCGATATCACTTTCAATATATATATTAGCACAATGAATACTTTTTCAATATAGTGTGTTTAAATATTTAGAAGGTACAAATCATACTTCAGCTAGAGTACAAACAACTCAGAAATGTCGATGCCTTCTGGACACTTACCGTGGTAGTCCCTTCTTCTGATGATTTGGCACGTGTAAATCCTAGCACAAACAAGCAAGCGAGCAGTCCCAGTCCCGCAAAGAACAATGCGACTAGGTAGAGGTTGAGGTGACGGTATGCGCTTGTCTTCGCATTTTCAGGGTCAGGAAGTTGGCGCTCGTTGAGCAGCGGTCTTTCCTGGTCCTGGATTATTTTTGTGAACAGCAAAAATATGATATTAAATTGTGATACATGTTACTGGAACTCCTCATTTCTTTCTATCGTCACGTAACAGCCGTCTCGGTTTCATGTGCAAGCAGCGGCCGCCGCCAAAGGTGCAGCCATAAATGAGGCGAAATGCGAACGTTGCCGTCGCTATTGTCTGTGGGACAGTCTCAGCTACTTTAAACACACACCAAGCGTAAATGAGTGTTTGAGTGCGTCGTGATTCTAGAAATTGCCAGTCGCGTAAAAACAGTAGATGTTGAAACCACAATTAGTTCACGGTAGTTTTCAGCGAAACGACAACAAAAAAAATTCTGGATTTGAAGCCTCACACTTATCATATCACTATGAATAACTGTGATCTGGCAGATACTATAGAATTTTTCTCACCTAAAACTTCGCTAAATAAAAGTTCTTCTTAATATTTTTCTCCCTGTGTGAAATGCAATTGCCGTTATCTGGCGAGCGCCGCTAGCAACTTAGTGTGGGCCACTCGTACGTCCGGCGAGGCGCAACTGCGTGGCCTACCAATCCTTCGGTAATCTGCAAATGCTAGGATAAAATATTGACCTATTGACGTATACCGTGGAGACTAACAGTTAGACCCGGTTCTTTAGGCTATCAATAGCTGTGGCACTCCAATCAGTCAACAAAGCGATGAGCCATTTTGCCTCGCAGTGTTTACTAATGAAAGTTAACAGTGTGAGATGCATTATCAACCTGAACATGATTTTTATTCCAATTTCTTATGCAACACCACACCCCCTTTATGTGGCCCCTGTCGTTTCTTATTCTTGAAACTTTAGGCTCTGCACTTTCAAAATTGGCTGGCCCTTAGCTTAGGGCACTGAAATAGAAATCGCAGGCAGCAACAATATGCTACACATCGATGTATTTCTTGTTCATTCGGTGTCAAATATACCCCAAAAAGCGGCAAGGATCCGCAATTGTATATATTGCGCTGTATACAGTCAACACCACTGACAGGCACGCACGTCTGCTTTTGTTGTACTGCGCGTTCGCCCCTTTCGATTGTGATAAGAGAACACGCACTATAATATTGTGGGTGAGTTTCTCTGTTCAAACTTCCTTTAACGTCAATATATGTTTGTACACTCATTAGAAATAGAAACAAGCACTGTCTGCAGGTGGTATAGCGCATATACTACTTGCACGCGGCAAACGAAAAACGCCACTTTCTTGTTTGTTTTGTAAATGAAAACAGCCGCGTTACGCAAGATGTGTTCGCCATTGTCAAACCCCACCTACACTTCAGCTATCAAAAATAAGGCAGCGCTGCAGGGTTTACTATATCTCCCACCAGTTTGAATGATTTGACGGTGTGAAGTCTAGTAAACATAGATTTATACGGGAACAAGTCGAGAAAGTACATGCGAAGTGCAATTTAGGATCAGCCCACACAAAAAAAAAAACACATGTGATCTTTGTTGTATCCAAGTCTCGTTGTACGATGAGACATAAATCCAAGCTACGTCAGCAGAAACTATTTATCCAACTGCAGCTGCAACGCGAAAAAATTGCATCACGTTTAAGAGGGTTTCATTCTGCAGAAAATATTATGAGTTTGTGGCACAGCTGACATCGCGTATGCTTGCTGTCGTTAAACATAGTGATAATTTCGCTTCAGATTTAATGAGTCCATATGGGATTTGTATGAAAACAGTGGCACAAACATGTTAAGAGGCCATCCCGAAAAATGACGTGTCCGGGTTCAGTCTGCGCTATGTATGTTCAAAGAGAATTTCAACGTTTTGTTGGAAAAATGTAGCCCTGTTCCTTCGACACCAACTGATTGATTGATATGTGTGGTTTAACGTCCCAGAACCACCATATGGTTATCAGAGACGCCGTAGTGGAGGGCTTCGAAAATTCGGATTAGCTGATGTTATTTAACGTGCACCCAAATCTGAGCACATGGGCGTACATTTCCATCAGAAAAGCAGCCGCCACAGCCGGGATTCGATCCCGTGACCTGCTGCTAGACCACCAGTACCTTTGCCCCTAGACCACCACGCCGGGACAAATTGTAACTGGATATTATTGTGCTGTGAATGTGGGTATTTTTGTCACTCTTACAATTTTTCGCTCGCCTTATGAGACTGCTGCACATGATATCCTTGTGGACCAATCATATCTAGAATTACCAAAATCTTTACGAATGATATTTCATTTTTCCCATAGCTTTGCAAGATGCTGGCAATCGTTCACTGCTTTGCGACAGCTATCTGTGGATGGTAATGTCCATGTTTTTTATATGAGTAAACGTGCTATATCATGTGGCTGAACATTTCCTATTGTTTTTCTCTTTTAGCGGCATTACCGTTCAAAAGCAAACTAATAACAGCGGCGCGTGGGCAATGTAACGCCACCAGACTGAATCAGAAACGTGGCCCAAGGCACGAGCAATCCAGGCAATGCTCTTTTGTTTTTTCCGCCGACAAAAACTAATTGTCAGGTAGAACTTTCCACCGCTTAAATGCTCCTCTTATTTTGGCCTGCCACTCTCAATTTTCACGCATGCCAAGCATACTAAAACGACAATATCAGGATTAAGCTAGGGTCATTCTCTTAGTCTCCTTCTCGAAAAGTAGTGCTAGCGCAGTTCGTTCAGAAAAGAGATCACATCACCATGTTTGAGCGGTGTGCGTGTAGACCTTCCAGGAGTAGAGGCGACGATCAATAGGCGATGTCTTTCTCGGGCGCTCACTAGCAGTCACTGAGAGCGCCGGGGCACTAGCCACGTTCGTAAAGAAGGGATGTTGATTTTAATGATGATCATAGCTTTGTAAAGTGTATGATACCCACTAGATAAGACTGGTATTGCTTATATTACTTCTGAAAAATTTTCTGAGCGATCTTGCCGTAATTATATCTTGCAGCTGTATACATGAGTATTTGACCCGCCACCGTGGTCTAGTGGCTAAGGTACTCGGCTGCGGACTCGCTGATTGCCGGAACGAATCCCAGCTACAGCAGCTGCATTTTCGATGTAGGCGAAAATAGTATTGGCTCGTGTGAACAGACTTGGGTGCACGTTAAAAAAACACAGGTAGCGTACATTTCCAGAGCCTTCCACTGCGGCAACCCTCATAATCATGTGGTGGTTTTAGGACGTTAAACTTCACATATCAATTTTTTCATCAATACTTGAGTATTTATTGTTTAACTGCATCTCGTGCAACTTGTCGATGCTCTCGCTTTTAATCCATAAACGTGTGAGGAAGTGTTCGTCATCACTACACCATGCACAATTTTTCTTCATCTGTTAAAGGTTTTGAGCAATCGTGTTCAGGTGTATTCCCCAGACGAAGAAGAACTAAAGTACTGTTTTTGCCGTCAGCTGCTTTATTTCCGTGATTATAAGAAGTGCTTCAATATTCATCCAGCAAGATAGGCGGAGATTTTCGTGCTTAACTTAAGCTTTTGGAAAGTTATATGCATTTGCGTTCTTGTGCGCGAGTCTCTTGTCATGAATGAAAAATGGCCAGGCCAAGCCTGCCTAGTGGACGTTTGTAATAAAACTATAATTTTTCTCATATTGCTGCGAATCTGTACTAAACGACATTCGCTAAAAAGTGTGGAGTGCAGCGTGCGATTTCACCTAATACACGAAGAAAACGAAACAATGGTCGTGGTTCTAGTTTCATTTGTTTGTAGCCTGGACACTATGGCACATACCCACTCTAGGGGATTGCCCTAGAAAAGATATAGTAGCCTCTCGATAATAGCTGAACTCTTGCTTACTAAAAATGTTCAAAATAAAGAAAACAAATGAAAAGGGCAAGAAGATGAACAACAAAATAGGAATGAAAACAGGCACTGTTAAATTAACAAAAATGTAATCTTTCAAGCCGAAAACAGCTGAATTCGCCTGATGTGATTATTTGGGATGAATGTTTTACATTTCATGCATTTCAAAATTACTCTGCGAGTATTTTTCTTGCGAGTATTTAAGAATGTTTACATACTGATGGTATGCGTTTAGTGGGTTAAAAGAACGCTGAAGCACTTAAAAACAATGTTATAGTCTCATGATAAGTAATTCCGTGCGGCGCACTTGAGGTTCAAGCAACAAATTTGTGTAAACGACCGCAAATGATTTTAATTTGCCGAGAACAAGAAATAGATGCCGCAGTCAGCATCACGAGTCTTGCCGTTACCTGTGATTGGCCGAAGCTTTATGATATCACGTGCGGAGCGGCGAGGATAGCTTAGGGCGCCTGCCGGCAGGTGATGCAGGCTTCTCAGATGAAATCGGGTAGTTGCTCCTAGTAGGGCGAACTGGGGAAGTCGTAATGAGTTTGCTGCATTTATCTACGTACTATCAGCGTCAAATGAAGCCCGATCAGCAGCAAGCCTTCGCAAAAGTCCCGTTATCACCACGGACAGGCGTGCACATCCTGTTCGGCATCTGTGCTCATAAGTGTGTGCCTGCCCATGGTGATAAGTGGACGGCACGCGCTATACAATCACGAAGACTCGCTGGTCTTCGGGTTTCATTTGACGCCGATAGTACCTGTGTGCATGTTCGAGCCGGTCGCCATTGTAGAGGAACAATCGGAGGCGATGTCAGTGCCGAATATATGGCACAGAAAAGCGAGTCCCAACCTGTCCTCCCGCTTCGGAAACACACACTGATGCGTATATGGTGAATGTCAATGCTTGATTTCACAGCGGGAAACTCATACAAAGGAGATGCGAAGCCGTGAATATTCAAGTCAATAAAGAGTAGAAGTATCGGCACTCAATTTCAGCCGCGTGTTGGCACGACCATCGTTACGCGCGGGCATCGTGCGGAAACATAACCTTTTTGTGGATTTCACTGTTCAGCATGCAGCGTTGCTGATGCAGTCAGTAAATCTCTTCGCAATGGGCAAGGAGCAAACGATGAGTTATTAAGCTACCACAAAAAAAAAACAAAGCCACACGAGTGCCGAGCTTTTTCTGCTCTGGTGACTTATGCTCGGAACGGCGCTACAAGCTCGCAGGAATAGTATGTCTTATATATATATCGCTTCACCTTTTAACATACCTTCATCTTTTCTATATTCTGGCCAGTACTACAGTGAGGACGTGTTAAGATGCAAGCATTTAATAACTGCGTTAAAAGCATGCAACTGTCCTACAGAGTTTCCGATTTCAATGCTGTGCAGTAATATATACCTGTGTACATGTTTTTTGTCGATAAATATTAATTTTCAAACCTACACTTCTCCTGCTGGTGTCAGGTTGAGTGATCATAAATTCTCGTTGCTTCCCTGAGGTACTCATCAATGTAATGACATCAGCGGATCGCAGATTTCTAAGATGCTCGCCATGAACTCTTATGCCCAACTTTTCTCAATCTATGGCCCTGAAAACCTGCCGTTAACATTGGTAACACGCCGTGAAAGGCACACCAGAAAACATGTCGCACTATCTTACATCTTTGTTGAACTGTCGCTTTCAGTATGGAGAATATGGGGGCGGTGTATATGCAGTGTAGTTTCATCGCTATATGCTCCCTCTATGCCCTGATTCCGCAAAGCCTCCATGAGTGGTGATATCTTCAACGCATCGATTGCCTTCACGTTATCGACAAAGGTTATGTATAGGGATATTGAGGTTTGCTGTGTTCGGAGTATGAATATAGGCTGCTGTTGTGTAGGCTACACTATATATATATATATATATATATATATATATATATATATATATATATATATATATATATATATATATATATATATATATATTTGAGATCTAACAGACAATAATGCGAAGGACTGTATAGAGGAAGTTATTAGAATCATTGTAATGTAAATCGAAAGAAAAAAAAGAGGGTGAAAAAATAACTTGCCGTGAGCAAGAATCGAACCCACTACATTCAAATAACACCTTAGATGATCTATTCGAATGTTAATTGCGTTATTCGAAGGTCGCAGGTTCGATTCCTGCTCACGGCAAAGTTTTTTTTCACCCACTTTTCTTTGTTTTTATTTATGTATATATATGTATATGTAATGTATATATATATATATATATATATATATATATATACATATATATATATATATATATATATATATATATATATATATATATATATATAAATATATATATATATATATATATATATATATATATGAAAATATATATATATATATATATATATATATATATATATATATAAATATATATATATATATATATATATATATATATATATATATATATATATATATATATATATACATTCACGTTGCAGTCAGTGGAATATATCAGTATCTGAATTTGGCAACGTTTAACGCTAGCACCTTATCTAGTGAGGCCAGTCTAGGTGTGTCATTCGAGGAACTTGAGGGCGCTAAATGGGCTGAATGAAGTTAGGAGGATTCATGAGGCCTTTGCAAGGCTACAGAATTGTCACGTTTTTTGCCATTATGACATGTGTGACAAAAAGAGCAGGGGTGTAATTTCTATCCTGAAAAATATAGGCGGTAACATAGAGGAATAATGTAGCATAAATGAACGGGTGTCTGGTGTCCTAATTTAACTTATTAGGAGACACAAGACGAACGTTTTTGAGACCTACGCACCTATGCCCAATCACGATGAGGTATTAGTTGAAAGCTTCTTTGAAGGCATAAAATCAGCAATGAGCGAGGTATACTGCTGGGCGACTCCTATGCCAAGGTAGGACAGGAGCTGGTTGGAGGGCAGGCAGTACAAGATTTACGGCATCGTTACTCGAAATAACAGAGGGGAGGTACCAGTAGAATTTGCAGAACGCAATAATTGGCGCATCTTCAACACCTTCGACCAAAAACAAGTGAACCGTAAATGTACATGAAGGTGCCCTAATGGTAAAAGTAAGAACGAAATAAACTCTACACCGAGCGCACACGCAAGCATCGTGCAGGATGTGGAAGTGCTTGGCAAGATGCGACACAGTGACGATAGAATTGGAAGTCTCAAATTCGCCGAGACTTGAATATGTAACGACAGAAACTAATACGCAAAAAGTCTATCAATGAGCTGGCACCAAGAAAGAAACTAAAGAAATACATATTCTCGCTTCAGAAGAGATACTCAACTCTTATCGACGACACCGACCTTAGGTTTGACGCAATGAATGATAATCTCATGAACCTCTCCTTACATACTTTTAATAAAAAAATTATTAAGGAGTAGAAGTTGTATGCTAGTTAGACAGGACACTAGCAAGCTCTCAAGATAATCTCATGAAAATTATTAAGAAGTGTGCAAGGGAAGTTGTATGGTAGTTAGACAGGACACTGGCAAAGAAGAAGGAAGAAAAAAAGAGGAAATAAAAGGCAGGGAGGTTAACCAGCCTATATGCAGCCGGTTTGCTACGCTGCGCATGGGAGGGGGATGGGGGAGATGAAAGACAGAAGAGAGAGGGAAGAGAGATATACACAGCACATTCGGCAACAAATGCGCGCACACTCAGTCATAGTCCAATCTTGTCTTTCGCAGTTTGTGACATTGCTGTTACAGCCGCTTGTTCAAGTTCACGTTGCGCAAAAATTTCAACAGAGCTTTTGTCGCTTTCTGTTGCAATGTCTTCTCTCGGGAACTTTAAAAAATAGTGTCCACAGGGAGTTGGCTGTGGTCGATACGCGCAAGATTGGACGCCAGTGACTGTCTCTGGATGTCACACAACGGACAGTCACACAGAATGTGGTGTAGCGTCTCTTGGCAACGACAGGCATCGTAGAAAGCGTTGTCGGCCACTCCTATGTCAAATGAATAAGATTTTGTAAATGCCACTCCTAGCCATAAGCGATGAAGAAGGGTGGCTTCTCTTCGGTCAAGTCCAGTGGGCATGCGGAGAGCCATCAAAGAGGTCAGGTGGTGTTCACGATTCGTGTCGTTGCTTAGTGGGCACCATAGTGAAAACGTGATTTCACGTGCAAGTTGTCGAATAATACTATCAGCATCGGTCCGCGAAAGTGTTATGGCTTCTTCTAGTGTTCCTTCAAGAGCTGCCCGCGCGGCAGTATTGGCATGTTCGTTCCCTATGACGCCGCAGTGACTTGACACTCACTGAAGCGTCACGTGATGGCCTTTCTCGTATGAAGTGTAGAGAAAGCATTGAATTTTGAAAACAAGCTGTTCGTATGGCCGGCGACGCAGTGCTAAGAGCACAGATTGCAGGGCAGCCTCTTAGTCGCTAAAAATTGACCATTGTTGCGGTGGTCCCCGATGGACCACACAAAGTGCAGCGCACAAAGCAGCTAGTTCCGCTGCTGTAGATGCCGTGGAGTGGTCAGTCCTAAAGCTGATTTTAAGACCTTTTGCTGGGACAGCTACTGTACCTGACGAACACTGGCGCTTCGTGGAGCCATCGGTATATATATGTACGCTGTCTGAATATTTCTCGTGCAAAAGAAGAAAAGACAGTTGTGTCAGCACGGGCGTTGAAAGCTCAGATTTCCTCCAGATCCTTGGTACATTTAGATGCACTTAGGGTCGAATAAGACACCAAGGGGGTGTCGATGGTTTGGATGCAGGAGTGAAGCCCGAGGGAAGTTTCTCGTTGTACTTCACAATGATTTTAGCGAACTATGCTTGACATCTTTCTGAAGGCAACAGTGCAAGGGGATGACAAGAAGCACGTGTAAAGTTTCTGATGTGCGTTATCAGGACTTCTACAGCAATGTGAGTTTGTACCGAACAGTCACCAGCAATTGCAATTGTTGGCTCTGTTGACGCACATCTGGGCAGACCAAGGCACACTCTCAGTGCTTGGGCTTGTACTGCCTGTAGAACACGAACATTGGTCTTGACGATTGTCGTAAAAACATAGTGTTTGCTAGATATACACTAGAGGGAACTCTGGTGCTGGTGTCTTTGGGAGCTCAAAGCGCGACGCTTCAGCGAGCATGGGAATGATGGGTAGTACACTAAACTTCCTAATCTTCGTACTTCTGGATCTTGGTTTAGTCGTGTGTGCTGTAGCCGTTTTCTCACGAACCAAAAATCAGCAAATGTTCAGCGGTGCGCTTCATCATCTTATTCTTTTAGGCTTACCATTTATCGAGTGACGACGTTAAAAAGCGCTCGCTCTTCCTTAAGAACAAAACCGAAACACAGCCATCATTAAAGCCATGAGTGCGATTCGCTACCTGCAAGTACAAAGACTAGCTGTATCCTTGCCCGACCCATCAATCCCACGGTCGCTGAACGATCACCGTGCCACAGTGTCCACTCTAGTTGATTTTAAGAAATGCTGGGGTGAAAAAAAGCATTGGTCATGATGCCGATGGAACTGGGCCTTCGTTACAATCCGAAGGGTCGGAAAGACAGGCCCTCAATTTCCGTGGTCACAAACGCAAAAAAAATCAAATGATTTAAAAGCTTTGTAAATACAGAAAGCTGAATGACATAATTGCGACAATTTTCGTAACTTTTTTTGCTATATTTCTGTTTTTTTATATTGCTGTTTTCATATCTTCTTTTTAAAGGTAATTCTTAGTGCTCGAAGTTTTTTTCTTGATTTGTAATAGAATAAGGGGCTGTGAGAAAACGTCGCGGATGTCTGGTTTCTTTCTCTGAATAAAAGAAAATTGAGAAATTTTTTGTAATAACCAATACAGTCATGGCATACGTGTCATGTCTGAGATCCAACATATAACTATGAGAGACAGCCAACTAGAGGGCTGAAGAAATTTAGACTATCTGTTTTTTATTACCACGCACGCAACTGCTATACATATTTCTATGGAGCGCAAATGTATCCAGCATTTGCGCTCCATAGAAAGACTGCCCAGCGGCCGGGATTTCAACCTGCGTTCTTATGGTATGAAGTTCGTGGTACAAGTCAGCTCATGCGCGATTTTTTTTTTGGTAGACACAGCGATGATGTGGTTCTGTAATTAAGTAGACAGCATGGAATGTTTGCGAAAAGAGTCACAGTGTGCAGGAGCTGTCACAAAAGAGGCATGTGCGTGTTTCCGGTTTTATTCTGCACTATTTGTCTTCGAAGAGAATGCCACTATGTTCTTCAAAAAACCTAATCATTTTATTCTGCCGCACTGACCGAAATATGGCTGAGTGGAGTTTGCTTTTTGACTCATAATATTAGGGAAGGGCTGTTCGAATAACTGACGCAAAAATAAGACTTCAAAGACGTGGGCGACATATCTGACAGGTGCATACGTCTACATCTACAAGATGAGGGAAATCATTACTGGAAAATTTTGCCTTGTGTTGTTGCTAATGTTCTTCACTGACAATTTCTCGCCAAATAAACTGCTACACTAGTTAGCGCTGGTTGAAAATAGTTAGCCGGGTGCGTTAGAAACCCCACGAATGGCATTGCATGTAACTATCACTTTAATCGATGATGCCTGTAATATAAGTGCTTCGCTCGGTGATCAGTAATCTCCCGGTTTGTTATACGACTGGACGTGCTCTACCATGCGACTGAATATTTGCGAGTGTTCTCTTTTACCAGCGTCACCGTCCAAATGAAAGACCACAAAAGCGGCGCGCGCAGAACAGACTGTGACCTGAAGAAAATTCAAATAGGCGCGTGGCTGCAAGCACGAACAGCCCGGGTGATGCTGTATTGGATCATTTTTCTGCCTTCAAAAACTGCCACTTAGAGCATTTCCGCACAGTAAATACTCCTGTTTATTGCGGCTTGGTGCTCTCAATTCCTATCATGCCTTGCATATAAATCTAGATTATAATTAATAATTTGAAGAAGTTCTTTTAGCCTCCCTCGCGCAGATGATTGCAGGTGAAAATGCTGTAGGCTCATGTGCTCATGTTTAGGTGCATGTTAGGTTACCTCGTGTGGTCGAAATTTCTGGAGCCGTCCACTATATAAGGCGTCTCTCATATTCATAAGGTTGTTTTGGGACCTTCAACACCAGATATTATTATTCATGTAGCCTAGTGCTGGTGCCGTTTATTCTCTACAAATTCATTAGAAAATTTATCACATCACTTTGTCTCAGCGGAATCCGTGAGGCGATTTCAGACACAGAGGTGATCATCAGCCGCTGAAGTCCTTCGTTGGCCCTAACTGGCAGTCACCTAGACCGAACGGTAGTGCACTTGGCCGGGTTTGGAAATCAGGGTTATTGATTTCAATTATGATAATATATTATATTTAGAAAATGAATAACACCCACTAGCAAAGACGGCTATTACTGATACTGCTTTTATAGCGTAAAATTTTCTCAGCTATTTTGCTGTTATATTTCGCATCTGTATACTCGAGTAGTATTTGTTTACCTTACAAAGCTGCAGACATTCATATTGTTCCTTTTCCATTCCTACAAATGCATCTGTCAGTACACTGGCGTCTATCATTTGGCTTTCATTCAAATGCAGCCTTCTAGATGCAATCTATTTCAATTCGCTTGCATATCAGAATTTCACGCGACATTCTCACTTTCATTCGATAAATGGTGAGGAAGTGTTCGTAATCGATGTATTATACTGTACAGGGCTTGGAAAAGACATCTTCAAATTATATAGTGATACAATACGAAATGCTGAAAAAAGTAGTGGAGGTACACATGCAAAATAGACTGAAAATTGTACCCTATACGATACTTTACTGTTGCATCCTAAATACTTCGATACATTCGCAAATTTGTTCTGATAGATCTTTACAATCGAGTAATGAACGCGTGCGCACAAACACGGTAGTTTTCAAGTTTCTTAAATGCGCCTGAAGCTTTTATTTAAATGTTTGCTGGTACCTCAAATGAGTCGCAATGTAAGCGAGTTGCACACTTCATTGCGAAACAACGCCGCTAGTCACGCTGTTGCTACCTATAGCTATACGTATACATGGCGTTTATTAATAGTAAAAAACATAGAGAAAATGAAAAAAGAAAATAGATAAATGACTAAAATGTATAAACTGTTCTGCATCTAGAATTTTTTATTGATAAGATGAAATTCACAATACAGGGGGCCTTACTAATGGCTATTAATTAGGCATGAGATATTGTCAACTTACATGTTAAGGTAAGTCGATAACAATGTGAGTACTTATGAAAAATTGCCATAGATGGCTTGTTAGAAAGTTCACTGAGAAACGCATCATTTGATGTAACAACGTTTTTGGAATCTTCGTAGTAAGATCTCTGAAATGGCTATCTATTACTTTCAATATGATTGGTGCTAACCAATTTTGTCAGTTTACCAAGCAGTAAGCAGCGTGTTTGGTGCTGTATAATTAGTACACGTGCACATAATGGCATAATTGTTTGCCAAATCGCCTTGGCAAAAGGTTGAACTCAAGTGACTATGAAGGTGTAAGCAGTAGCTTAAATGAAGCTGCAAACTAACGTAAAGATGAAAAGAGGGCTTATTCTAGCTGTACTTTACAAAAAGCATCTTCACCTCATAAGAACAGAACAAAAAATGTTCAGAGTAGTAGGTAATGTTCAGTAACGTTGAAAGTTGGGTGACTTCGAGAGATCTCATGTTTAGTTATGAAGCATCGCACGGAGACAAGCACAAAAAACAACAACAAAAAAAAAACACCGCTTCACTCGCAACTCGTTCATTTTCCAGAAATCACATGGTTAATATAAAACATGGCAGTGTGCTACAATGATGATCAAGTTACAGCAAGTTTGCCAAAAAAACACATACAAAAATAGCTCAGACAAATATGTGCCCTGCGTAAAGATCCAGGGCCCGGATTCACAAAACTCACTTACGAAAACATTTTTGCGCAAGAGAAATTTTGTTGCGTAAGTCGATTCACGAAACGAAAAAACGTCGTAAGAGGCCATAGTTGTCACATCGGCCACTGCAAATAAAGCGCGCTGTGACTGCCCGAGAACATGTCAGCGATGGTGATGCCGTTGCTATATTTGCTTACGTCACTGAAAAGTGCTCGTAAGTGGATTCACGAAGCGAAATTGTGCGTAAAAACAGCATGGCTGAGAGAAAATCCCAAGAGTGGTCCAGACCACTCTTAGGAACAATGTGGCTACTTAGAACCTGCTGCCGCAGCGGTATACTTTGGTGCCCTGGCTGGTTTTGAGTTAATTCACGCCCATTAAGGGCTGCCTGGTGACTGCTGGTGCGTTTTTATTTCTTTCTGCGCTTTGAGCTTCGCGTGTTGTTTCCCTTGTACGCAGTGGATGGTGTTGACAACCACCACCGTCCAATAAGTTCAAGTCGCAGTAATTGAAGAATTCTATTGGGCGTCAATGGCATAAAACTACGCATGTAAATATTTGTGGTTGGATGAAAACCAATGTGATACGTGAATGGTCGGTGCATTCGAACGCGACATGACATAGGATCAACCTTATTTGTTATGTTGTTGTGTTGCGCCCCATCTCATCCAATTAAAAGTGCGACTCGAGATGCTTGCCTCATTGGTGGAAATTACCACAAAAGAGGTTAATGGGAGCACATTCTTTGCACGCTATTGGAAATAAAAATGAGGGGAAGTTTTCAGTGAGGGGTTCATAAAGTTTATGCTCTAGTGTACTTTCATTGGCTCTAACTGTCCAATGGTTGCGATCTCTGAAATACAGCTGTCGATACACTTTGGGACGATCTGGAACAAAGCGTACCTTGTAAACCAAAGCCTATTAGGGGTACGCGTGATTACGCATGGAACTACAAACAAATCATGCATCTTCACCCTCACTGTTCAGACACCGATATGGACCATGATAATATGGCAAGCAATCGGAATAAAAGGACCCTGGTAACTTTGTATGACACCGAAAATATGCAAACCCTCACGATTCTGGAGCAAACCTTGGCTGAATTCATCCCTGCGTCAATTACCAGCCATTTAACTTGGCGCACGAACATCATTCAAAGGTAGAGCGAGCCACTGACATGTATTTTGTGCGACGCAGCGGCCACTTGACCTGAGAATAATAGCGTTGCGAAGGCGAATCCCCTGTCGCATGCTCTGATCGAAGTAGACGACAAACGCGAGCAGACGACGGCTTGGCCGACAGGCACAGCTTGTGATTGGTTGTGAAGCAATACCCTCTGCATCAGCTCACTCCGTGACGCTGCCAAAACACTTCTTTCATCTGGCACGCCTGTCCTGTTCGTCATATCACCCCCCTCGCACACAAGAGAAATTTTTTTCACGCCGTGAAAATAGTGCAAGTACTTTCTAAGAGCTCTCTTACGTGCGGTGCAGTTGTCGAAAACAACATGGCGTCGTAAACAGCATATCGGTCGGTGCGACTTTCAGGAAACGCTTCTCGCACGAGTTACTTCAGCGTTTGACTGGATGTGTTGTGATTACAGCAGCTCTTTTGGTGCGTGTAAGCAGTGCGGAAAGCTGTGGCAGTGCAATGGTGTACGGTGAAGCGCAGCGAAGCCTGTGCGTCGGTGTGGTTATCAAGCGGGGATCGGCGTCGATGTATCGACGGCAACTAGCACTCGAGAAGCGGCAACTAACACTCGAGAAGCAACTAGCACTCGAGAAGCAACTAGCACTCGAGAAGCAATGCGTGTTTGTGTGCCGGTAACAGTTCGTTCGCTTGACTTTCCAGTCTCTCAGTTGTGTGCTGTGCGACATTTCGGATTGACAGCGTTTTGACACGTTACTTGAGTGACCCCAAGTACGTACGGAAACGTATGAACTACGCGCTCGGTTCTTGCTTCGCCACTAGTTAGCCCGTACGCTTCTATTTACTTGAGAGCAATGTACTGTTCGGGAGTGAAACGATGTTCGTTGTGAACAGTGGTGCTGTGTTGACGTTCCAAGACTTGTTAACAAGCTGTGCTCGTGTGACCGAAAATTGAAAGACAGCGTTGATAACTGTTTTGCCCGGCGAAGTTCTGGTGGGGCAGCTTGGCGCTTTTGTTTATTAAGTCGTCACTTCTCCTTTTTGTGATAACCATAGTCCTAGCGCTGTGATGTGATCAACCAAAACTGCGAGATGCTACATACTGTTGTGGATCGTGTTACTTTGGAAGCGCGCCTAGACTGTTCTTCGGTAACAACTTGGGAGTTTTATGTGGCAGCGAGAGCCCGTGAACGTTAAGCTTCCCTTCGGCCCCCAGAAAAAGCAAAGATTTAGCCGGTGCCTTGCTTTGGATGATGTTGTAGGCCAATATCGCCTAACTACAGGTTTCCGAGTTCGTCTGGCCATCGTTTTTCACGGCACTAGAGCCTTGACAACAGCCGGTCATGGCCAGTTCTTACACTTTATCAATGGACGTGCACGCCTGGCCAGCCCTTCATTGCTGTCATTGGCAGCTTCCAGTCTGCAGATGCCCTTTGCCTGTTGGCCGTACTTGGTTCCTCATGACACCGACGGCTACTAAATGCTGCCATCGGTGAGTTCACCTTGCAGAACTAAATTTCACCAGTACTATAATTCACGCAGTTCTATAACGTGTGCAAGTTTTTAAGCCCATCAGATGTAATGTTTCTTTATGGTAAGTTGAAGCATGAAAAATATACTACTACTGTTATATACATACATATATTATGGAGCAAATACATAAAAAGTTTTTTGTGATTTGATACAAGTGAGCTCTTGTTTGATTATGAGGTTGGGCCTGTCGATTGACCACGTTTGATAGTTGGAAAGTTAATGTGAATTTATTTTTCAGAAGATAGGTTGCACTTAAAAAATTTATGTTATTTTGGAAAATTAGTTCTATACACGATTACCACTGTGCTAGTACTATACTTCAGTAAGACATATATATTGCGGTACGTAAATGTTACATGAGGCTTCAGTTTATTTCAAAGTGACTATAGTAGATTTTGGTCACATTAACGAAGTGATAGCTTCCTCAAATAAGTATTAGAAGTGAGTGCTTTAATGATTGTTTTTAAATATCTCGTTTTTGGCTCTTCACAGATCGCAGAGATTGGTTTGTTAAGGTCCTGTGATTCATCGGTTGAACATTCTGGCACATCAATCCTCATCATCACTTGGAGCACCTGTACAAAAATAGGAAGGACGCGTTCTCCCTAACTATGCAAGCCTATGTCACTGCTGGGACTGTTATCATTCAGCGGATGGGGCGTGGAAGCATGCATGGCAGCCTCATCTGGAAGGACTGCGATCTGCTTGGGAGCTTCGAGCGCACAAAACTGTCTAACGGCTGGCTGCAAGGTTAGTTTTTCTTTAATACATACGATTACGTGAACACCACTTACTGTGCACAAATTGAAAACCCAAGCATGGTTGCTTTCAGTGGATACCTGTAATATTCTTACACATAATTCTTATTCAACATTTATAGAACTAAATTGCAAGATAATTGAAAATGTTGAAAGCTGAAAGCCTGCAGCTTATGAATGAAACTCCAATAATCTGAGGCTCAAAAGCTTGTCCTTTGAAACGAGTACAAATACTTTGATTCCTTATTGAGCTCTCGAGCTTGTGACTCCCTCTGCGGATCAAGTGCTCTGGAAGGAAATAGCAAGTGGGTGAAAATTGCCTGGCTGTTCACAACTTGTAAGGAGAAAGACCTATTGAAGAAGCTTCAGATGACATAGGGCCAGTAAGTGCATCTTTTACCTAATGTAGCTTTTTCTCTCTCAGTGCTGTTGCTTATGTTTCAGCCGAACATGTTCACCACGATTGCACAGTGATACATATTTTTCTACAAATTGTACCTGACCTAAGTATGCATTGTTGATCTCTAAAGGTGACGTTCAGTGTGTTTCAAAGCCATGGCTTCTCATTTCTCTCTCTGTGGCTAGCCTATTTCAGCAGCAGAGCGAAGCAGCTAGCACACATGCAATCCAAGTCATTGAGCGCTCCTTTGGTGTTCAGTGCAGGACGCAGCATATCCATCCTGCAAAACACTGGTATCAAAAATAATGGTGAGTGTTGGTGGCACCTGTAGGAGCCCGTTGTGTTTGTTGCGTATGATTATTTCCCCTGATGAAGTGCATTTTTGAAAGGTTTTCTTCATTTAGAATAATAGATGTCAGCAACAAGCACACTCATAATCCACAAGTTCTTTGTGCCTTCTAGACTGCCCATTTGCTCCTATACGCAGTACGGTGAGCTGGCTATGTTAGACAGCCTTAAAGTTAGGAACATTGGCTGTTGCGTTGTAATGCAGTCTAACTTGTATTTTTAGTGAACTTATTTGTGGTCTGCTTCTCGCACCTAGTGTAAAGTCAAAATAGAAGAAACTTTATTGGCTTTTTATGTCTGGCAGAAGTTTCATGCCTTCATCTATAACATTGTAGTTTTGCTCTTGTATCATATGAAATATATTTTCAGTCTTCACTGTTTGTGTGTGTGTGTGTTGAGGCTTGTCATTGGCTTCTGAAAATATAATATCTGTAAATATGAGCACATAATTGACAACTATACACTCTTGCATGTAGCATGGTTGTAACAATGATCTGTATTTTTCTAAGTTCCAGCAGTAACAAGGGGTTTGGTGCTCCACGGTCATGTACAGTGTATCAAGAACAGAGCACAGAAGACCAACAAGTATAAAGGGACTGCCAGTGACTGTTCTCCTGCTCAAAGTTTACAACAGCAGAAAGAGCACATTGTGATGTCAGGAGCAGCTGCTGCTTAACTTCTTAGCAGTGCATTATTCAGCAGTTCATTTGCTTGCATTCAAAATTATTTAAATTTTGCATGGAAGATACCAAACTATGACACTAATTTAAAGGCTGCTGTAGTGTTAGTGGGCAAATACTTTTGAGCTGAAGTTTTTAACATGTGTGTTAAGTGCCTGCGTGCCTCTACATTTACATGCCAGAAATCATAGCATCCATGGTCGCCAATTGTAACTGTGTTTGCATTCTTTGTAGTACAAGAAGTAAAGTCATGTATGCAGTAATCATGTACTTAGTCGATGTAATTCTTCAGTGTACACTCATTTGTATAGCACCAATGATGCCATGAGTGCATAAGCTCAGGGAAGTGAATCTATGTGGATTATTTTATTTGGAAGGAAGAGGATCATCACTACTCCTAGTATATCTTAACAGTAGATTTTAGTGCTTGGGTATTATCCCACTGCCTGTCCGTCCTTCAACAGTCTACTTATCTACTGTGTAAGTGTAACTTTTTAAATGTATACTTTGCTCGGATAGGTTTGTTCATAATGTAATGCAAGTGACTTATCATCTATGCAGCTCTACTCAGACTAGAAATAAAGGAATTTGTTTTTATATGTAGCTATAGCATGCATTCACTTGTGTTTTTCTAGATGCCTGTACAATTGTTTAGCCCTACAAAAGTGCTGGTATACTCTAATATTGAATCTGGCATCTTAAAATAGTTTGTTAGTGGAAGTAAGAATGTGTTTACAACCAATATTACTATGCTCAGATGAACTGTGAAAACTCTGTAGAAATTTATTTAAATTTTTTGAACTTTGTGAAGGCAAATGTTATGTTCTTTCATTGTGGTCCCTGTTTCATGCAAATGACACATAATTACTTTGCAGTGGCATAGTATTAGTTGTTATTTTACACATATGTGCTGAGCAACATCGCAGTTGAGGCCAGCAGCAAGGCATACATGCAATGCACTGCAGCATCACCTCACATAGTGTACAGTCTTTGCCCACCAGTAAACTCAATATTTTTCAAGCAGCCTAATAGACAGCTGTATGGGAACTGTGTTGGTGTGCAAACTTTGAAGTCTTCTTGAGGAGTGTTTTTCATCATTTTTGTCCAAGTGAAGTAGCTACCCAAGGCCACAACTGATGGGTATGTGGTGGTTTCCTCTCTCCAAAAGCACTCCTACCAGCTGCCTCAATGATAGCATGGGGTGAATACACGAACTAAAAAAATAATTGGTCTTTGTTTTCTTGGCCGAAAGAGTCACTTCCATCGTTGAGCCACCACGACGCCCCAGAATGGAAACTTTTAGCTAAATAAAGTGGATTCTACTTTTGAGAAATGTTTTGAAGAAACGAAATGGCACCTATAGCTGTCAATATAAACACTGTTTGCACCAAGGAGCTTAGTAGCTTATAATTGTATTATTCATGTATTGTCTAGAATTTACTTGCGCTGTGCCAACTTTCAGCCCAAGTGTCCTAACATACTTTGTTAGTGGGTTGTGAATGAGCCAAGTTATGTAAATAAACAGAGTGATATTGCAGACATGTACAAAATATTGATGCACAGCCCTTTTCTTTAGCATGACATTGTCAAGGGATTTATTCTTGTGTTTTTTATAAAAACTGCGTGTCACTGGGCAGCAGCGGAAAACTATGCATCAAGCTTTTGCGAGATGGTGCGAGAAAGACTGTGTTCAGACATAACAGTGCCGGTGGATTTCTTTCGTAAGTTACTTTCTGTAGTCTATTCAAAATGAGTGTATTAGAATTGTTGTTTTATAGCCATTCATTTTAATACTTACACCTGAGTGTATGTATGTATGTATGTATGTATGTATGGGTGTACATATCTATATATGTGTGTGCGGATATGTATGTATGTATGTATGTATGTATGTATGTATGTATGCATGTATGTATGTATGTATGTATGTATGTATGTATGTATGTATGTATGTATGTATGTATCTATGTATGTATGTATGTATGTATGTATCTTTTAAATGAGAATCCGTTTATCATTGGTGAGTAAGTTTGGTAATGATTTGGCTGATTTTGTTTCTAGCTATTTCTCTTTTGAGCCATTATACATTTCAATTTGTTTTGTACTGCATAAAAATAAATGTAACCTTACACAGAATATGTGTGTTCGAAGAAGTTGTTTCATTTACCAACCTACAGTCATGGGCAACAAATTGGGTAAAATGGAACGAACCTGCGAAGATTAGTTTAGAGCATAGCTACTCTACATGGCATATCTCGTACACATTGTGTTGGTTGAATATATCGATTTCAACCTTTCAATTTTAATCAGAATAAGCAAGCTATCACCCGTGGTTGTATATGTGTGTGATATTTATGCATACTGTGATACCGGTTCGCAATTACAATTAAGGTCACAAACCTAGTCAAGCTGAATACACGAATTTTGTCCATGCACCATTCATCTGCACTGGAACTGTTGTTAATAAAAAATAAACCTCGGTTTAGAAATTTATTCTAGTAACCAAAAGCAGGGTATCTCTTTATCACACAAATCAAATTGCCATTGTTCTGTTCCATTCTGGACAATAGGGGACCCTCTCAGCAGAACTCGATTAACTGCTATAGTTCATTTTAACCATTGACAGCGACATTACACTGAAGCGTGCAGCATGACAAATAGCGGGAGAGAAGACACAAACTAATCACTCTGTTTGCGTCAGGTCTAACTGTCCGTGCTCTTTGGTCTTGCTGCATGTGATGATGCCCACCAAATTAGCACGAAAGCGTGTCCCTACAAAGGCAGTCAACTTGGCTGCAATCAGCTAGCTCACTGCATGTGTAAATTTTCTTCAAAACACCGTGAAGACTGATTGCTGGTCGAGTATCCAAACACGTGAAAAGTAATATACCAGGTATGATATGGGTATTTCAGCACTGGACACCTTTGTGATGAGAGAGAATGGAGGAGAAAATTATGAACCCTGAATTGTTTAATTTTTGAAGGAGCACAGTACAGCGCTTTTGGGTCAAAAGGGGAGTGAAAGAAGCAAGTGCGAAAGCCTACTTCTCAAAAAATTAGTACCCGCCACAACGCATAATGTCAGGCCGGGCAACCTCTTGAAAAAAAAAAGTGCTCAGTGATTCTGCGAATCGAACCAACTACCTCCTAGGTTTTAGTTGAGCGCTGTAACCGCTCGTCCACCGCAGCAGTGCTTGTATTCGCCCTATTGCTGATATATCGTGATTCCTTCGAATTAGGCCAAATGCAAAAACTTCCGGTGAAACTTTGTCAAAAATAGAAAAAATAATTAGAATGCGTTTGCACAAGGTTACTAGAAGATAGAAACCGCCAGGTGTGACTGTATAACCGTGCGCTATTTATTTTTGTACATTACTCTCACGACGTTGGGATAGCCGGCTCTAACGTAGGCTACCTTCTCATAGTTTGCCAAATATAAATAAGAAAATAAAATTATATATCGGCCTGTGACAATGCTAATAAACTGTTATGAGTTCACTGTCACTAGTGTCACTTTCACTAGATGAATGCTCAGTTTGCTTCCATTATCGTTATTTAGGAAAGTTTTGGCTCATTAACTCAACTCTTCTAATTAGCATTGATTCTCTCATCTGAGGACAATCACACTTCATCTCGCTTTCAGAGTGGCTGTCACTCCCATATAACGCGTACTCCACTTTTTTATGCTCTCCGAGCATCTGACGCTGCTTTACGGAGACTTTCCCTGACATCTGCTGGGCCAGAAAATTGTCTTTATGATCTATCAATTTCAAGCTTTCGCGAAGCCGAAACGAGAGTCTCTCTCTCTCTCTCTTCATTCTTTTCGCGTGTGTGATAACGTCTCTCGACCTCAAGACTCGTATACACGTCCCTTGCTTTGTTTGCGCACTCAAACAACGCGGGACGAAATATTTGCACCGTGTTTTGTGAAAAGCATTAGCACTGAGACACCTCCCGACGAGTCTCCCTCATTTTACGTCGACATATACCTAAGCGTAAGCGTATGCACGTTCTCGCATTCCGGCTTTATAAAAATGGTGCGGTGCATGGAACCAGCGAAATTGCGCTCACAATTTTATTTGATTACTGCTGTTATCTATTTCCGCACAATTCGTCTGCAGGCACCAAAGTCGCTCATGTGTCTTGTAATAAGAATAGTGTAACTAAGGCTACCTTTGACTATAGGTACAAAACACCCTTACGTTCACCACTATACCGTGCTAGATTGCACCGAATTAGTTAAGTAGCAGCGCAGCTTCAATGAAATGTAAGGTAACTGGTCGCGTTAAATTGGGGAAGACATTCGAGGCACATTTTCAAACATTGCATGCATCGATTTATGTGTGGTTTCATTTATGCGGTGCACCTAGAGTGTTGTTTACTTGTACTTGGCGAGATAGTGCATGGATTGCTCGATAACTTAAGGCCATCGTGCAATTTTGTTTTTAGCTGCAGTCGTTGATGAAAGGCGAGTGCTTGGCTTTGCACAGCCCGCCAAAACGCCTATTACAACGTACGCGGCATCCCGTAAGCGCTGTAGCAGACGCTCGCGGAACTGAAACTTAGATGCAGCAAATCATTGGCTGTCATCGTATACTCTCGATGCTAGACGCTTTGCGTGCTACCTTGATATTATCGGCACACACTTCTTTCTTTCCTTGTCGTTTCATCAGCTATCGTGTGTCCTCCTTGCCCTCTTAAGTGCCGAATAAGTTAAATTCATACCCGCGCTATAGTAATCCCTCCAGATGAGAACTTTTGGCTAAGAAAATGCGTAGCCAAAGAGAAAGCTTTGTGAATTCGGCCCCAGACTTTTTTGTATGATTACCATGCCTTTTGTGTATTTGGACTCAAGAAACGCGACCTGAAAAAAATAAATAAACGCATGACGATGGTGGCTCAACTGAAAAACAAAGCACACTATTATGTTTATTACCAAAATTTGCACTTGTTTCGCGGATTCATGGGTGTTCCTGCCGCACATTTAAATGCACTGGAGAACTCAGGCATGTTCATAAGGGGCACTATGCATCTTGAGCTTGGTGCCGCGTAGCGAGGGGCTGGTCTGCCGCCGTGCTGATCGCACCACTTCAAACAATGGCTTATGAAGAATAGCTGCTCCGATGACGTTTTCATGCCGGCAAGTGTCACGTTCTTGTATTTGCTGGGCAACGAGGAGTAGGCTGCGTACGCAACCATGGTTCCCACAAAGTCGCACAGGTTTTCAGAGCCTGTCGTGCCGTTCAGCTTCTCCTCCTGGTGAATTAGGATAGCTGCAAATTGGGGCACGTAATGAAAACATTATTTAACGAAGATATATTTTGTTGGGAATAGACTAAGAGGATAAAACAGGCAAAGAGGATAAAACAGGCTTCTCTAGTTGCTTTGAGTACAAACGGTAATGTTGTTTTCTATTCATTTGAAGTTTTTGTATATTAAGACAAAGAGTCAGAAAATCAGGTACTGGTGCTTGTAAAGTTGAGCGTAGTTCTAGCAATAATATATTGGCTCAAAAAGTAGGGGAGAGCATTGAAAATATAATTGGAGTCGACAGTTTGCAGAACTTCATGCAATGAATCCTTGTATCATTATTTTGCGAAGTCCTTATAATATTCATTTTCACTGACACTAAGAAATTACCACTTATTCGTCAAATAAAATTATTCTTATATAACAGGAGTCTTTTTAGAGCGTCCCGTGCGAATGAACGTGTTCTTATGAGCTCTTGCGTTGGCGAGAGAGTGTGGGGCGTCTCTGTCGTCTTCAAATGATCGCTGTCAAAGTGTGGCTTCAATTCTCCGGAATCGTACACTATACGATATATCTCATTGAGAGTATTCTACCGAGCCCATATTTTTTTTTGATAGGCCCATTTTTTGCCCTTTTTAAAAGATTTTCTGGGTCCGGGTACCCACCCGTGCCGACGAAACGGCTTCCTGCTGGAGGTGATGGTGGTGGTGGACGGAGAAGTTATTTCCTAAATAGTCACTAACGCGCGATGGTGGCAGACCGCTTTTGCAAAGAAAAAGCCTTCTCCTCGACAACAAGCGTCTGCTTTTTTTCGAAGTGCAGAAACGGCTGACCATTGAACGGCTACCGCTCTAGGCGTCGTTCGATGTTTTGCAGGCGCATTGACGCTTCCCTGATTGCCGAGGAGGCATATTCGATTCATAGTGTGACTGAAAGAGACCTGGATGTCAAGAAGGTTAGCCTGATTCGTCTAGCCCCAGGCCCCTTAGACCGCAGCAAAACTATCACCGGTAAAAACACTGAAGGATATCACCTGCCCGAACATAACTAAAAAAAATTTGGGAACCCATAAGCTTCGCTTTTAAGAGTTGAACACGATAGCGAAATTTGGCCCCTGGAGCGCCCTTCGACCGTGAATTGCATACATATTATTACGTTTCCACACACACACACACACACACACACACACACACACACACCCACACACACACACACACACACACACACACACACACACACACAGACACACACACACACAGACACACGCACATGCACACACGCACACACACGCACACACACACGCACACACGCACACACACACACGCACACACGCACACACGCACGCACACACGCACACACACACGCACACACACACACACGCACGCACACACATGCACACACGCACACACACGCACACACACGCACACACACACGCACACACGCACACACGCACGCACATACGCACACACACACGCACACACACACACGCACACACACACACGCACACACACGCGCGCACGCGCAAGCGCGACATATTTATCGTATTGCAGTGACTGTTCAGTGTGGCCACTTCTATCTGCTAGAACAGCGCTCTGCTGTATTCGAGACACATTTTTCACAATGTCTCACAGATGACACACAGACACACACACACTCGTGCACGAGCGCGCGTATGGCACTATCAACGTCAAATGAAACCCGAACAGCGGCAAGGATTTGGGATAGTGTAGTGCGTGCAGTCCAGTTATCACGATTGACAGGCGAGCGCGTCTTCTTCGACAAGTTTCCGCATATATTATTGCCTTATCGTAGTGATAAGCGGACGGTGCACCATAAAGTATTTCGAAGGCTTGCCGCTGTTGAGGTTTCGTTTGACGCTGACAATATATACAGGTGTTTGATCTAAAGCAAGAGTCGCATGGCCTCCAAGATACACGCCGCACACTCACCATCTCGGAGGCCATAAATACTGTCACAATGCCTCACGGATTGCAGCACGTTATCTAACGTTTGCTGTTTGCTTCATCTACGCCTCTGAAAAGTCATGAAATATTTTCCGCTAGATGGACATAGTCGTTCATTTTAGAGCTGTCTGAAAGTTCCTGTGTGTTTTTAGTGGGGATGGCTGCACTATCTGGGGCTTTTTCGACGTAGTTTTATGGCCTCCTAAATGCGCCTACAAGTTGCAGAATCGGCTCGTTTTTGTCCTGAAACCTGCCGAACAAATTGTGTTAAAGAGACTCCTTCCACTACATGGCATTTATGTAGTGTTTTTCCCGAAGCAGCTGCTAGTAACATCATGACTTTGTAGTAGGGCACCTGCTTGCCACGCGAATGGCCTGGGTTTAAACCTCTCTGCGACCAAAAATTTATTGTTTACTTTATTTGCTTCTTTACTTATTTTTCACTCTCGGATGGGTTCTCGCTCACAGCCAACGGTGCCGATGTTGACGGTTATGTGTGGTACGAGTTGTGTGTGGTACGAAGTATGTGTGGAACTATTTTATGTGCGGTACGAGTACGGTTCAATTCGTACAGGAGACAGACTGACGCTTGTTATGGGTGTGGAGCTCTCAGCCATCGTGTCAATGTGTGCCCGACACCGACGAAGAAAATGTGCTGCGGGTGTGCTGTCAACGATCCAGCGAACGATCACCAATGCCAGCTTTCAAGCACCTTGGGCAAAGGAGGAGGGCACATATAACGGCCGGCAAGTCCTGCCAGCATTGATACCAAGTCTCCAACTTGTTGAGGCAACCAAGACGGCGTAAAACGGGTGTCAAGAAACTCAGGCAGCACCTACAGAGGCTGACGTCATGGGATTCAAGAGTGCCACCAACCTCGAGGCTGCGCTCTCCCTCGCCAGCTGTTGAGAAGAGTCGCAGCCGGTCAACAGGATTCTCTCGCTCCAAAAGGCGCGCCCACTCCAGGCTACGCTTCCAAGATGCTCCCAAAACCTGGGGGGATCGCGCCAAGCCAAACTCTGCGCAGCAGCCAGCACAGGTAGCGCACGTGGCACTGCCATAGCAAAAGAAAGACCCTAAGATTGCATTCTTACTTCAAGAGAATGCTATCTCTAAAGCGCAGCCTCAGCAGTTGAGGGTCGAGTTAGAGGCTCTCAAATACAGCACAGACCCCGGCGCCGTCGTCGTCAGTAAAACTGCGGCCACCTAACAGAAGAATAGGTACGGAAGGAGAGGTAGCGACGGCTTTCGACTTGGACGTCTTGGGCGCAATCAAAGATTTACAAAGGTGGTAGCGCGGCATGCGGAATCCTTTGACCTCGAAGCATGTAAATTTGCCATAATTGAAAGCAGACTCACGCTAGGCGGAAACTTTTTCGTCCCGGTTCCACCTGTCTCACTCGTTTTCTCTGCGGGCCAGGGTACGCCAATGAATCAGGCTCCAGTCGATATGAACGTGTCGTTAAATTGCAAACCAGTAGCAGCAGCCATGGCTCTCAACGCAACTGAGTTCGTCATTTGGCAGTGGAACTGCGAGCGGTTCAGGAAGCGTAAGGCTTCCCTCCAACACTACATTGCTTCATTGGTGGTTCACCCGCATGTGATTACTTTATAAGAAACTATTGACATGGCAGTTACCTTGCCCGGCTATCAATCTATATAGTTTATAGGGGAGGGGCAACGTGGTTTGGCTGTTTTGGTTTTGAACAACTGTGTGTTTTAAGAGCACACACTTGAGCTCGGCAACTCTACTTTGGAGGCTCAGCTATTCGTACTGCTATTCAAAATATTGTCACGGAGTCATGGCGTGGACGAATGGAGCACACTGCAAGTCGAATAATAAATTGTTTATTTGGGCGAACCTGTGCCCAGTAAACAGAAAGTCAGACTACGCCCCGCCACGGTGGTCTAGTGACTAAGGTACTCGGCTGCTGACCCGCAGGTCGCGGGATCAAATCCCGACTGTGGCGGCTGCGTTTCCGATGGAGGCGGAAATGTTGTAGGCCCGTGTACTCAGATTTGGGTGCACGTTAAAGAACCCCAGGTGGTCAAAATTTCCGGAGCCCTCCACTACGGCGTCTCTCATAATCAAATAGTGGTTTTGGGACGTTAAACCCCACAAATCAGAAAGTCAGACTACAGTAGCAGTATTGGACTGATAGCGGCGAACGAAGCATCAGCCGTCGATCAACTACTGACAAGCGGCGAAGTGCGTCGGCATTTATACTTTTGCCGTCGAAGGTCCTAGCGTTATCGCTGGTGATGACGCAGGCTCCGGAATAATCTGTACAGTTCGCAGAGTGAGCGTGATCTTATCGAAATGATCTACTACAGTCCTAAAGCTTCTCGAAAACTGCAGGCGCGGTTTGCGCTGAGAATTGTGTAGTGTATTGGGGCGATAACAAAACTTGAGAAATGCAACGTGGCATTGCGCCCTTCTAAAAAAGGCTTCGTCCCGATGCTTCAACTAAAGATAAAGGTACAACAATAACGCAATAAAGTACAATAAATAAATTATGATACAGCAATAATACAAAAAACACCGTTTCAGTTTGTTTACGCGCATGATACGGCTTGAGGCGCGCGACATGGACAACTTCAAGTCGCGATCGGCATCGTTGAGAGTTCGTGATGCCGTCGGGGACGACCTGGTAAACAAGTGGGTCGAGACGTCGAACCACCATCTATGGTCCAAAGTACCGTCGCAGAAGATTTTCACTGAGTCCACATCGGCTTATCGGCGTCCACACCCAAACACGTTAACCGGGCTGGTATTGCACGAAGCGTCGTCGAAGATTGTAACTGCAGCTGTTGGTCGTCTGTTGATTCTCGATACGAAGACGCGCGAGTTGTCGGGCTTCTTCGGCGCGTTGGGGGTACGCACCCACATCGAGGTTTTCTTCGTCGGTGATGGTAGGAAACATGGCATTGAGCGTCGTTGCCGGGCTCCTTCTGTAGACTAATTTGTATTGAGATATCTGCGTCGTCTCCTGCATCGCCGTGTTGTATGCGAAGGTCACGTATGGAAGAATGGTGTCCCACGTCTTGTGTTCGACATCGACGTGCATTGCCAGCATGTCGGCAATCGTCTTGTTTAGCTGCTCGTTAAGGCCGTTGGTCTGTGGGTGGTACGCTGTCGTCCGGCGGTGGTTTGTCTGGCTGTATGCCAGGATCGCTTGAGTTGTGTCAGCAGTAAATGCCGTTCCTCTCTTGGCGAAGAGGACCTCCGGGGCGCCGTGACGTAGGACGATATTTTCGGCAAAGAACTTATCTACCTCGGATGCACTGCCTTTGGGCAGGTATTTTGTTTCGGCGTAGTGGATGAGGTAGTCGGTAGCTACCACGATCCACTTGTTTCCAAAAGTCGACGTGGGAACAGCCTAAGTAGGTCCTTATCAATCTTCTGGAACGGTTGGCGAGGTGGTTCAAATGGCTGTAGAAATCCCGCTGGCCTTGTCGGCGGTGTCTTGCGTCGCTGAATCCCAGCACATCCTCACATAACGAGCGACGTCGGTGGAAAGACGTGGCCAGTAGTACCTTTCTTGTATCCTCGCGAGCGCGTGAGAAACACCGAGGTGCCCTGCCGTCGGATCGTCGATCAGGGCTTGCAAGTGTTGTGGCCGCAGAGCTGAAGGCACCACAAGGAGGTACTTTGCTCGAAGTTGTGAAAAGTCTTTCTTTTGGAGAAGGCCGTTTCGCAGGAAGAAAGATGCAAGTGCGCGCTTGAATACCTTCGGCACTTCGGCGGTGCTGCCTTCGAGGTATTTTATTAGGGCCTTAAGTTCAGGACCGGCCCGCTGTAGTTCAGCGAAGTCGTCGGCAGTTATTGTTCCCAAGAAGTAGTCGTCATCCGGGTCGTCGGGCGGTGGTTGGTCGACAGGCGCAAGAGAGACAGTCGGCGTCGGAGTGTTTCTTGCCGGACTTGTAAACGATGGTAATGTCATATTCTCGAAGTCTCGGGCTCCATCGTGCGTGGCGACCTGAAGGGTCCTTCAAGGTGACGAGCCAACACATGGCGTGTTGGTCACTCACACCTTTGAAGGGCCTGCCGTAGAGGTAGGGTTGAAACTTCCACGTAGCCCAGATGATGGCGAGGCACTCTTTTTCTGTTGTGGAATAGTTGGCTTTGCTTTGAATAGCGATTGTCTGCCATAACCAATAACCCTTTCAAGTCCGTCAGCGCTCTGCACAACAACGGCGCGAAGACTTACGCTGCTTGCATCAGTGTGTATTTCTGTTTCGGCAAATTCGTCGAAATGGGCAAGTAATGAAGGCGTCTGGAGGCTATGTTTAAGCTCCTCGAAAGCACGTTCCTGCGGCGTTTTCTACTTGAATTCCCCGCTGGCCTTGGTAAGGTTAGTGAGTGAATCACCGATGCGAGCGAAGTTTTTCACGAACCGCTTATAATAGGCGCACAGGCCCAAAAATCGGTGCACCGCCTTCTTGTCAGTGGGTGGTGGGAAGTCGGCGATGGCGGCTGTTTTTAGTGGATTGGGACGATGTCCAGACTTCTTATCACGTGCCTCAGAAAAAAAAGCTCCTAGTACGCAAATCTGCCCTTTTCTGGCTTCAGTGTGAGTCCGGACGTCTTGATGGCTTCAAGTACAGCTTCAAGATGCCGAAGATACTCGTCGAAACTCGAGGAAAACATGTCGACGTCGTCTAAGTACACAAGGCAAGTCTGCAACTTCAATCTTACCAGTACTGTATTCATAAAGCGTTGAAAAGTTGCAAGAGCTGAGCAAAGACTGAAGGGCAGAGGCCGTCCAGTGTTATAAACGCCGTCTTCTCTCGGTCTCTTTCGTCGACTTCGATTTGCCAATAGCCAGTCTTGTAGTCTATTGACGAAAAGTACTTGGCGTTATGGAGCCGATCAAGTGCTCGTCTATTCGTGGGAGAGGATACACGTTCTTTCTTGTGATTTTGTTCAAGCGGCGATAGTCGACGCAGACATGTAAGGCCCCATCGTTTTTCTTCACTAAAAACACGGGGTACGCCCATGAACTCTTGGACGGCTGGATGATGTCATCCGGCAGCATTTCATCAACTTGTCTCTTCATCGCCTCGCGTTCTCGCGTCAAAACTCTGTACAGACTCTGACGGAGTGGTCTGGAAATTTCTACGGTTATGATGCGATGTTTCGTGATTGGGGTCTGCCGAATTTTCGATGACGACGAAAAGAAATGTTCGTATTGCAGGAGCAGGGCCTTGAGCTGTTCTTGCTTGTGTTAGGAAGTCTCGACTTGACGTCGAAAACTGTGGGAGGGGCTTGGTTCCTGTGAGCAGGTTCCGCAGAATCGTCGAGGGGGAAATTACTGCTGGTATCTACAATTTATTCGATGTATGTGACCGTTGTTCTTTTCTTCACATGTTTGTACTCATTGCTGAAATTCGTGAGCATAACCGTTGCTTTGTCTCCCCGCAGCTCTGCAATTCCTTCTCCGGTGCAAATATTTCGGGTGACCAACAGATGCTGACTGGCTTCAACGACGCCTTTCAAGTCAGGTGATTTAGGAGCGCCGACTGAAATAATGACGCTGCAGCGAGGCGGAATGGTGACTTGTTCTTCCAGCACATTCGAGGGAAGGTTTCCTGATGGCGTGCGCGGCGGTAGTGCTTCTTCTAAGGATAACGTTATCGACTTTGTTCTTAGGTTGATGACAGCACCATGGAGGCATAAGAAGTTCATGCCAATAATGACATCTCTCGAGCAATGCTGTAGGACTACGAAGTCTATAGGATAAATATGGCTGTTAAAGGTGACTCTCACTGTGCAGATTACTGCCGGCGTTCCGAGATGACCTCCGGCTGTGCGGATTTCAGGGCCTTTCCAAGCTCTCCTAACCTTCTTCAACTTCTCTGCGAATGACCCACTGATGATGGAATAATCGCCTCCAGTATCGACAAGAGCGGTCACACTGTGGCCGTCGATAAGAGCGTTGAAGTCGCTAGTTCACCGTCTCGCGTTAGACTTAGGGCGTGACGTCGGGTCATGGCTGCATCGGCTTGTTCCGCTAGTTCCATGTTGCGTAGTCAGGTCACCTTCGGTAAGTGAGGTTTCACCGTCAGGGCTTTGCCTGGTTCGCGTTGTGTTCGGAAAGCTCTGTCGCATCGGCCTCGTCATCAGAGGATCTTCGGTAGTTCGTCACAGAGAGACCGCACCTCCATCGGTTGCTGTCCTTAGTTTCCCGGATACAGGCTAGGAGACCAGCCCCGCGTTGTGCCAGAGTACTGCCCGTGGTGCGGTGGCATGCGGCGGCTGGGCGACGGCGAACGGGAAGGACGTCGTGGTGTCTACTGCGTTCCTGTCAGGTAGTCGGCGATGTCACGTGGCCATTCCCCTGGCTGCGGACGTGGTGCCTAAACGGCGAAGCCACGCAGTTCCATCTTTCGGTACTTGTAACGGCGGTATATGTGCCCAACCTCGCCGCAGTGTTAGTAGAGCGGTTGGTTGTCAGGCGCTCGCCAAACGTCCGTTTTTCTGGGCGCACTGCGCTGGCCCACTGGCGAACGTTAGGATGTTGGCGGAGGTGGTGGCGGCAGTGGCGTCTGGCGACGGAAGTGTGATGGGGCAGCGTTTTGGCGTGCGCGTGCTGGAGGGGCGTGGCGGCGGGCTGCAGCAGCATAGCTCATGGCTTGCAGCTGCGGCTCTTGAGGCTGAGCAACGCCCAGCGATTGCTGGATCTCCTGGCATACGATGTCCACGATGTCTACGTGAGGCTGCGCTGAAGTAAGTAATTTTCGCAGCTCTTCTTCCACGATCGCTTGGATCATCCCACGCAAATCAGTGGTTCCAACCGCTTGAATGCCAGCGGAGCTTGTAGACGAGAAGCTACGATTTTATGGCCGCGTGCGCATCTAGAGCGTCTTTTCTAGAGTAGATGCTTCTGAAATGAATTCGGCAACCATCTTTGAAGGGCTTCTGATCAGCCCGGTGAAGAGTTCCTGCTTTACTCCTCGCATGAGCAGACGGACCTTCTTCTCCTCGGACATGTCGGAGTCAGCATGGCGAAAAAGTTTAATCCTATCTTCCGTGAGTAGCGCCACGTTTTCGTTTGGCATCTGCATGCGGGTTTCGAGGAGAGCTGCGGCCTTCTCCTTGCGCACCACACTTGTGAAAGTGGTGAGGAACCTGGCGCGAAAGACCTGCTACGTTGTAAGGCTTCGTTCTTGATTCTCAAACCAGGTCCGAGCAGCATCTTCTAAGGCGAAATACACATGCCGGAGCTTGTCATCGTCTGTCCAGTTATTGAAGGCAGTGACGTGGTCGAACCTTTCGATCAAGTTTTCCGGGTCTTGCAGTGGTGAACCACGGAATGTTGGTGGCTCTTTGGGTTGCCGGAGCAGGAGTGGTGTAGGTAGAACAGGCACTGACAAGGTCGCGGTGGTCGACGTCAACTTCTTGGTTTTCTGAGCCTTGTCAAGTAAAAGCCCGTACTCCGGTGGCAGGCCTTGTTGCCTGCGGCTAACTCGCTGCTCGTTGCTGGCGTCGGTGTCTTCACGACGTGGGCTTGGTTCACGGCTTGACGGAGGCGTCCATTACATGGAAGAAACAGCACCTCCACCAGATGTCAGGGGGTCGTGACGTGGACAAATGGAGCACACTCTGAGTCAATTAATAAATTGTTTATTTGGGCGAACCTGGGTCCAGTAAACGGAAAGCCGGACTACAGTAGCAGTCTTGGTTTAAGAGAGTTTTATTTCCGGATATATCATACACAGCCTATTTGTACACATAAAAATGGACAATGGTGAACAGTGCGTATGTACAATGCAAGCTGTTATATGTAGCTAAATAATTTATAGTGTATGCAGTGACGTACAATTCAAAAATAGTTCAACATAGACAGGACATTCTTGCCATAGAGATGATTAAACTTAAATAAACAGTAAGGCTATATGAACGAACAAGAGGAGGTCATCCACAGTGAAGGGTGATGTTTTGCATCACCTGTGAGGACAATTCGCTCTCGCGCTCAAGAACATTACTGCACAAAAGGACATGTTTCTAAGGAAGAAAATGAAAATACACACTGTAATGTCACAGTGGTACAAGCTCTAGCCCAACTCCTCAATAGGGGTGGAAAGGCATGGACACTCTGTTGTTTTTTACGATAATAAAGCGCGTATAACAACGTCGGAGGAAAGTCTCCTCTCCCAGCACTACTAGTTCTGTGTTAAGATGCACAAGCATCATGTTTCTTAGCCGATGGAGTAGGGGATACATGGCTCTCTGGGGGCGTCCCCTCAGACGGGCCAGTCCCCTTCGTTTCCATAAACGAAGGCTCCGATAGCCATTAAGAGTACGACAAAGTTATTCCTGTGGCTAGACTTCCACTGCATACTTTTTTGGAACATTTTGGTAACCATGCGCCAAAAGGTGCGTGCTACTATACATTCATGGAAGACATGGTTCAGTGTTTTGACGCGACCGCATTGTGGGCATGTGGCGGAGGGCGCCACGCCCCTCGCCGCAAGGCGGTCGGCCGTTGGTAAAGCCTCCCATTCCCTAAGCTAGTTTAGCTCACGGACGTCGGGGGGAAGAGACGTGTTTGTAAACGTCCAACGTTTTTTCGCCCGGCATTTCCGGCGTTGTTCTTCAGATAGGCTTTTAAATTCTATCTATTCACTCAGGTCGGTGGAGACATTTTCATAGGTTCTTGAACTGGAAAGTCGTTTCGCCATTGTTGCAAAGATTTTATAACATGTGTGTAATACACCGGTGGCTGTTCGCCAGCTGGTCCCGTGTCGTTTGCTAAACCGAAAAATCTTCTAGAGGTTCCTAGCAGATACACTAGGAGTTGCCTGCCTTGATACCATGAGTTCTCCAAGAGTGCCCAGGTGTTTTTGAAAGCCAACATGCGGCACATTACATCAAGGTTGGGTACACTGAGCCCTCCCCATTTTACTGGTAGGCGGACCAAGGCTCTGGCAACAGGTTCGGCGTGGCCATCCCAAAAAAAGTAGCCGCACGCAGTAGTCACTCTCAGCAGAACCCGACGAGGTGGTCGAGCAATTCTGGCTACATAAAACAGTGGCGCTGTTATGGTGGATTTAATTAGATAAGCTCTTTCAGTAAAAGGTAGTTGGAACGTTCTGGCAACTTCAATGCGTCTGTCCACTTTGTGTTGGATTTCTTTCCATGTGGTGCGGGCTACCTCGCCAGTTGAGAGGAAAGTTACATCTAAGACTTTAGTGCCTTGGACGATTTGGACGCCATCAGGAAACTCTTCAATGTGCATTCCAAAGCACAGTGCCTTCCTTTTTCCGGGATTAAGACGTGCTCCCAAGAGGTAACTATACGTGTGGAATATTCGCAGAAAGGCTCTGTAGCTATCTATGTTCCGAATAAACAGCGAGATGTCATCATCGTATGCCGCTACTTTCCCTTCGCCCAAGCCTGGGAGAGGAAAACCGCGTATTAAAGTGCAGTTTTGGATTTGTTTCAATATTCAATCTTTGCATAATACAAAGAGGATTGCGAAGAGAAGACAGCCTTGTCGAATGCCCCTACTTACTGCGATAGGTTCAGATGTATAGCCATTCACTACTAATGAGGTTTCTAAGTCTGTGCAGAGTAAGCGGAGAATGTTGGTTAAATGCGCTGGGAAGCCATAACACTCAAGCACAGCGAAGAGATAGTTTCATTCTACGCGATCAAAAGCTTTTTTCTTGATCCACGGAAACTAAAATGCCAGATATTCGTGTTCTTGTAGCGTACGTGAAAAGATCGCGAGTCAGCGCAAGCGAGGAATATATCGTACGACCTGGGACACAGCATGTTTGTATGTCGCTTACTATTTCCTGTAAAATGGTAGTTATGCGGTTTGCAAGGATGGCTGTCAATATTTTATAATCCGAGTTAAGTATGGAAATGGGCCTCCACGCTTTTGAATCAGACGGCTCTCCCTCCCTTTTAAGTAAGAGTATAACTCTGCTCTCTCGAAACGTATTCGGTCTGAATCCGTCAGCAAGAAGCCCATTTAGCATTGTCAAAAGGTGGACTTGTATTTTTCAAGGAAAGTTTTTAGAAACTCAAAGGTATCCCGTCAGGGCCGGCGGCGGCGGAGGCGTTCATGTGCTGAAGCACAAAGCGTAATTCATCTAGCGTCACTGGGCTGCAGAGACCATCGCAGAGCTCCTCCGGTACGCGGAAATTTCCCGCGCAAAACTCGTTAACTATGGTGGTGTAGTTCACGTCGCTCGCGTTCTCCGCCCTGAAAAGATTCAAAAATGTGTTTCAAAGACCCTCATTATGTCTTCTGCTCATGTAGACTGTTCACCGTTCGGCAACTGAACGAAAGGAACATACATTTGTTCAACCAAGGAGCCATTGCGAACACTTCGAAGAACCGCTGGTTCTGAAACCGGTCGTCCGTTGATAAAAGACTGTGCAGCCGTGCGCGAACTGAGACGTAGCAAACGTTCGTACCGCGCCTTTAACTGATCCGGATAGTCGTGCATTGCGAACATCAGCGTCTTGCCTCTGCGTACAATGCGCGCTTTTCGTAGCGTGTCGTTTATCTCTGTCGTCAGGTGGGCTTTCCTTTCGCGCCCCGCTTTAATAAGCTCGGTGCGCCAACTGTGTTTCAATGCGTCCCAGCTGCGGGGTTCAGGCGGCCTATCGCACGCTTGCTCTAGTGCATTGCGCAGTAAGGCTACGCTTTCCGGGTCGTGCACGAGTGTGGTGTCCATTTTCCAACGGTTTCTAAAGGTAGTGCACTGCTCAAAGAAAAGTTTTACTGACACTGGATAGTGGTCTGTAATGCATGCCGCGTCCGGTGGGAACTGTAGGACTTCGCAGCTTCGGACATGTGTGGCTAGCTCTTCAGGAAAATAGTAGCGATCTAGCCTGGTCATGTTGGAACTCCATTGCCATGTTGCAACGAAGTCATTTCTGTGAGTGTCGACCCACGCATCCCTGAGCTTGAAGTTGCGTATGAGTTGTCGCAATGCACTAACTCCGCTATATTGTCTGCTTTCTCTGCGTCCGCGCGCATGTCTGTTGGTGTCATCAACACAGTTAAAATCCCCTACTAAGAAAGTGTGGTAGCTGTCAAACATAAATGAGTCGAGTGAATTGAAAAAAAAAATCAGCCGTGCTCCCACGTTGAGCTGGCGCATATATTACAAGCGCCCTTACTCGTCTGCCATGAAGGTCAAAGTCTACTGCTATTGTGCGACCGTCAAAACCATAAACGCAGTGTGCTCCTCGACGTAACGCTGGTGTCAAAAAAAACAACTCCAACTCCGCAAATGATTGAATCGGCCAGCGAAAAAAAGGCTTCGGCTCCAAAATGCGAACAAAAGGATTGCACATCATAAGGGGTTCTAAAGTTACATTCCCGTAAGAAGAGGACATCGACATGACGCGACCTTGTGAAGTGCATGACTTCTCTCTGCTTATCTTGGCGTCTGAAACTCTTCACGTTTAAGGAGAGAAAATGCACCGTAGCCATTTTGAAAAGGGAGTCCGCGCACAAACTTCAGCAAAACCCCTTACAGAGGGTGGGGCGAGCGCTCAACGAGTGAACGTAACTAAAAAAATAAATGCTCTGACGTCGTCAGAGCATTAGCGAGTTTTTGGGGCTTACTACTGTCCGTAGAGCTCTCAGAGTCCGCGGTCGGTGGGTGGGCACGTTTCGTGGCTGGACGGTCAACTTCCATGGCGCTGGCACTGACACTCGCACCAGCCACATCTGTAATCTGGGGAATGGGGTTAGACAGGCTTAGTTTACGGGTCTGGGCAGAGAAATTGCCGGCGCGGGCGCTCGGCGTTGTCAGTGGCCTAATCACCGTCGTGGTCTTGGCTGGGCCGGTGACTGGAGCTTTTTCACGTCCCATTGTTCGGGTGCCGCGTCCTATCAAAGCTCTCGGCGCCTCAGTGCTGCTGGTGGTGCCAACTATGTCGGAACTGTAGTCCTCGTGGTCTCTGCTAAGTACGGGCACACTGGCTTCGACTTTAGATGAGCTGTGGTCTTCATAGGCGTCCGGCGAGAAGTCGCTGGTCTCGGACGAGGCGTGAAGGGTTAACGAGGCTTTCTGAGACAGGGGACGTAGGTCTCCTGCGTCTTGTGGTTCAGCATGGGCGTCAGTCTCGCTTGTGTCAGTGTCGCTCACAGGCTCGAGCGCCAGATAATCATCTTGCAATGCGGGCGTGAGGTCGGTGCACGCTTGTTCTTCGGTTGCCGCTGCTGCAACCGCTGCGAAGGACTTCGGGCGTACGCAGTCAGCTGTTGCATGGCTGCCCGAGCACTTGCTGCACGGTTCTGCGCATCCCTCTGTGGCATGTACAAACACGTTGCAGCGCGTGCAACGGGGTGTGGCACAACCTTTGGAGATGTCGCCAGCATTCCTGCACTTAGAGCACACTTTCTTGAAACCCCGGTAGTCACACATGACATTGTAGCCTTGAACTGTCAGAAAGTTCCGTATTTGGCTTTTCATTTCAACTCGCGCCACACGGACGCCTGTGCCAACCCCAGGGTGGCCCTTGAAGACTGGCTCCTGGATATGTTACACGTTGCCGTAGGCGGAGAGAGCAGTCGCCAGGACTGCGTCGCCTATCCACAGCGGTACCCGGAAGACTGTGACGTGGACTATTTCAGGACCTACGCTGACTAGTGAAACTGATTCGCCGTTCAAGAGAATGGCGCCCCGGCTCTTCAGCTTGGTGGCTGCATGGACGTTTGCGGCTGCGGCGCCGAACTTTGCACCTCCCATGTGCAAGAGGGACTTGATACCGGCTGGGCCGGTTACTGCTTCGAGGGCATCTATGATGTCGTCGACGGTGCTCCCCTCTGGAGCGCTGAAGTTAAAGCAATGAGCTTTCGGCGGTGGCGCTGCGAAAGCCATCACACTTCCGTCCTGGCCCTGGCTCCCACGGCTTGTGCTGTGGTACCCGGGCATTGGCTCACGATGAAAGCCTGGACAGAGCGGGGGGGTTGTCCAGGGGTTCGCTTGATGCTCGATGAGATGGGCTCGACGAATGGCAGCGTGCCTCGTCGCGGGAATCCCGGCACCAGCTAAGCGGCGAGCGGTGCGTCGGCCGTCGATCAACTCAGAAGTGGCAAAGCGCGTCGGTATTTATACACTTGCCGTCAAATGTTTCAGTGCAATCACCAGCGGTGACGTAGGCCCCAAAATAATCTGTATAGTTTGCGGAGTGGGTGTATTCTTATCGAAATGATCTACTACAGTCCCGAAGCTTCTCGAAGACTGCAGACGCGGTTTGCGCTGAGAATTACGCAGTGTATTAGGGTGATGACAACACTTGAGAACAGGAACATGGCAATTTTCTTACGGAGTGTCTACAGCAGCCCTCGGAATCAGAAGCAGGCGTTCACTTTGGTGGTCGCAAAGGTGGCTACTCTTGCAGTCAAGTTACCGCTTATAGCT
Organism: Rhipicephalus microplus; assembly: GCF_043290135.1. Taxonomy (NCBI): domain Eukaryota; kingdom Metazoa; phylum Arthropoda; class Arachnida; order Ixodida; family Ixodidae; genus Rhipicephalus; species Rhipicephalus microplus. Next base: position 121,206,967 of record NC_134702.1, read on the forward strand.
ATCGGTGACTTTAATGCACCTGACCAGCTTGGCGTTATGTAAAGGTCACTGTTAAGGGGAGAAACCTTGTTAAACCTATGGCCGGCTGTTTCTTAGAGCTGGTCATGGGCCGTAGGTTTCAAAATCGGCTGCGCGATTCCCTTTCAAGAGACACCACTCCGGATCTGGCATTCATCAGAAATGCGGGGAGAGTTCACTGAGCGAACTTGCAGGAAATCCTTGGAAGTATTCATTTCATCCTCGCAGTCGCGCATGAAACCCGGGCGGCTCCTCCTAAAGAGTACAGAGTGACGGACTGGGACGAGTTTAGGAAGCGCCGGAAAGCTGATCAGACCGAATATGCCACGTTCGAAGATCTCAGGAGCTTTTTCTCGAGTCGTGGAGGATAAGCTGCTCGCCACCAAGACTGTTCAAACTGGTCACAGGTGGATACAATGGACTGGCGTCTTGAGAGATTGTTGGTTGAGAGATGGCGCACACAGAAGCTAAGCAGGAGGCTCCGGAAAACATTGCTATCCTGAATAGAAATATTAGGGATTATAGTCAGGAGCTTTCTAGGCAGCAGCGGAACGAGCTTTGCTTAAAAGTAGCTGGGTAGATGCGCACAGGAGGTAAATTGAACCTCTTGAATGTACTGCTTGATCAGGCAAATTCCAAAAGTAATCAGAAGTTAGCAATCGTCCGCTTAGTTCAAGCACAGGGGATCAGTGGAGTAATTGAAACCACTCTGCCAGGAATCGGCAGAGCGATACCTTCCACTTGGCTCCTCCGGGAACTGGGATTACCCGGGCTACTAGGAAAGTCCACTCGATGAAATCGACTCGCCCTTTACGAACTTTGGCAACAAAGAGGTGCTTCATGCGCTTAACAGTCGCTCAGCCCCAGGTTCAGATGGCGTTACAAAGAGGTTACTGTGATATCTCGACGATATGCTCATTGCTAAGTTAACCGAGATGGCCAATACTCTCTGGACAGAAAGTCACGTGCCTGAGGCCCGGCGGACCACCTCAGAAACACTCATTCCGAAGCCGGGTAGTGTACTCGCCATGGAGAACCCTTCTCCAATTTCTCTCGCACCTTGCGTGGAGAAGGTGATGGAGCATGCTGTACACAACAGAGTATCTCGGTATATTGAGGATAAGGAGCTGTTTCCATACAAAATTTTAGGCTTCTGGCCAGGTCTCTCTACCCAGTGTATGATGCTGCTGATTAAGAGGCAAGTTATCCACCGACACCCGAGATGTTCGGGGTTTATTGGCCCTTGATCTAGCCAACGCCTTTGATACGATTTCAAATCAGTTCATACTGGAGGAGGTAGAGCGCACATACCAAGTTCCACACCTATGTTCGCGTCTTCCTCAAAGACCACAAAGGCACCATAAAGATTGGCGAATTAAAATCGGAGGTCTTCACCCTGGGTGCGAGAGGCACGCCGCAGGGAGCGGTGATTTCGCCCCTGTTGTTCAACACAGCCTTGAAAGGCCTCTCGGAGCGCCTTTTTACTGTTGCTAACACCGAGTACGCCTTATATGCCATGACTATGTATTCAGGTGCATGAGTGATTCAGTGTCTGAAGTGAACGAAGTGCTCCAATCAACTTTAGACACTATCACAGAAAGTTTTTCTACCGTTTACAGGGCTTCGGTTATCCCCTTCTAAATCGAGTTGTTCTAGGTAGACCAGTTCGACCCGGAAAGAGACGCGAGTCACCGCTTGGTCAGTTGAAGATTACTTTAACCACACGGGACGGGCAGTCGATTCCTAGAGTCAACTGTATTTGGGTGCTAGGCTTCCTTCTTGAATCGAACGGCATAAATTTTCAGGTTTTGACCTCCCCGTGGGCCTCCCCATGATTAGCGGCTGTCACCAAACGAGCGCTCAAAAAGGGCGCGCCGCCAAAATCTCGCGATAAAGCGTGGAAGAGACGCCGCGAGGTCAACGATAAATAAAGAGAAAACAAGCATCCAAAGTCTTCCCGGGCGGTGACCCTCTCCCCTCGGAAGCGTGCGTTCGCCGACGAACCTCCTCTCATCGGCGCCCGAGCAAGCACTGGAACTTTCTAGAAGGAAAGGGCCGGGTTGATGCCGGGTTGATGCCGGGTTGAGTCATCCGTCGCGGACGGCCCTCGTATCGTCTCGACCTTTCCCCCAGCCTTCGCTGCGCATCGCGCCGACGAAATGATGAGAACTCTTTGGAATCTCGCACGGAAGGTATTTAATCGAGCAGCCAAGATGAGAGATCAGGAGAAGACGGGAGTTAGCGCCAGAGCGCGTAGGAATTCCGCCGTGTAGCCGGCGAAGGTTTTGTCCGTAGGGACAAAGCAGGAGAACACAGAAGAAGACTGAAGTTAGCGCCAGAGCGCGTAGGGTATTCCGCCGTGTAGTCGGTGAAGGTTTTGCCCGTAGTGACAAAGCAGGAGAACAAGGGGATTTCTACCTGAGGGGTGACGACTCGAGCTGCAGGCAAGAGTGTGTGTCTACCGCTATCGAGCGAAGACGCGTGGCAACAGCTAGGAGTGTGAAGCCGACGTGTTTCCGGCGAAGAAGTTTGAAGCTTGGAGAGCGGCCCAGTGAAGACGCGAGGTTTCCTGGCAGGGAAACTTCGAGGGCAGCGGAACGACAACAACGCTGGACTTTGAGTGAGTGATTCTCGGAAGAGTATCATCCAGACTTTTGTTCTAAGAACTTTGGACTGAATAGGTTTTTTATCTCTTTAGTCTTTAAGTGTCTTGGTTGTTCAATGCATGCGACTGCATTTTAGTGCGTATTGTTGTCTGTGTCCGTTGTTTCTAGTGTGGCTGATTGTACTTTGTAGTACGTTGTTTGATTGGTGAGATATTGTATGCAACTATTGTGGAGTGTGCATACTGGTGTATTGTTTTTTGATCTGCCAATATTGAGAATACAATTTTGTTTTGTTTATGAACTCTTGGCTCTGACTTGTTCTTTGTGCCACAGCCGGTGTCCGCTGGCGCACAAAAAAGACCACTTCTGAATTGTCCACGCTTTCGTTGTGCGGTTCGGGGGGCCGATACTTCGGACCTTGGAATTAGCCCGGCGATCGCCTCCCGAATTAACGGGACCTGTGTGACAATTAATCTGGCGTCCGTGACAGGACCTTTTGGTGCACAGTGTGTCCAATGTAGTGAGAAAGAGCCTCCAGTTGTTGATAGTGCTATCTGAACGATTATGTTTGTTGCTCAGTGTTCTCGTTAACGAGTGCAGGGGAGAGTTCCGATAGACTGATTTAGGCAGATACTTTTTACACGCGGCAAGACTTTATTTGCGAGACAACATGGATCTCGAAAAGTTAGTTGCTCTTGGTGAGAAGATAGGTCTTTCTGGCGCCGAACTACGGAAATGGGTAAGCCAGAAGGAGAAAGAGGCGGTGGAGAGAGAGGGGTTGGCAGCTGAGAGAGCCAAGGAAGAAAAAGCAGTTGCGTTGGAAAGAGAAAGGTTGGCAGCTGAGAGAGCCAAGGAAAAAAAAGCAGTTGAGTTGGAACTAGAGAGGTTGGCAGCTGAGAGGGCCAAGAAAGAAAAAGCAGCTGAGTTGGAGAGAGAAAGGCTGGCAGCTGAGAGAGCGAAGGAAGAAAGAGAGCAACAATTGAAGTTGGAACTGGAGAGAGATAAGATGGCAGCCGAAAGGGCGAGAGAAGAAAGAGAGGCAAAGAAGCGACAGCTGAGAGAAGAAAGAGAGCAGCAATTGAAGTTGGAGTCGGAGAGGGAAAGACTGGCAGCTGAGAGGGCGAAAGAAAAAAGAGAGGAAAGGGAACGGCAGCGACAGCACGAGATAGAAATCGAGCGGCTCTGTTTGCAACAGCGAAGTGAAACTCCGGTCGCCTGCTAGAGTTGAAAGCAGCGAACGAGAGGACCATGGCTTCCGCTTGAACCCAAGCAAGCTGCTCGTAGCGTTTGATGAAAGGAAAGAGGACCTTGACGCGTACCTTCACCAATTTGAGACGATTGCAAGGAGCCAGAATTGGCCGGAACATCAATGGGCAACTGCTTTGAGTACTTGCTTGAGTGGTGAAGCGCTCAGTGTGTACGGTAGGCTGACGCCGACCGATGCAGCCAACCATGCAAAGGTAAACTGCTTTGCTTAAGCGATTTAGATTTACTGTGGAAGGATTCCGGGACAGATTTCGGACAGGAAAGCCAGCTGATGGGGAGACGGCTACGCAGTATGCCGCCCGACTTTGCCATTATTTCGACAGATGGATTGAACTTTCAGGGACAGCGCAGGAGTACGATGAACTTAGAGAGCTCCTAATTAGAGAACAATTTCTTACTAGTTGCCACCCAAGCCTGTCGCTGTACTTGTAAGAGAGGAAAGGTAAGTCACTTGAGGACATGCTTGAATTAGCTGATAATTCTTGGAAGCGCAAGGTGGAACTAATTTGGCCAAGGCCAAGAAGGAGTGTCCCGAAGATTCGAAAATTTCGGCACCCGAACAAAAGAAGCTTGCACCGGAGAGTGTTCCGCGATGTTTTCTGTGTAACCGAGTGGGTCATCGCGCGAGCAACTGCCGTACTAACTTTACGAGGCCTTCGGTAGTAAAATGTTTTAAGTGTGGCAAGACTGGGCACGAAGCAGACGCATGTTGAAACGGAGCGAGTCAAACTCACTAGGTATCCTGTGTGCAAGCGGCACCGAAATCCGATAATGCCGTCACCGATGGATTCGTAGAGTTGAAAAATGGGGAGAAAATTCCTATTGTGGGTGCTGTAATGACAAAACAGCCAACCGGTGTCACGAAGGGAATGCCGACGCTGCCTGGAAAAGTTGCGGGCAAGAAGGTTACGGTGTTAAGAGATACCGGCAGCTTCACTGTTATCGTGCGGAGAAATTTGGTACGGGAAAGTGAGTTAACAGGCAAAACGAAACCAGTTTGCCTAATCGACAGTACGGTTCGGATGCTTCCCGAAGCAGAGATTGAGGTTGAAACCTCGTACTTCAGCGGGAAGGTTAACGCTCTATGCATGACGACCCCCCTGTACGACCTCGTCATCGGAAACATCGACGGGGCGCGAGGGCCGAACGAATCAGAACGTTTGGGGGAAGACCCGAAGATGGAGCCCCCGCTGACACAGGGACCGCGAGATACAGCGAAGAAAAATCCCGTGAAGGATCCCACTCGAGCCCAAGATGAAGCCTGGGTGCAAGAGACAGTGAATGAGAAGATTATCGTGTTGAATGAGTTCACGTGCTGGGCAGCTGGACTTACGTCGGCTCGACCTCAACCGACCGACAATGTAAAGGCGACGGAGTCGGCCGGCCAGGCCCAATGTCGTGACATGAACAAGCGGGTGACAGGATCTGTTGAACGTCATGACCGGCTAAAAATGTCGGAAGTGACAACGATGGCTGAGACGCCGCCTTAGATACCATCGGTGGAAAGGGCTCGCCGAAAAAAAAACGAGGAAAAACAAGAAAAGATCGAGCAAGCACCGCAAGAAAAGACGCAAGCGCAGTTCGAAGTACACGGTATAGGTGTTGAGGTCAAATTGAAATGTGTTTAACAGTGCTATATGTTATGTTAATGTGGTTGTTGTCCTGTGTCACAACTGTATGTCGAGTGAATCAAAATTTTTGTTACGGTGATGTGATGTATAGTATGGTACAATTGTGTAAAGACAGACCTTTGTACATTTGTATTGCTTGGAGTATGTGATGGAGTATTGTATTCATGTACCTGTGTGTATATTTCATGTGTTGTGACATTGAATTGCAACGTACAATTGTATTGAGTTATCTATTGTGAATGTGACGTGTCATGAGCGACGGACTATGTTACAGTCTTTGAGAATGTGGGGACTGTTCGCGCTCGTTTGTGTGGTTTTCAATATTATGAGATAATATTCTTAAAGGGGGGGGGCAGTGTCACAAAACGAGCGCTCAAAAAGGGCGCGCCGCCAAATTCTCGCGATAAAGCGCGCGAGAGACGCCACGAGCTCAACGATAAAAAAAAGAGAAAACAAGCATCCAAAGTCTCCCCGGGCAGCGACCTTCTCCCCTCGGAAGCGTGGGTTCGCCAACGAACCTCCTATCATCGGCGCCCGAGCAAGCACTGGAACTTTCTAGAAGGAAAGGGCCGGGTTGATGCCGGGTTGAGTCATCCGTCGCGGACGGCCCTCGTATCGTCTCGACCTTCCCCCAGCCTTCGCTGCGCATCGCGCCGACGAAATGATGAGAACTCTCTGGAATGTCACGCGGATGGTATTTAATCGAGCAGCTAAGATGAGACATCAGGAGAAGACGGAAGTTAGCACCAGAACGTGTAGGAATTCCGCCGTGTAGTCGGCGAAGGTTTTGCCCGTAGTGACAAAGCAGGAGAAGAAGGGGATTTCTACCTGAGGGGTGACGACTCGAGCTACAGGCAAGAGTGTGTGTCTACCGCTATCGAGCGAAGACGCGTGGCAACAGCTGCGAGTGTGAAGCTGACGTGTTTACGGCGAAGAAGTTTGAAGCTTGGAGAGCGGCCCAGTGAAGACGCGAGGTTTCCTGGAAGAGAAACTTCGAGGGCAGCGGAACGACAACAATGCTGGACTTTGAGTGAGTGATTCTCGGAAGAGTATCATTCAGACTTTTGTTGTAAGAACTTTGGACTGAATAGGTTTTCTATCTCTTTAGTCTTTAAGTGTCTTGGTTGTTCAATGCATGCGACTGCATTGTAGTGCGCATTGTTGTCTGTGTCCGTTGTTTCTAGTGTGGCTGATTGTACTGTGTAGTACGTTGTTTGATTGGTGAGATATTGTATACAACTATTGTGGAGTGTGCATACTTGTGTATTGTTTTTTTATCTGCCAATATTGAGAATATAATTTTGTTTTGTTTATCAACTCTCGGCTCTGACTTGTTCTTTGGGCCACAGCCGGCGTCTGCTGGCGCACGAAAAAGGACCACTTCTAAATTGTCCACGCTTTCGTGGTGCGGTTCGGGGGGCCGATACTTCGGCCCTTGGAATTAGCCTGGTGATCGCCTCCCGAATTAACGGGACCTGTGACAGCGGCACTGACAGACTCATGAGTCTGGGCGTCTACAACACCCTCTCGGAGAAGACCGAGACAGAGACACTAAATCAGATCGTATGGCTTTACTTTGCAGAAGCTGGGCAGCGTCTCCTACAGTCGCTGCGATGTCATCATACGGCAGGGGAGGAACAGAAGCTCTTATCACAAACAATGAAGGGCACCTACGAGGTGGCACCTTTCTCACATAACGTTCATCTGCAGTACAACGTTGGCCGGCGAAAGGCACGGGCCAAGTTTTTTCTCTATTTCGTGGCGAAATCCAAGGGCAGTGTAACTTTCATCGATGCGGCGCTGTATGGCATTTCGGGTCGTTTTGTGGCTGTGGTCGTTGATCATCCTGGTCGTGTACTCTACTCAGCTTCCGTGAGAAAAGTGTCTGCCCCCGTAGCAGAGCAGGTGACGGACTCTCGCGCCCAGAGATATTTACTGACTCCAGGGCTGCCACCCGGGCCTTTGCCTCGGGGATAATCTCCAGGAAAGCTGCCGCTATTTTAAATTCAAGGGGAGTAGTAGGCTATCACACAGTCACTTGCTTTCAAGTCCATATGGGCTCAGAGGTGAATCCCACTCTTCCCAACGCCAACGAACTTGCCCAGAACCGTGTGCGAGAAATGACGTGCCGCGGCGGTCCGGGCGGGTACGGAGGTGGGTTCGTGGATAACTTTGAAGATCCACTTGACACCTTTAACGAAGTGAGGTCCCATTATCAGTTGTCAAGGTGGAGGTACACGCTTCCGCATTCTAAGCTTATTCGGCCGTGGTCGTCGGTTCTTCGGAAGCTACAAGCAGGTTCATTCCCGTCTCGTAGCACATTCAGCCACATTTATTGACGGCATAACTCTAGGATGGCCTGGTAGTGAGGATCACAACTGCTCACTCGCTAACATGCTCTGGCAGTGCCCGGCGTTACATGGCGCGAACTTCAGCAGAGAGCAATACGGCGAGAGGGCGCTTAAAAGCTCCGAGCTCTCAGTCCGATACTCAACTGTCTAGGAGGTCTGCTAACAGGCTGAGGGCAATAGCCTGGCAGTGGTGGCGTGGACGCGGCCAGTAATTGCGGCGGACACTTCCTAGCGGGTAGCTTCCCCAGTTCTCCAGGACCAAGTAAAGTTCATTTCACTTCACTTCTTAGTTTGAGAAGAGAATGTCTTTTGTGACAATACAGTGTGATGCATTAGAAAGCTAATAAGACACTCGGCTGTTGAACCACTTGTCGCAGTATTGAATCCCTGCCACGGCGGCCGCATTTTCAATGAGGGCGAGAATGCTTGTGACCTGTGTGCGTAGGTTTCGGTGCATGTTAAAGATCACTAGGTGCTCGAATTTTCGGGAGTCTTTCACTTAGGCATCTCTCATACTCATAGGGTGGTTTTGGAATGTTAATCCTTAAAAATTACTATTCCTAATAATAAATAGCTCGAGACGCTAACCATTGTACAGAAATGAGCAAACACAACAATAGAGAAAGAAAAGCCAAGATTTGACATCGCGACATCGCCGTTTGGTGATGGCGAGGTAAATAGCTTTTGAAACAATATTATTCGTCGACCACTTTCAAAATAAAGCAGCGAGGTATCATAACATCAGCGAGACTCGACTAGAACGAACCTGCGCCTTCACCGCATATATTGGGGAAACTCACAAAGGTACAATAACTATGCCGATCGACTATTGGCACGAGGTTTTAGGGTTCAATAACGGCTACAGCGGCCACAAATAAAGAGATGCGGTACGCTAGAGGCATGTATATTTAGGATAACGTCACGAAAATTCACATCGTTAAAATTTCCAGACCTTTTCAATAACTACAGCGTACTCCAATTTCACAGTTGGTTTGCCCAGTAAAACCACATATCTTTATCACGTGGAAAAAGTTTTCATTGTTACGGTACGCCTATTCTTTTTTGGGGGTGAGAGGGGTCCTGTTGCTATAACGTGACTTCGGCAGCTATCTTTACCGCAACCATTTCAAGCAACTGATCGTTATACTCGAATTGAAGACGAAATCTGCGGAAAAAGTTCGATTATATAGGTTATCTGTATGTGCCTTAGTTATCGAAACAACCAGGTATTTTCATTATTGATTTATAGTCACGCCCCCTGCACAAAAAGCATGAGTTGAGCAGTACAATATACCACCTAGGAATACTTATAGCATTCAATCCCATTCACTGACAATTTACAACAGAGCTCAGCAGTACGCTTTAAGACTACACAACTCTGTTATAAATATTTGCTTTTGCCGCTGCCGACCACCATCGGACGCAGGGTTTTTCAAGAAAATTTGATCAAGTATACTCTGTTTAAAAGTTGTGAGACACTTGCCTCTTGAAAAAATTCGGCTTGTACCAGGAACCGGGAGAACATTTTGCGCTCAGTGGATTCTTTAATAAATGCTCCATCCATAACGATACATCAATACCCCTGACGGGGGATGTATTTTCACGTGTTATATCTCGCTCATCAGGGTGACAGTGACAGTATCACTTTGACACTTGACATTTCCAAGAATTTGTCCTCTTGATCTACCTTGAGCTATTAGTATTTGTTGTCTGAGAATGTTGTGAACATAAAGGTACAGAAAGATCGTGACTTAGTCATGTAGGTGGTTCGTAAAACCAGCTGCTTCTACCATTATTTCAACACTTTCTTCAATGCGTTCCAGATGACACGTTCCGAAAGAGAATAACATTAATTTAATGCCGAGGTGGTTAACACCTTTCGATGAACTGAAAATTCAGTGCTCCATGTTCATATTGGCTATTATGTTTGCATGTGGTGTAAGAACCACGCACCAAATGCAAAGAATAAGGTTCAAGGCAGTATTTGCGACGGTTTGCTATTTTTAAAAGCTCATTCTGCTGCGACAAGTCATTTTTCAAAGCTTGTCAAGTGGCCTCCTGGCATGATGCCACCATGATGATGGATTTTTTGTGCTCCCGGTGCGCTCCCTTTCGCTCTCTCCTATATTGGAGTTCTGTATTACCATCAGCATTATTTCACACTTCATGACTGTTTTGCCATTTCGGACTGTTTGTTATATTATAAATAATTCACCCTTCTTCTTTTGCCTTTAGAAATGGCCTATGAGGAAACAGTTAAATGTTTATTAAAACTTTTTCTAAAGTATACACGGGAAGGTAACTTTAGATGCGACTGAAGTTTTTTGCTTTAGCGTAGATTGCGCTTGCGAATGGGACAGAAGCCTGACTGCCATATATTTTCAAAAAAATCAGTAACTCTGTATAAAAGGAAGTAAATTTAGCGTACTCACAACAGATCTATGCAACCTCCGCAAGCAGAATGCCCTTTTTGTGTATTCCTCCTTGAAGCCTTCGGTCCACCAGTATTCATCGTCATTGTGATCTACATCAAATGCGTGCATGAATTCATGGTCTATCATCTGCGATGAAGCAAAAGAAGTCTGTTGCAACGGAAAAATATTGTGACTTTCACTGTAAGAAGCATGCGCTATGGTACACCAGAAAATGGCCAGGCAAGCAAAAACTGCGCTGAGGCATTTTATGTTTCGGAAGTCTTGCGAATGCGAATTAAGGCGAGTATCGCCTTTCGCCAAGACGCAGATAACTGCTCACCAATTGCTGTCGGTGTGGACGCAGCACTTCAAGTCACACTACACCGTTAGTTTAAAAGCAAACATTCTGGACAGAAGTCTGTCTTGCTAGGTAAAATAAGCAGGCTCTTCAACCACCTTTGGTCTTTTGTTTGACTTTTGAGAACTGACCCTAAGTTTGGAGACCTCCTTGGTCTCTTTTTCATTAAGTAACTTCCATTCGGCACCAGAGCGACTACTTTACAGTCTTTTTCTGCCTCTCCTTCACCGTACTTCTCCATCGTTCTTGTTAATATGTAGTCGTGTTTATCGGTTCTAGAGGCCGTATGCATACACGCCTATATTGATCCTACTTGGCCAGTTAATGTTTTCCGGTGTCCCTTTTATGTGCCTAGATCGTAGAATTATCATTTGGCTGCGGCTACCTTGCATTTCGATCACCCGGGCAGCGCCCAAGTTGATGCAAGATAATAGACGATTGCATGAACTTTTAGAGACCTTTGATCGACCTGAATAAAAGATCCTAGTAGCACATCAAGCGAGACTGCCACCCGACAAGCCTACTATCTAGATGACATTAATTATTGAAAAAAAAGGTGTACGCAGACGACTGCACTCTGCAAACCTTCAAAAGCCGAACTACTGTACACCCCTTTACGACACTTGTGAATGTTGTACTTTATGAACAATGCTATTACGATCAAAATATAGAACTAATGAAATATTCGTTTAATACCGGTAGTAGGCATTTACAGTCATCAATGCTTTTCTTTGGGGATGCTATAGACTGCAATATCTACAGTTCTTGGTTCTGCTAGTCGTTAACAGTATATCTCCGTAGCAATATCACACTCGTGCAACAAGTCATGACATGTATAAATAAAATCTGAGGTTTCAGGTTCCGAAACCCCAATATGAGTATGAGAGACGCCGTGGAAGAGTGCTTTGGAAACATCGACAACATTGTCCACTTTAACATGTGGTAACATCACTGTTATCATGGAGGCTCAATGGCTTTAACCATTTAACCTCTACTGAAACGCACTCACTGTAGCCGGCAACGAACCCGCGACCTTTGGGTGAGGAGCTGAGCACTTTAACCACAGCGCCCCCATGCCGGACTTCTCATGAGGTAATATATTTATTATGAGAACTCGGTTGTAACTGCGTATGATGACTCGGTTTATTCTCGGGAGTGAACAAGGGCCACAAAAGCGAAGAAACACTCTCCCGAAAAACGATCAAAAATGTGATCCCAAACAGGCGTTGAGAATTGACTGCTCCTCAAGGGAAATCAAGGTGGTAAGTAACATCACGCGAAGAGGTTCATGCGAAAGACGTGAACAACTTCAGTGCTCCGGTAACGGCGGTCAATTGGAACGGCAAGTGGTGTCGCACGATAGTTGACCGGTGAAGCCTGCTGCAAACCTACGTACGGGCAGGGGAATCGAGGTTGCAACTTATTGCACAGACCAGGTGTGCGAATGGGTCTCAAGAGCAGCAGCCTCTCGTCCACCGATACGAATGAGACAACCCAATGAGAAGTGTCGTAAACAATCTTTTTTTGTTGTTGCATCGCTTCTGTGTTCATACGAGCATGTTGGAAACACTGGGCCGAGCGATAAACATATTCCTCGCAAGAAGACACGGATGAAGTACCATTCGCGGTGAAGATTGAAACGTCAATATTGAACGGCAGTGTTGTAGGCGAAAGTAAGCAAAGGTAGAAGTTTATTCCACTTTTTGTGGTCTGGTTGAATGTAGACAGCGACCATGTCAGCAAGAGTTCGGTGAAATATCTCGGCCAGACCATTTGTTTGAGGCTCTTAGCTTAACGCTGTCTTATGTGTAGTGCCCCAAGGGCAGAAACTTTCACGTAGCAGTTGGGATAAAAACGCCTTTCCAAGATCGCTAGGAGTATCCGGGGAAAACCATGACGCAGAATTACGGCCTGAAGAACGAAGGCCGCCACTTCCGCAGCTAAACCAGTAACTACAAAAGTTGTCTCTGCGTATGGCACCAGGTGAACAAAGGTGGTTCATCGATTTACAGTTCCAGAGATGGGAAGAGGTCCATAAAGGTCCATACATATCACCTCAAATGAAGTTGTGGGGCACGGCATTGGCTGTAATTGGCTGGCAGGGGTGGCAGTCGGTAATGTACAGTGCAGCATGGAGAGCAGAAACCTAGCGTACGCTAGTAGAAAGGCTAGGCCAGTAAAATCAGCTTCTAATGCGGTCGTAGGTTGTGCGAAAGCCGAGGTGGCAAGCCATCGTATTGTCGTGAAAAGCATTAAGCACCTTATGTTGAAGATCACGTGGTAGAACAGATACCCAGCGTTTACCATCAGGATGAATAATACGACAATATAATATACCATCCTCCAGCTTAAATTGGTCGAGCCGTGTGTTAGGTGGATGCGAAGCTCTAGAAAAAAAAGATCTATAAGGCACCGATAATACCATTCAGCCAGCTGGCGAGATCCAAGTGATTGTTTGTCTTCAGCGGGCAGCTGATCCAGTGAGGCTAGAATGACCATCAAACTGGAAGTGACGTCTAAACTGGTCGTTTTGGGAAGGGTCGCGGGAGTGTCAGGTGGTGCTGTATGTGGTGGGCAACGCGAAATAGCCTTGGCTTCTTGATGTCTTTTGTGAGATTTTAAAATAACCTCAAACGGATACACTTGCAGGCATAAAATCCACTGACCCAGATGACCAGACAGGTTCTTCCATGTAGAAAGCCAGCATAAGGCATTTATGTTCGTTATTATAGTGAATGGACGGCCGTACAAATAAAAACGGAACTTCTTTACTGACCCAACCATGGCGAGGCACTCCTGCTCAGGAATCGTATAGTTCTTCTCGGTAGCAGTGAGCATTCTACTAGCGTATGCAACGATTCCCTGAAGTAAAGAATCATCGCATGGCATAAGAACCGCAAATATGCCGCAGCTGCTGGCGTCTGTATGAAGGAGAGTCGGGGCAGTCTAATAAGAATGAGAGAGCTCAGGATTTGACGTTAGAGCTTTCTTCAAAAGATAAAAGGCCGACTTGCATTTTCGAACTACACAAAGGGAACTTCACAAGGAGTTAGCTTGTGTAGTGGCGCTGATTTGGAGCGAAGTTCCGTAAAATACGACGTAAGTAGGATGCGACGGCAAAAGAACTTCGCAAATCCTTCGACCTTCCGGGGCGCGGAAAGCAAAAGACGGCACAAATATGCCGGGGTCAGGGCGAATTCTATCTCTGCCAACAAAATGGCCGAGAACCTTGATGAACTTGCTGGCGAAACAGCATTTCTTGGTGTAGAGTTGCACACCTGCGCCAGGGACACATGTTAAGACTTCATTCAATCAGGTGTTGCAGAAGCTGACAAAACGTTGAGGAAAAGATGATCATGTAATTGACATAGCAGATGCAGGTCTTCCCTTTAAGGCTATGCAGCACGGTGTCAATTATGCGCTCAAAGGTCGCGGGCGCACTGCAGAGGCCGAAAGTATTCCGGTTACATTGAATGGCAAATGTCTTTTCTTTATCGCCTTCTTGCATCAGAATTTGTTAATACCCCGAACGCAAATCAAAGCTTGAAAAGTGTTCCGCGCCTTGTAGGGGATCAAAGGCGTCATTAATGCGTGCCATGGGGTAGACATCTTTAGGTAATATAGAATTAAGTGCGGTTATTAACGCAAAAACGCACGGAGCCATGCTGTTTGCATACAACAACATCACAACAGACGATGACCATGGAATAGCTTATAGACGAATGAGCTCTCGTTGGAGCATGCCAGCGATATTTTGCTCGAAGATTTTTTTCACTCAGAGAGAGACGCGCTGTATGGGCTGTGTTGCACAATAGATGATACATCTGTCTGAATGCGATGCATTGCTTTGATAGTCAGGGCCTACGTGGAGGAGCGAGCGTCAAAAGAGTCGGCGCGTTTTGCTAGCAAAGCAAGCAGTAGTCGTCAAGTCATCGCCGATAATTGCTCTGAAGGGGGAGGAATATCCAGGCTCACAAGTGCGAAAGCGTTTGGTGGAGACAGGCTTAAGTGGCGTGACACGTACAAGCTCAGCCTCGACAAAGTGGGCTATTGTGATGCCCTGTGGAAGAGTAATTTTATCCGAAGTAGCATTCATTGCATTGACGAACACAGAGCCATTGCGAAAGCGTACTACACGTGACGGCACAGCTATGTCTTTGGTAACGCTATTGAATGAAGGGGACACCAAGATAACAGCATGACCTATGTTGTTATTTATTAGGGTAACAATTCGATCTGGACGTGGCAGTAGCTGGAAATTGTGCGGAACGAACAGGGCAGGGGGCTTTATATATATTCGCCAATCATAGAGTCTGTATCGTTGAGTTGCAAAATACGTTCTCTGCTACAGTGTGGCCGAAGACGGAGACAGAAAGTCTCACTCTATTATTACTCAGGGAGAACAACGGGTGAGCACAGTAAACTGGATGAAGTGAAAGACATCGTCAATAAAAATGCAGGTCCTATAACGAGCGAAAGTGTGAAGGCTGTTCCCCTGTGCTGAGGCTATGGCGGCTACATTAAAAGGCGTCATGAGTGCCTTGAGACGTTTAAAAAGGAAAAGCTAATCACAGAAAATATCGCACCGTTGTCCACTAAAGCATCCACGAGAACGCCTTCCACTACGACAGAAAAATATTCATCGGGCGTGGTGGATGCATATCACTCCTACTCTTACATGCATTTTCTCCTTCAAAAACTGCACCACTTAGTTTCCTTATTGGTTGTCAGTGATGAACGTAGGAGGGCGAAGTGGAGAGGTAAGCGATGATATGGCGAAGGTGAGTGGAATCGGGCTGAGTGGTAAGTTTTCTGTGCCTATAGTTGATGCGGATAGAGATAGAGACTGCTGCTGGGGAGATGAATAGCGCCGGGCATAAGAATGGCTACCTAAAAATCCTATTCGAGTATGTCGTAACCCCGAGGCTCGTCCTGCTTGCTGGCGCGTGCGGCAATAGCGCGATGTATTGCCGCGGTATCATCAGTAAAAGCATGTTGGAGGAGACGCCTGCCAAGACGCATAGTAGGGTGCGTTAGGCGCACCGGGAGTTAGCGCTCTCAGGTGGGCAGGTGAAGGGTCGTGGTGGCATCGACTGGAAGGTAACCGGTGGTGCAGCAGCAACCAGCGCAAACGAAGGCAGCGGCAACGTAGAGTTTATGTTGCAAGGAGGCACAGCCGCAACTTGCGCGTATGTCGGCGGGCTGGACACATGTGGTGGTACGTGCGCTGAGCCCCTGAAGCAGTTTGTTTTAAAAACGATCGTCTTTCTTGGGGACCTTTGACGCAAAAATTTTGGTCTGTCTGTCTGTCTGTCTGTAAATTTTTTCGTTTGTCCCCTCTTAACGGCACCAGGTACTTGAAACGGCCGACCCTAACCGCAGGGCCCACCAATGTTGCTCAAGGCTTAACGTTCATACTTGTGCAATTGTCAATTAAAAAGCAATTATCGCGCATGTCTTGGGCACCATAACAACGCGTATATGTCCTGGATGTGCGTCTTTTACTAGAAAAGGCATACATAAGTAATTCTGAGAACCATAGCACTTATCACGCTGCGCTGACCATGCACCGCTTGCATGAAAATGTGAGTGTTTCCAACGCTTTGCTAAGACGAGATGGTAGTGGCACCTACCCGTCGCCTTGCGTTCTACGCCTTATCACCTCTGAGACAGGCGCGCACAGCCATCTATGAACCACGCACTTCGTTTTCCAAGAACTCTGCCAGATGGCGCTCACGTCTCACAAATGACGTGACTTGATACGCTCGTTCGCCTCCGCTGCAGGCTCGAGGCACTCTAACGCAGAGCCTCCAGAATACCATTCACCAATTTTCTTGCGCAGAACCTCAAATAAATGTTTTGTTCGCTCTCTCCACACGCGAGATTATCATCTTTCAACGACATTTGCAGGTTAACATGCAGATACGGGTCCAGTTGTTTTCTCTGAAGA
Organism: Rhipicephalus microplus; assembly: GCF_043290135.1. Lineage (NCBI taxonomy): Eukaryota > Metazoa > Arthropoda > Arachnida > Ixodida > Ixodidae > Rhipicephalus > Rhipicephalus microplus. The sequence goes on from NC_134702.1 coordinate 121,223,561, forward strand.
CGTCATGCAAGGCTAAGCCTGAATGCTGCGTGACAGAAAGGCGTGGTAGCAAGACCCTCAATGACTTGATTTCTCCTCGTATATTCTCCCTGATGAAGGGCTGCAGGTCTCGGTCCACCTGGTCGGTGTTTCCTTGTGCCGATTGCAGGTGGACAGAGTACTGTTCTGAGAGGCGCTGACACGTGGTGATGACGTCAACGACGGTAGACGGATTCTGTTGTATGCGAACATCAGGGGTGCTTTTCGCAGGGGCGGAGCCAACAGCTGGTGTGCCGAAGGCTCGGCAAAGCTACTGCTTGATGCCAGGCCAGTCGGTTAAGTCAATGAATTGAAGAACCATCTCCTCGCAACACACGTGAGATAAAGGGAGACGCCATGGACTTTGTTAGGGTCGTTCTACTGACTAGTTTCGTTTATTTGCTCGTAGTTATCGAGACAGTCCTCAATATTTTCTCTGCGGAGACCGGCGAAGATCGAGGAGTCATACTGGTAATTGACGATGTAAACAGAGGTAGCATGCGGTGCTGGGGTGGGAGCGCAAGGACGTCCACCCACTCGTTCCGAGACATGTTTGCAGACTCAGGGTCCTAACGGCAGCCCGAACAGAGCTTAAGTGAGTAGACGAGACGAGGAGAGAACCGGGAATCGTAAATCTACCTCTAGCACGTATGACAACCGGGTTTATTCTCAGGAGCGAACAAGCGCCACTGATGTGAAGAAGCACACATACGAAAAATGATGATAAATATGAGCCCAAACAGACGATGATGATTGACTGCTCATCAAATGGGGATGAAGTGTGATTGTGATGAATGGAGTGCGCGTTCAAAGTGTGCGCCTTTGGAAAGTGCGCGTCACAAAAACAGAATTGAACAGAGTGCACGCGCGGTGCAGCCTAAACAACGACGATGACGACGGCAGTGAAGACGTCGCGTGCATGAGGACGCGTGGCACCCCGTGAACAAAATAAAAGATAAGGTAAACAATGATCATAGACCATGGAGATTTTAAGGTCCAATGGCTGGGTACCACTAAAATGAACATGCGTCAACAGAACTTCCGTCAACAAGAATCGGCCAGTATGTGACGCAGGTTCTTGTCGCTGATTTGTTTCTCCTGTGCTTAGCCTCGGAGATTTTTACTAATAAGGACAAAGCCGTTCGTTCCACAAACAACACCTAAATATTTAATGCAGAACTAAAGCAAAAACTCAACACAAACTACACGAATGAGTATCTGGCTAAAAGCTGGCTTGAGACGGAAAACAAACGTGAAGTCCTGAAGGCTCGGACACGACCTCTGACGGCCTATCTTCAGCGCCCTGTCTGGTGACGACCTTCCGCTTGCCCCGTCTTCTTCAAACTCTCCTTGATCTGCCCTGCTCAGGCTTCTGCTTCCGCTCTGGCCCACTTATCTCGTCCCGATCGGAGATTCTGTACTTTCGAGGTACCCAGTCATTGGGCTTCGAAATCTCCGTGGTCTACGATCATTGGTTACCTTATCTTTTATTTTGTTCATGGAGTGCCACGCGTCCTCATGCACGCGACGTCTTCACTGCCGTCGTCATCGTCGTTGTATAGGCAGCACCGCGCGTGCACTCTCTTCTCCTCAGTTTTTGTGACACGCACTTTCCAAAGGAGCGCACTTTGAACGCACACTCCACTCATCACAGTGATATAGGCCTACCATGTATATATACATACATATATATATATATATATATATATATATATATATATATATATATATATATATATATATATATATATATATATATATATATATATATATGTATATATATATATATATATATATATATATATATATATATATATATATATATATATATATATATGTCTAATTCAATTGTCTATGTGTGTGTCTAATTCAAAAAATGTCCATGTCAATTTGTTTTTGAGTTCTGGGGTTTCAACATTTGCTTATTTAGGTTTTGTCCAGTGTTCTGCAATGCTTCTTCAGAGTACTGGGCATATCACGATATTAATGAAAGAGGCCTGATGCGCAATGACAAAAATGTGTTTGATCTCACTATTAGGAATTGGTGTAACACAAAACTGAAACATGCCTTCACAAGGGTAGTTGAGCATTTTTTGCATTGTTTCACCGAAAAATGATGAAATAATAAATGCCAAAGTTATAAACTTCAAATTCACTAGAAGAACAAACAGCGAGCTCGAAACTTCAACCACTCGACTCAAGCCAGAAGCATGTGCAGAATGAGCAAACACAGGACGTGTGCGGACAAGCAATTAACTGTCAATTCTCAGCACTTGGAGCGCGCATTCAATAAAATAGGAAGACTCTAGAGACCACCGCGCATGTATACACATGACAAGCGCGAGACATTGTCACAATACTTATTTCTACGTGTGTGAGCAACGTGCCTCTTCCGTAGGCGCGGCTGCGGCAACGAGCGAAGTGACCTTCGTGCTCTCTAGATTTACGAGTCTGATAAGGGTGCGCGCAAGAAAGGTACTTTCTGTGTAGGTGACACTGATCGAAACGCTGGAGGGGACAACCTTGAGAGCCCGTCCAACACCAGACTTTCGCGCCATCTGGCTACTCATGACAAAAACGTGCTGAAGGTATGAAGCTTTGAGGAGCGCAAAACACTATCCAGTGCATAAAAATGGCTTGCCGTTAGCCTCATTGGCAACGTACGTCAAAAGAAAGTAATGAGACAAAAAAGATCGCTTCGCGGCGTACTAGTTAGCGCTGCGTTCTGTGGTTGAAGAGATCACCGGATTCACGCCCCGCATCTGATCCTTTCATTTTCGTTTTTTTTCTTTGTTACCTGAGGAATTCGATTTTCCAACATCAAATGCTTGACAGAAATTAGTCAGCGAAGCCGTAATAGACCCCGGCTTAAAACACTGTAGTGTTAAAAAAAACGAAGCAAGTGCTTACTACTCCAAGCCCGCCATAGTTCAGTGCGATTGGGCCGTAGAGATACAAGAACGGCCGATGCATTATGCCGGTCGGTACAGCAATACCTTCTTCGTGTGGCCAAAAATAGGTGTTGACATCGGTTTCCTCGTAAAGGACATTCTTCTGGTCAAGCCAAGTAAGGTGCGTGTTGAGAGAAAGGTACTTCATCTACGTGGGGAATAGTGAGTCTAGTGGTACGTCCGGATAAGGCTCTGCGACACGTGATCAACAACAGTTTTTAAGCTATAATGTTTTACTTGCTTTAGGGACACTTCTTCAGCAAAGCATACGATATAGATGTGATCAGAATGAAGAGAAGAGAAACAAAACTGCCAAAATAAGCATTGAGTGATAATAGTGAACACTGACCTCCATTCGGTGTTTGAGACATGGCTACCAGGAGATGGCTCCGTGAAACATGGTTTTATTAGCACGCTGGACTACAGGGCGCCGCAATAAATAGAAACCCGTGCCCTAACACATACCAATAAATTGATGTTTCTTAAAGCTAGTGACTAAGTAGCCTATTTAAATGGTTTAGTAAACCTGCTTGCCGAAACACAAAGCGCCGAAAAAAAATTGCCCGCAGCTTCCCTCGGGGGAACACTGAGGAGGATGCGGAGCATATAATTGGTTAACGGGGTGTTAAAGTGCGACTTACTTGGGTCGATGGCTAAATTGGTTAACGTGGTTGTGAAATGGGGTGTTAAATTGCGACTTACTTGGGTCGATGGCTAAATTGGTTAACGTGGTTGTAGGAGGGGGTGTTAAATGAGTGAACACGTACACACGTATGCGAAAGGGCGACGCTGGTCGAAGGGACGTCGATCATTGTGTTTGTGGATTCGTTGGAATTCATTTAACCGCGACCTTGGACGTCGACGCGCCGTACAAACCAACCGACGAGCGGCAACTGAGCGAGCGAGCGCCGACCTTGAGTATATATACAGCGCGACGGCGCATGCACTGTCAGCTGTTGAAAGTTCTCGAAGCGCGACGGCGCATGCGCGTCCACTGGAGAATCAGGAGAATTGTAGAATGTTCTCGAAGGGGAGAAGCGCGCGCGGCACAAATGGTGGGTGACGGTGCATGCGCGCGTCAGCTGTCGAATGTTCGAGAAGGGGGAGAAGCGCAACGGCGCATGCGCGCGCGTCAGCTGCCGATGTTCTCGAAGCGCGACGGCGCATGCGCGCGCGTCAGCTGCCGATGTTCTCGAAGCGTGACGGCGCATGCGCGCTACATTATACAGCTAGCGAATGTTCGTGAAGAGGAGAAGCGCACGCGGTGTGTAGAGGAGGAAGGGTGCACAGATGGTGGAGGAGTGAAGCGCGCACGGTGTGTAGAGGAGGAAGGGATGCACAGATGGTGGAAGAAGGAGGAGGAAGCTTGCGCACGGCGCCGCACTACAAGCCTCGAGTATTAGATGCTCCGCATCTAAAATTAGGGTAACGCGTATGCACGTTACGCGAAGTAATTTTTTTTCTACAGGTGAGCTCACTTGAGGAAATGGAAACTACGTTTTCAGTGCTAAGTGATACGCCAGTCCAGCCACAGCTTAATCTGTGAGCATTCAAAAGAATATTTTCTAAAGGCAGAACGTTGACAGGAAACTAACGCTGTCTTCTTTGAATTGATTTCTGCTTAGGAACATATATACAAAACTTAGTTTGTTGATTTATGAAGCTTATTAAGACATAACTAAATTTCTGCATTGATAAAAAAAGCAATTCTTTCACAGCGGGCTGTTGCTGCTGCTGCAGAAAAGCTACATATCTACGCAGTGGTGATGATGAGTGGGGTGAAGCTTCGTAAGGTTCTATCAGTACATTGTGAATCGTCCATCTATTAGCCGCGTCCGTCCATCCATCTGTCTTTCTGTCTGTCTGTGTGTCTGTCTGTCTGTCTGTCTTTCCACCCGTCTGTCTGTCGGGCTGTCGGTCCGTTCGTCTGCCTGTCTGTTTGTCTCTCCCTCCGTCCACCCATCCGTCCGTATGTATGTATGTATGTATGTATGTATGTATGTATGTATGTATGTATGTATGTATGTATGTATGTATGTATGTATGTATGTATGTATGTATGTATGTATGTATGTATGTATGTATGTATGTATGTATGTATGTATGTATGTATGTATGTATGTATGTATGTATGTATGTATGTATGTATTGAAGGCCAGTTAGCCAAAATTCGCAGCGCCCGAGCCAGCAACAGCGGGAACGAGAACCGTCTTTAAAGCAGGATGTAAAATATTTAAAAACAGCCTTCCGAACTGACTCAACACCACACTGACGCACAAAGGAACACAGAACACCCGGAATGAACAGTCCCCGCAGACTAGTGGTCATTGGGACATACTCAGCAAAACAACGGCAGGAAAGCCAGCATGAACAAGAATTAACACTCACACGCAACTCGCTGTAGACTACGCGCCATCGGCTGGCCTTATATCTGATGCCCCCAAAATCAGTGAGACCTCTTTTCTGTAGCACGCGCGGCGGAAACACCCTTCGAGCCTAAAGTGCCAACCACTGGCACGTGTACGCACGCGCCTACGCGTCAAAAAGCGTTTAGTCCATCTGTGGAGGAAAAGGGCGCGCAACCACTGGCACGCGTCGACCGCGTTGACGCCCACGCGTCCAAGGCCGGTGCACAATGTTGCTTGATCCTTTGGTTTGTCTTAAAAACTGTCCTAGTTCAGCACAGAACGGCGCGCTCGGAACTGGAGCGGGTTCGTACGACGCCGAAGATATCATAGTGAAGAAATCATAAAATTATGATAGTGCTTCACCCGCCACAGTATCGACAATTTTAGAAGTAATTGACATCGCAGTGAGCAAAGTAACTACTGTGGTTTGCACCAGAAATCAACAGCGGGACGTGCGCAACTCCCGCGAATAAAAATTCACGTCTAGGATAATGTACATCTATCATAGGCATGTGCAGGGTTCTCCTTAAGCGGGGGGGGGGGGAAGGTATATTCGCTGCAGTACCCCCCTTCCTATTATGTCAATACAGGGGCTGTCTGCTGCCTTAGCGCCCACCTCCCTATTAAAATAATCTATGGAGCTGACATTGCGCCCCCCCTCTCTACGGTGATTAAGGGGCGGTCACTCCCTAATAATGTTTATGAATCGGGTTTAAAAAAAGCAAGGTGGATTAGTCACCAGTTTGCTAAACCTACACTACCAAAATCATTATTATTCTGCATATATAGGTACGTTCAGTACATTTACACTTTATAACTTACACCTCTCAAGAACTTGATAATCACTCCCAAAATATCATGATGTGTCAGATTTAGGTCATAAGACTACAATAGAGCACTATGTAAAGGGCTTTCTGATGTTGTCTGTGACAGGTACTTTGTAGAATGCTTCTGGCATAATTTTGAAGGTGAAATACGCTTCGACACAACTAACTGCGCCTGACACTTCAGATGTGAGAGATATTGGTTATAATACTGTACTAACTGAATCCTGTATGGTAGACTTCTGAACGTTCGCTGTAATCAAACTATTCTCTAAAGCGACAAACCGCACCCAATACTTCGTGACGTGGCAGATATTGTTCAAACGACTGCAACTGAATCCTGTATGAAAGATTTCTGCACGTTCTTTGTAGTCAAAATATTCTCTAAACAAACAATTCACACCCAGCACTTCATGAAGTCACAGATATCGATCATAAGGTTGCAATTAAACCCTGTATAGAAGGCTTTGATTGTCAGTAGTCAAAATATTTTCTAAAGTGACAAACCACACCCGACACTTCATGATGTCACAGATATTGATCATAAGATATCAACTGAACCCTGTATAGAAAGCTCTTGATGATGTGGTTTAGAAATATCTTCTAATGCAAGAAAGAACACTTGGCTCCCAATGATGCAACAGTTATTAACGTAAGATAGGACCAAGCACTGTGTAGAAGGCTTTTGAGCATTGCCTGTAGTCGAAATATGCCCTTATGCAAATAACTAACCCTGACTCTTCATGATGTGAGAGATATTGCTCAAAAGACCACAACTGAAGCTTGTATAGAAGACTTCTGGACGTTGTCTGTAGTGAAAATATTCTCTAGAAACACAAATCGCACACAACACTTCATGAAGTCACAGATATCAGTCATAAGATTGACTGAACCCTATGCGGAAGGACTTTGAACATTGTCTGCAGCCAAAATGTTCTCCAATGCAATAAACTAAACCCAACACTTCATGATGTCAAAGCTTTAGAGCGTGAGACTGTGATTGAGCCCTACTTACAAGTCTTTTCGTGATGTGTGTTTTAGAAATATTCTCTAATGCAAGAAAGCACACTCGGCTCCAAATGATGCAACAGATATTGACGTAAGATAGGAACCAAGTAATGCGTAGAATGCTTTTGAGCATTGCATGTAGTTGAAATATGCTCTAACACATATAACTAACCCTGACACTTCATGATGTGGGAGATATTGCTCAAAGGCTGCAACTGAATCCTGTATGGAAGACATTTGAACGTTGTCTGTAGTCAAAATATTTTCTAGAAACACAAATCGCACACAACACTTCAGGAAGTCACACATATCGGTAATAAGATTGCAACTAAACTTTGTGCGGAAGGCTTTGGACGTTGTCTGCAGCCAAAAGTTTCTCCAATGCAATAAAACACACCCGACACTTCGTGATGCAACAGATACCAGTCATAGGATGCGAACCGAGCACTGCGTGGAACCTTTTTTGATGGTGAAATTGTTTATATATAAATACTTTTAAAAATAAAAAAATATAAATCAATGTTTATTTGTAAATTTTGTATTTATGTACATACCTCCTGCAGCACTGCTACTGCAGGAGGTAGGTACATAAATACAAAATGAAAGCACTGAAACAGTAGTATCACAATAACTGTTCCAACGTAAAGAAATATCACTACCTGTTAAGTGAAGCCCGGTAAAAAATGAGAGAAATGGAAGAAGTGCCTACAAAAAGTCACACACTGGTATCACGAACCAAACCAAATAGATCATTCCAGTGTTTGATGACTTGATTTGAACGTGTTAGGGAGCAATACAAATGGCTTCTAAGCTGTATTGTGATTGCAGATCAGTGCAGTGTTGAAGCCTTGTGCACTTTGCTAGTACATCTACAAAATTCATCTGACACTCCTTGATGAGACAGATATTGGTTTTGAAATCGCAGTTAAGCATTGCGTAGAAGGCCTTCACATGTAATCAATAGTCGAAATACCCTATATTGCAATAAAACATGCCGAAAATTTTTGATGGGAGAGATACCTGTGATAGGATTGTACCAAAGCACCATATAGAAGTTTTGGCAAGTTTTTTAACGTAGCTAAACTGAATATCTTGATATTTTGAATATGCTAAAGTGCATGCATATATAGTCCAAAATAGTGCGTATACTAAAAACTGAACAGATATGAAGCAGTCCTTCGAAAAACATACAATGATTCAATGTTTAAAACCATCCAATATTATCTTCAGCTCATAACAGTCTGGAGAAACAGATAAATACATGCACAGTTTTTAACGGTCTCATACGTCACATGAGCAACTTTTCGCATTTCTTCTAAACAAATTGCAGTACAGTACTTGTGCACTTTCAATCATTCTGTGGATACATGTGATGACCTTTTCTTTCTACTGTCGTGTCATCGTAGAGCTGATTTCAAATTAGGTGATTTTCCCAAGGTTTTCAGGTATTTGTCCAGCTGTAAACGAAATGCCTATTATATTTTAGTAAACTGTAAAATGATGGAGAAGCGCCATTGTATGCCTATAGCTATGAGTATCAGAATGAACAAAATTAAGAATGTGTGTGTCAGAATGCTTCCAAACAAAGTATGTGCTACTGAGCATAGCAAAGAAGCAGAACAAGTCAGAAGTGAAATAGCAGGCAATACCAGCAGCACTTAATCATGCAACTTTCTTTTTAGATATCCACAGCAATGCACGTTTGAATCTCTATCTTGTGCATGAATAGAAATGAAACCGCTGTCAGCTGAATGTGTGAGCGTCGGTGGTACCCGACACGAAGTCACACCACACTGCTACCAACCAGCGCACGCTTGTTATTAGCTTGGCAACACACGAAAACAGTTTGCACCGAAGCCAACGAACGTTTCAGCGTCGTACAATCTGCGAATACACTTGTATAAGTACGTACGTTTTTACATCACCGGAATATCTTGACTGGTGCGAGGTTAGCTTTCAGTGATGACGAATACCGATGTTGAAAATAAACACAACGCAGATAAACACTCTTTATGCACTACGCGATGTTTCGGGCGTCGTATATAGAGTCTATGTTGCAACGGAAACTACCGTCGATTTTTTTCAGCCGATGTTCCTCGCATGAGCTGGTTCATGCGAACTCGACGGTAGCGGCCTACGCTAGATGCAGATGACACCACTCTGAATATTCTCCGTGGTAGGCGAGGGCTCACGCTCAAAGTCTCGAACCTCCGATGTCTGTTTACACTCGTTTTTAGCACAGAAAATCACACATCAAAGAACAAGAACACCAACATGCTCCAGAAGTCTGTGCGATGTTTTCGCTCGGCTGAAGATCGCTATCGGTTGCGGCGCAAGCACAGCCGGCCGGCATTCGCTAGATTTGTTGGCGTCGCTCGAACTCGGCACGAAACCGCATCACTCTGCTATCACTCGCAGTCTTTCGTCGTGTCGCTGTCGTTCTAGATTACAAAGCGGTCACTCAGGAACGTTTAGAGTAGTTTCCGTGCTTGCTTGTTCCTTCGAAGCGGCGGCCATTAGGCACAGCATTCGGAGGCAGCGCGGCCTCTGGTTGGTTGGCGCCGCTGTTCGCGTGGTGACGCAGTGAACGCGTGGCGAAAATATCAGGCCCGGCTTTATTTTTCGTGCCTCTTCGCGTATGCCCCTCTAACGCCGACGCCGATGGGCGTAGTTGACGCTTTTGACGCGTAGACGCGAGCATACACGGGCCAGTGGTTGGCACATAACGCGACCGGCGCCGCATCCCATCGCCCATCTGCCACCGAAAAAACCACTGAGCTTGTCCCACACCCCTTCGTATCTCCAGCCGCCTTTCTGTCCCCTGTTGCCTTTTGTATGCTGACGCACGTCCCGCGCATGTGCAATGCGCCTGTGTTTTCCTCGCCCTGCTTTCACCATGCGGGCTACAAATAAGGGCCCATCGGCCCGATTGTATTGATTGATCGATTGATTGATTGATATGGGGGGTTTAACGTCTCAAAACCACCATATGAATATGAGAGACATTGTATTGGAGGGCTCCGGAAATTCCGGCCACCTCGGATTCTTTAAAGTGCACCCAAATCGAAGCACACAGGTCTACGAGCCTGACCGTATGTATGTATGTATGTATGTATGTATGTATGTATGTATGTATGTATGTATGTATGTATGTATGTATGTATGTATGTATGTATGTATGTATGTATGTATGTATGTATGTATGTATGTCCATCCGTCCGCCCGCCCATCAACCTAGTGAACACTCCAAGTACAACCATTCGTTGGACATTCCAACAACTAAACGAGAGGTGGTTACCAATATCTACATACATCGAGGACGCACGATCCATGGCTTGAGCTTGTTCGCCCCCTCCCCCCAAGAAAGCAGAATGTTACCACAACCAAAGAAGCACGCACACATAATATATTTATTTTTTTTCCTTTTCAAAGCTTTCATAAAAACACTTTTTGTGGTGTTTCTGTTCTACATTTAGTTCCTGTATGTGATTGTTTATACAAACTATTTGGTTATGATACATGACACGCAACTGGGAAGAACCATTGAATATTCTCACGGTGTCGTGACATAGACGAAGTTAGCAGTTGGCTTCTTCTTAGTGAAACTATTTGGCCATACTTGCGGCCGCCAATTGGTAGCTCAAATTTTGGCAAGCGATGCACGCCGTATACTCAGTGTACAGACATCGGCGCATACAGCCGTCAGTCGTCAATAAACTGACAATCAGCCAAGCGCATCGGTTGCTATATATGTATCTGCTGAGAAAAGGACGAGCCACCGTGCCCATGGTGAAACCCACCCGTTGACCTCTTCTTTATTGCGAACACTGCTGGTAAATTCCCTAACGATGATAGCGACTATCTTCGTCGCTCACACAATATTTAACATCCTCCGCACCCCCGCTATAACAATTGTTGATGAAGAACACTAACACGCACCAAGTTCGAAGCGCACGCTGTTCAAGAGTACTTGTATAAATCCAGGTCAGTCCATGTGAAAAATCCGTGATATCCAACTGCGTCTGCTTTTCCAGCGGTGCTTTCGGCGCTTGTTCCACACTAATGCTTCTGAATGCGTGACGTTGATGAACCTACATTGTCACTGAGCAAGTTTCCTTGGCGTGAAAACTCACAGATAAGACTCTTTCAGAGAGATCTCGTGTAGCTATATTTGAGCAACCTTTTCCCTTGATTTCTGTACGTTGCTGCATTTACCTTGTAACCCTTCTGCTTGCGCCTTCATCTGGTCTCTCTCAATCGGCACTGTTGCGCTGAGTCTGCGTTTATCAACTTTGAGGAAATAAGATGTGCCTTCCACACTTTGTTCAATATTAACTTCTGTAGGTTTCTTGAAGGACCTAAGCTTTCAGCAGTGCAAGAAGCTGGCTTTTGTATCGTCGTGGCCCTTTGTTTCTTTGTTCTGTTTCTTGTCGCTTTGAGAATTGACCTTGATTTTCCTATAGCGGGCACTTGTACGCAGAGCGATGACGACTTTACAACGTCTAAATCTCCTAGCCTTGGCTTGAACGTAGCCTTAACATCTAGTGGGTAGCCCTTTGGGTCTACAAAGTCTTCCCCATTTTTCAATCATGAGAATGCCTTCCTCGAACACCGCAGTTGTTGTAGATGTCTTGACAACAGGTTCATGGGTACGGCACGCTGACGACAGCTCTGCAGGCGCGGGCTGGGTCCTTGTATATAGTGGTTGTTCTGAGCAGGCTCCTTCGATGGTCAATACTTCAGTGAAGGTCCTGATCGATTGACTTCCAGCACGCTCAAGAATATGTCCTGAGGCTGACTCAACTGGCATTTGTGCTACAAGAATGCTGTCTAATAGGCCTTGGCTGGATGGGGGTGACGCAGAGAGTGCCTTTCTTTCTGCTTCCATTTTAATCTGTAGTCTTGTCTCCAAACGAGCCTGCTGTACCTTCAATGCGTCGGCGATTTTATACTCGGTTCTGACTTTCACTAAAAGGACCTGACGCTCATAAACTTCCACCTCCTTCATGTCGGCTTTCAAATCATTGATGTCAACTGCATTCTCTATTTCCTCGTCGATTCTTCTGAGTTCCTCACATTGCTCAACCAAAACTCGGTGAATATGGCGTAACTCAGAGATTGGTGGTCAATCCGATTGCCGAAGACGTTCGGCGTCTGCGATGATCTGCGTGACTGCTCTGCGTGTTTGACTCCGCCTTTCGTAGAGGGCCTCCATGATCCAGTCCAGTGTCGGAAACGTGAGAAATCACTGGCCGGCCGTGTCACGAGGAGAAGTCGGAGTCGTCACGCAATCCATCGCACCAGGTTCACACAACGAATACCTGTCACTTGTACGGCTCTCATTCTTCGTGATCTTGTGCATATCGGATCATCGTCGTGAAGGGCGAGTCAATACTGAGCCGGCAAAGACGTGAGGGCTCCCGTCTTGCTAGCCTCCAGATGGTGCCTGCACTCACGAGACTGCACTGCCAAGATGTACTTCGTTGACCTATGGACTGCCTTGCCTTGTGAATACCGGGCCGTCGTCGTGAAGGGCGAGTCAGGACGGAGCCGAAATAGACGTGAGGGTTCCCGTCTCGCGAACCTCCTGACGATGCCTGTACTTACGTCAGTCCGTTGGTGCTCCTAGTAGTCTCAGTTGCAACCGAAGTCGTGCTCCCCGGTATCGCTTTTTAGGCCTCGCACATCAGTTTTAGCCACGGAGGATTCACAGAAGTTCTCGAGGATACGACTGCGGTCAAAATTCATGAAATTCGTTCTGTCTCACCTCCGAAGGTCCTTCCTGCCGGGTTTCACGGCACCAAAATGTTGAGAAAAGGACGAGCTACCGTGCCCATGAAGTAGCCCACCCGTCGACCTCTTCTTTATTACGAACGCTGCTGGTAACTCCCCTAATGATGATAGCGACTATCTTCGTCGTTTCATAATATGTATCCTCAAAGATTCTAGCGTTATCACTAGCTGCTGCGTAAGCTCCGCAATTGTAATGTTAGCGTCGTTTAGTTATTCTCGTCTCAAGATTCTAAGCTTTTATCTATATACTTCACAGTCATTCGGGCGCGCTTTGCGCAAGGCAACGGAACTTTTGTAGTGGGACGATAACGTTCAAATATAAGAGCCATGTGTGGTAATTTTCGTCATTTCTTGTGATTTCATGTCCACCTAATCAAGAACAAGCCAGCCCATTCATGCCGTTTAATTGTAATGAAGTTCTACACTCTCATCCACGAGTGATATCTGTTTACGCACACATACCAACAACCATAAGCTTCCATTTAACTTACCATGTTAATGGTCTCTGCAATTATGTAATTTTAATAATAAGAAATATGCAAACTATGATTTAGGCACATGTTCATTTTTAAATCAATTTTTACGTTCTAAAATGCTGACCAGAAGGTACCGCGGTAGAATACCGGCAGTGGCGGCTGCAATTTCAGTGGAGAGGAAATGCTCAAGGCCTATGCTTAGAAAATGATACAAGTTAGCGGATTCAAGTGCTTCTCAGTATGAAAAATCACACTGGGCGTGTGGTAACTTTTGGCACTCAGCCAGCTTTTCGGGGCTTTCTAATAGGGATGGTTTCGTACATGTTACACCGAACGTAATAAAATGTACACGTATTATGGAAGGTCGTGCGACTCGACCAACACAACAGCAATCTCTCACTTCAAAATAACTAACTTATTCGGCGAAATATTCTAGGCTGTATTTTGTTGTCGTGCCCTTGCAGTGCAGAAACATATGCTACATTGAGCTCGTTGCACATTATCCTGAACTCTGCTTCAAGAACCTCAAAGCACAGCTGTAAGGCACATATATTGACGAATACTGACCATAAAGTTCTTCGATGTATTCTGGCTGTAATCGCCGTCCAGGGCTTCCCACGTAGACCGTTATGTTGATCAACTCCCCAGATGCGAGTGCTCGAAGCCTTGGGCTCAGCCAACTTGAAGACTGCAAGGCCTCATCAAATGCATGGCGGATACGTGACACCATGCGCTTCGTCTCGTAAACCATGCGAGGTGGAACCACTGTTCAGTAAAACAAAATCACTGCACATTGTGTTACATAAAACTTGGATTAAGATATCTCTAAATTATTTCGAGATTCTATCATCATCCTTCCCTCAGCACAAAATACCACTCGTCATAAAGCATGACAAGGAAGCAACAGTGCGACGCTATTCAAGAACCTGTAAGATCACTGTGTTCATTTTAGTGCCCAACAGGCTTTGATTATCGTGGAGAATATCTTTTTTGCAATTATCGAAAAATAGTTGTGAACGTGGCTGGAGTTGTCAAGAACAATAAACGAGAGCTCTTTAGGGCTTACGTGAAAGTAGATTTTTTTTGCATTGTAACTACGTGGTAATACCTTCTGAACGATTTCAAACGCTACTCATGCAGACGTTTTACGACACTGTTTGCTGGTGTACGATTTGTTGATACTAATACGGTCACAAAACTGTCTCTATATTTCAACTATTCTCCTTCTCACTGGAATAACGTCTTGAAAACAAGTTGACGGGCCGAACACGTAGTCTTCCAGCAACAATTCTTCTTCAACGACATCTCTGCGTTAAACACTTCTTAGTCCTCCAAAAGTGCTGCTGTACCTGAATTTTTTGTCAATTTCATTCAGAATTAGGCTAAAACAAACATTCCACCTCCCCGTCAAAAATCGCAAGGGAATGCGAATGCACTGCGCAGCGTCTATCACGACGTTTAACAAGTTAGAAGCTAGCGTGAGAAGAATAATGTGTTCTTTTTTTAACACTGTGGAGCCCATAGCGCCGTTTGCCGCACGTGACGTTTTTTTTCTTTGTCGTGGAAAGCGCTGCAGGCGTTTCCAGCTGTTGTAGCTTAGGTGCACGGTTGAAAAAAATTGGCCCCATTTCTGCATGTTTTTTCACTGGAAATGTCGTCGAAAGACGATAGTATTGCGTGTAGAGAGAGTGAAAAAACCGTTTATTTGATCTTCTCCTTGAGAAATATGGTGACCTTGAATGTGGAAGCGCTGCGTTGGAGTCTCGTTTCGTGTAGCGAAAGTGAACGAGCACGTCGAAGCACGTTGACACGAGCGCTATCTGGCAGTTATCTTCGAAAACGAAAAAAGGCGTGCGTGCCCACGGAGAAAGATGCGCGCCTGTCTTGGAGGTGATAAGGTGTAGAAAGCAAAGTGACGGGCAGGTGCCACTACCATGTCATCTTAGCAAAACGTTGGAAACACATGCCTTTTTGCGCGCCACGTTGCACTGTCAGCGCCGCGTAATAAATGCTACGGTCCTAAAATTTCTTATGTGTGTCTTCGTTAGTATAAAGCCACGCATACAAAATACTCACGTGTCGTTATGGTGCCTCCGATATGCGCGATCGTTGCTTTTTAATTGACAATCTCAAAGGTATAAACGCTGCCACATGAGCAATAATGGTGGGCAGTGGGGATGGGGCAGACCGTTTGGGGGTATCGCTTCATGCTGGTTAGGTATCGTTACAGTGGACAAACAGACAAAAGTACAGATAGCCAGAAAGACGGACAAATTAAATTCTTTGCGGTGAAGTACCCAAGAAAGACTATCGTATTTAACACTACGAATTGAACTAAACAAACAGCGTTCTCAGTTCGGCGTTGGCGTTTCACAGCGGCGTCTCGAGCACACATTTCCGAATGGTCTTAATAGGCACTCAGCCATGTTCAACCAGCGAACGGTCGACAGTGACGTGCGAGCGGACGAAAGAGTAGGGCGCGGGCAAAACAGAGAGTAAACGGCGAGAGAAGGAGCGGTGAAGCACTGCCTTTACGCTATTGTAAACTCGCTCTCATCACATGCTCCGGTTGATAGGGGCGAAGATAAACGTGTGCTCCCAGCTGTTGCTATCAAACAGGGAGTAAGAGCGGATAGTGAGAGCGACGCCACTGACGCCGCGGACAACGCCAGATACTTGACATAGCCTGACTAATAACTGTATTCACACTGAAGAAAATGCAGAGAATTCCACGAGCTTTCTATTACTTGATTGTTTTGAAGTGACAGTGAACTACTTAGACACGGAGAGAAGACAGGGAGAAGCGCTTCATACCAAATCTTCTCTGCTTCAAAGAATGGCTTCAAGTTTTGGGAATACAATATGATTCAGCCTCCTCACTCTAAAGTATTAATACTCTAAAGAAGTTCATCCGATATCCGTTTGTCCTCAAATTCTTTCACAATTCGCCAAAAGCATTATTCAAGACGACTAATATGGGCGATCATGTTCCAGGGCCCGGATTCACAAAGCTCACTTACGAAAACATTTTTGCGCAAGAGAAATTTTGTTGCGTAAGTTGATTCACGAAACGAAAAAACGTCGTAAGAGGCCATAGTTGTCACATCAGCCGCTGCAAATAAAGCGCGCTGTGACTGCCCGGGAACATGTCAGCGATGGTGATGCAGTTGCTATATTTGCTTACGTCACCGAAAAGTGCTCGTAAGTGGATTCACGAAGCGAAATTGTGCGTAAAAACAGCATGGCTGAGAGAAAATCCCAAGAGTGGTCCGGACCACTCTTAGGAACAATGTGGCTACTTAGAACCTGCTGCCACAGCGGTATACTTTGGTGCCTTGGCTGGTTTTGAGTTAATTCACGCCCATTAAGGGCTGCCTGATGACTGCTGGTGCGCTTTTATCTCTTTCGGCACTTTGAGTTTCGCGTGTTGTTTTCCTTGTACGCAGTGGATGGTGTTGACAACCACCACCATCCAATAAGTTCGAAGTCGCAGTAATTGAAGAATTCTATTGGGCGTCAATGGCATAAAACTACGCATGTAAAGATTTGTGGTTGGATGAAAACCAATGTGATACGTGAATGGTAGGTGCATTCGAACGCGACATGACATAGGATCAACCTTATTTGTTATGTTGTTGTGTTGCGCCCCATCTCATCCAATTAAAAATGCGACTCGAGATCCTTGCCTCATTGGTGGAAATTACCACCAAAGAGGTTAATGGGAGCACATTCTTTGCAAGCTATTGGAAATAAAAATGAGAGAAAGTTTCCAGTGAGTGGTTCCTAAAGTTTGTGCTCTAGTGTACTTTCATTAGCTCTAACTGTCCGATGGTTTCGATCTCTGAAATACAGCTGTCGATACACTTTGGGACGATGTGGAACAAAGCGTACTTTGTAAACCAAAGCGTATTAGGGGTGCGCGTGATTACGCATGGAACTACAAACAAATCATGCATCTTCACCTTCACTGTTCAGACACCGATATGGACCGTGATATTATGGCAAGCAATCGGAATGAAATGACCCTAGTAACTTTGTACGACACCGAAAATATGCAAACCTTCACGATTCTGGAGCAAACCTTGGCTGAATCCATCCCTGCGTCAATTACCAGTCATTTAACTTGGCGCACGAACATCATTCAAAGGTAGAGCGAGCTACTGACATGTATTTTGTGCGACGTAGTGACCACTTGACCTGAGAATAATACCGTTGCGAAGGCGAATCCCCAGTCGCATGCTCTGATCGAAGCATACGACAAACGCGAGCAGACGACGGCTTGCCCGACAGGCACAGCTTGTTATTGGTTGTGAAGCAATACCCTCTACATCAGCTCACTCCGTGACGTTGCCAAAACACTTCTTTCATCTGGTACGCCTGTCCTGTTCGTCATATCACCCCCCTCGCACATAAGAGAAATTTTTTTCACGCCGTGAAAATAGTGCAAGTACTTTCTAAGAGCTCTCTTACGTGCGGTGCAGTTGTCGAAAACAACATGGCGTCGTAAACAGCATATCGGTCGGTGCGACTTTCAGCAAATGCTTCTCGTACGAGTTACTTCAGCGTTTGACCGGATGTGTTGTGATAACAGCAGCTCTTTCAGTGCGTGTGAGCAGTGCGGAAAGCTGTGGCAGTGCAATGGTGTACGGTGAAGCGCAGCGAAGCCTGTGCGTCGGTGTGGTTATCAAGCGGGGATCGGCGTCGATGTATCGACGGCAACTAGCACTCGAGAAGCCTGCAATCTGTGTTTGTGTGCCGGTAACAGTTCGTTCGCTTGACTTTCCAGTCTCTCAGTTGGGTGCTGTGCGACATTTCGGATTGACAGCGTTTTGACACGTTACTTGAGTGACCCCAAGTACGTACGGAAACGTATGAAATACGCGCTCGGTTCTTGCTTCGCCACTAGTTAGCCCGTACGCTTCTATTTACTTGAGAGCAATGTACTGTTCGGTGGTGCTGTGTTGACGTTCCAAGACTTGTGAACAAGCTGTGCTCGTGTGACCGAAAATTGAAAAACAGCGTTGATAACTGTTTTGCCCGGTGAAGTTGTGGTGGGGCAGCTTGGCGCTTTTGTTTATTAAGTCGTCACTTCTCCTTTTTGTGATAACCATAGTCCTAGCGCTGTGATGTGATCAACCAAAACTGCGAGATGCTACATTCTGTTGTGGATCGTGTTACTTTGGAAGCGCGCCTAGACTGTTCTTCGGTAACAACTTGAGAGTTCTATGTGGCAGCGAGAGCCCGTGAACGTCCAGCTTCCCTTCGGCCCCCAGAAAAAGCAAAGATTTCACCAGTGCCTTGCTTTGGATGAAGTTGTAGGCCAATATCGCCTAACTACAGGTTTCCAAATTCGTATGGCCATCGTTTTTCATGGCAATAGAGCCTTGACAACAGCCGGTCATGGCCAGTTCTTACACTTTATCAATGGACGTGCACGCCTGGCCAGCCCTTCATTGCTGTCATTGGCAGCTTCCAGTCTGCAGATGCCCTTTGCCTGTTCGCCGTACTTGGTTCCTCATGACACCGACGGCTACTAAATGCTGCCATGGGTGAGTTCACCTTGCAGAACTAAATTTCACCGGTACTATAATTCACGCAGTTCTATAACTTGTGCAAGTTTTTAAGCCCATCAGATGTAATGTTTCTCTATGGTAAGTTGAAGCAAGAAATATATACTACTACTGTTATATACATACATATATTATGGAGCAAATACATAAAAAGTTTTTGTGATTTGATACAAGTGAGCTCTTGTTTGATTATGAGGTTGGGCCTATCGATTGACCACGTTTGATAGTTGGAAAGTAATGTGAATTTATTTTTCAGAAGCCAGGTTGCACTTAAAAAATTTATGTTATTTTGGAAAATTAGTTCTATAGACGATTACCACTGTGCTAGTACTATACTTCAGTAGGACATATATATTGCGGTACGTAAATTTTACATGAGGCTTCAGTTTATTTCAAAGTGATTATAGCAGATTTTGGTCACATTAACGAAGTGATAGCTTCCTCAAATAAGTATGAGAACTGAGTGCTTTAATGATTGTTTTTAAATATCTCGTTTTTGGCTCTTCACAGATCGCAGAGATTGGTTTGTTAAGGTCCTGTGATTCATCGGTTGAACATTCTGGCACATCAATCCTCATCATTACTTGGAGCACCTGTACAAAAATAGGAAGGACGCGTTCTCCCTAACTATGCAAGCCTATGTCACTGCTGGGACTGTTATCATTCAGCGGATGGAGCGTGGAAGCATGCATGGCAGCCTCATCTGGAAGGACTGCGATCTGCTTGGGAGCTTCGAGCGCACAAAACTGCCTAACGGCTGGCTGCAAGGTTACTTTTTCTTTAATACATACGATTACGTGAACACCACTTACTGTGCACAAATTAAAAACCCAAGCATGGTTGCTTTCAGTGGATACCTGTAATATTCTTACACATAATTCTTATTCAACATTTATAGAACTAAATCGCAAGATAATTGAGAATGTTGAAAGCTGAAAGCCTGCAGCTTATGAATGAAACTCCAATAATCTGAGGCTCAAAAGCTTGTGCTTTGAAACGAGCACAAATACTTTGATTCCTTATTGAGCTCTCGAGCTTGTGACTCCCTCTGTGGATCAAGTGCTCTGGAAGGAAATAGCAAGTGGGTGAAAATTGCCTGGCTGTTCACAACTTGTAAGGAGAAAGACCTATTGAAGAAGCTTCAGATGACATAGGGCCAGTAACTGCATCTTTTACCTAATGTAGCTTTTTCTCTCTCAGTGCTGTTGCTTATGTTTCAGTTGAACATGTTCACCACGATTGCATAGTGATATATATTTTTCTACAAATTGTACCTGACCTAAGTATGCATTGTTGATCTCTAAAGGTGACGTTCAGTGTGTTTCAAAGCCATGGCTTCTCATTTCTCTGTCTGTGGCTAGCCTATTTCAGCAGCAGAGCGATGCAGCTAGCACACATGCAATCCAAGTCATGGAGCGCTCCTTTGGTGTTCTGTGCAGGACGCAGCATATCCATCCGGCAAGACACTGGTATCAACAATAATGGTGAGTGTTTTAGCACCTGTAGGAGCCCGTTGTGTTTGTTGCGTATGATTATTTCCCCTGATGAAGTGCATTTCTGAAAGGTTTTCTTCATTTAGAATAATAGATGTCAGCAACAAGCGCACTCATAATCCACAAGTTCTTTGTGTCTTCTAGACTGCCCATTTGCTCCTATACGCAGTACGGTGCGCTGGCTATGTTAGACAGCCTTAAAGTTAGGAACATTGGCTGTTGCGTTGTAATGCAGTCTAACTTGTATTTCTTAGTGAACTTATTTGTGGTCTGCTCCTCGCACCTAGTGTAAAAGTCAAAATAGAAGAAACCTTATTGGCTTTTTATGTCTGGCAGAAGTTTCATGCCTTCATCTATAACATTGTAGTTTTGCTCTTGTATCATATTAAATATATTTTCAGTCTTCACTGTTTGTGTGTGTGTTGAGGCTTGTCATTGGCTTCTGAAAATACAACAATATCTGTAAATATGAGCACATAATTGACAACTATACACTCTTGCACGTAGCACGGTTGTAACAATGATCTGTATTTTTCTAAGTTCCAGAAGTAACAAGGGGTTTGGTGCTCCACGGTCATGTACAGTGTATCAAGAACAGAGCACAGAAGACCAACAAGTATAAAGGGACTGCCAGTGACTGTTCTCCTGCTCAAAGTTTACAACAGCAGAAAGAGCACATTGTGATGTCAGGAGCAGCTGCTGCTTAACTTCTTAGCAGTGCATTATTCAGCAGTTCAATTGCTTGCATTCAAAATTATTTAAATTTTGCATGGAAGATACCAAACTATGACACTAATCTAAAGGCTGCTGTAGTGTTAGTGGGCAAATATTTTTGAGCTGAAGTTTTTAACATGTGTGTTAAGTGCCTGCGTGCCTCTACATTTACATGCCAGAAATCACAGCATACATGGTCGCCAATGGTAACTGTGTCTGCATTCTTTGTAGTACAAGAAGTAAAGCCATGGATGCAGTAATCATGTACTTAGTCGATGTAATCCTTCAGTGTACACTCATTTGTATAGCACCAATGATGCCATGAGTGTATAAGCTCTGGGAAGTGAATCTATGTGGATTATTTTATTTGGAAGGAAGTAGATCATCACTACTCCTAGTATATATTAACAGAAGATTTTAGTGCTTGGGTATTATCCCACTGCCTGTCCGTCCTTCAACAGTCTACTTATCTACTGTGTAAGTGTAACTTTTTAAATGTATACTTTGCTCGGATAGGTTTGTTCATAATGTAATGCAAGTGACTTATCATCTATGCAGCTCTACCTAGACTAGAAATAAAAGTACTTATTTTTATATGTAGCTATACTATGCATTCACTTGTGTTTTTCTAGGTGCCTGTACAATTGTTTAGCCCTACAAAAGTGCTGGTATACTCTAATATTGAATCTGGCATCTTAAAATAGTTTGTTAGTGGAAGTAAGAATGTGTTTACAATCAATATTACTAGCCTCAGATGAACTGTGAAAACTCTGTGGAAATTTATTTACATTTTTTGAACTTTGTGAAGGCAAATGTTGTTATGTTCTTTTATTGTGGTCCCTGTTTCATGCAAATGACACATAATTACTTTGCAGTGGCATAGTATTAGTTGTTATTTTACACATATGCGCTGAGCAACATCGCAGTTGAGGCCAGCAGCAAGACATACATGCAGTGCACTGGAGCATCACCTCACATAGTGTACAGTCTTTGCCCACCAGTAAATTCAATATTTTTCAAGCAGACTAATAGACAGCTGTATGGGAACTGTGTTGATGTGCAAACTTTGAAGTCTTCTTGAGGAATGTTTTTCATCATTTTTGTCCAAGTGAAGTAGCTACCCAAGGCCACATCTGGTGGGAATGGGGTGGTTTCCTCTCTCCAAAAGCACTCTTACCAGCTGCCTCAATGTTAGCATGGGGTGAATTCACGAACTAGAAAAATAATTGGTCTTTGTTTTCTTGGCCGAAAGAGTCGCTTCCACCGTTGAGCCACCACGACGCGCCAGAATAGAAACTTTTAGCTAAATAAAGTTGATTCTACTTTTGAAAAGTGTTTTGTGGAAACGAAATGGCACCTATAGCTGTCAATATAAACACTGTTTGCACCAAGGAGCTTAGTAGCTTATAATTGTATTATTCATGTTTTGTCTAGAATTTACTCGTGCTGTGCCAACTTTCAGCCCAAGTGTCCTAACATGCTTTGTTAGTTGGTTGTGAATGAGCCAAGCTATGTAAATAAACAGAGTGATATCGCAGACATGTACAAAATATTGATGCAAAGCCCGTTTCTTTAGCATGACATTGTCAAGGGCTTTATTCTTGTGTTTTTTATAAAAACTGCTCGTCACTGGGCAGCAGCAGAAAACTATGCATCAAGCTTTTGCGAGATAATTCGAGAAACACCGTGTTCAGACATAACTGTGCCGGTGGATATCTCTCGTAAGTTACTTTCTGTAGTACATTCAAAATGAGTGTATTAGAATTGTTGTTTTATAGCCATTCATTTTAATATTTACACATGAGTGTGTGTATGTATGTATGTATGGGTGTACATATGTATATGTGTGTGTGCGTATATGTATGTATGTATGTATGTATGTATGTATGTATGTATGTATGTATGTATGTATGTATGTATGTATGTATGTATGTATGTATGTATGTATGTATGTATGTATGTATGTATGTATGTATGTATGTATGTATGTATGTATGTATGTATGTATGTATGTATGTATTGTATGTATGTATGTATGTATGTATGTATGTATGTATGTATGTATGTATGTATCTTTTAAATGAGAATCCGTTTATCATTGGTGAGTAAGTTTGGTAATGATTTGGCTGAATTTGTTTCTAGTTATTTCTCTTTTGAGCCATTATACATTTCAATTTGTTTTGTACTGCATAAAAATAAATGTAACCTTACACAAAATATGTGTGTTCGAAGAAGTTTCATTTCCCAACCTACAGTCATGGGCAAGAAATTGGGTAAAATGGAACGAACCTGCGAAGATTACTTTCGAGCATAGCTACTCTACATGGCATATCTCGTACACATTGCGTTGGTTGAATATGTCGATTTCAACCTTTCAATTTTAATCAGAATAAGCAAGCTATCACCCGTGCTTGTATATGTGTGTGATATTTATGCATACTGTGATACCGGTTCGCAATTACAATTAAGGTCACAAACCTAGTCAAGCTGAATACACGAATTTTGTTCATGCACCTTTCATCTGCACAGGAACTGTTATTAATAAAAAATAAACTTCAGTTTAGAAATTTATTCTAGTAACCAAAAGCAGGGTATCTCTTTATCACACAAATCAAATTGCCATTGTTCTGTTCCATTCTGGACAATAGGGGACCCTCTCAGCAGAACTCGATTACCTGCTATAGTTCATTTTAACGATTGACAGCGACATTACACTGAAGCGTGCAGCATGACAAATAGCGGGAGAGAAGACACAAACTAATCACTCTGTTTGCGTCAGCTCTAACTGTCCGTGCTCTTTGATCTTGCTGCATGTGATGATGCCCACCAAATTAGCACGAAAGCGTGTCCCTACAAAGGCAGTCAACTTGGCTGCAAGCAGTTAGCTCACTGCATGTGTAGATTTTCTTCAAAACACCGTGAAGACTGATTGCTGGTCGAATATCCAAAGACGTGAAAAGTAATATACCAGGTATGATATTGGTATTTCAGCACCGGACACTTTTGCGATAAGAGAGGATGGAGGAGAAAATTATGAACCCTCAATTGTTTAATTTTTGAAGGAGCACAGTACAGCGCTTTTGGGTCAAAAGGGGAGTGAAAGAAGCAAGTGCGAAAGCCTACTTCTCGAAAACTTAGTGCCCGCCACCACGCATAATGTCAGGCCGGGCAACCTCTTGAAAAAAAAAGTGCTCAGTGATTCTGCGAATCGAACCAAGTACCTCCTAGATTGTAGTAGAGCGCTGTAACCGCTCGTCCACTGCAGCACTGCTTGTGTTCGCCCTATTGCTGATATATCGTCATTCCTTCGAATGAAGCCAAATGCAAAAACGTCCCGTGAAACTTTGTCAAAAATAGAAAAAATAGTTAGAATTCGTTTTCCCAAGGTTACTAGAAGATAGAAACCGCCACGTGTGACTGTATAACCGTGCGCTATTTATTCTTGTACATTACTGTCATTATGTTGGGATAGCCGGCTCTAACGTACGCTACCTTCTCATAGTTTGCCAAATATAGATAAGAAAATAAAAATATATATCGGCCTGTGACAACGCTAATCAACTATTATGAGTTCACTGTCACTTTCACTAGATGAATGCTCAGTTTGCTTCCATTATTGTTATTTAGGAAAGTTTTGGCTCATTAACTCAACTCTCTTAATTAGCATTGATTCTCACACCTAAGGACAGTCACACATCATCTCGCTTTCTGAGTGGCTGTCACTCCCATATAACGCGTACTCCACTTTTTTATGCTCTTCGAGCATCTGACCCTGCTTTGCGGAGACATTCCCTGACGTCTGCTGGGCCAGGAAATTGTCTTTATTATCTATCAATTTTAAGCTTTCGCGAAGCCGAAACGAGAGTCTCTTTCTCTCTCTCTTTTCATCCTTTTCGCACGTGTGATAACGTCTCTCGACCTCAAGACTCGTATACACATCCCTTGCTTCGTTTGCGCACTCAAACAACGCTGGGCGAAATATTTGCACCGTGTTTTGTGAAAAGCATTAGCACTGAGACACCTGCCGACGAGTCTCCCTCATTTTACGTAGACATATACCTAAGTGTAAGCGTATGCGCGTTCTCGCATTCCGGCTTTATAAAAACGCTGCGGTGCATGGAACCAGCGAAATTGCGCTCACAATTTCATTTGATTACTGCTGTTATCTATTTCCGCACAATTCGTCTGCAGGCACCAAAGTCGCTCATGTGTCTTGTAATAAGAATATTGTAACAAAGGCTACCTTTGACTATAGGTACAAAACACCCTTACGTTCACCACTATACCGTGCTAGATCGCACCGAATTAGTTAAGTAGCAGCGCAGCTTCAATGAAATGTAAGGTAGCTGGTCGCGTTAAATAGGGGAAGACATTAGAGGCACATTTTCAAACATTGCATGCATCGATTTATGTGTGGTTTCATTTGTGTGGTCTGGAGTGTTGTTTACTTGTACTTGGCGAGATAGTGCATGAATTGCTCGGTGGCTTAAGGCCACCGAGCAATTATTTTTTTAGCTACAGTCGTTCAATAAAGGCGAGTGCTTGGCTTTGCACAGCCCACCAAAACGTCTATTACAACGTACGCGGCATCCCGTAAGCGCTGTAGCAGACGCTCGCGGAACTGAAACTTAGATGCAGCAAATCATTGGCTATCATCGTATACTCTCGATGCTAGACGCTTTGCGTGCTACCTTGATATTATCGGCACACACTTCTTTCTTTCCTTGTCGTTTCATCGGCTATCGTGTGTTCTCCTTGCCCTCTTAAGTGCCGAATAAGTTAAATTCATACCCGCGCTATAGTAATCCCTCCAGATAAGAGAACTTTTGGCTAAGAAAATGCGTAGCAAAAGAGAAAGCTTTGTGAATTCGGCCCCAGTTGTTCAACATGGATATTGCGACCTTTTAGAATAATCTGGAGGTCTGCAGACTGTGCTGCAAGCGCAATATGCAATTCTTTCATCCATTTCATTCAATTATTTGTTAGTGAATTATTTCTACACCGTCTAAAGCAATTCAATATAATGTAGCACTTAAGGTAAAAACGAGAAAAACTTGCTGGGTGCCCCATGCTTTTACTTAAGGCGGCTCTACGGGAAACAAAATCCTGATTTTCTTCACAACTAAATTTCTAGACACATCATACTACAGGTATTCTTAACCTTCTCTCCATTTTTCTCTTCTCCTTAAGCCAACAATTCAAATATCTTTATAATATATTCGCTCCATTATTTATTCCGAACTCTGTCTTAAAAATGATGCGCGTAGTAATCGGCTTTCTACACACACCATACACCCCACCAGTGCCTTACTTTGGTTGTAAAAGCTGACCAGCCAAGGGCATTCTCATCAAAACTTCAGTGGAACTCAGACTATGAAGTTTTAAGAAATTTTGTCCTCCGCACTTGGGTGCAGTTATAGAGGAATGAAAAATGTCCATCCTATTGCATCTAACGAGTGTTGTGTCAGTTTGACGGCCAAGGCGTGACATAGGAATCCCAAATTAACAAATCTTTGGGATCATGAATAACTTTTCATTGCATATCTACAATTAGGGCTGTGCTCTTACAAGTAATTTGTCTATACTGACCTCGACGCAGAATATATCACCAAGTACTACTCCGCCCAACCAGGTTCTTTTACAGATAAATCTATCATTCACTGAACATATTTTGACCTTGTTATTACTTCTAATCTTCAACGCTCTATTTATATTCACCGCTTTTACTGCTTCCATTCTTTTGTACTCTTAAAAAGTAGTAAGCTGGTATTCATAGTGGCCCACATGCTTCTGGGCGTCCTTCAGCACTCTCCGGAGCGTATTGATCAGTATAAGAAACCAACAAAATAAAAAACACAGGAACTATCCGCAACAAACAAAATTTGGCGGCATATCCATGGAGTGAATGATGGTGTGTGGGGCGAAGCATTCGTCCGTCCATTTGTTCTTGCTTCCGTTAGTCCAGGCATCCGTCTGTGTGACCGTCCATGCGTCCATCCGCCTGTCCGTGCTCTCGTCTGTTCGTGCGTCCGTCCCTGCGTTCTTCCATGCAACCGCCCCTGCGTCTGTTCATGCATTCATCCATGCATCTGTCTATGTTTCCGTTCGTCCATCTATTCAACAATTCAAGTACCACCAACTCGCATCTTTTCATCATATATTTCCCGTATAGAAGCACCGCCATCCAGCGGACATTCCAAGGACTAAACGAGAGGTGGCACACGCACACTTTCTTACGGCTTGCGCTTCGGGTCTACTTCCCACCTTCAACCACCTCGAGTTCATGGTATCTACTAGTTCACTGCATTCACGGCACTGCGGCCCAACGCTTGCTAAACCTTTTTCTGAAACCAAGGAGGTTACGCCAAGCGAGTATAACGTAGCAGCCTTTTCCTGTCAGATAGTGCTCAATGTGCATGCCAATGGCTGCTAATGGGAATTGAGACGCTGGAGAATTCGGCTTTTACTTTCTTACGGCTTGGGATTCCCTTCTACTTCCCACCTTTAACCACCTCGAGTTAATTCATGGTATATACTAGTTCATTGTATTCATGGCACTGCGGCTCAACGCTCGCTAAACCTTTCTAAAACTAAGGTGGTTACGCCCAGCGAGTATAACGTAGCAACCCTTTTTTGCCAGATAGTGCTCAATGTACATGCCAATGGCTGCTAATGGGAATTGCAGCGTGCGCGTTAACTAAAAGCCGAATGCCCCTGTCTCTCATTCCCCATTAAAAGCCATTGGCATGTATATTGAGCACTATTTTTATTGTTCAACAACGCACAGAGAAAATCTCTCACCTGCACCACCTGGGAGGTCAAAATGATATACTTGTTACATACTACAATGGCTACGAGGGATGAACGGGTGCCGCTATAAGGAGCTTTGCCCCTAAAAAAATGAAGAAAGCGTCAGACAATCCCGGGATGTTATCGCCTAGAACAGCCCAGGATCAGATTCTGCAACTTCCCCGAAAAACTGAAGGAAATCGAAAAAATAAAGTTTTGAAAAACCAAGACACCCGAAGTCGGTAACTCTAGAAGAAATCTTTTTTTTCCTTCTTTAGGGGCGAAGCGCTTTGGGTTGTAGGCGCGTCCCCCGTCGGCGTAGTAGCCACCACTAGTACTTAGAGCGCTGACGAGATGACACTGTGGTTCTCGCACCAGTAAAATTTTGATTGCTCACTAGATGGTGCTGCGGCAATCAAACCACTCATATGCGTGCTCTCGTGTGATAGAAGGCCGCGTTCGCTCTTGCGTTGAGATGCGTTCGCTATGGGCGCGCTTCCTATTTCGCCGGCAGCCTCTGCTCTTCAAGTATGAGCGAGGAAGACAACGCGGCAGAAGTGATGGCTCTAATAACGGCTGCAGCGAGTGCTCGCCATCCTTACATGATGTTCGACTGCGTAAGATTTCCAGTGGATTCATGGTTTATCGTAGTGCCTCCAGAGCTTTGCCGTTTTATGATAGGTCAATCGGTTGATATCCCGTGATTTTAAATCATTTTGTTATTTACCTTTTTCCTTTCGTTTTCTTAAGCTATGTACCCTTTCCTTCCTCTTTTTTTCATGAAGGAAATTCCTTGTTGGCATCTGTCCTATTCCAGTATTTTTTATTGATTTGAGCCGATTATACTTGTAGTTAGGACCAGGGTACTTTCGTTTCCTTTCTGTACATTTGCCTTGCAAAAAACCTATCTTTTTATTAAACTTTATCTACCAAGAAAGTGTTTGATTCCTTCAACTCCTCCGTTCGTTAGGCAATGAGTGTCATATGCTGCCATTAATGCAAAACATTTTGAATTACGTAGTCTGAAGTACCGCGTACTCAGCCATATTCGAAAAAAACTATTTCTTTTCATCGCACTCAGTACTTTAACACTAAAATAAATGATAGTTTTAATTTCCTCATCACAATTATAGTATTCACCACTATAATTATACAGCTATGACAAGCGCTTACGTAACGCATAAGCTTAAATATGCAGTAATAAATATTTACCATTGTTTTGACTGTGTACCTCGTCTCACCACTGTTCGCATTATGGTAGACAAAATTGAGAACTTTTGCCACTCCTCTTCTTATAATGTTTGTATTTGTGTTTTTGTTCTTTAGGGTCTTTGAACTATGCACCGGCATGACATAGAAAAAAAAAACTGCTTCCGCTCATCGCCCTACTGAAAAGGGACAGCATCTCTATGAAGTCATTCATGACAAGTTGGAGAAGCTGAGGGTATTGCATCGGAAGTTAATCATACTTTATCCGAGCATTGCCCTATATACCGTAAACAACATGAAACAAAGTGTATATAGAGAGGTAAACTTATTTCGACCTTCAGTCGTCTTAGTTAATTCTAAGCGGATTTAGAAAATTGGAAAAGTGAAGGATATGCATCGAAATAAAATTGTTTGAAAATGTAGTGCTCGACGTGAGCTCTCGTGTTGCAGGTTTTTTTGAGGAGGATCTAAATCTGTGCATTATTTAGTTCAGATAAGTTCAGAAAAGTTGATTTCGCTCTTCGCGATGAAATTTTCCTTCGGGAACCACGAGTATAACTGATGAGCGCGTACGTTAAAGTATATTTTAAAACTTTTTTGTGTCCCACGTATGTTTCGAGTTCACCAATGGTTCCATACTGTACGATAACGAAAAACAAGGCTACGTCGAAAGCAGGTTTGCCCCTTAGGAAAATGTGGCCTATTTCAGGCTTGAAACTATATAACACTTCACACAAAACCATATGGCTTCACAAGCTGAAGTTTTAGAAAAGTGCATTCGTGAGCGTAAGTCGGAATACTCCGGAAATAACACTTACGTTCTACCTTGAGCGGAAAGTTCTGTTTAGGACGTGTCTGACTTATGACGGTAAAAACAAAAAATCTGCAAATTGTGACCAGTACCTGACTGGAAGTAGTGGTTGGCGATTGCCACCTTCATCACCTTCTTGGCGTGTTCATAGCAAGCGTCACTCGCACTCCTGCCTCTCAGAAACCAGGTTTGGTGTGTGAATGCGAACAGCTGCCTGTAGAATGTCCACGCAATGAGGAATTGCAGGCTTTTCTTACCAACATGCTTGCTCTCGAAAAGTTTGGCGATGATTGTACCGACATCTTGTTCCTAATGAACTACATCTTCTTTCATGTAGATGTTATCGTGTACTTGCGAAGGAGGGCGTCCCAATCATCTGGTAAGAATTGAGAAACAAGGATGAGAAGAAAATAGTCCAGTCAGAGTTCTCTCATATATGCACACTTTTTATAACTATGTGTCACTTAGAGGACGCGAGAGCAACCATTGGACGAGAGCAACCATTGGAGAGTGACGCCAGTAGCCTAGTCACCGAAAGTCCCAATCGTCATACTGCCCAGCAAAAACAAACAGCAAATGCGCACCTCACGTGCCCAGGTACAGTGAGGGGAGAGGGGCGTTTAGCGAAGTATTCATGAGAGAGCGCGGACATCTCGCACGAACAAAGCCTCCTTTTTTACGCATTTGATGGCGCATTGCAACATAGTAGCAGAGAAGCAATGAGCGAACCTTCCATGTGCACTGAAGTCAAATATTTCGGCAACTGCATTTATGCACGCTAATATAAACGAAAACGTGATAACTAAGTGTCCCGTAAATAAAACACTATAAAGACACCCGTTTTGAGCACAGTAATGATGCGTTATTTTGTTACTGTCTGCTTCTTGGGGGCTCAAAATATCCACTTTGTGAAACATAATGGAATTCTACCAGAGCTCCTTCCTCCAAACAAATGTGATTGATATTATGGCATTTTTTGAAGTTTATTCATGTGACACTCTTTGGGTGACACACAGATTTAGAATAAGCGAACGGAATTTGTGTGTCATCAGTTTCGACCATGGTAGTGAACTGTCCCTGGTATCCAGGATGTGCGCACATCTTCAACAGTTAACGTTGATCCACTTTGTAACACCTGCATAATAATCAGCATAGGTTCCAGCATTGCGCTTTGCAGAGTCAACATAAAGGAGTAATACTACAACATTTCAGCATACCAGTGCTGGTTCTAGTGGTGCGTACGTTAATAGCGTCGTCATTACGCTACTATAGACAACCACCACTTGTCTCATGTGCGCGTTTTCTACATACGAAACTGCGTACAAATGTTGTACAAGCGTTTACTGAACACTATAACGTTCCGCATCAAAACTTTATGCTTGTTTTAAATACTGCCACATAGCAACCATTCTTCAGCCATGCCATGCATAAAATCTACTTCTACGGAACGTTGGATTGGTCGAATATTATTCTTTCGTTTCAGTTAATTGAGGACGGCACGTAACACGCACGCTAAGGAAAAACAATCGCGCGCTTGTAGAAGGCAACTCCACATGTCGAAACATCGTCTCCAGCGGCATTCAACGTTCACGCATTCTCGTCTCTTCAAACTTCCGTCTTCTTTGAAGTTATACTTGTGCTAAATTTTGCCTCAATTTACACAAAAATTGGCAGTCAGTACATACATCCCCCCTCCTATTTGGACTCTATAAACGTTGTGCCTGCATAAAAGCGTTTTCTCAGCATTCTCATATTCATCTATTTTTGTTTTATTTCATAGAAACTATATGAACAGCCTCGGCTGGTTGTAATTATTGCCAAAGCTGCCGTCATGCACGGCGCGTATATATATATATATATATATATATATATATATATATATATATATATATATATATATATGTATATATATATATATATATATATATATATATATATATATATATATATATATATATATATGTGACAACTCAACAAAGAAAAAATGGCAGCATATCCCCGGGGTAAATGATGGAGAGTGGAGTGAAGAATGTGGCCGTCCATTCGTTCTTGCTTCCGTCCGTCCATGCATCAGTCTGTGTGACCGTCGGTGCGTCCATCCGCCCGATGTGCGTGCGTCTGTTCATGCACCGCACGTTTATCCATGCGTACATTCATCCGCCCGTGTAGCCATCCGTGCGTCCGCCCATGCATCTCTGTGTGCCCGTTCGTCCGTCATGTCAACACTCCAAGTACCACCATCTCGCATGTTTTCATCATGTATTCCGCATATAGAACCACCACTATCCAGCTGAAATTCCAGTGACTAAACGAGAGGTGGCACACGCACACTTTCTTACGGCTTGCGCTTCGTATCTACTTTCCACCTTCAACCACCTCGAGTTCATGGTATCTACTAGTTCACTGCATTCACGGCACTGCGGCCCAACGCTTGCTAAACCTTTTTCTGAAACCAAGGAGGTTACGCCAAGCGAGTATAACGTAGCAGCCTTTTCCTGTCAGATAGTGCTCAATGTGCATGCCAATGGCTGCTAATGGGAATTGAGACGCTGGAGAATTCGGCTTTTACTTTCTTACGGCTAGGGATTCCCTTCTACTTCCCACCTTTAACCACCTCGAGTTAATTCATGGTATATACTTGTTCACTGTAATCATGGCACTGTGGCTCAACGCTCGCTAAATCTTCTAAACCCAAGGAGGTTACGCCCAGCGAGTATAACGTAGTACCTTTTTATTTATTTATTTATTAGAATACCCTCAGGGCCCGTAGGGCATTACAGAGGGGGTGGGTACAACATTTTATAACACACAAGAAAAAGACTTTCTTGTCAGATAGTGCTGAATATTCAAGCCAATGGCTGCTAATGGGGAATCAGAGACAGGAGAATTTCGCTTTTAGTTAACGCGCATGCTGCGAATTTTTTTATTGTTCAACAACGCACAGGAGAAATCTCCCACCGGCACCACCTTTGCAGGTCAAAGCGTAAGACATATTACGTTCTACGACGAGGGACGAACGGGTGCCGCTTTAGGGAGCTTCGCCCCTAAAAAGCCGCCCGCACTCGGCCAATGCCACCTAGATAACTTCAGGCCTGCTGACTGTGTCTGCCAAGGGCTCTGACGTCACTCCTTTCGACTGGTGTGTTTCACTCCACAGACGTGCCTATGCTTGCTCTCGTCGCTCGACAGACATGGATTGACAAGCCCGACGAAGGTTTTCGTAGCATGCTGGTGTGTTTGTCGTCTTTTGTCGGCGACTCGAGAAGACCGTCTTTTTCTGTGTCTGTGAACTTCGGCAACTCCAGCGGTTGCCGATGGATGTATGGTAAAGCTTTATTTTGTCAGAAAGCAACTGCGGATGATTCCGTGTTAAATGGCCATCAACCAAAGATTGGCGGCGATCTGTGTGGCCCACTCCACGACCCTTAACTGGACGACTGGGTCTGAGCTGGTCAACACGGCCTCCCAGTGCTCAAGAGAGGGATCACGCATAATATCCACCGCGGCGGCACTATGCTAAATTCCCAAAATGTGTGATCATATGTTGCCACAGCCTAACACCATTTGCATTGCGCCTTTATCTCTTCCGGGTACATCTTGTTCAACACGTAAAGGTTGGGAAAAGATCGCGTCTGCAGTTTTCTCCAGACGCATTCCTGCGCCTTAGTCAACCGCTCGTGCGAGGGCGGATAAAACCTCCGCTCTAGTTTATAATGAATCGTAATGTCATGAAAGGACACCAGCCCATCTCTCGCGGACTTCCCCAGAACTGGCGGCTCACCTACCCGGCTGACAAAACCTCTGCCATTCAGGTGAGCTGCCTCATTCCCAGGGTCCCCAGAGTGTGCTGGTACCAAGACAATTTCAATTCTCTAATGTCTCGTCCCGTGGCCCCATGCAGAAATCGTGCGGTGGTCGCCGATAATATGCCCGTCGCCAGATTTTGGATAGCTGCCTTTGAATCACTCAGAATCAAATCCGACTGCGAATTAGTTATAGCTAGCGCTCTTGTCACTTCTGAAGTTTCTGAGGAGCGGGTTTTGACCAATCCAGAGGCGACCAAGCGTCCCCGCCTGTCCACCACCACAATCACAAAAGCGTCTCTGTCCTTATTCCCGCAACGTCTGTATAGACTGTCGCTTTGTACTCGCAGTACTTAACGTGTTAAGCTCTGGCTCTTGCCTGCCCGCGCTGCGTATGGTGAATCGGATGCATATTTTTGGGCAAAGGTTTTATGTACAGGGCCCTATGTAATTCTCGCCGCACCAAAATTTTAGTGTCCCCAGTGGGAGTCTCTGCTCCAGTGCCAATTCTTTCCAATATGATCCTGCCCGCTTTGGTCGTCGAAAGACTAGCGTGCTGCATCACCAGATGCGCCTGCCATAATTCATCCAGGGTGTTGTGTACCCCTAGTTTTAGCAGCCTTTCTGTAGGCGCGTTGTAAGGCAAACTAAGCGGTGCCTTGTAAGCTTGCCGGATTACAGCCTCGACCTTGCCTTTCTCTGCAGCCTCCGACTTCATGTAAGGTGTCGCATAAGTAATCCTGCTCAGCACAAACGCCTGTACCAGCTTACAGAGTTCTTTTTCTTTAATTCCGCTCTTACGGTTAGCGATTCTTCTGATTAGCCTGACAGTAGCATTGACCGTGGTCTTAAGTTTTTCAAGGGCCACCCTATTTTTCCTGTTAGTTTGCAGATATAGGCCAAGAATTCTAATTGTTTGAGCTTCAGTTGCCGGCCTATCCCCTACCTTTACTTTAAACGGCGGTGGTGGAATATAGTGTCTTGCATGTAGCCCTCTAAGTTTGTCCCGAACCACAAAGAGCTCGGACTTGGGCTGAGAGCATGAAAGTCCCGCCTCCCCTGCCAACTCTTCGACAATAATAACTGCCTGTCGTAGTGTTTCTTCTAGATGCGCGTCACTACCCCAGGTTACCCATAGAGTAATATCATCTGCATAAATTGTTCGTTTGAGTCCCGGTATCTCCTCCAGCCTCGGCGGTATTTTAATTAAGGCGAGGTTAAACAGGAACGGCGACAAAACTGAACACTGAGACGTCCTTTTGCCTCCCAACGCGAATGAGTCCAATTTGACATCTCCTATTGAAATTTCTGCCGTTCGGCCCTTCAAGAATGATCTGATGTTGAGGAATGTCCTGACCCCTGGGCCAATTTCCGATAGGTTATTAAATATTGCGTCATGCGAAACATTGTCAAAAGCTTTATTCAGGTCAAGCCCCAACACAGCTTTGGTGCCCGTGCCATGCCCGCAATCGACTTCATCATGTTTCAACTGTATCATGGCATCCTGTGCGGACAAATTGGCCCTGAAACCTATCATAGTTGGGGGAAAGATGGCCTCGTCCTCTGCATAATTCTGAAGCCTGTTGAGAACCACTTGCTCAATCAATTTGTCCCCGCATGATGTCAGCGATATGGGGCGCAGGTTTTCCAAGCAGAGTTTCTTGCCTGGCTTATGCATAAATATAATGCTACCATGCTTCCATTGTGCTGGGATCTCTCTGGCCACTCAATACTCATTTATCAAGTCAGTGATCGCCCCGACCGACTTGAAATCCTAGGTTTCTCAGCATTTTATTAGTAATCCCATCCGGACCTGCGGCAGACGTAGTACGCAGCTGCCCCATGGCAAACTCCACCTCTGCAATTTTTAACTCTTCATCTTGTTCTGAGTTTTCCACCCCTGAGTAGTGTGGTAAGCGACCATCTACACCATCAGTTATGTACCGATTCCGGAGTTCCTGTATAAACTCTCCAATTGTGCCTTCATATTGATGCATTAACCGAGTCATTTGTCCCCGTTGCGTCGATTTTGTTGCTGCCGTATCCAAAAGATGCCTTAACAACTGCCATGTCTTCTTGCATTCTGCGAAGGCCGCCATTATATTTTTGTTTCTTCCATTTTCTCAAGAGACTTACGTGTGCTTCCCACATGTGTAATAGTCTCGAGTCAGCGGTAAACTCCTGTTGCTCGATTGGCACTTCTACCGTGGTATTATTTACATCCTCCTTGAGCGCATCTACCCATGCATCCAGGTCATTAATTTTTCCGTTCACAGTGTCTGCTCTGTTTTTCCTAAATCTGTCCCAATCTGTAATTTTATGCCCCCTCACTTTCTCTTTATGCTTCGCAGCTCTAAACGTCGTGGAAAGGATATAGTGATCACTTCCTAGGCCTTGTCTCGTGTTGATCAACTTTGAATTACTGATGCCTCTAAAAAACGTAAGGTCTGGAAAGGTATCCGTGCTTATGCTGTGGCCTACCCTCGTATGATCTTGTGGACTGTTTGACAGCGTCCATCGATGATTCCGGGCAACTTGCCAAAGCCGATTGCCCTTTGGGCTGACTCGAATATAACCCCACTCCGGATGAGGTGCATTAAAATCTTCTACCACTATAAGCGGAGCGTGAACTGCTAACCGTTTAGTTTGAATCAGGAGTTGTGGCAAGCCCAATCCTTTATTTTTTTGCAAAACTATACACATTAAGTAAAAACAGACTCTTCTCATACTTTCCTTTAGGCAAAACTTCTAGCAGGACATAGTCTTCCCTGCTGCTATCTACAGAATGCTGAATGCCAGTGATGTTGCGATGGACTAGCACGGCTGTGAAGACGCTTTATACGCCCCTTGAGTCATTTCCTGGTGCTGTATATGCCTTAAATCCAGGTAATTTTACAGAACCCCTAGCCTCCTTAAGACTATTATGTCTGGTTTACTGTCCAGATTTTGTACGTGACACTGCAGGTTACCTCGCTTTTGATGAAAGCCCTTGCAGTTCCACTGCCAAACCTCAATTTGCTGGCGAGGCACCATGATGAGGCACCAGGTTGACTAATTGCACTTAGCCACCCACGAGAGGCAGTCTCACCTCCAATAGATTATGAAGCTGCTGAAACATGCCCATGACCTGAGTTTTGGAATCCCTAAATTGAGTGGAGAGCATGTCGAGACGCTCCTCTATTGTGTCTAATCTGGCTTTGATCTTTTTGACTCGAGCCTCCAACCTATTCTGTCTTTTCTCTTGTTTGCCTAATTTATCCGCAAGTGTAGTTACATCTGACTTAAGACTAGTGACCTTAAAAACAGGCTGTGGCACGTCTACTGGTGACGTTTCGGCTAATCATTTTGCGTTAGCTTCCTCATCCCCCGGCAGTGATCTCTTCACTGTCCCCCGATTCTCCACTTTCATAGCTGCACTCTCCTGTACGCGAGCAGATGCCTCTTACGTCACTTTCTGTAGGCCTTGCACTGCTGGTGCCTGTGTCCCTTGCCGTTGGTCGTTTCTAAGTGTGCGTTCCATCTCTGCAATTCTTTTCTCCATTCTTTAAATCAAATCTCCCTGTCGCTTAACCAGCGCTGCTAACTCACTCTCTCGAGCGGTTTCATTCTGGGAGGCCGTGCCTGACAAACTTACCTTTTTGTTGGTGTCGCGTGCGTAGCTGTTGGGACTGGATACTCGCCATCCATCTTGGCCGCCTCCGCGCCCTGGCAATTGCGGGAAGGAACTCGACGGGTCCCTGCTTTTGCTTGTGCCTTTTTACCCCTCAATGACCGCTCAGTGGCCCTCGAGGACCGCTCATTGCTGCCAGCTTCTCTCACTCTTTCGATGCTCTGCTGCCGGCCTCTCGGTGGCTTGAGAGCCAGGCGAAACTTGCAGTTCCGGCTCCCTGTGTGATGCGCACCATGGCACACGATGCAGCTTGTCGTGCACGTGGGTGGCTCTCCTTCTGGCGGGGCGGGATGGTCCTTCCCGCAACGGTGACATAGGTCACTCTTTGGACGATAGCAAACGTCCACTCGATGTCCAACTCGTCTGCAGTTGTAGCACGTCTCGACTGAAATTTTATACAGGATCACAGCGTACAGAGAGTTCCAGTAAGGAACCTGCCGGGTATGCGTTTTCCCCCAAACGTAATCTGAATCGCCTTTGACTTTCCCAGAGGTCTCGCGTCCAGAATGCCTATGCCTTCATTCTTCTTCAGGAATTCCGCCCGAACTTCTTCCACTGTGCCGGATGGTCCGCCGGGTTTCCAACAAGCGCGGGGGGTTACGATGCAAAGATGCCTTGTGGCTGGCGCATGCATTCGTAACCAGCCGAGTCCTGTACTCGGCTTCATACATCCACCTACGCAAATCCGAAGAGAATGCACTCGAAGTCATTTTCCGCAAAATCTACAAGCGCGCCCTCGACCTTTCCGTCAGCACCTCTAACGAGTGCCTTTTGGGCTTGGGAATGGTGCACACCTTCAAGGAGCTGAGAGAGGCGCACTTGACAAACCAATATACTAGACTCTCTAAAACACTGTCGGGTCGCCGCCTCCTTGCCCGGCTACACATCAATCATTCAATACACACGGAAGAGCGCGTACAGATTCCATAAGTTTGGCAATACTCCTTGCACGTGCGCCCTCTTGCGGCCGTCATGACCCGAGACGACTACAGTGGCCGACGCCTCGCGCGGGCGGCAGCCTTGGCTCGACACTACGGCTACAAATTCGGAGTATTCTACGTGGACGCCTCCGGCCAGCACCACGGTGGTTGGTACACGGCTGCGGTCGTCCCCCAAAACACCGTTGTCAACGGACTCACATTCCGTACACATAGCATTACGCACGCGGAGGAGATCGCCATCGCACTAGCCGCCGCAGATCAGGACTCGGGGGTCATCATCACCGACTCAAGGGGTGCCTGTCGCGAAATTGAACAGGGATACATTCCGTACCTTGCTTATAAATTTTTGCAGAACAGCAGCTACCTAGGTGCCCCCGCGCACCGAACGATCATATGGGCTCCGGCTCACACGGGCCTCGATGGTAATAAGACGGCCGATGCCGCCGCCCACGCGCTCACTCTCCGGGCACCATCCTTGTCACCTACCGATCCGGAACTCGAACCCAATCCCGCCTACACCGTTAAGAAGGTCACACAATTTTATCAATCCGGCCATAACGTCTATCCGAAACTATGTAAGGGCCTCATCAAGGCGGAGGAGCAGATCCCCTTTCGCCTTTATACTAAAACTCTATTGTGCCCGGCAATCATAAAACACTTTGACCCCGCTTGCACGGGGAAGTGCCCACATTGTGAGGAAAATTCCTGTGACATTTTTCACATGGTGTGGGCATGCCAAAAAAACCCAAATTTTATCCCACTACCCAACACTTCGCGGGGGGACTGGGAGGCAGCCCTTCTCGGCTGCTCTGACCTGACGGCCCAAAGGGCCTTGGTCGTGTGTGCCCGGGCCGCGGCCGATGCCAATGGGCTCCCGTTGGAGAAAGCCCACCTAGTGTTTGTACGGGGCAGCCCCTTAAGGACCGTTCCCACCCTCCCTGTAAATAACATCTGTAAATAAATGTTTTTCAGCAGCAGCCACGAACGCCGAAACCGGCAGGTCACGATCACACAGCTTGAGCGTCTTCACAGTCGCATATGCCCAACTGCGATTTCGGCACGATGTGCTCACCGTCAACGTGTTGTTTGTGCCATTTACCCGCACAATGTCTTTTTCCGCGGCAATCGCACTCGTTGGACGCACTGCTGTTCTCAGTGCACTTCCGAGTTCTCTCGCTGTCCCAACGCTCAAGTCCCAGTTCTGGGGCCTGTACACAACCTTGAAATCCGTGGCTGGCAACTTGAGAAACGGTCCGTGTTTCTTCCACATCAGCGCTTTCCCCCGCTTGACTTGCTGCGCTCCATGCATCTTGCGCCCGTCGCTGCCGGTCTGCGTCTCGCAAGGCTTACTCTTGGCGCTGTCGCCACGCATTCTTCTTAAATCAGTCCTGTGCCTTGAGCACTGGAGCCCACTCTCGCGCTTAAAAATCTGGCGTTAGAGTCTCCCCTTCGACGTAGTATTCCATCTTCAGCCTAACAAGGCCCACGGTCACCAGGCGCAAGCCAGACGTCCGGCGACGCGGCCCAGGCTTGGCCTAGGAGATAGGCCTAGCCTTGCCACCGAGGGGTCGATAGGAAATATCGGAAACTCCGAAAACGGGGACAAACTCGTCTATACGAGTGGTGTCCGTAGGTACAGCGCAACCTCCTGCAGACGAACCCACTGACAGCAAGTCCAATACAAAGTGCGTCCGCCGATAGTCGGTCACCAGGCCGGAGCTCATGCGAGGCCCGTCCGCACAGCGCCTCACTCCAGCCGTGCCTCCCCATCGGTTGCCGAAGTGGATGCAGAACAGCACGTGCATGTGTCTTCTCTCTCTCTCTCACCTCTCTCTCTCTCTCTCTCTCTCTCTCTTTGTTCTCTCTCCACCACTTTCCCCCTTTCATGATATAGGTTTCAAGTGGTCAATAAACGCTGTCTTCCACCTGGTGACACCAACTTGTTGATGTCTCCGTAGGCGTCTCTGCTGCCAACGTAACAGTGGCGACCAGCTTATGCGACCCACCGAAAACGCTTATGCCGACGCTAGCCCGGAGTCGTTGGCCCTTCAGCGCTGACTATACGACAGGAGCTCTGCAACGCTGACTCAGCGCGGAACTCAGTGACGACCATGGCACACAGGCTCTTGGTGTTCAACGAGGAAACAGATAAGGGGAATTCTTATCTTGTAAAAGTTGAAGTGCATTTTGAAGCCAATGAAGTTACCGATGAAGCTAAGAAGAGGGCATTGCTGGTCGCTGCGTTGGGGTCAAAGACAATAGAAGTCCTATGCGGAGGAGTGCCGCCGCACCTGCTAAACACTCTCAGCTACAGGGAAGTGGCAGCAACGCTGAATGACTTTTATGACCCAACGCTTAATGAGATCTCGGAGAGCTTCAAGTTTTTTCACCGGAAGCAAAATGAAGGAGAGTACGTGAAAGCGTTCATTGTTGAAATTTGAAAGATTGCCCACAACAGCACTTTTTCGTTCATGATAGACCGAATGCTGAGAGACAGAATCGTATGTGGTGTTCGCTAGAAAAGTTTGCAAAAACAGTTGCTAGCGAAAAGCGACTTGGCTTTTGAAGAAGCAGAAGCCCTTTCTTTGGCTACGGAAAACGCAGAAGACTGTTCGCAGCAGATAGATAAGCACACGGACATTTCGACAGTTTTGAACGTTAGCCAACGGCGTGCGTCTGATACCATAACAAAGGAGCAAGAAAAAAAAACGTTCCGTGGCAAGTACTGTCAGAAAGCTGCTACATGTTTTCGAAAGAGCCGTCGATGCTAAAGTTGTGGTAGGCAAGGGCACCTGGCTCGCATGTGTACAAGGACAGGTGGCACTGAAAAAACGCTAGCTCTAACTGCAGGAGATACAGACCAAAGGAATGACAGTGACTCTAGCGCATCACAAATCTGGTCCGTCACTAGTACTGAGCCCCTGGTTCCACCCATAAAGAAATTTATAATGTAGCGAAGCCCCCGAACACTGAAATGTGTCAAGCTGGTAGGTGTTCTGTGGGTCAAACTCTTGAGTACCTTCTAGTGGGGCTAACCAACAAGAACGCGCCCGCACTAGAAGTACGTGCTTGACCGTCACTGCCGTCATAGCGTATGATCGCTGGTTGCCGGATAACAAACGCTTTAACAAGTTGGTGGAGAGTGCTGCGTTTTTTTCGATGCCCATGGAGCTTTGATCACGTACCCTGCATCTACCATGCCCCACAACGCCTCTCAGCAAACGACGCCTCCGATGCCACCTCCTAGTTCCGGTGTTCCCTGGATCCGCAATCCACCCACCTTCACTGGCGCCGATGGCACTGACGTGGAGGACTGGCTCACCATTCACAAGCGCGTGAACGTCCCCAACAAATGGGACGAGGACGGCAAATTGAGAAGTTTGGTGTTCTACCTCGCGGGCGTAGTGAGTGTCTGGTACAACAACCACGAGTCTGATTTTGCAACCTTATCAAATTTTGAGACCGCTGTAATCAACGTTTTCGGCCGCCCAGCCATTAGTAAGCTGCAAGCCGAGCAGCGCTTGCGTGAACGCGCTCAGCGGGCTGGTGAGTCATTCACCAGCGATTTTGAACATGTACTTGACTTGTGCTACAAATCCAATCAAACAATGTCCGAGTCTGACAAGATCCAAAAGATCATGAAAGGCATTGACGATGATGCCTTCACGATGCTGCTTGCCAAAAACCCCGCCACTGCGGATGAGGTCATCACATTGTGTCAGAGCTACGAACAGCCCTGCCAGCAGTGTTCGATGACACGTCACTCCCAACCACGAGCTGCAACGCTTGCTGGCTTGGAGGTAAGTTGTGACCGAGTGGCGTTGTTGACAGACCTCAAGTCCTTCATCCGTGAAAAAATCGCGCACCAGTTCTCTCTCTCTTGCCCTTTGCCCACCCACCGCATGTTCAACAATCGGCCACTACCCTTCTCCCTTTCATCCGTCGGGCGACTGAGCAGGAAATAGCGGAGGTCATGCCTGCGTACCACCCTCAACAACCTCCGGCTCCTGAGCACTTCATCTACGCCCAAGTTGTAGCCAGACAGCCTCAAGTCGTTTCAGCACCGGCCCCTCTAACTTACGCTAAAGCTGCCTCTCGACCTTCGGCCTTTGCTGTGGGTATGCCCGCTACGTATGTTGACGCAACCCCTCAGCCTCATCTTCAGCCCACCATGCAGTCTTTCCAGCCACCACTCTGGGCGAGACCCACCCCGGTGAACCGATGGCGCACACCCGACAACTGGCCCATCTGCTTTGCTTGCGGTTACGCCGGTCACGTAGCCCGTTATTGCTCTCGAGTACAGCCGGCTCCCATTTCTTCGCCTGTTGCTGGCCAGCTTAGCCGTCTGCATAACGACGAACTGCCGTCTATGCCACCCTCGTCTCGCCCAGGTCCGTCTCCTCGAAGGTCGCCGTCTCCACGGCGTCGTTCCCTGACCCTTATGCTGCCAAGTTCGGCTGCTCATGAGCTGGAAAACTAGTCGTCGCAGTCCCGGAGGCAAGGACTGTGACGCTATCACAATGTGAAAGCCCTCAGAGCAGCCTCTCGAATGTCATTGACGTGCTTGTGGATGGTGTTCATACATCGGCTCTTATTGACACTGGCGCTGCCGTAACAGTTGTGGACGAAAAACTTTGCCGCTTACTTCAAAAAGTGACGACGCCTCTTTCTGGGTTGAACCTCCTTACTGCAAGTTTGCATCGTATTCATCCTAAAGCAGGGTGCACAGCTCGCGTTGTCATTCAGGACGTTCTGTATGTCGCCCAGTTTATCATCATTCAGGCATGCTCTCATGACGTCATCCTGGGATGGGACTTCCTCTCCCTCCACAACGCCATCATCTATTGTGCCTCCACCGAAATTGAACTTTCACCCTTCTCGCAATTGACGCCAGAAGACAGTCCCTCGACACTCAGCATGATTCTCATAAAAGACGATACAACAGTGCCTCCGAACTCGACGACGGTTGTGTCCGTCCACTGCGCTGGTCTCTCCGACACAATTGCACTCGTTTCACCATCCGGCTGCGCTTGTAGCAGGAAAGGGTTGTTAGTACCTTTCGCGACCGTACAAGTCACCCATGGGCAACACCTCTATTTTTGTAACCAACCCATCTCCGTTCATTGTTACCTTGCTTCGAGGGGAATGTCTCGGCAGAGTAGAACAAGTTGATAAGGCATAAGTCCTGGACGTATCTGATGACTCGCGTTGTCCCAGTTCGCGTACGATCAATGCTGTTTCCACTTATGATCCGTCATCTGCTGAAGTATTTGGCCCTTTCATTGCAGACAACCTTACGGTGGTACAGTGTTCCCAGCTTCTGGACCTGTTGCAAGAAGATTGTTCTTCTTTCGATGTCATGCGAAGTTCCCTCGGTCGCGAGTCCGCTGTTACGCACCGCATCGACACTGGTGCCCATCTACCTTTACGGCAACGTCCGTAGCACGTGTCGCCTGCTGAACGTCGAGGACATAACAGGCTGGTTGGCGATATGCTCCGACGCGACGTCATTCGGCCCTCGGATAGTCCAAGGGCGTCTTCTGTTGTTCTTGTTGCGAAGAAAGACGGTTCAGTGCGGTTCTGTGTGGACTACAGACGGCTCAATAAGATCACTCGCAAGGATGTTTATCCACTGCCGCGCATCGATGATGCGATTTACAGCCTTCACAGAGCCAATTTTTTTCTTCTCTCGATCTACGCTCGGGGTACTGGCAAGTACCCATGGCTGACGACGCTCGACCGAAGACCGCTTTCATCACCCCCGACGGCTTGCACGAGTTCAACGTCATGCCATTTGGTCTATGTAATGCACCTGCGACTTTTGAGCGCACGAGGACACCGTTCTGCGGGACTTGAAATGGTACATGTGCTTGTGTTACCTCGATGATGTCGTTGTCTTCGCTCCGGATTTCTCCACGCATCTGCAACGTCTAAACGAAGTTTTCGCACGCGTGAGCAATGCCGGCTTGCTACTAAATCTGAAGAAGTGCCGCTTTTCAGCATGCCAACTCACCAAAATCGGGTACGTCGGGTCTAAGTATGGCATTCTTCCTGATCCGGCCAAGCTTCGTGCCATGGCCGAATTCCCCGAACCTGCGTCCGTCAAATAACTGCATAGTTTCGTGGGCCTGTGCTCATACTTCCGACGTTTCATACAAAACTTTGCCACGATCATATCACCGCTGACGAAGTTCCTTGGAGGTAAGGGGCCCCTCGATTCGTGGTCATCCGAGTGCTACAACGCGTTCGCAAAGCTCCGCAATTCGTTGACGTCTCCTCTCATTCTACGCCACTACGACCCTATGGCCCTAACGGAGGTGTACACGGATGCCAGCGGTGTAGGCCTCGGCGCTGTCCTGGCACAGCGCAAAGCCGGTTTTCCTGAATATGTCGTAGCATATGCAAGCCGTACGCTCACGAGAGCCGAGACAAACTACACCGTCACGGAAAATAAGTGCCTGGCAATCATCTGTGCTCTTACA
Organism: Rhipicephalus microplus; assembly: GCF_043290135.1. Classification (NCBI taxonomy): domain Eukaryota; kingdom Metazoa; phylum Arthropoda; class Arachnida; order Ixodida; family Ixodidae; genus Rhipicephalus; species Rhipicephalus microplus. The sequence goes on from NC_134702.1 coordinate 121,268,521, forward strand.
AAGTTTTGAGCTTATTTGTATGGTCGCCCACTGGACATCACTGACCGTCATGCACTTTGCTGGCTGTCATCAATGAAGCATCCCTCAGGCCGTCTCGCCCATTGGGCTCTTCGCTTACAAGACTACGACATCCGCGTACTGTACCGCAACGGATGCCAGCATGCTGACGCCGACGCCCTCTCGCGCTCCCCTCTACCTAAACACGACGTGCCCTGTTCAGTAACTTCAATTGCTGTTTCTGCCATCGATGTTGGCATCATCGCTACCGAACAGCAAAAGGATAATTGGATCACCCTGCTGATCGACTTGCTCTTTGATCCGCCCGCAACACCATCCACGCGTGCCTTGCGTCGTCGAGCTTACCATTTCGCCATTCGGGACGGCCTCCTACATCGACGCAATTACGAGGCTGATGGCCGGCAGTGGTTACTCGTGATACCCCACAGTCTGCGGTCGAATATATGTGAATCTTTCCATTCTGATCTGCAATGCGCGCACTCTGGGGTCTCCAAAACTTACCAACGCATACGAAAACGCTACTTCTGTCGTGGGATGTACCACTACGTGCAGCAGCTCATACGTTCTTGCCTCGCTTGCCAACACCGCGAACCGTCCGCACGCATGTCGCATGCCGGTGCAGCCGTTACCTTGCCCTGACTGTCCGTTTGGCTGTGTAGGTATCAATTGTTATGGACCTCTTCCTCTGAGATGTGCTGGTAACCACTGGGCCATTGTTTCCGTAGACCATTTAATGCGATAGGCCGAAACCACCGCTCTCCCTGCGGCTACTGCGCGCTATGTTGTGTCCTTCCTGCTGCATCAATTCATACTGCGCCACGGACTACCCCAAGAACTTCTGAGCGATCGAGGCCGTGTCTTCTTGTCGGAAGTCGGTGAAGCCATTCTGACGAATTGCCAATCTGTCCACCGCAAAACTACTGCTCACCACCCGCAGACGAATGGCCTCACCGAACGCTTTAGCCACACCCTCGGTGACATGCTTTCGATGTACATCGCTGCCACCCACACGAATTGGGGTAATATACAGCTCTTCGTCACCCATTGCTACAACACTGTCCCTCAGAGTAGGACCCTTTGTTTTTTCACCTTTCTTCTCGCTGTACGGCAGACACTCATCGTACACCACGGACACGATACTCGCGTACACACTGGATACATCTGAGTGTGCACCGATTTCTGAGCCAGACAGGCTTGCTGAAGACTGTCGTGAGCTTGCCAAGACTTTTACGGCGCATGAGCAAGAGTGGCAGAAGTGTATTCGTAACGGCTCCACCACTTCTGAGCTCACGTTCCTTCCCGGTGCGCTTGTATGGCCTTTGATCCCGACCTCTGTAGCTGGCCTTTCTTCCAAACTACTTCCCAAATATGAAGGCCCTTACCATGTCGTCGAGCGCACATCTCCGATCAACTATCTGATCGAACCTGTCGAACAATCTGCGGTCATACGCCACCGCGGGCGCGACATCGTCAACGTAGAGCACCTGAAGGCTTATTATGACCCACTCATAGTAACAATCTGTTAGGTCACCAGGCGGCTCCCTCTTCGACCCCGGGATAATTGTAGTGGAGCCTCCGAACACTGAAATGTGTTAAGCTGGTAGGTGTTCTGTGGTTCAAACTCTTGTGTACCTTCTAGTGGGGCTACCCAACAAGAACGCTGCTCACGCTGGGAGTCCATGTTTGACCATCAATGTCGCCATAGCGTATGATCACTAGTTGCCGGCTAATAAACACCTTAACAATAACATGGAATGGCATTACCATAAAGACGGACGTGGACACGGGTTCTGCTGTCTGCATAGTTCCTAAAGGAACGTATAAGGCGCCTCGCACTCGTTGGCGCCAGCTGCACAACACCCATTTAAAGCTTTTTTGTTACCTGGGCAAACTACCTGTGTTAGGCACATTGGCATTGAAAGCAAATTATATTTCGGCGGCGGTCAAGTGTAACCTTACCATGTTAGGTTGTTAAGGTCCCAGCCTGTGTGGACGAGACTAATTGTCAAAACTTGTGGCAGAAGGAACGCCGGTTCTGCACGTCACGACGCCACACAGCGTGGCAAGCGAACAGAAGGCAGCAGGAACTTGTGCCATAATGGCCGAATATTCAGACATATTTACAAAAGATCTTGGGTTAGTCAAGGACCAACCAGCTAAACTTTACATCAAGGACACGGCAGTCCCAAAATTTTGCAAGGCTAGAAAGGTGTTTTGGCACTGCTATATAAGGTATCTGAGATAGGTAGACTTGTAGAATCTGGCGTATTATCTCCGGTACCATTTGCAGAATGGGCAACACCAATAGTACCAGTATTGAAGAGCAAAGGCGCTGTGCTCATTTGTGGAGATTTTAAGGCAACTATAAATCCTGTGTGTGAAATGGAGCGATACACTTTGTCAGTCATTGATGACATCGTCGCGAGTTCACGAGGCGGAAAAAAATTCAGTTTCTTGGATCTGCGAGACGCTTATAACCAGATTGCAATGGATGAGGACTAGCGAAAGCTGGCTGTCTCAAACACACGTGAAGGATTGTTTTGCTACAACCAGTTGCCCTTCAGAATCGCCTCAGCACCGGCAATATTCCAAAAAACGATCGATTCCATGCTACAAGGAATACCTGGGGTACTCGCGTACTCGGACGCTGTTTTGATTGCGGACACTGCAGACAAGCTCTACGTAAAGCTCCGACAGGTTTTTGAACAATTCAGAAAACACGGCAATAAACTTCGCACCGACATGTATCGGATAAACGAGTCCTCAGTGGTTTATCTAGGTCACCAAATCAACGCCGCAGGATTGTACCCAACAGAAAATAATGCGGAGGCCGTCAGAAATGCTTTCACTGCACGGAATGTTACAAAGCTGCGATCATTTTTGGGGATGCTAACTTTTTACAACTAATTCTTACTGAACCTGTCGACCATACTGGCTCCACTGTACTGACTTTTGAAAAAATAAACAACCCGATGATCATGGTGTGCCACAGAAAAGGATGCTTTTGAAAAAGCTAAAAAAACATTGCGTGTCGCTTCGGTACTGACTCATTGTGACCCGTCAAAACAGCTGTTCTTAGAATGTGATGCTTCACCGTATGGTGTAGGAGCTGCTCTATTTCGTCGAGTGGATGTGCAGTATAGACCGATCGGGTTTCGGTCAAGAACACTGAACTCGTCCCAGAAGAATTATTTCCAGATTGAGCGAGAGGCACTGGCTTTGGTCTGTGGTGTCATATGGTTTTGCGACTATCTACTTGGAAGAGAGTTTATTCTTTTGACCGATCTTCAACCTTTGCTGGGTCTCTTGAGCGCAGACACGCCAACCCCTACCATGGCAGCAGCTCGGATACAGGGATGGGCTATCACGCTAGGTGCCTATAGGTACCGTTTGCAGCATAAACCAGGCAGGCTTTTGTACAACGTCGACGCACTAAGCCCTTTACCCATAACCTCACAGAAGGCATCGAAACTAGAAGACATCTTGCCATTCGTTCTATCCCTAGATCAGCAGGACGTCGCTGCTATGCCAAGGAAAGAATTGCAAGCATTAACGGTGACAGACGACGTCCTTTCTCAAGTACGCGAATAAACCCGCAGGGGTTGGCCACGGAGTGTGCAAGGAGATGACGAACTCTCAAAATATATAAGAAGCGGTATGAGCTGTGTGTGGAAGACGACATGCTGTACTCGGGTCATCACGTGGTGATGCCAACGGCCACCCGCAACAAGTTTCTCGTGCTACTGCATGACTCCCATCAGGGTGTGTCTTTAATGAAGGCCAGAGCAAGATTGATATTTTGGGGGCCTGGGTTAGACGAAGACATACAACGCGTTGCCGCCAACTGGAACAACAGCTTTCAAGCACTGCCTATGCCACTTGCGCAAACTCATGTAAATGGCTAGTGACGGGGGAAAGTTGGTCACGGCTTCATATCTCATGTGGGACCACTGCGTGGCAAGATGGTGTTGATTGTGGTTGATTCATATAGTAAATGGATCGAGGCTGTGCCGGTAGCACATGCCAGTTCCCGCAGTACCATGGAGGCGCTGAGAACAATGTTTGCCCAGTTTGGCATACCACATACAGTGGTGTAAGATAATGGAGATCCTTTCACAGGTTTTGAATTCCGTCAATTTATGGAGCGCAATGGCATTGCTCACATTAGAACATCCCCACATCATCCACAGAGCATTGTGCTGGCGGAGCGTGCTGTGGGGACTCTGAAGGACGCATTAAACCAGATTGAATACGCCAAGTTGGCGACTTCTCTAGCCCGAGCACTTTGCAACTATATATATACCCCTCAACGATCCGGCCTTTCACCCTCGGAAAGACTTTTGGGCTACCGGTTGCGCACAAGGCTGTACTTATCTTTTCCGGCGACGAACTATCGCAGCGTGTCGGCCAAGCTGATGGAATGCACTGATTGGAATTTTTCACCAGGGCAATTCATCTAGGTGCGAAATTATGGAATGGGCGACAAATGAACGCTGGGAAGGGTCAAGGCCACGACCAGTGCTCAACCTTTGGAAGTGGAGACAGAGGCAGGGATTGTCCGTCGCCTAATGAACCAAGTACGAAAGTTCGATAAGGAATTGTTCTTGGAGAGCAATGACACACGGAACTCGGTGCTACCTGACAACGAAGTGACGACAGACGACGCCAAGAACACGTATGCAGTATCAAAACCAATACGACAGTCCACGAGAAGACAAAAAGCCAGTGGAACGTTATGGTTACTAATGTGGAAGAAGTGTTGCAACGCCAGTGGTTGCCGAAGTGGACGCAGAACAGCACGTGCATGCGTCTTCTCTATCCCTTTGTACCCTCTCCACCTCTTTCTTCCCTTTCATGACATAAGTTTGATGCGGTCAATAAACGCTGTCTTCTGCTTGGTGACATGGACTAGTTCATGTCTCCGGAGAACTGGTCATCCTCCCTGTCCTTCCTCTTTCAATTCCCCTCCTCCTCAATATTTATATACATATCAATATATCTATATATATATACACATATATATATATATATATATATATATATATATATGTTGTTGTTTTTGTGTTGTCATATATATATATATATATATATATATATATATATATATATGACAACACAAAAAAGAAAAAAAAGCCGCCCGCACTCGGCCAATGCCACCTAGATAACTTCAGGCCTGCTCACAGTGTCTACCAAGGGCTCTGACTTCACACCTTTTGACCGGTGTGTTTCACTGCACAGACGTGCCTATGCTTGCTCTCGTCGCTCAACAGACATGGTGTGTCAAGCCCGATGAACGTTTTCATAGCCTGCTGGTGTGCTTTTTGGCGACTCGAGAAGACCATCTTTTGTTGTGTCTGTGAATTGCGGTGTGGATATGTGATGCGCTTTGTGCACTGTACATACGCGATCTGTACGGCTGCAAATCCGAACGGTTGGGTATTGCTGCGGTGGGAATTTTCCCGCCAAAGGGACCGAAGTTGCGACTGTTATCGTTTACTAAGCACAACCGAAGGATGAAATGGGAGGGTGTCGTGGGTCAAGCTGATGTCGACATCCGTCTCCTTTGTGACCTGAAGGTACCTGTGTCCGTACTACATATTCTAAGTCATTCCATAGGTCCCATCTTCACCATGTTCCGTTCTTGCTCTGAAATAAAGGTGCAATGTGTTCTTCTGGCTTGTTGACGTAAGCCCTGGGAAGTGAATAATAAATGCGTGTTTCAGTAAGTTAAGAACAGGCGTATTTTCTTCACGGTCGGTATACACTTTTCTATTGGCGATTAACGCCATGCACTTGCAATAATTTTGTTTATTTGGTTGATCAAATTGAAATTAATGCTGTTGAATCGCTTAGTGCATTGGTTTTGTGCATAGCAATTCTTTGCTGGTATTCCTGATCTTAATTGTGGTCAGCACATTAGCCTAATATGTTTCCTTTCAATTCAGATGCGTGTTTCCACTTACGGTAAGGCGCTTTTCTTGATTATTTTTCAGGGAGGCGATTTATACTTCGAAGTAGAATATTTAAAAATCACTACTGAAAATATACCGATCCGAGTACCGGCAGTGCAGTAAAAGCGCCAACTGGGGCTACACGGTTTATTATAGACCCATTACTAACATTTTTTCCAAGCCCTACGCACAAGTGAGTGAGGGGCCAGAGCAAAAGAGGAAACGCCGCTTCTTGTGTTGGTCACGAGAGTTTTGTGAAACGAAAGACTTTGTTCTCTCTTGGAGGGGTCATCACCCTGATATTGTACTGAATAGCATACTAGCGGTATCTGCACACACTCTCCTCAACAAAACTACTTGTGTATAAAGGCATACGCTTGAAAGAGTACAAATAAAACTGTAGAAACTGTGCAAATGAGTAGGAACAGTTCCTTTGCATGCTATATAGTGTGCGTGCGTGCGTGCGTGTATTCTAAGAGAACTTGTTGTTGGGCTAGTTGGTAAAGCATATCGAAAAGTTAATTCGAGCGCGAAAACTTGACACGATCACTCACACACGCACACGTGTGTTTGATGCATGGGTGTGTGCGTGTGTGAGTGATCGTGTCAAGTTTTTGCGCTCGAATTAACTTATCGAAGTGCGTGCGTGCGTGTGTGTGTGTGTGTGTGTGTGTGTGTGTGTGTGTGCGTGCGTGTGCGTGTGCGTGTGTGTGTGTGCGTGCGTGTGTGTGTATGCGTGTGTGTGTATGTGTGTGTGAATAAAGAATTAATAAAAATTACCTAAGTTAATTCGTCAGTTCGTTGGCCTATCAAATTTTACTCTTATAGATCGACCACACTTTTTATAACGTACAATATTCGACTTTTTCGTGAAAGAGATGGCTTACGAGTGAATCTCCAAAAGCTTTCAAGCGCAATACTTTACTTAAACCAGCGTCCTTTTTAAGCCAAAAGGCAGAATAAAGGTGCTAAGCATGTATAACTCGCCGTGAGCGCTTAATACTTTAATGGTAGACGATGGTGGCAATGGATTCACAGTCTCCCGGATGCACGCTTGCTCGGGCGAAACGAGTGACGTCACGGTCGCAGTGAGCAGGCCTGATAATCTAGATGGCAATGTTTCGGCATCCAGCTCGTCGCGATGCGCCAGCACGCGCTCATGTCCCACGCGTACTTTGCCCAAAATATGAGGGCAGGGGTGGGGGTGTTGGGTGCTTGTGTTCTCGCGCTTATCCTTCGGCGGGGAGAATCGTATGCCTTGGCCTTTTTTCGGAATATTTGCATTAGTTGTCTGGGCCACAAAGGTCAACTTCATTCGCTGGCCAGGCCCCTTTTGCGAAAATTCGCACTCATATCAGTACCTGTGATTACGTTTCGTGCATCGTTTTGTTTAAAGAGCGCGTTAAGAGTCGAGTTAAAAACGTTGTTAGTTTGCTCTCGTATTGTGTGTGTTGTTTTCGTGCGTCATTTGGTCATGAGCAGTGCGTTTCACGTTTCGATCTGCTAGCTCATCTCGGCGTTACATCTCAAGTTATTGCTAACACATTGATTGTTTCGCCCTTGTGCCGAAACTGTAACTTTTGTTTTGCCACAAAATATAGTGAGACGATTAAATGATGATTGGATATCTGGAGTTTAACGTCCCAAAACCACTATATGATTATGAGAGACGCCGTAGTGGAGGGCTCCGGAAATTTAGACCACCTGGGGTTCTTTAACGTGCACCCAAATCTGAGCACACGGGCCTACGACATTTCCGCCTCCATCGGAAATGCAGCCGCCGTAGCCGGGATTCGAACCCGCGCCCTGCGGGTCAGCAGCCGAGTACCTTAGCCACTAGACCACCGCGGCGGGGCGAGACGATAAAATAACCAATAGGGTTTTATGTAGTCACCTGTGAACTCTCTTCTGCTGGTGTGTTCTCTAGTACAAATGTCCACAAAACTAGAGTCTTTCACAACTCAAGCACCCCCCCCCCCGCACCCCACCTTTCATACTGTTTACCTAAATGTAGTATGAAATTTTACTTATCCTCATCTTGACGTGCTCCTTACGACTACTACGAGAGTTGACGAGAGAATGTAACATTCCATTCATTTGTCTCCCCGCAAGCCTATCATTTTGCTGACAAAAGAAATGAAACCGTTCGGATTGTGACTTTCTCCCAGGGTTTTCTTAGCCTGTCAGAGGCTCAAGAAAATTCAGTCAACTTTTGCAGAAGAACGCATGTCATGCATAAGGAACCTTGATGATGGATCAGTTTCATGCATTTTGTATTTTGTAATAATTTTCAACTATAACGAGAGAGTGTATCTAGGGCTGCTTTACCCTGTTGGCAGTCAAGAGGAAATAACTATTTCGCGCTAGTTTGTATCTTAGCACGTGTAATCCGCAAATTTATAAAAACGGACACGATTCATTCATGACTCATATTTATCGATTTAAAATAATTGAGTACCATGTAGTCATCATATAACTTTCTTCTTCAATGTTTGCTGTTTATTAATGCAGAAGACTTTCATGATGGCTATAAAATTTCGACAATTATAGTACCGCTTGAGGTGATGATCAACCTTTCTTTTCATTTGCTGAAAGAATTCTAGGCAAGTGAGTGGGGTCCACAGTGCAGCGATTCAGGGGCCTTTGTGGCTCGCTGGGCTCGGTCGAGCTAAGCCAGCTGGCTTTCCCTGCAAGCCAGGTCTCCCACAGCTTTCGTTGAGATGTTTCCCCTCAAAAGATAAAATTTACATTTTGGGGCCGGGATTCGCACGACTACATAATATGGGCGAAAGTTGGCTGTTCACCACACCACGGACGGCTGTGTGCGTAGATTGGAATATTGCGTACATTCAGCCTGGTGTAATTAGTCTTCAGGAAATAACAACAAACTTACACGATATGACAGGTTACAATCTTCACACCCATCCTGATTACCCCAAAGTTGGAAATTTTATTTAGAAGGACGTAGCACTCAGTCTCTCACAAGCATGCCCAACTGCAGCATACAGGTTTTCATTATTTGGCCATATAAACGGCACATTTCTAAGACGATCGTGCTTGACATATACAGCCCACCAAGAAAACTTAACGTAAAAGTTGGAGACTTGATAACGTATGTAAGCCAAATGGCTAATCTGAGTGACAAAGTGAGTGTTCTCGGGGATTTCTATGCACCTCGTACGTGATGGGCGTACTCCAAAGCCTCCTCTAAAGGTCAAAACTAGCAATCTAAAACGATACCCTATCGCTCATCACGGTCTTGGACATATCAACTCTTACCGCAAATTGTGTAACTAAATGCACAATTTCAGACTTATTGATATGTGAGGTTTAACGTCCCAAAACCACTATATGATTATGAGAGACGCCGTAGTGGAGGGCTCCGGAAATTTAGACCACCTGAGGTTCTTTAACGTGCACCCAAATCTGAGCACACGGGCCTACAACATTTCCGCCTCCATCGGAAATGCAGCCGCCGCAGCCACATTTTCAGACTTTACTGTTACAAACGACCTGACGTGGATGCACCCACGATGAAACCTAGTTGCACTTCTCCAACCAACTGACAAGACTTAATGCTCATGACATTACGTTTTTCGTAGCGCAGATAAACATACAGTGGACAGAGGTTATGCTGACTCATCTAGAAAGGTTGAATTAACCATCACATATTGAATAGAGTATAAAGTTGGGCATGTTGGTAAGACATAGTTGATCGACGTAGCGCGTTTAGAAACATGGGACAAGGGAAGGGACAGCGCTCCCTTCTGTCCCTTCCCTTGTCCTACGTTTCTAAACGCGCTACGTCGATCAACACATAATGAAAGCTTCGTCATCGGACGCTAGAAACTCCATGATCTGCAATTTCCCAATGATATGACTACCTACATTTATGTTCAAGCATACGTCGCACATCTCTTCAGAAACGTGAAAGGCCGACTTTGTGCATTCAGCCGTAAAAGCGGAAATACACTGTTCCCGCAGGCGCATATCAGGGTGCACCGGAAAACTCTCTACGCGACATTGCGGGGATGCTCTCATGGACTATCTTCGCCACTAGATGCAGAATTCCTAACTACTGTTGTTATCTCACTCAATTAAATACACGGTGGATGATTATCGCGAGTGCAGTGGAACCTGCACTGCCCTGGCGACAATCCGTCGCACAGTAACTCGACGCGAAAGTTAAAACACGCAGTGCGTCGTCAGTGAACCGAATTCCCACTAGCAGAATACACCACCTAGCGTTAATTTTCCAGAATATTGCACTGAAAGCCTTCGCTGTGCTGAAACTACCCAGGGGCTCCCTGTTAGTGTCCCGTAGCTGTTCATGAACGCTCCCATACTGCGACGTTGTCCCCAGAAACAAACATCACGGCAAGTGGGAGAGGTTGTCTCAAATATAAGGTGCGTCTGTAAACTTCAGACATGTGCATCGGTAGCAAAATGTAGAGGGTTTAGCATCCAAGTATATTCTAACCGAGCGGACGTGGGTTGGGCTGTAGTGTTATTGAAATCAGGCCACCTTTATTTCTGTTCTCAATTTCTCATTTGTTCATGTGCACTTCAATGACAACACTTCCTTGACAAGAGTGACGTCACTGAGCTCTAGGCGGATTCCCGGTACAAAGCACTTTCGTGTTAAAAAAGATTTCCTAAAACAACCGAAGACAGATTCTAATTTTTACGTACCTATAGAAATGTATGGCATGGTGCGTTTGCTTAGGTCAACAAAGTCCTTGATACGTCTGAAGGTGTGTGTGGCTTTCGCCATGTCTTCAACTGCACAAAAATTGTTCAAATAAAAAAAAACTCAGGTCTTCACTGCGCTGTGACTAGGAGACTTTTATCATCATCATGAGCACAAAGTACAATACATATGCGGTGTAACTGCGTGCTTCACTGACAAATATTGTAAAAAGACGATAGTCTTCTTTGTGAAGAGAGACGATAAAGCATTTATTTGACGCTCTGCACTCGAAAATTGGTGAGTACGTCATTCGTAAGATAGGAACGCCATCAGCTTGTAGTTTGAAGAAACGAAGTTTTTTGAGAAAGAAAACTCAATGGAAGGTGGCAGCGCCTTATAGGGTTAGTGAAATGTAGGAAACTATTTTTTTCGCATTCGGAGTGCCATGAGAATAAGCTCTTTGGTCCTTAGAATGTGGTATCTATGCATCCTATGAATAAATTAGCGCACTACGCCTTGCTCCACGTATTTATGTGACGCGAAAACGCGCGCAATTTGTGTTTCATTTGACAACGTAACTGGTTGAACGCAGTGAGAAGATCGAGATGGGTAGTCGCTCAGCAAGGGCTTAAACTTTTATTTGTAAAGCTGAATCAACTGACCAGTGATGCCTAACCTAGAGATATATCTCTAGTTATTATGATTTTCTACCTGTATAGGGATTTGACGTCTTTTCTGTTGAATATAGAGATTTCTGTAAGGCTTTGGAAATGTCACATTACGGAGCTTGTTAAAACAAGAGCCTAATAATTGCGCTTTTCCCCCTGCAAGACTGTACACTAACGATAAATTTGGCTACTTTATCTTCTTTCTGCTTAAGACAGTGAAGATGTTCTGCTGGCCTGAGTAGAAGGAGATACTTCACTTAAACGAGGTTATTTTGTGCTGAATTTTAAAGAACAAAAACTGTTTTTGTAATAATTAGGCATACACGTGCTTATAACGAGTGCCTTGAGCGATTGTTGTTCTGCGAAACCAAGTATAACTATGTCTTGTAGTGCACGAAACTATGTGTTTGAGCTTACCGCTTGCCTTCGCCAACCAAGGTCTCCATTTGAAATAACTCAACCAGGTGACATATAGATGAATGAACAGAGTGAAAATGAGATTGGGTAATGTGGTAAAGGTTCTATACAGCGAAAAAGCGTGTTGAAAAGAGACAAGACTTGTTCAGGTGCTTTCAGTATTTTTATCGTGTCCTTGACATGTGAGTGCAAATGCGACAAAAATGTTTGGCCAAATGGGAAGCTGACCAGAACTGCAGAGAAAAGGTGAAGCTATCAGCCAATGAAAGAGAGCTCGCCTACGTATACTGACATATACTTAATATAATATGAAATTGCCAATGTGCAAAGTTAACAATAGACCGTCACCTCAAAATTTATAGGTGAAAAAATGTGCTAGAGACTTGCAGTTGACCGAAATGGCCCCATCTCTGCCTTCAACGTGTGTGCGAAGCGAGCATTTGAGACAAATCGCTGTGTGACACCTGGTGTCATCTGCAAGCGCTTCATATGCAACTCCACATAACATCTAGGAAAAACTTTATAGTTGATTATTATGGCTTTCCTTACTTTTAACAATATTCAGTAGAACTCGACAACAGAGGACACTACGCTAATGCTTATTTATTAGTTGATTAGCCATATTAATGACTTCAAAATAATCTAGGATATTTTGCAGTAATATAGATGATTTTCGAGGGTCAAACTAAGGCTGGAACCTTGTCCTAAGAAGGCATCGCAGTGAGTTACAGACAAAGACAAAAGAACAGACAGACCAAAATTTCTGCGTCGAAGTATCCCAAGAAAGATTATCATCTTGAATAGTTTCTTAAAAGCAATTCATATTGTAATTACCATCATCATCAACGGCGTGTGGTTCAAAGCCACGTCCTTCGTTTGGCTGAGAGACAGAAATGTAGGTTTTACTATTACGTGTTAAGCGCCAGTACCCCTTCACTATAGTGGAGGATTTTCAAAAGATTGTGGTGCCGCAACGCCCCTGAACCAGAAGGTGGGCTTTTGTGTGTTCGTTTATTCTCAACTTGAAGCCGGGTGTGTACAGTACACAAATGAAAAAACAGATGACTGGGTGTTGAGTGCGAGATCGGAGTGCTGTGTTCTTGCATGACAATGAAATGTGCCAGTTCGTACAGGTTCTGTCCTGTGTTAAGCGTTTTTGTATTGTTGCTTGATCGTACCGGATTTAAAGCATTATACTGCTTTCTGTTTCCTCATCTGTGTAGCATCTACATGGGGGAGATGTCACAATCAAGCAACATGGACAATTGAAGATAATTGTGGTATTTACTTTTAATTTTGCATCCCATTTGGAAAACGGTTGTTTCTCTGTGGTTTCGGAAAATAAAACCGGTATATCAAGACCGCAGACCGGAAGCTTTGCGATTCTGTTAACACTGCTGTGCTGGGCACCTAATACTGTTAATTTTAAGCCTCTGACATGTAGTAAAGCAGCAACCACTTATGTAACCAGACTATTTTTCCCAGGGCAAAAAAAAAATGTTTCTTAAGATTGCGTCCGGCAACATCCTCTTTTCATAAATTTTACACCTCACCACAGCAATCACGTGACTTTAATAGCCTCATCTGGGCATTAAAGTAGGTGCTTGATCTTGGATTGATTCGGAAACAGCTATTAGCAAGAATTCAAAAAAATAATGCAAAATTCTTACTATTTGCTTGTTATAAAAGTAATCGCGGAAGACAAATTTCAAAGGTTAAGCACTATTTCCCTACGCAATAATTGTGCTAATAACTGTGACTACGTTAGCAGGAGCATGCGGTAGCTTCTGCGAAGCAGTTTACAGGTATTTCGCACTGAATATGTTTTATCAAAGATAGAATAAAGTCAAATGCGTCTCACGGTAGTTTTCGTATCCGCGTAGCTTCGAAGCAAGGTCGTGGGCGAAAGACGGAGTCGCACCGAACGCCATCAAGAACACAACATAGTCATTCAAGCCGTGTCTTTCTGCTTGCCAAATTTCTTGTTGTCTGCTGTAGTCCATCTGAAAATGAACAAGGCATGAAGAGCATTCGTTAAACAATCACGTGTTGAATGAATGTAATAATGAGCTTTTCAGATTTTATGGTGCTCAATAACTAGAGGATCAAGCACAGCTGATGACGCTAAATCCTACACTGACTGCTGCTTCTACTAGTAGCTGCTGCTAGGATGTCCCTCGTGGACACCCGGGTGGCTTAAATTCGTCAGGACCGTAGATGAAGTTCTTGACCGATTGACTGATTTCCCGCGTACGCAAAATAAAATAGTGTGAATTTCATCCTGTCACGTTGGAGAGTGAGGGACGCTGTTCAGACTACAATTCATCATCCATTCAGAATTTCAAACCAAAGCTGAACAGGGACAATGCAACTAAATCACTAATCTGTTCAGAAAGTCCTTTGCAGTTAGTTGGACTGCAAATTTTCCATCTAACCAGCATGGCATGGTGTGCGTACTTTTTATACACGATGTATATCGTCATGTGTTGCTTGACGCAAGCACTTGGCTTTTCCTGGACAACGTTATTTGGGGTTTGTAAATTAGCAATGGCTTCCTTTATGTGTTTTTGATTAGTGTTGGTTCAAATTCTGAGGGGCATACAATCTTGTTTTTTTTTGTATTCGCAACTTCCCTATAGTGAGATTCGTCGGATAACTCGAAATTGAACCCAGGTATTTAACTTCGAAGACAAGTGGCATATAAGAGAGCCACTCCTGTGCTTCAAAATACTTTTGTAGTAAGATCCTCTAAATTTTCCATGTGAGCCAAGCAGAGACGTGAACCAATTTATTTGTGCATAACACGTAGACACGTTCCAGGTGGCACAGCATATCAACTGCATAATGATTTGGTGGTAGCAAGCTGCTAGCTCGTTACAAAACATTGACTTATATTTCAACATCATTGTCGTCATCTTCATCATTAGCCATGTAGCATCAACGAAGGTAGCTTTGTCACGCCACCTAAAGTCACTTGAGTACTGGGACTCAAAAAACGACTTAAAAAGTCCATTTCACAAAGGGATCAGTGCAGGTGTTTCCTATTCGCCTTGCCCCGGCGCGGCGATCTAGTGGCTAAAATACTCGGCTGCTGAGGTGCAAGTCGCGGGATCGAATCTCGGCTGCGGCAGCTGCATTTTCAATGGAGGCGGAATTACTCTAGGCCCGTGTGCTCAGATATTTGAGCACGTTAAAGAACCGCAGTTGGTAAAAATTTCCGAAGCCCTCCACTACGCCATTTCTCATATTCATATCGGGGTTTAAAGATGTTAAATCACACATATCAATGCCTTTTCGCCTTGAAGTTTCTCAGAAACAGAAGCGAAAGCATGCAGGGAGTTTACAAAATTTTCACCTATTCAATAGACCCCCTGGAATGAAGTGTATCTCTGTAATAGTAAAGACTAAAGACCAATCATAGATACCTAATAGCGCTGAGAAGCTTCAAGCCTTATTTCTTCCTTTCTGGAGCTCCAACAGATAATGTGAGTCCACAGGCGAGCCTAAATTTTTAGGAGTTGCCATTTTATACTCGCGGCATTATAAACGTTTAGGATGACGAAGGACTCCCTAAATAACTACATTAACCAAAGCTACTTAGCTAACTGTAGCCAGTTTCTAAATGTAGCGACGCCCTCTGCAATAAAATACACAAATATATATTTCTGGCTAAGGCATGCAGCGAAACTCACTATATTTGTATTCTGTTCACTAGCTAAATAAATAAGAATAACCATAAAACTGTTAAAGCAACAAAACTGGTCAAAAAATTCAAGTCTAAGAGCAATAGAGGTCTGCGAGAACTAGCACGGCTTCTTGTTTCAAGCTGTACAGTGAAAAAAAAGCAAGAAAAAAGCAGGAATTGCTCTTTCTACTGTACAGTGCAAAAAAAAAAACAGATAAGTACTACATACCGAGCGTAAAGAATATGAGGTTCGTTTCTTTTAGACGAATGGCCATTTTTCCGGCCATGTCCTGCATCAACGTCGATCGACAAAACGTAAGCCAGCACATTTTCTGTCTTAATGGTTACGGACACTAATTTCAGAAATATACATATTGTTGCTCAGCGTAAATATACTGGCTGGTACCAACGTAAAACAACTGTTGAGTTTTTGTGGGTATGCATAAAAAACTTCGCCATTCCTTATCTTCGTCATAAAAATAGTTAGAACGATTGTCAATTAATATTTCAAACAATAACTACAGAGAAGTTGCCTATACGGCAGTGTTGCATGGCGTGGAAATTTACAGCATGCACAAGTAGTGAATATTCCGACACAAGCCCCACTACGGTGTTCTAGTGGCTAAGGTACTCGGGTGCTAACACACAGGTCGCGGGTGTGAATCCCGGCTGCAGCGGCTGCATTTTCTATGGAGGCGGTAATGTTGTAGGACCGTGTGCTCAGATATGGGTCACGTTAAAGAACCCCAGGTGGTCGAAATTTCCGGAGCCCTCAATTAGCTGCTATACTTCATTTTAACTATTGACAGCGACATTACACTGAAGCGCGCCGCATGGAGATAGCGGGATAGAAGACACACACTAATAACTCTGTGTCTTCTCTAACGTTCTGTGCTCTTTTGCCTCTCTGCATGTAATGATGTCCACCAAATTAGCATGAGAACGTGTCCCGACAAAGGCAGTCAACTTGGTCGCAAGCAATTAGCTCGCTCCATGTCTAGATTTTCTTCAAAACACCGCAATGCATGTTCGCTGGTCGAATATCCAAACACGTAAAAATAAAGCTACCAGGTGTGATTTTGGTATTTCAGCACTGCACACCTATGCGACAAGACAGGATGGAGGGAGGAATTATGAGCCCTGAAATGTGTAATTTATGAAGGAGCGCGGCACAGCGCTTTTGGGTCAAAAGGGGAGTGAAAGAAGAGAGAGCGAAAGTCACCTTCTCAAGAAATTAGTACCCGCCATCACGCATATTATCAGGCCGGACAACCTCTTAAAAAAAAGAGAGGCTCGGTGACACTGCGAATCAAACCCAGTACCTTCTAGATAGTAGCTGAGCGCTGGAACCGCTCGTTCACTGCAGCAGTCCTTGCATTCACCCTATTTCTTATATATCGTCAGTGCTTCGAAAGATGCCAAACGCAAAAACGTCCGGTGAAACTTGGTCAAAAATAGAAAAAAAAATAATTAGAATGCGTTTGCTCAAGGTTACTACACTCTAAAAAAAAGGGAGCGAGAATGGAGAAACGGGCTCCGTTCCTCCTTCGGCGCAGCGACTTCCTCCCTTTCGAGTGCTTTACCCGTCGCGCCCTCTCGCGGCAAGGACCAAAGGAGCAACGTTTCTTCTTCAGCGTTCAAGTTTCTCCTCGATCACGGGGGTCTTGCTCGCGCGCATGCGCACGCCAAGCCTATAGCCGGCCGCGGCCAGTCGCGAGCGATTGCTTTTACCTAAGATTGTTGTAAGCAATGCAGGAATGACGTTTTCTTTTGTTTTATTAGTATAGAGTAAAAGCCTCTCTTTTTTTATCGTCAGGCACTCGCACGATGCTCCGCACACTTCCATGTGTGTCTCGTGTTGTTTCATACTACCAATTTGTCACGAATACAAGGAGCTCTGCTTCCCAAGCAGTCTTGCTTTATCGATTACCTTAGAGTGTAAAAAAATTATGATTTTTTTCGGTGTCGACATACTTGGTAAGCCCACGCATTTTTAGTTTCGCACGGCACCAACAGCACTCATGAATTCAACGAGGCGCGTAAAAAAGTGCCGCCATATCCACGAAGTGAATGATGATGAGTGGGCGAAGCTCCGGAGGTAAACCTGGTAAACCATGAATCGTGTGTACATTTTGCCCACTCGATTTTATTACATCGCTCCCCCTAGCGTACGTCGCCGCACTAAATCGAACTATTGCCTTCAACCAATGACACGCGCCATATGTGACATCATTCCTATTTTATAAGATCTCGCGTCTTTCATCAACTACAAGTACCGCTTTCTAGTTTATAACAACTTGCATCTTTTCATCACCAGCTACAAGTACCACCATCTAGTAAACACTACAAGAACTAAACGAGAGGTGGCTACATACAGGAGACGGTACCGCCATCTAGTGAACACTGCAAGAACTAAACTAGAGGTGGCTACATACAGGGGACGCACAGCCCACGCCCTAAGGAGCTTCGCCCCTAAAAGCATCACACTTATTTTTCAATAGTGTAGGAAACCTGATACCACTCTACAGTCCATGCGTGAAAGTACGATCATATGCAATTGATAGAGTTATACGTGCCACTACCACCATATGGATGTTCTTTGCAGTTTACCCCCATTCGAATACGGCCGCCGTGGCCGGAAGTCGAACCTGCGTCCATTAGCATAGTCACACGACACCCAATAAGGCTATGCTACCACGGCAGGTGAAAGCACAACGGGAAACAGGCTGCGAAGTTTCACCGAGTGTTTATTCGCCAGACTAGATTACAACCATCAGAAACTTTTTAAACATCATCATAACTAAACTTTTGTGAAAAGTAAACCAATGACTTCTGTAGGTTAAACCAGATTCTCAATCGCATTCGTTTTGAATTGCCCATGCCAGCACTGAGAAGTAGGAAGCAATTATGTACGCGAGCAGTATGCCTTTCTCGTCCATGATTCTCCTTTGTCGTGAGAAACTCAATACAAAATGCACTTCTAGTAGCAGCTGTGCACAGCAAGTAAGTACTAACGCTCACTCACCTTTGTGAAAAGAGTATTCCGAATCCAGAGTAATAACCACCACAGCCACAGCGCTAACAACAAAATTGTGGCACGCACTATGATTGCAAGTTGACACGCGAGGCGAATCGCGAGAGGCATCTGAAGCAGAAAAGTATGCAGGCACAACATTCTATAAAGTTATAGTAAACTTGCGCACTGCAGCGATAGTTCCTCCACTCAAGTATGAGAGCTGCCGTGACGCTGTCACAGAACGAGCGCTAAAAATGGGCGCGCCCCCATATTCTTGCGGTAACGCGCGGAAAAGACGCCGGGAGGTCAAAAGAAAAAAAAAAAGAAAACAAACATCTAAGGCTCCCCTGGCGCGCGCTCTCCCCTTGGAAGCGTGGCTTCGCCGACGAACCTCCTCACCCCACATCGGCGGCCGAGATAGGCCGCGAAAGCTCTAGAACGAAAGGGGCGTGGTCATACCGAGTTGAGTCATCGGCCGCGGAGGGCATTCCAACCGTCTCGCCCTCTTCCCAGCCTTCGCTGCGTATTGCGCCGACGAAATGACGAGAACCGTCTGGAATGTCGCGCGTAAGGTATTTAACCGAGCAGCCGAGATGAGAGATCAGGAGAAGACGGAAGTTAGCGCAAGAGCGCGTAGGGTATACCGCCGTGTAGTCAGCGAAGGTTTTGTCTGTAGAGACAAAGCAGGAGAAGAAGATGATTTCCACCTGAGGGGTGACGACTCGAGCTACCGGCAAGAGTGTGTGTTTACCGCTATTGAGCGAAGACGCGTGGCAACACCTGCGTGTGTGAAGCCGACGCGTTCCGGCGAAGAAGTTTGAAGCTTGGAGAGAGGCCAATTGAAGACGCGAGGTTTCCTGGAAGAGAAACTTCGGCGAGGTTTCCTGGAAGAGAAACTTCCGGGGGCAGCGGAACGACAACAACGCTGGACTTTGAGTGAGTGATTCTCGGAAGAGTATCATTCAGACTTTTGTTCCAAGGACATTGGACTGAATAGGTTTTCTATCTCTTTAGTCTTTAAGTGTCTTGGTTGTTAAATGCATGCGACTGCATTGTAGTGTGTATTTTTGTCTGTGTCCGTTGTTTTGAGTGTGGCTGATTGTGCTGTGTAGTACGTTGGTTGAATGGTGACATATTGTACTCAACTATTGTGGAGTGAGCATACTCGTGTATTGTTTTCGATCTGCCATTATTGAGAATATAATTTTGTTTATCAACTCTCGGCTCTGACTTGTTCTTTGGGCCACAGCCGGCGTCCGCTGGCGCACCAAAAAGGACCACTTCTAAATTGTCCACGCTTTCGTGGTGCGGTTCGGGGGCCGATACTTCGGCCCTTGGAATTAGCCCGGCGATCGCCTCCCTAATTAACGGGACCTGTGTGTGACAATTATTGTGGCGTCCGCGACACAGGACCTTTTGGTGCACAGTGTGTCCAAAGTAGTGAGAAAGAGCGTCGAGTTGTTGATAGTGCTATCGGAACGATTTTGTGGGTTGTTCAGTGTTCTCGTTAACGAGTGCAGGGGAGTGTTCCGATAGACTGATTTAGGCAGATACTTTTTGCACGCGGCGAGTTTTTAGTTGCGAGACACAATGGATCTCGAAAAGTTAGTCGCTCTTGGTGAGAAGATGGGTCTTTCTGGCGCCGAACTACGGAAGTGGGTAAGCCAGAAGGAGAAAGAGGCAGCTGAAAGGACCAAGGAAGAAAAAGCAGCTGAGTTGAAACGAGAGAGGTTGGCAGCTGAGAGAGCCAAGGAAGAAAAAGCAGCAGAGTTGGAGTGAGAGAGGTTGGCAGCTGAGAGGGCCAAGGAAGAAAAATCAGCTGAGTTGGAGAGGGAAAAGCTGGCCGCTGAGAGGGCGAGAGAAGAAAGAGAGGCAAAGGAGCGACAGCTGAAAGAAGAAAGAGAGGAAAGGGAACGGCAGCGGCAGCACGAGATGGAACTCGAGCGGCTCCGGTTGCAACAGCGAAGTGAAACTCCCGTCCAACCTAGAGTTGAAAGCAGCGAACGGGAATATCATGGCTTCCGCTTGAACCCAAGCAAGCTGCTCTTGGCGTTTGATGAAAGGAAGGACGACCTTGACGCGTACCTTCACCGATTCGAGACGATTGCGAAGAGCCAGAATTGGCCGGAACATCAATGGGCAACTGCTTTGAGTACTTGCTTGAGTGGTGAAGCGCTCAGTGTGTACGGTAGGCTGACGCCGACCGATGCAGCCAACTATGCAAAGGTGAAAGCTGCTTTGCTGAAGCGATTTAGATTTACTGTAGAAGGATTCCGGGACAGATTTCGGACAGGAAAGCCAGCTGATGGTGAGATGGCTACACAGTACGCCGCCCGACTTAGCCATTATTTCGACAGATGGATTGAGCTTTCAGGGACAGCACAGGAGTACGATGAGCTTAGAGAGCTCCTAATCAGAGAACAATTTCTTACTAGTTGCCACCCAAGCCTGTCGCTGTACTTGAAAGAGAGGAAGGCTGAGTCACTTGAAGGAATGCTTGAATCGGCTAATCAATTCTTGGAAGCGCAAGGTGGAACTAATTTGGCCAAGGTCAATAAGGAGTGTCCCGAAGACTCGAAAAATTCGGCACCCGAAGAAAAGAAGCGTGTACCAGAGAGCGTTCCGCGATGTTTTCTGTGCAACCGAGTGGGTCATCGCGCGAAAAACTGTCGAACGATCTTTACGAGCCCTTCGGTAGTAAAATATTTCAAGTGTGGTCAGACTGGGCACAAAGCAGGCGCTTGTCGGAACGGAGTGAGTCAAACTCACCAGGTATCCTGTGTGCTAGCAGCACCGAAATCCGATGATAATGCCGTCACCGACGGATTTGTAGAGCTGAAGAATGGGGAGAAAATTCCTATTGTGGGTGCTGTAATGTCAAAACAGCCAACCGGTGTTAAGAAGGGAATGCCAACGCTGCCTGGAAAGGTTGCAGGCAAGAAGATTACGGTTCTAAGAGACACCGGTAGCTCCACGGTTATCGGGCGGAGAAATTTTGTACGGGAAAGCGAGTTAACAGGCAAAACGAAGCCGGTTTGCCTAATTGACCGTACGGTTCGGATGCTTCCCGAAGCAGAGATTGAGGTGAAAACTCCGTACTTCAGCGGGAAGGTTACCGCTCTATGTATGACGACCCCCCTTTACGACCTTGTCATCGGAAACATCGCCGGGGCGCGAGGACCGAATGATCCGGAATGTTTGGGAGAAGACCCTAAGATAGAGCCCTCGCCAACCCATTGACCGCGAGATACAGTGGAGGAGCATCCCGTGACGGATCTCACTAGAGCCCAAGGTAAAGCCGCCGCGCAAGAGACAGCGAATGAGAAGACGATCGTGTTGAATGAGTTCACGCGCTGGGCAGCTGGACGTACGTCGGCACGACCCCAACCGACCGAGAGTGTAAAGGAGACGGAGTCGGCCAGCCAGGCCAAATGTAGAGACATGAACAAGCTGGTAAATAAACAGACCGGACCCGTCGAACGTCATGACCCGTTAGCAGAGTCGGAAGTGACAACGATGGCTGAGACGCTGCCTCAGATACCGTCGTTGGAAAAGGCTCGCCGAAAAAGAACATGGAAAAACAAGAAGAGATCGAGAGAGCACCGCAAGAAAGGACGCAAGCGCAGCTCGAAATACACAGGATAGGTGCTGAGGTCGAATCAGAATGTGTTTGGCAGTGCTGAGTGCCATATGTTGTGTTAATGTTGTGTTATCCTGTGTCACAAGTGTCGAAGTGTTTGTGCTGTGGTGTGATGTATAGTGTTGTATAATTGTTGTAATGAGAGAACTTTGTACATTTGTATTATTGGGAATGTGTGGTGGAGTGTTGTACTCATGTGCCTGTGGTTATATTTCATGTGTTGTGTAATTGAATTACAATGTACAATTGTATTTAGTGAACTATTGCGTATGTGACGTGTCATGAGCGACGGACTATGTTACAGTCTTTGAGTATGTGGGGACTGTTCGCGCTCTTTTGTGTGGTTCTGAATAATATGAGATAATATTCTTAAAGTGGAAGGCAGTGTCACAGAACGAGCGCTAAAAATTGGCGCGCACCCAAATTCTTGCGGTAACGCGCGGAAACGACGCCGGGAGGTCAAAAGAAAAAAAAAGAAAACAAACATCCAAGGCTCCCCGGGCGCGCGCTCTCCCCTTGAAAGCGTGGCTTCGCCGACGAACCTCCTCACCCCACATCGGCGGCCGAGATAGGCCGCGAAAGTTCTAGAACGAAAGGGGCGTGGTCATACCGAGTGGAGTCATCGGCCGCGGAGGGCATTCCAACCGTCTCGCCCTCTTCCCAGCCTTCGCTGCGTATCGCGCCGACGAAATGACGAGAACCGTCTGGAATGTCGCGCGCAAGGTATTTAACCGAGCAGCCGAGATGAGAGATCAGGAGAAGACGGAAGTTAGCGCAAGAGCGCGTAGGGTATACCGCCGTGAAGTCGGCGAAGGTTTTGTCTGTAGAGACAAAGCAGGAGAAGAAGATGATTTCCACCTGAGGGGTGACGACTCGAGCTACCGGCAAGAGTGTGTGTTTACCGCTATTGAGCGAAGACGCGTGGCAACAGCTGCGTGTGTGAAGCCGACGTGTTCCGGCGAAGAAGTTTGAAGCTTGGAGAGAGGCCAATTGAAGACGCGAGGTTTCCTGGAAGAGAAACTTCGGCGAAATTTCCTGGAAGAGAAATTTCAGGGGGCAGCGGAACGACAACAACGCTGGACTTTGAGTGAGTGATTCTCGGAAGAGTATCATTCAGACTTTTGTTCCAAGGACTTTGGACTGAATAGGTTTTCTATCTCTTTAGTCTTTAAGTGTCTTGGTTGTTAAATGCATGCGACTGCATTGTAGTGTGTATTGTTGTCTGTGTCCGTTGTTTTGAGTGTGGCTGATTGTGCTGTGTAGCACGTTGGTTGATTGGTGACATATTGTACTCAACTATTGTGGAGTGAGCATACTCGTGTATTGTTTTCGATCTGCCATTATTGAGAATATAATTTTGTTTGTTTATCAACTCTCGGCTCTGACTTGTTCTTTGGGCCACAGCCGGCGTCCGCTGGCGCACCAAAAAGGACCACTTCTAAATTGTCCACGCTTTCGTGGTGCGGTTCGGGGCGCCGATACATCGGCCCTTGGAATTAGGCCGGCGATCGCCTCCCTAATTAACGGGACCTGTGTGTGACAGACGCCAACAGCCACTGTCATGGCTCACGAAAAAATACCGTCGGATGCGAGGTCATCGCTTATTTATCTCGCAAGACCCGCGTTGTAACGTACGTGTACACTGCTAGGACGGCCGTTACCGCATCAAAAACACTGTCGATGAAGGGCTGGTGGTGTACTATATCCATGGCTAACGGTCACACTTGTGGTACGCACGTAAAAAGAATATAAGCAAACGTTAAGACGAAACAACTTAACGAGGTCGACGTGACCACAGAACACCTACCACGACGGAGACAGTTTGGTCTGCATGCTGCGCCCTCTCCAAGTAACAAGAAGAAAAAAAAACGTGACCTCCGAAATGGCTAACGCGCGGCAAGTGTTTGCTCTCTCAGAGGCTTCAAGAAAAAAAAAGTAACTGTGGCAGTCGTCGACAGATGGCGCAGCGTTCAGAATGCCGTGGGCATTCTAAGCACGGCTTGGGGCATCCGCCTTCGTGAAAACCTGATAAGCTCTAGTAATTATTTCGTTCATTATTGTGCAACCATTGATTAACTAAGGTTTGCCTAAGCATCAGATACAATATATTTACGTGTGCGCATGTTGTGGTATTGATAAAAAACGTAAAAAAAGTGTCAGAAAACCTACTTGTAACCTGTGCCACTCAGCTCAGTTGAAATTCATTGCTATATAAGCTGGCGCGCTTTCATAGCAGAGTGTGAGTACACACGTCGAGGTGTGAGCCGTTGGTTTGAATGGTTGATTGTGCTCTTGTTGCGTACTTGTCAGCGTATACGCTAGTGTACTTGTTGCGTACTATTTGTGTACTATGTGACCATGTGTGCATGTGTAGCTATAATGGATTGCATCAGCACATAATAGGCTTTCGGTGTCCTTAAGTGGTCTTGAATGGGTTGATGCGTAAACAATCCCCAAGGGAGCCGTGATAGTGGGTAATAACAACAAACGTCGCGGCAGTGAAGTTTTTTTTAATTTTGTTCAATCCCTCCAGATGGCGCCACCTACCACCTATTTCATTGCTATGACGCTTTCACACCTCCAGCCATTTATATATCGTTGAACATCTATCTATCAAAGCTGCACTACGGATTCGGAATGGTTTCGCTGCGATCGAGTGTACGGTTTGGAGGCACATCTCGTGACCTGCGGACCCGTAAGTGCATGGATAACGTCGCTACACTATGTTAATCTGCGAGAAATAAATACAGCAAGCCTAGCATGCACTCTTCAGGTGAGGGCTCTGCAGAAACTGTGTCTTTCGGAGTGAACGTGGCTTCGCTGACCGAACGAAACGTACTTGCTCCATCGTTCTCTTTCGCGATGTGTTCACCGCCACAGGTTCGTCTGCTTGTTTTTATAATCATTTCGTTCAATATCAAGCTCAGCGGAACCGTTTTTTGTAACTTTCAGTGCCGTGTACTCCCTACCAGTCGAGAATCGTTGCATTTGCTAAGCCTACTCGCTTCGCCGGGGGGCAGCCATGTTGATTTTCATAAGGAGGAACGTGTTTCTCCGTGGATGTGGGAGCAACGTTTCTCTATTTGAAGACAAACATTGGGGACATCGCCGTTCCTCCCTAAATGGAGAGTACGTCACTCCAATTTTTTTAAGAGTGTAGAAGATAGAAACCACCACGTGTGGCTTTTTAACCGTGCACTATTAATCTTGTACATTACTGTCATGATGTTGGGATAGCTGGCTCTAACGTACGATACCTTCTGATGGTTTGCCAATTATAAATAGAAACATCAAATTATATCGGCCTGTGATAACGCCAATAAACTACTACAAATTCACTGTCAATAGTGTTACTTTCACTAGATGAATACTCAGTTTTTTTCCATTATAGTTATTCAAAGAAGAGTTGGCTCATTCACTCACAACTCTCCTAATTAAGATTGATTCTCACATCTCAAGACAGTCACACTTCATTTCGCTTTCTGTGTGGCTTTCGCTATCATAAAATGCATACTCCACTTTTTTATGCTTTCCAAGCATCCGATGCTGCTTTTGCGGAAACTTTCCCTGACCTCCGCTGGGCCAACAAATAGTCTTTATTATTTATCGATTTGAAGCTTTCTCGGAGACAAAACGAGAGTCTATCTCTCTGTGGTTTTTTTGTCCTTTTTGCACGTTTGATAACATCCTCTCAATCTCAAGACTGGTATACATGTCACTTGCTTTGTTTGCTCACTGAAACAACGCTGGACAAAATATTCGCACCGTGTTTAGTGAAAAACATTAGCCCTGAAACACCTCCTGACGAGTCTCCCTTGTTCTACGTAGACACATTTCTAAGCGTAAGTGTATGCACGTTTTCGCATTCCGGCTTTATAAGAAATGCTGCGGTGCACGGAACCTGCGAAATACCGCTGACAATTTCAGTTGATTACTGTTGTTCTATATTTCTGCACAATTCGTGCACAGGCACAAGTCGCTCCTGTGTCTTGTAAAAAGAGTATTGTAAGAAAGGCAACCTTTTAGGTCTATGATTGATTGATTTGTGGGGTTTAACGTCCCAACCACCATATGATTATGAGAGACGCCGTAGTGGAGGGCTCCGGAAATTTTGACCACCTGGGGTTCTTTAACGTGCACCCAAATCTGAGCACATGGGCCTCGACATTTCCGCCTCCATCGGAAATGCAGCCACCGCAGCCGGGATTTGAACCCGCGACCTGCGGGTCAGCAGCCGAGTACCTTAGCCACTAGACCACCGCGGCGGGGCTCTTTTAGGTCTAGGTGCAAAACACTTTTACGTTCACCACTATGTCATGCTCGATTACAACAGATTAGTTGAGTAGCAGCGCGGCTTAATGAAAATGTAAGGTAACTCGTCGCGTTAAACAGAGAAAGATATTTGAGACACGTTTCCAAACATTGAATGCATCGATTTATGCGTGGTTTCATCGATGTGGTGCACCTAGAGATAGTGCACTTGGCGAGATAGTGCATGAATTCTCGCTTAAGGCCATCGAGCAATTTATTTTTTACCTAGAGTAATTGATGAAAGGCGAGTGCTTGGCTTTGCATAGCACACCAAGACGTCTATTACAACGTACGTGGCTTCCCGTAAGCGCTGTAGTAGACGCTTGCGGAACTGAAACTTCGGTGCAGCAAATCATTGACTATCATCGTATATTATCGATGCTGGACGCTTTACGTGCTACCCTAATATTATCGGCACACACTTTTTTTTCCTTGTCGTTTCATCGGCTATCGTGTGTCCTCCTCACCCTCTTAAGTGCCGAATAAGTTAAATTCGTGCCCGCAGTATAGTAATTCCTCCAGATAAGAGAATTCTTGGCTAAGAAAATGCATAGCCAAGAGAAAGCTTTGTGAATTCGGCCCCAGATAAATGCTACTGAGCAAGCACAAAGAACAAGCGGTTCAGTTGTTTGAGACAACTGGCCGTATTTTTGGCCATATGCTGCTGCGACATCTAAAAGGGCAGCGATGATGGATTTTCTACATTGATGACTGATATGTGGGGTTTAACGTCCCAAAACCACCATATGATTATGAGAGACGCAGTAGTGGAGGGCTCCGGAAATTTCGACCACCTAGGGTTCTTTAACGTGCACCCAAATCTGAGCACACGGGCCTACAACATTTCCGCCTTCATCGGAAATGCAGCCGCCGCAGCCGGGATTCGAACCCGCGACCTGCGGGTCAACAGCCGAGTACCTTAGCCACTAGACAGGATTTCCTACATTGCCAGTGCACTCAGTTGCGGTTTCACCAAGATGGACCTTGAGTTTTGGTAGCGACTATTTGAACCTACCTTTTTTTTCTTCACTCGGAATGAAACTGAGACATCGTTTTTCAGAAATATTGGGTAAATCTTTTGAAAAATTATGAACGACCCTACTCGCTCGCTACTTCGTTATATTTCGCAAGTAATCTAACACTACCAGGTAGGAGCACCATAAGTAGAAAATTGGTAACTCCGTCAAACCTTAAGCCTAAAAAGTATTGTATTTACTGGAGTGTAACACCACTTCATTTTCACATTTTTGCTCCTTAAACTCAGCCTTCGAGCTAGAATCAAGTATCGATTTTTTTTTGGCTTTTATACAATGGCGAGCCAATCCTATAGTGCTACGATTTTGACCGCGTGACAGTTGAACAAACAGTGCAGTGATGAAGCTGCCCTGAAACAAACCTGAATTTTTCATAGCCACACTGGGTCACAGTGTAGACAATATGGCGCATTGTTGTTACCAAAACGGGCCTTGGTTAAAACAGACTTAGGGTTCAACATCCACGTTTCGAAAAGTTTCCTTCTACGAACAGTACCTGACCATCAGCACTTCTAATCGAACTACACGTAATACAACTCACACACCAATGCGGCGTCGTTGTGGGAGCTGTATATGGTTTAGAAGAGTTTGTTTTCGTACCTGCATTAGTCTTTTCCCGAACCAAAAAGCCCTAGTTCGGAAGGTAATAGAAATCACAGCCTCGATGCCGAGGTCGAGAGTGCCGCGCACCATCATGTCAACCGGATCGATAGTCGCCAGTATATCCTTATTGAGCAAGTCCAGATTTAACGCCTTCATCCAGTTCAGAAGGTGGGACGTCTTCGATAAAAAACAGGAGATTTCAATATCAAATGAATGGCTCTGTGGACGAACAGTTTGCCCATTCCCACAAGTACTGTCACATATACACATATTTAGCGGTAAGGCTACCAGACAGTTAATTAGTGATTGGCATCACCATTGGACCACGTGCAACACTAAGGTCGAAGATGTTCATCATTTAATGTATATGTGCGATTTAAAATGTATGCCTTAAGAGATGAATCGCTCTAAAAACAGAATAAATAAACCACGTATGCGCTACCGAAAAAACCTGGTTTTTAGGAGCCTTACCATGCCTCAAAACAAAGTGGTATTGACAGTATTGTGCAGTCGAAATAATCTAAATAACTGTGACAACGCAAATGCATATACAGGACGATAGGTTAGTCACGTTTTTTATGCCCAGTTGTGTTGCGTAGACAGGATGCTAAAACCTGATTTTGTAGATCTGATGAGCTCATTATACAGAATGCTAATATTAGTAACTGATATTAGTAACTGTTGGAGTTTCACGTTCCAGAATGATGACATAATTACGAGGGATATCGTAGCAGACGGTTACAGAAGTTTTGAATATATGGGGTTGCTTAAAAGGCTACTCCCCACCCAGCGTTTACAGACAAAATGGTGATGTTTTCCTCTCTTTCATACACACGATTCATCTTCCTTGCCCCTTAGTTCTTGAATGCACGTGAACAATAATATCGCTAATCTCTCAAGCTTACCAGGGTTTTGCGCTTTTCAGCTGCACGCTGTTATCGCCACTTGCGCAGTTGTGAACACACAAAATGAAGTTTGATCGCTTGATTTTGCATAACATTCACGCGTGACAAAGAAGAACGGATGAGCGGCTGCATGGCAAAGCAGTGCAGGAGGACAAATCACATGTGATATTTTGCGTATACCAACGAATGGAGAGCACGTGCGCTGTAGACGTTAGGGAACTACTGTGTGCGTCACAGTATAGTGCGCCAAGAAGGACAAGACATGTCAGGACAGAATACTGCGCTATTTTCTGTATTTTGGAAGCCTCGTGAGTGGCCCTTTAGGAAGCATTTATCTGCAAGTGCAAGATCATTTACAATGTAGCTTCAATGAAAACCTGGCCGTGGCGGCCGGGATTCAAATCCGCGATCATGCGATTCATAATCAATCTGTGTAATCACAAAACAGGCTACCTGAGTTCATGTTGACGCATCACATCCTAATAATGTTTCATACGTTAGGGAACCACAAGCCACATCGATCCAGGATAACACTGAAAACCAAAGCTATGTTCTAAGAAATATCTTCAAAGGCTCTTGAAGTGCCGAAGTAAGCCACACTTGAAAGGGTAGCATTAGTGGGCAGGGACTGAAGAAGGCACACGGAAACACAGACGGAAGCACTCAAACAACTGTTTTCCTTGAAAATCTGCCCCACCTTTATTCATTGCTTTTGTGACCACGTGACAGTTTCACCAACTTCAAAAACACCGTTTCTTTTTTTTTTGACAACACTGTCAACGTGTTCTGACATATTTGCTCCATTTCACGATAATGATCTTTACTTTGATGGCATGTCAAGTGCACATTTTCATCTAGCGTCTGATCATATTATACATTTTGAATCAATAGTTGAAGAACGACAGTCATCGTAATGTGTGGACTTATTGTGCCTTCCTTAGTCCGTGTACTTTCATAGTCCGTGTCTTCAAGCACTGCACTTTCATGTATCAATTTCCAACTCCCACAAAAAACAGCGACGTACGCGATGTCTGACTGCAGATCTTGAATTGATGAACATTCTTCGTTTGAATTCCTATGTTACTATGCATATATTTTAAACTTCTCGAACATTTTGCGCCAGTGTATTGAAAAACAAGACTGTTCTATGCGTCTGGTACGCGTCTACAAATGTTGTATACCTCATTGACACCCTTCAAATTCCGGTTTCACGGCGTTCACATACCCCGTCAAGAATTTGCCTCAGTTGTCTGAAGGGTCCGGGATGAGTATACAAGACAGAAATGCACTCGTTACCTTGTAAATGTTGTCTTCAATTGTGAGATAAGCTCTTACTGAGAAATAGTACTTCTGTTCATTACTTGCATCAAGTCTTAATAATTTCTGATGATGGCGCCGTTTTCATTATTTGAATTGGCGTGACATAGTTTCGAAGTTTGTGCGAAGTCAATACGTCTTGTGAAGTAGTGGATTTTATTGGTACACTATGCACGATGATTTATACTTGAAAACGTCATTGTTGGCAAATGGCTATTCGTAGAGGCAATATAACGGTGTCGTTGTAAACAGCCGCTTCATAAAAAGGCTAATACATAGCAGTACCCCGGACCTATTATTTCGAACTGCGACACTTTTTATAACGTGTAAGCGCATTCGCTATACAATGCCATTTATTTTTCAACTCAAGGAGAGCAACACTTCTTATACATGAAATGCACGAACTTTCTTTGCATCATATACGTAACGCGAGACGACAAATATGCACCTAAAATGCACAAAAAAACTTGAAGTTTTGACTTGTGGCCATCTTTCTTTTCCGATAACAAAAATAAAAAATACGCATTTTGAGTTTACAACTATTTGTACAATTTGGTATATCAAGAGAAAGAATATGTATGCAAGCGAGACCTCCCATAGAAACTTCTTTCGCACGACCAAACCATTTAATTATTTTGCCTCGCAGAATGTAACTTATTGTTTTTTATTTATTTGCTGAGCTCAGTGACGGAGTTGGGATAGATAAATATTTTTTTTTCTGGTTTGAATAAAACTAGAGAAACCCAAAACAATGAATCTAGAAAACGTATATTGGATAATTTTTGTAGGTTTTATCTGAGATATTTTCATGTGTTGATGGCACTGACGAAGGCAGCAGTCGGCGAGGTGCAGGCGAAACTGCAATTGAGCGAAGATGCATCCGAAAAATGAAAACTCAAACTACAGCACTACACATTGTACACTAATAATGGTGAACGGAGTGACGGCCTTCGACAGAACTGACAAGCGGCGAATCGTGTCGGTGCTGATACAAGTGCCATAAAATATTCAAGCGCTATCGCAAGGAACTGCTGCGTCTTAAAACAAGCGTGTGGTGCGTTTATTCTCATCCGAAGGTGCTAATATAGTATGCTTTCTCGGAATATCATCGAGCCTTCATGCAGTCCCTGGGCGTCCCCTGTTGTACTTGTAAAGAAGAAGGACAACAGCTGGAGATTTTGCGTCGATTATCGCCATTTAAACAAAATAACGAAGAAGGACGTCTACCCTTTACCACGCATAGACGATGCCCTGGATTGCCTTCACGGCGCAAAATATTTTTCCTCCATTGACCTCCGCTCTGGGTACTGGCAGATTGCCGTTGATGACATGGACCGTGAGAAGACGGCGTTTATCACTCCCGACGGCCTTTACGAGTTTAAAGTGATGCCATTCGGTTTATGTAATGCGCCCGCCACATTCGAACGTATGATGGACGCTCTGTTGCACGGCTTCAAGTGGTCCATCTGCCTGTGCTACCTGGACGACGTTATCGTTTTTTCGCCTTCTTTTGCGACGCACCTTGAAAGGCTATCGAAAATCTTATCTGTCTTTCGTAAGGCGGGCCTGCAACTCAATTCGGCAAAGTGCCACTTCGGCCGTCGTGAAATTTCTGTCCTCGGACACCTCGTGGATTCCGTGGGGGTTCGCCCTGATCAAGATAAAATACGCGCAGTAAGAGATTTCCCTGTACCAACCTGTACCAAAGACGTTCGCAGTTTCGTTGGCCTCTGTTCTTACTTCCGCCGCTTTGTTAAAAACTTCGCCGACGTAGCACGCCCTCTCACTCAACTTCTCAAAAAAGACGCTGGCTTCATCTGGGGCCCTGAGCAAGCAGATGCGTTTCAAAATCTAGTGTGTCTGCTTACGTCTCCGCCTATCCTCGCCCACTTTGATATTTCATCTCCAACAGAAGTTCGTACAGACGCAAGTGGCTATGGCATCGGTGCAGTCCTCGCCCAAAAACAACAAGGACGAGACCGTGTTGTTGCTTATGCCAGCCGCCTTCTTTCGCCTGCTGAAAGAAAATATTCAATAACCGAACGGGAATGTTTGGCACTTGTCTGGGCAGTCGGTAAATTTCGTCCCTATTTGTACGGCCGGCCATTCACAGTAATCACAGATCACCACGCCTTGTGCTGGCTTTCGTCCCTTAAAGACCCTTCAGGCCGTCTCGGCCGTTGGGCGCTGCGCCTTCAAGAATTTGATTACTCAGTCCTGTATAAAACCGGCCGCCTGCATCAAGATGCGGACTGCTTGTCCCGGTATCCTGTCGACCCTCCAGACGGCGACTCCTCTAAAACCACCCTTCCTATCGACGTTTTCTCTCTATCCGCGTTTCATGACATTGGAATCGAGCAGCGACGAGATACTTTCTTGGACGGTATTATCCGAAGGCTCACATCGGTGAGGCCCGACCCTTCCCTTCGAATGTTTGAAATACATGATGGTATATTGTACCGTTGCAATATGCGTCCTGACGGCCCCGAAAGACTACTCGTCGTTCCCATTCAATTGCGTCACACTGTTCTCGCCCAGCTTCATGATGCACCTACAGCGGGTCACCTCGGCGTGTCACGGACCTACGACAGAGTTCGCCGGCGCTTCTTCTGGCCTGGCATGTACCGCGACGTCTGCCGTTATATTGCAGCCTGCGACCCTTGTCAACGACGGAAAAAACCAAATGCCCCTCCGGCCGGACGTCTTCAGCCACTGCACATCCCACAAGACCCATTCTACCGTGTTGGCGTGGACCTGCTTGGCCCTTTTCCTACGTCAGCTGCGGGTAATCGGTGGATTGCAGTAGCAACCGATTATGCTACCCGATACGCGATCACACGGGCCCTTCCAACCAGCTGTGCAACTGACGTGGCCGATTTCCTTTTGGAGGACGTCATCTTACATCATGGCGCCCCTCGACAACTCCTTACCGACCGAGGCAGCTACTTCCTTTCCAAAGTGGTTGATGACCTCCTCCGCTCCTGCGCCACTAAACACAAGCTCTCGACTGCTTACCATCCACAAACAAATGGTCTAACGGAGCGCCTCAATCGCACTCTCACCGACATGCTCTCCATGTATGTCTCCGCCGATCACCGCGACTGGGACACTACGTTACCGTTTGTAACATTCGCGTACAATTCTTCCAGACACGACACCGCTGGGTTCTCTCCTTTTTTTCTGTTGTTCGGCCGTGACCCTGCGCTACCTTTCGACACCCTCCTGCCGGCCGGACTAAATGACAAGTCTCAGTACGCTCGTGATGCAATAATGAAGGCCCAAGCGGCACGCCAAGTTGCTCGACGACGCTTACTGGACTCCCAGGACAATCAGAAGAGCGTATACGACGCCCGCCATCGTGACGTCCACTTCACACCCGGAGATCTCGTTCTGTTATGGTTCCCCTCGCGCCGCGTTGGACTTTCGGAGAAGTTACTCCCACGCTATTCAGGTCCCTACCGTATCTTACGCCAAGTAACTGACGTCACATACGAAATCACCCCTACGGACCCCGCCATCCTTCACCCTCACACTGACGTAGTGCATGTTACGCGACTCAAACCGTATTACTCCAGTGCCTCCTGATTAGCACCGGGTCGGTGCTCCAGCCGCCGGGGAAATCATGTAACGGTAGGATGAGAACGACGAAGAAGACAAAGAGGAGGACGATGTTGTCAGATCTGTGAGCCAACTGGGCGCCATCTTGTCCACCACCGAGTTTATTCCTCGTTTTATAAAGTAAAGTTATTCTCCCGTAACAATATTACCTAGACTAAGGGTCCCTGACCTGCGGGCCTACGTGGAAGTATTATGCGACCCCAGTTCGACGTCAGAGCATCAGGCTTTCCTTCCTTCTCTTGTCACTGCATATCTGAAAGCCCACAAGGCAGTTTAATCCTTAACGTGGGTTTTTGTTTCCAAAATCTGTGCGCAAACTACAAGCGTGTACCATGAGTGCTGAAAATAAACATGATTGCCAATTCCATCTCTTACAATGTTGTCATTTGCATTCACACCCTCCCCTTATCTTGCCAATAATTGGCCATGCGGCCCTCAAGATGTCGTCTACAACTCGCCCTGCCACTTCCAAACCTTGACGACCACTAACGTGGACGGTTCCCAGCGTTTCGGGCGCGATTTGCGCAAAGTAGCAGTTAAGTTTGTAAGGGGGTGGTAACATAAAAGTAGAAAGAAATGACTTGTGTGCTTTGACACATTATAAGATAAAGAGGAAGGAGTTTTAGTGAATGGCAAATCTACATGCAGCTGGTAAGGACTAAACCTAAAATTTTCGGGCAGCTTATGCAGTTCTTTACCAATTTAATTACTACGACAGCCTCCTTTCATTGCGAGTTATTGGGTATTTATGTTTCAGGTAATGCTGAAAGTGGTAATAGGTGCGACTCGTAATCTTGACAATGACTGTGGAACACTCACTTTTACAGAATCGGCACCACGTAGCATGTAGCAACATATGACGATGTTAACCTAAGAAATGAACCGCAATAGACGTCCATCAACATGTAAGTGTACATAACTTAGGGCGTCATCGTTTTCGATTTTTGGCACACAATTTGTTCAACACCTTTAGCGCAGTCTCAAGTATGGCTCCCAGGAGGAGAAGTTGCATATTTTCCCGACGAGGCTTACTCCTTAGCTTCAACGGCGTCGCATCTGACCTATTAGACGCCGTTCAACATTAAAACACAATTGCGACATTATATTTTCCAAATAAGCCACTAAGGCATCTTTACACGCTCTCGTACCTAACATAAAGCCCTCGCATCGTATTTCACGCAGCCTAAAATGCACATTCAGAAGTACAAATCAAGCAATTGACAGGGCAACGTGGGGGGTTAACAAAAACGTGTTACACTAAAATAAGATA
Source organism: Rhipicephalus microplus (assembly GCF_043290135.1). Taxonomy (NCBI): domain Eukaryota; kingdom Metazoa; phylum Arthropoda; class Arachnida; order Ixodida; family Ixodidae; genus Rhipicephalus; species Rhipicephalus microplus. The sequence continues at coordinate 121,303,664 of NC_134702.1, forward strand.
TCACTTTTGTATTTCTTCTTGTTCTGTCATTGGTTTCTCAAACTGCTGCATACACTACTGCCTCACATATATGAAAAATCGGTCAGTACTTCAGCGTGATGTTTGGGTTGTTTCATTCATGTGCACCGGGCAGCACGAAACCTAATATGCCAAGCGCAAAGACACCATGACTGTGTATCTCAAGACCGCTATGCGAATGTGTTTTCTTCCACTTTTTCCTTAGATTGGTGTCACTCCAGCACGTGCCGGCACTTTTTGGAAGGCACTGTACATACACGGCTACAGTAGTGCCCAAGCAGTAGAAGACACGTAAAATTGCTTTGCTTAGGTCCGACCGGCCCATCTGCTTAAAACTTATCTTATGTCTTATGTCATCTTGGGCGTTAAAGAACCTCAGGTGGTCGAAAATTTTGGAGACATCTACTACGGGGTCTCCCATAATCACATCGCGGTTATGGAAAGTTTAACCCCGCAAATCAAATCATGTGTCAGCTTGGGCGGCGTACTATAGCGAAAGCCATATAAGGCACTTGAAAGATATTTAAGTGAGGTGACATTGATAGATGTCTGCAAAGGCGCTTTGTACAGTCAATGTAATATATTTCTTTCCGCTTATTCCGTGCTTCGCATCATCAAGGTAAAGAAGCCGATGAAATATGACATGCGCCTCGAAAAAAAAATATATTTCAGAACTTTAATAATTAGAGTTTTCGTGCTAGCGAAAACTTGCTGCTACAAAACGGTGAGTTCTTTTAGGAACGCTAAGAGTTTATAGCCAATGTCTGAAGTCTAACTACGTTATAGGAATTCTTTGCAATATTTCAAGAAAGCAGCCTCTTACTCTCACGCACTATAAATGTAACAGAAGTATTACCGTGAGTTCTGTACTGCACTACAAAAATAGTACTCTTATTTATTTCAGCGTTACTTCTTTTGCGTTTTACTCGTTGACTGCTCCCAAACCCTTGTTCGATTGCGCACGAATCAAGCAGCTAATATGTCTAACTAATGATGACCTGCAGCCATCCTAGCAGCGATATTGTTGCTGGGTGGATTGAGGAATGAAAATGAGTGTCAGCGGACGTAAAGAGAATATGCATGATACGTTCTTAGTTATAATAGTCTTCTATAGGTTTTTGTTGACGTGTATTCCATTTGTATCAGGGAGGCGCTATTAGGCACTAGTTTGTAACATATATGGCACTTTAAATTATTCAACGTCAATTAAACTTTTCCGTTCTCTTTTGATTACATGAAACTTCCAAAATAAGGCCATTGAAAACTTGTTCGCATCATCATTATTAAGCGCGTTGGAATTTCTAACAATGTATTTGCCTCTATAGAAACAGAGTCAGATTTACCTCCGTCGTCGATGCTGAGGTGAAAGACATGCAGGATTGGTACATAGCAGCCGCTTTCTGCCACGACAGTTGATTGAATGGGGGAAAGTGAGCACTGATAAGGTCTGTTAGAGCAGCGAGATCATTGGCATTTTCAACCTCTAAAAAACAGGAGAAAAAACATGGGTGTATGAGCCTCCGTTTTTGGAAAAAGTTTACAACGCCGTCAAAGGAGTGGTCAAAACTCGGTTGCAGTAGTGTTAAAACATAAACAGCATTAGCATTGAAACAAGTGTCAACCAATAATGAAGTTTATCAAGGACAAACTCTGTATATGTTGGCCCGCTTTACGTGAACCATAGATTTTTTCACGCGATGTTGCATTACCGCGGCCAACTCAAAAAACCAAACTCACCTCCTGCGTTAACTCGACTGAGCCTGTCTTAGCGATCACTTCACCGTCTTCGCAAAGTACGAAGTCATTCATGCAATACAGAGAAGACATGACCGAATCACGTGCATATTGCGTGTACATACGTAGGTGTTACTAGTGACAAGCCTTGCCCCGCCGCGTGGTCTAGTGGCTAAGGTATTTAGCTGCTGACCCACAGGTCGGGGGATTGAATCCTGGCTGCAGCAGCTGCATTTCCGATGGAGGCGGAAATGTTGTAGGCCCGTGTGCTCAGACTTGGGTGCCCGTTAATGAACCCCAGGTGGTCGATATTTCCGGAGCCCTCCACTATTGCGTCTCTCTTAATCATATGGTAGATTTTGGACGTTAAGCCCAAGATATCAATCTAGGGACAAGCCTACCAGTGTACACAAGCATTCAAATTTACACAAACTGAGTACAGTGACTACCTTCTCAGTTACCTATAATGTACTTAAAAAGTTTTTGTATTTATTTTATTTTTTACTTTGCGCTTTAACTACTAAAATCTAACGCGTTTCTATATCATTTTTTACGTCATGCCGTATTTTTATTTTTGAGTAAGCATCAATATGAGCGACAAACAAATTGCAGAATGCTATAACATGATCTTGAAAAAAACTCCTTGCCAACAGAGCAAGCCTTCGAGAATTCTTTACTTAACCACTAATAAGCATACAAATACACTTATTATGTGTAGAATAGTTGTATATTATAGCGTAATGTAGCGTATCCTAATGCCAATAATGAATAGTCAGCAGCGAATCTTCTAGAAAAGATTGATCTCTCCATTAGTCACCAACGCACAACCATAATAGCATTCGTACACCGACCCGCCGTGGTGGTCAAGGGGCTAAGGTACTCAGCTGCTGACCCGAAGGTCACGGGATCGAATTCCCGCTGCGGCGGCTGCATTTCCGATGGAGCCGGAAATGTTGTAGTCCCGTGTGCTTAGATTTCGGTGCACTTCAAAGAACTCCAGGTGGTCAATTTCCGGAGCCCTTCAGTACAGCGTCTCTCATAATCATATGGTAATTTTGGGACGTTAAACCCCACATATCATCATTATTCATACACCGGTGACTGCACGCGTAATCAATGTTTATCGTGTCTGATAGATCTTACTTAGTATAAGCACAACATCAAGGAAAAGAATGTAACTGATGTACAGTTTCCTAGAAAGCGCAGCAGTAGCTTCTTTCACTTACGTGTTTGAACGTCTTTTCTCCTCTGAAGTAGGTGCATACATATTTGTAGACATCCTTGCACGAATCAACGGTAATGTCGATGTTCTGACGCAACCACATAGCCAAGAAGCGGCAAAGAGACCCCGTGCACTCATTTTTATTGAGGCCAGTGAATGACGAATCATGATGTCTCCGGTTCGGATATGTCACGGATGTATTTACAAAGTGTGATGAAGTCGTTTCCTTGGGCGACGTCACACTGGGCGCCAATTTTTCAGAAACTTGGAAAAAAGCGAGTGTGCCGACCTTGTGGGGAGTAAAAAATTAAAAATGTATGTCTTAGAATTACAAGCCCGTTCTTGATGCACGAGTCGAGGAATTTTTTCCACTGGATTCAAAATACGCGCTGAGTACCCATAAATGAAAACAGAGCGAGTGCTATCCACAAACAGTTTTTAAACTTCTCTAGCTTTAAGCGGTGGGACGTAGGTGTAAGGATGTGTAAAATGCGATGAAGAGGCGTCCTTTTTGATTATATATAAGTAATTGATCCACTCACTTGCTTTCAGCACTACATCTCTAATATTTTGAGGCGAAGCGCTTTGCGTGTGCGTCATATTCTCTTCTGTAGTAGTAGTAGAAGTATAGCAGTAATAGTAGCCGTTGTAGTAGCAGTAGTAGTAGTATGTAGCCACTTATAGTTAGTATCAAGAATTGCTCACTAGATGGGGTTGTGTGAATATGTCCTTGAAATATTATTACTAGACGGGCTTAGTGGTTTTTGTATAGTTGACGATTTCGTATATTTGACGCATGAATGGACGTATGAACCGAAAGACAAGTGGATGGACAGACAGATAGCCAGAAGGGCGGACCGATGGGTGGACGCTTCGCCCCACTCATCATAATTCACTGTGTGGATATGCTGGGAATTTTCGATCATTTTTAAAAGACACTTAATAGTATGATAAAGGTCTGAGACGAGTGTGGCAATACATAATATTATGACCGGGTAAGAGTTTGTTTTGTCGCCTTTTCTTGAATGAACGATACTTCGGCACTTGTAAACTCGGGTGTGGTAAGATCGTTTCTATACACAACATGAATCAACCTCTTGGAGGTGAAATAACGGAAAAGCCACTTCCATGATAAAATATTGCTCACACCACAGGAATTACCTCTAATTTAATAATAAGGTGTTGCGACACATATAGGTTCGGCACCTGTGTTATATCAATATGAATGGCTTCCTGTGTGCATGGGCCCTATTTTCTTATAGGGAAAGTCACAGTGGTGTTATTGTCATGTGAGTGCCCATTAAATAACTGTTTTATAACCCACTTTTGCAGTAACTAATACGTCAAAGTTGGAACTCGTGACAATGTATATGATAGCCACATTGAGAAGTTTAAGAAGAAGTTAGAGATAATCAATGAATCTCAATGGCGATGTCCAAACTGTGCTCTCCGAGCATTAATGCAGATTGAATGTTTTTAGATTTTTCAAAGGCACTGGACCGTGTCGAGCATTGACGTTTACTAGCTAATATAACTTTCCTCAATCTGCACTCTTTACCAACGTTATGGTTACGAAATTTTTTGTCAGGTCGCAAACACTTCACAGTTGCTAACAATCACTCATCTCTATTCAGAAATGTATTATCTGGTGTACCACAAGGCAGCGTCCTTGGCATCTTGTTATTCCTGATATACATAATGACCAGCCACCTAACATTTCATAAAAAATTAGTCTCTCTGCATATCACTGCATCACGTGCCGCAAAATCCGCTCAACCGCAGATCACCTAGAACTGCAAAGGGACCTAAACCAAGTAACCACATGGTGCAAGCTATGACGAATCTCCCTGAACAGAGATGAGTGCAAGTTATTCACATTCAGCCGCAAATGCACCAACTTCTTCTTCAATTGTTCACTAAATAGCTCCTTAGTGTCCCCTTCCTGTTCCTACAAATAGCTCTGTGTTAAGTTCTTCAACAATTTCTGCTGGTTCACTCATGTACGGAAAGTAACCGCTAAAGCACCACGCACATTAGGTTATTTTAAACAGAATGTTCGTGGAACTCCCAAACCTACAAGTAAACTTGCATTTCAAACATTCCTTCACCCACAAATACAGTACACATCACACGGAGACTAAATACATTGAAATGACGGAGACTAAATACATTGATTTTGCTATTTCATTAGAATGTCTACAATGTCCATCAGTCATCGGTGCCAATTGTAAAACCTTTACAGACCCCACATTGTTTGAATATTTCATCAGGCTATCAGTGCATTTCAAGCAGAACCATCGAATTCAATTCGTCCGCCTCGTCACAAGCAATTATTCATTGGATTGGTCATCTGGAGCACATCACTACCATTAGATATGCAACCAAAGTTGGGGCCACAGTGACGGCAACATTTTCTAATCGATATCCTCATTACCTATTGTATAGGGATGTTTATTGGTTTTCTTCTTCTTTCTTTTTCTGTGTTCTGTACTACGGCAATAAACAATGGTGGTTTTGGGACATCAAACCTCACATATCATCAATAAACAATGTATAGAGTTTGTCCCATGCTCCAGTTATTGTTATACCTACGTATTTACTCCCACCCCCCTCTCACACAATACTTCGATGTAGGAGTCTGTGAAGTGATTTGAATAAATGAATAAATAAATACTGCCACGTTCCATTTCCCAAGTTTGTTATCGTCCGAAAACACTACACAATTCTCAGCGCAAACCACGCCAGCAGTTTTCAAGAAGCTTTCGGACGGTAGTAGATCATTTTGATAAGATCACGCCTACTCTGCGAACTGTACAGATTATTCTGGAACCTACGCCACCGCCAGCTATAACGCTAGAATATTCGACGGCAAGAGTATAAATGCCGACGCGCTCCGCCACTTGTCAGAAGTTGATCGACGGCCGACGCTCCGTTCGCCGCTATCAGTCCAAGACTGCTACTGTAATCAGACTTTCCGTTTACCGGGCACAGGTTCGCCCAAATAAACAGTTAAATTCCAACGCAAAATCTCCCGTCTACGGCCACGTCACGATCCCGTGACAATACTCTAGTCATGGCCACTCTCTTTCCGCAAGCCAGAATTTTATGTGAAAAAGTGGCTATGTTTGAGCAAAAATAGGTTGCGGTGGCACGTTTATATGCGGTACCTTGTCATCTTGCAAGCAGGAGTGGATTGTGCTAATCTAACGTATGATGTCTGCGGCTCTGTTTCATTGGCGCCAAGGACACGTGTATTGTTTCGCGTTGACCTCGAACGGAACACTGCAGCCCTCAAATTGGTTTTAAAAGCCGAGCACTTCAACACAAGCTATAGGAGGTCACTAAACGTGGCTACTGTGGGTGAATTTCCATGACAACTGACCAAAACGCCACGGCAATTGACCAAGTCTTTAGAGGAGGGGGATGGATAAAGAAGAAGCATTCTGTCCAGAATGTAAATGAGATTCAAATGTATTTTTGCATTACTGCAGCTCATTAAATATTGCAAACTTCTGTTTGTGATTCTTATATATATGTGTCAATCAGTGTTTGCAATGCTTTCGCTTTCAATTGTCACAGGTAGGTGTAGCATAGTTGCAGTTTTTCTTTCAATTTGCAGCATACAGCGCATGCTCCTGAAGAGCGCCGTAAGAATGCTTTGTGTTTATTTCCGATATTGAAAACAAGTAAGTACTACACATTGCACGCAAATACGCGATCCACTTGTGTGTCAATAACGACCTGCCATTTGTCATGCATGAATAAACTTCGTTTTGACTGATTTTGTCACTTTCCCTAAATATGTCATGATTATAGTCTTCGTGACGGGTTCATCCGGATGAACGTTACACATCAGCCGGCACGCTCACTTTTCAAAAAAGCCTCTGAACTTCGATTTTTACGTAAAGCGAGGCCCTGAAATAATGAGGACGGGCCAAGGAAAATAAACACAAGCATCATTCCACTGACACGCTGAACGTTGAATGTCACATAAACAAGGCCAACAATCGACCCTTGCTTAAATTTGACGTTAGGTTTCTGAACAGATTCTGTTGAGAATGGGACTTTAGTAGAGTAGAGTGTTTTGAATAAATGCAATTCAAATAAGATGCTGACCACAATAAAAGCCAGTAAAACCTCGATGTTTCGGCATCCGCATATAGGAGCCTTCCTCAAAAATATTTTGAACACGACTGCCGTACTTGGAGCCAAACATCCAACAGTTATTGGGTGTTATTTTTGTTGTCGTATTGTTCTAATGCCTTCATGTCTGCTGTCCCAGGCCACAGGGTTTTGCCGTACAACTACCAATTTCCGTGCTGTTAATACTTGCTATAACTTTTATAGGAGCCTTCCTCACAAATATTTTGAACAAGGCTGCCATACTTGGGGCCAAACATCCAACAGTTATTTGGTGTTATTTTTGTTGGCGTATTGTTCTAATGCCTTCATGTCTGCTGTTCCAGGCCAGAGGGTGTTTCCGTCCGACTACTGATTTCAGTGCTGTTAATACTTGCTATAACTTTCAGTTTTGGAGACACTCCGATGAACAATATGGTGACAGGTCGTTTTGTCTTCGGTATAAAGTACAAGTGATTGTGTAATGAAACGGAAATTGGGAGAATGGTTGTTTGATTGAACATGCCCTTGTATGTGTAGAAATACGCCTAGTGTGTGCACGCTAAAACGCCCTATAACTTTTGCAGATTGTTCAGGAAAAAGACAAATAATTTTTGAACAATGTTCTTGGGGCACTCACCGTTGTGAAGTCATTCTCTTGTGACTGTTTAGCGAAGGTAATTATGAAGAGTATGATGCTAAAATAGAGTGCCAGTTCCACAACAATAAAGAAGATATAGGCCAGGTTTACTGAATTGTGCTCGCGGCCTTCCTCGGGGTCAATCGGCACTTGTGGAACGCTTCTTCCTTTGAACCCTGTTTTTTAGCGAGAACAAAAACAGCAGGTTATGATACTGTGTGAAATATAACAGCATTTAGAGGAAATCGAACTGCTAGCCAATAAACCTAGATCCTCTGTGAATTGAGCAAGGAGATAAGTATGCCTCGCTAAATATGGCGTATGTGTGAAACGTGGACATGGCAACAATCACATCAACGTCTCTCAGAGCACTTTTTTATTCTCAATGCACCTTTCCTTTCGGAGGTTCACTACCAAGTGGGTGGCAAAGGAAAAGTGAGGAGGACGAAAAAAAGCTAGGTAGTTGTTCAAGCATAGCAAATCCGTGTATGGCATCATGCAGCCAGAGCCAAGTACAGCGTAGCCATTATTAGGAGTGGTGCACAACCAGCACCCCGTGGCCCACATGCGGTCTCCAGCACGACGTCTGAGCCCCTCCTCTTATTCAGAACCTTCACACCTTCTGAAGCACCTCAGAATCACACAAACTCCGCAGATATCATGCACCGTGGAAATCGAGGTAATACGAAGCAGCCAGCAAAGTTTTGGAAGCAACGATTTATCTCTCTTTAAGGCAAATGAAGTCATTATTGTTCCTACATGCAGTTCACTACATGTCGAATGTTTGTAAGACACGTATTCGTGTACAATATGGTATAAAGCATGTTAATGAAACGTATATTCTGGTACATGCAGTGCATAACCTATCGCTTATGTTTGTCACTGACTCATGTCATGCCATTTCAAGGTTGGTATGTATCCTGAATGAAATGGGGGAAGTGCAACAAAACGGTGTCAAGTAAATCTTGTAGATTACATGCATGTCAAGATTTCCTCGTTATTAATAGAGGCCGGACCTATAGGCACTGAAAATCGTGTTTGAAGTGCCTAAAATATGAAGGCGAAACACAGCTTTAGGCCTCCAAATTCTTCAATATAGGCCAATTAAATTTTCACAAAAGTTCGAATGTTTCGAGAAATACGTGTTAGACCGGTGTTTACCGCAGAACAGCAAGAACAAATTATTTAGGTTAGGTTGGCGCAAAATCACCAATGCTTTAGCATAGTCTTGAAATTTTTTCCCGCGAGGTTTACGGAACACGGTCTCTCCATTTATTGTACAGCCTGGTTGCTGAAGTGTCCACCGTTAGAAAACACGCTTCTGGCTCCCTTTCTTTTCAGAATCGCTGGGATGGGCCAAAGAAGAACTAAATATCCAGAGCGCTAATAGGTCATAAGCGTCTTTTTGCCTCCAATTTAACGGGTAAAATTGCACAAGGTCAATTTCTATGCTTTTTATGAACACCTAAAGAGCCCCTCACGAGGTTTGAGAATTTTGAGCAGGCAAAATAAATGCATGAACTGGAGGCTCCCGATCTCGTGAGCCAAGACCTAAAACGCTAAGCGACCCGGAAAGACGTTAAATAGCAGACTAAGCGTCGCTTGCTCTTCACCTCACGGGGCCACGCACCAACATAGAGGAGGTGATCGTACAAGGAATCGTCCTGTGTACGTGAATGTAGTACGTGACACTGCGATAATCATTCGAGGTCACGTGTGTATTTTGTGTGTTCGGTTGAACAGAAGAATTGGAGTTGGTAGAAATATTACAGCATACAACCGAAATTTCATTTATTTCATTTTTTGACGATACAATTGCATCGCCCGTGGTCATGACGAAAGGAGGTGGTTTGCCTCCTCAAGAAGTCCTGATCGCGCATGCCGTAACAGCGGTAGGGCTAAATAGAAAATCACAATTGAAAATAAAATTGCATGTACAATCGAAAGAAAGTTATTACCTGAAATATACATATTCACAAAAGCAGCCATAAGCTTGACATCCCAACTCTGCGCTAGAAAAAGCCTAGAACAACAAGTAATGCTTTTTGACACAGTTGCCAAATCTGAGCACAAGGAGGTCAAAAAGCAAAGAATAATAGGAAAATCGTGCGAATGAGCTTAAAGATATACAGGGGTCCCATACAACTTGAGCCAAGAATTTGGAAGTGAAAGGCACTTAGGAGCCGAATTGAACCAAACGCATGCTACTCACACTAGCCTGTAAGTACTCAGGCTATTTCTCACCATAATAAGTAAATATTAATTCCTGATTACCTATACTATTATTTAAAGGCTACACAAACAAAAATATAAACACTGAGATGTAGAGCACTTTCAGAAATCAATGACTAAATTGTTTCCTGCGCGATACTTCTTGCGCTTTTATTTTTCCTATGTTGAAAAGAAAACCCGCGAAATGTGCAAAGAAGCCGTGTGACGGACCGCGAGCGCACTGCTATAGTGCTGCTATAGGCGTTCTTTACAACACAGAAAAAAAAACAGCGCTAAACGTATCGTACAGGAAACAATTCAGTCTGTGATTTCTGAAAGTGCTCAACATCTCAATGTTCATAATTTGGGTTTGCAGCCCAAAATTGAAAAAGTAGGTAATAAACATTAATAATAATTAATATGGGGAGAAATAAAAAAATAGCCTGAGTATCTAAAGACTAGTGCAAGTAGTACGCGTTTGGTTCAACTCGCCACTGAAGTGTCTTTATTTTCAAATTCTTGGCTCAAGTTATGTCACACACCCTGTATAGACTCATACATATGCGCTACTGTGCGCATCCTTTCTTTTTTAACTTTCTATCGAGCGAGATTTGAAACTTCGGTGCCTTCATTTCGTCTGCGTTGGTGTTATGGCCGTTCTCAAATTGTGCCAGTACCATTCCTGACAATGCTTGCCCTATTTTTGGTGCATCGTCCCTCAGAGCAATTCCAGCGGTGCGACTCGTGTGTCGTTGTTCATGTACGGGATCCATGGCAACCTCTCCTAAAGTGTGCGCATAGATGCATCTAGCCAAGAGAAACAGACAGTACAATACACACAAAGTTCATACGACTTCAGTATATCATGCGAATGTGATTTTGCGGTGCATGATGTGTTCATACACTTTAAAAAAATATCGAGTAAAAAGAAGGGTGTCTTTTTGTCCCACAACAGTAATCGTCATCAGGCTTGTGTGCGCTTCCTTTCTTGAAAACTCGGCGCTGGCCACTTTCCTATCGAGAATGCAATGTAACGCTGATAATGGACATGTCGATCAAGACCGGAATGTACCAGATGCGGGGCGACAGCGCAAGGATGGAACGCAATATGGATGACGATTATTGTTGTGGGACAAAAAGACACCCTTCTTACTCGCTCTTTTTTTAGAGTGTACGCTTGCGTCGTATGCTGTTCCGCCACCGTGTTGCTCCGATACTGAAGAGGGCAGGGAAGAACTTTGGCTTGCGAAGTAACCGGGTGAGTAGCAATGGTTTGAAGCTCACTTCCTTGCATCACCCTTTTGTGGCTCGTAACGAACCAATTAAAGGATTGTTGTGGTACAAAGCCGTGGCTTGCAACAAGTTCCAGTGTCTATTTAAAATTTCTCATGTAACCTAGTGAAGACCTTTCAAGAAGTCAATGTAAAAGAGAAACATCACGTGGACATCTGATTCCTTAGGAGCTTGCATGGCAAGCGATTGTATGCTCGCACCTGCGCCTTGTCCACCGGTGACGGCTGGCATGTACACCAGCAAAGCCAGTGAACACCCCTAAGATTGCCACTCGCAGTGTCCTCTCTGGTGCTTCCAACAACGCTCACTAGATGACGTGCCGCCAACCCAAGGCGCCACCCACAATTACCGTCCTATAACAGTGACATCAGTAGTTTACAGGCTGGTGATGCAGATAGTAAAGGTAAGACTACAGGCATGGGTGGAGAATGAGGAGGTGCTGGGAGAACTACGAAATGGGTTCCGTAAACGAAGGAGGTTGGAGGAAAATCTGTATTGATTGATGCAGTGTATTGAAATAGCGGAAAAACAACACAGGCCCCTGTGGCTGGTATTTCTAGATATCAAGGAAGCTTACGATAGTGTGATTCAAGAAGACTTGTGGAGAATACTAGACAAGCTTGATGTGAAAGATGGAACAACTAATCTTCTAAAGAATATCTATAAAAGTAACACGGTATTTATCAAATGGGAAGAACAGGTATCTGAACCTATACATATACAAGGTGGGCTTTGACAGGGATGTCCCTTGTCACCTTTGTTATTTTTACTGTATCTCCAGGGACTATAGGCCAAATCAGAGCGGAGTCAACTGAGATTCAGCCTCCCTTTTGCCAAGGAAAACACATCAAACAGTCATTGATGTATGCAGATGTTGTATTAATAATAGCCGACAGCAAGGAAGATCTGCAGGTATTGATAGACATCTGTGGTAATGAGAGAGATAGGTTACATTAAAAGTTCAGAAGGGAAAAATCGGCAATCATACTTTTTTAATGATAACGAAGGCAGTGAGCATAAGATACAGAAGTTACGTTATAAATAGTGGACAAATACAAATACTTGGGCGTATGGATAAATAACGGGGCTGAGTATCTAAAAGAGCACGAAAGATACGTAATGACTAAGGGCACCAGGAATGAAGCTGTAATGAAAAATAGGGCACTGTGAAGCTACAACAGATATGACGTTGTGAGAGGGATTTCGAAAAGTGTTCTCGTCCCGCGTTTGACATTCGACAATGCGTTCTTGTGCATAAAATCAGAAGTTCAAGCAGGATTGGAAATTAAAGAAGGTGGCCTAGGTATACTTGCTTTGGGAGCCCACGGGAATACCCCAAATCAGGGGGTACAAGGTGAATCGGGATGGAAATAGTTTGAGTGAAGGGAAGATAGCAGCAAGATAGAATTTGAGGAGCGATTCAGAAAAATGGGAGAAGATCGTCGGGCTAAGAAAATTTTCAATTACTTGTACATGAAAAATGTCGATGTTAAATTGAGGAAAGGAACTAGAAAATTGTCAAGCAAATATTTGGGCAACAGCAGAATACTAAGCCAAAAGGAAACGTCAGTTAAGTAGAAGGTGAAGGAAGCAGAGAAGGACAGATATATGGAAGATGCAAATGCTCACGTAATTGTCACTAGAGACCTACCAAAATTTTCAGCAGGAAATTAAAAGGGAAAAGATCTACGATAATTCTTGGGGTAGTTCTCTGCGTAGTGCGTGTGGAAAGGAGGAGTAAATTGCTAAACATTTAATATAGTTCGGTAAAGGGCTCCACTCTATAGTCGAATGCCACGGCGCCAAATTTTTCAAAGCATTGGGGTTCAGGGAGAGTGAGGGAAAATAGACTTTAAACGGGAAGAAATAACCACGAGGAGGCTAACTGATTGGTGGCTACTATCGATGCGCGAGTGAAATTTATTCCTTAAACACATTGTGATAGTACTTAACTTTATGGCTAGGTGGCGTGTGCCACCGCCCGATCTAAAGGGCACAGCCGGGTACATCAGTCCATCCATACATCCGTCGATTTTCGATAGCCCGTGCACTTGCCTCCCCGCGACTACGTCAACTTAGTTCTAGTCACTTCGTAAGCACGGCAGCATTTGGCAAGGTCCTACGATGAGTGTTACGCACGGGTATCGATATCCTTCTAAGTCCCCCACACCCCCTGCTCTCAACCCCACTGAAGAACGCCTGACAGCTTCATGTCTGCCGTCTATGAGCATTAGACATTTTACTCCCGGCAGCGGCCAGTATGGCACAAAGGATCAGGTGTTTGACTCACTGATTGACGTGGCCAACACTGAGCAGTGCAGGCCACGCAAAGCCGGACAACGCTGCCTTAGACGTAGACACATGCGCCGTATCGTTAGCAAGCCATGGTCTCGCCCAGAAAGGTCCCGTGCACCTCCGAGCAAGCTCCTCTAAGATCATTCACATTGTGGATATGGTGGTGATACATTGTTTTCACCCCGCCCCTACCTTCTCCTGACACTCCCTGGATTCGCATTCGTTCTCCATCGTGCTGGCGCTGTACATAAGCACGTGTTTCGTACGCTTGCGAACAGATGCCACGGAGAGGACGAGCAGACGACGCAACGCGGATGAAGTCATGCGTAAAAGCTAGTGGGCCTTCGTGTTGACTGAGCGACTCTGTGGCCTTGGCAGTTTTGAAACAAACTTCTGAGATGAAATATAGGTCGCACCTCTGGAGTTCAGAAAGCTCATATTTGCAGTGTGGAAGCTTGGGCTGGTTGGTATGGCATGATGATAGTTATAGCGCGAGAACAAAACGACGACACAGCGCTCGTGTTCTTCTTGTACCTGTGTCGTCGTTTTGTTCTCGCGCTATAACTATCGTCATGCTCGTATTTGCGTATTGAGTACCGGTCTCCAACTATACTAGAAAGCAAATTTTGAGGTTAAATAGTGTTTATAATAAGGCATTGATTTTGTAATTAGGTGCTTATAGGCTACTGCTCACAGGAATTCAAGCACAAACGTCAAAAATAGGCATTTATAGAAACTAAAACGCTTCTTAACCTTTAATTCATGATCATATTTAAAAATGGCACGATACGAACGTAAGAAACAAAATAGCCATTTGCCTGTAATCTGTACTCTAGTTATGATATGCCATTGTTTTAGTGTGTGAAGCTGTCACGCCGCGCAGCGTGATTGTGTGGGTATATCAAGCTAGTGACAGGCCAACGGATGCATGACATGAGTGTTGTGTAGATATTGGCACACTTGACGTGAATTTTGTGAATGTCTTTATTAACTGTTAGTTATAGTAGTCTAACGGTCATGTCACGCAACAGTAGCGGTGAAAGCGAAGCTTGCGAAATTGCCGGAGCCCCCCGTGAACATGACACGTTGAAAATCTGTACGTGGCAGCCATGTCACTCTTTTCCTGTTACCATCTGTCAGGTATGTTTGCCATACAGTCACAGCGTGTAATACCAATTTTCGTGTATATGAATGTAATGAGATTACCTTGAGCACACCAGCAGCATGGCACGGAAGCCCTGCATTACAGGACATGGATGTCATTAATGTGATGTTAGCACCTGTTTCTTCTGTTCGTCAGACAAGAATCGCTCGTCATACCAATTTTCTACGTGTTCATTTTGCAAGTGGCCCTGAGTTCGAATGCCATGTCACGTTAATCATGCTTTACGTTGCATGCGGGTCTTGATTTCTAGGTCTGCACCTGTCCCTCGTAGGCGTATCAAATTAAAAATGAAGACGAGCTTTCAATAACCACTCCCGATTCCAGATTTCGACAAAACTTCGAGCATGCTTGTGCATCAGAGGCATCAAGTTATGAAGTTATGTTTGGGAAAAAGAAGCTTGTTTGACTCAAACATTTGTATCGTTATCAGCCACCAAAAAAAGACACAGCTTTCCATCAGTTTAGCAATTTTCGAGCTTTGAGCGCACCTAACAAAAAAACGGTGCGCCTTCTAGTCACAATATTTATTTCTTTATTTTCATCAATTTATTTGATACTATCGATTCTGTGCTTGTGGTCATTACAGGAATGCTGTCACATAATACATAGTATTCACGCAATAAAGCAGTATTTATTACCACATACGAATAACAGATGAATAATCAGCCTAAGGAAAGGAAGAAACAAACTGCAGTGACTATGCCGAATAGAAATCGAGGAAGAAATGCTGGCATCAGAAGTTAGCAATTATCACTGCAGAGAAAGCTAACGCATCTTCGAAGTTGACAGATGTCGTTTGTGGAACAACGAGATCAGGTGAGCTATTCAACATATCTATTACGTCTAAAAAAAGAGTGGAGGAAAGCATTAATGCGTGTGAAATAGCGTTGAATAGCCCTGCTATTATTAGGACGATCTTATCTTCTTCCTTGTGGCTGAAGATATATATCCTCGTTCATTTTCGATTGCCCGCTTGTATTCTAAATAATAAATCAGGGTGTGTTTTTTTTGCGTCTACAATATTCCAAATACTCAAGCTCACAGGACTCTTACAAGGCCGTGACGAAGTGTGTGCGTCGGTATTTACCCCATATAAAATGAACTGCTAAGTTTTCTGTTCTTTCGATTTTAGTCTTCAGAACCTTCTGGTGAGGTGACCAGACCTAGCGTGCTCTCACACGGGTCTTATGAATGCTTTGTTAGCAGTCAGTTTTACGTCCGATGTGGCATGTTCGAGATTTTTCTTGAGGAAATGAAGTTTTTTTTTCACCTCAGAGCAGATGTTATGTATATGTGAGTGCCGCTGTAAAGTGTGCATAATAGTAACTACATATTTGAAACAAGCAGCATTATTTAAAGTTTGATTTCCGATGTCATACATCAATAACAGATCCCGCCCACATGACGGATTATGCAGGAATGTCTTGCCGTTGTTTATTTCCATGTCTAATTTTTCACACCACTCATATATCGTCTGCAAGTACCTGTTCAGAATAATATGCTCACTATGACAAGTCTCTTGGGAATAAATCAAGCAGTCATCTACAAACAGTTTCATTTTAGTAGGCGCCTTTACTATTGAACATATATCATTAACAGATGTCAGAAATAAATTAGTTCTACAATAGACCCTTGATCAGTATGCCTGAGTGCGCGCGTAGTGTTCTTGAAGTATAGTTTCCAATTCTTACAGACTGTTGACGCATTCATAAATAAGTTTCTATATATTTTAAAACTCCTTCGCTTATACCTTATCTCTCAAGCTTAAAAAAGTAACTTACGGTGGGAAACCTTATCGACAGCTTTCCTGAAATCCACAAAAATTACATCAGTCTGCATGTGGGCATTCACGTTCCTATGGAACCTGTGGAGCGTTTCCGCTAACTGTGCGACCGTTGAAAGACCATACCGAAACTCGTGTTGGTCAGAACAAAGTAACCTGGTAGATTCAAGAAAAATAAGCATGTGTTGTGCCACTACATGTCCTAGAGCTCTACAGCAAACCGACGTCAAGGCAACGTGTCGGTAATTGTTTACTAATGCGTAGTTACCATATCGAAAACTCGGTATGACAATTGCATTGCGCCAGTCCTGTGGGAGTGATCGCGTCTTAACCGATTTTACAAATAATGTTTCTGAATGAAACGAAACTCATACGGCGTATCTTTTTAGAAACTCTGTTGGTAGTTACCACTTTCTTTCTTCGCGTCTAGCTCAAGCAGTACCTGAAACACACCTTCATGGTTGATAATAAAGGGCTCCATTGCGGTTGTTACGTTGGTACTGACAATTGCCTCAATCTTATCTTCCTAGGCTATTTTGAAAACCGACTGAAAGAAATGATTAAAAGTATATCGCCCAAGTCTTCAACTTTTGTGAGATTACGCCCCTGATGATCAATGGCTCAATTACTTCCTTTCTTTCACTGAAGTAACACCAGAATTTGCATGGCAAACTTCTAAGGAAGTTAAGCGTTTGACCAAAAACTTCTTTTCTGAATTCCTCAAGGCTTGTTTCAAGTTGACCTTTACAGCTGCCACTACCATCGCTCTATCTTTCCTTTTTCTTAGTCTTTTAATTTACTGTTTCGTATGAATATATCTGCGCGTTATCCAAAGATTTCGTTTAGGCGTTTTCCTAAAGCGAGTATAGGAACATACCGCTCAACGCAAGTCACGACGTTGCTTCTAAATCTCTGCCACAATTGTGCTACTGATTTGAAGCCAGATGCTCGCTCGAAGTCATAAAACTGCTGTTCTAAAAACTCTAAGATGAAAGTGTCATCGGCCTTTTTAGAGCATTTTACTTTTACCGGAAGGAACGGTTTCTTTAAACTGCATGTACTTGCCTTTATGACCAGGAAAAACAGTTAGTACTTAGATACGCCATCTGAAGTGTCTGTAGAACGTAGTCTGTTATATTTTGCGACAAGAATACGAGGTATATTATTGACTTCGACCAACCTGTATCCCTAGATGACTCACGCACAATTTCTTCTAGGCCAAGGTAGAAATTAATTTCAGGATGTTTTTCAGAACTAATTGTTTCAGTCTCACTAGGCATATTACTTTGCTGGTGTATGCATGGTTAGCTGAGGTCTCCGGCCATTGACAACCTCGTGTTCCTGTTAACAAGGTCACTCAAAAAATCACTTAGCGATCGCTATCTAGAAACTGAGCCGTAGATGCAGAAGGTGTGTATACTGAGCCACTAGTGTACACTATATTATTGAAAGGAATCTTACATCATTCAGTTTCACAAACATAACATTCAATGATGGCAGCTAGTATGGAGCTTTTAACAATGATAGCAGCGCCACCACCTAGCGCGTCTTTGTCTCATTTGAAAAGTTTATACCCTGGAGGAACAACGCAATCACTGCGTATTTTATCACGCAATTATGTTTATGTCACTGATACAACACGGGGACTATGTGCCATTACAGATATTCTGATTCCGTAACTTTATTGACCATGCTACGAGTATTTTGGACAAGAATTGTTAGGTATGAGTGAGATTAGTTTTTTTTAACTACCAGCAGAGCCGTCCGAGTCAAATAAGTCCTGTTCGTCATGCACACTCGCCGCTGGCGTCGCTTTAACTTTGTTATCCTTCTTGTCACTCCGGTACAGAAAAAGACGGCATTCATTTTTTTTTGATAATCCCAGAAAAATATGCGTCCGTTTACCTTCCTTTTATCGTGCACTAGTGAGACTGTCGCCCCTTTATCTCGGTCTATGATTGTGAAATGTGCAATAAACTACAATCTTTTGAGTCTGATATTCCTCTTTAGTCGAAGCACTTATGAAGAGAAAAATAACGAACGTGGGAAAATGAACGTGGGGAGTAACGAATCAAATTTAGTCTTAAAGCTTTCTTGCGTGACCATATATGCTTTCCCTGGAAGGTTTGAACGTGTAAAACCAAGGCCCAATCCCAAGGACAGATTAAGTGTTCCCTGTGCCCACGGCATTACGAACACTTACAAAGTCCAGCCATTGAACTTCAAACATTATATATCGCCGTGTATACTTGTGTTTATAAGACCCACCTGTATTGTTTAAGTAGTAGGATGCATTCGACTGTCAAGAAGCGGTAGTTTTCTCGAAACCTTCAATTTTAACAGAGCCCATGGCTATAGGAAACTTTTGATTTTCCTCCGAGTTATGGCTATATCTTCCGCAGGGCCCAAACATATGCTTTCGGTGAGAAATGTAGTTAACACTGAGGAATATTGAGGCTAATATGTCTAGCAGAAATAAAAGTCAGTAACTCGTTAGCAATGGTAACTAAATTATGAAACATGAAGGGCTTGCAAGGCAAAGATCTTAAATAATTTGCTCCTAGTCTGGATGTTCCTAATTCACTCCTTCATTGAATAAACTCATTTGTAGAGAGAAGATTCACATCTTTTAGCACACGTCGTCATTGACGGGCGAGCATGTTTTGATCAGAGGCCTTTTTCATTTCTCCTAAATATTAGCTGGAATCCCCTGCCACCCGGCGGCACTCAGAATGAGACCTGAAAAATCTGTTTGGTTTATCAACTTCGTAGTTGAGTAATAAATTCCGTAAGGACTCTACATATCTGCTTGTAGCGTTGCAGTAAGCCTAATATAACACCTATATAGACCTAATATCCGGCCAACAAAGTATGTTTGGTTTTCTGCCGAATAAAATTGCTCTTTTGTATCTCTCAAGAATTACTGTATGATTGCTCTTCTACACTCTTAATCTTGTTCCACATTGGTTCCACATAAAGCAGCCCTTAATCGGAACAGACGGAGCTGTTATGTGGATGAGAGTGGTCTTGCGAAGGTAATCTGGAACAGCAGCTCTTTTTATCTTTAGGTTTTGTTTAAGTGGAACCCGACATATGCCATCGAGCCCAGCCATTCGTTCCGGTTACCAAGTGGCGTGCTTTTATGGTTGTTCTACTCACAGTGGCAAAGCGATGCCGTATCTGCATCGCATGTTCGAGATAGCATAAAAAACCAGTTTATACAGCTTAGGTGCGTCGGGGAGGAGGTCCTTCCGTTTAATCGTTTCCTTGATTTCGAAATGTGCAACGGAAGAAAGCACGCTCAACGCAGGGCTAGCATTCGCGAAATAACGATCGCAGAACATCCACGTCTCTTGGCAGCGGACCTTCCTGCAAGCTTAAGAAAGCACGTCCGTGCATTCGCACCAACACTCCCTTCACTGGAGAGCGTTGCGGTGGTTATGGAGTTGACAAGTGCTTCATAGGCTGAGAGGCAGCGTGCGCCTTCTTCTTCGCTCGTGAACGTGCGTGCTTTTCCCCGAGCTTTGTTTGTGTCTCTAGATGGTTCTGGAGGCTCCGGGACCCTCGTTAACAAGCTTGCTATTGAAGCCTCGGACTATTATTTCTGCGCTCGCTTCCCAGAGGTGAGTGACGAGCATTTATACTGCTTATGCATTAACGGTACAGCCGAGGCAGTCTTTGCGACATTTTTATCACTTGTTTTGAATTCTGTCTTTGTTGTGTAGCATGAATGTTTATGTGACCGCAACCAAACGAAGAGAGTTTGGGTGTGCATGAACTAGCAAGATGAATACGGAAGCATCTGTCAGCAGCATAGTTAGTGTGCCTGAAAGAGCGGTTATGTAAATTCCATCAAGAAATTATAGACGTAATGATTTGCTCGCAACGAAAATGGCACTGTACCAGTTTGATGTGCTTATCTGTAGACTTGGTTAATTGAGATTTATTGTGTAAAACACTGACTTTTATGGGAATAATATTGGTCGCTTGCTCGTCTGGCCTGCGTGAGTGTGTTAGGACAATTCACGATGACCTTTCAATAGCATTGTTTGCACGACTGGCTTGTTTCGACAGCCTTTCCAGTGTACGACGAACTAGTTTGCAGTTCGCACATAGCGAAGTCACCTTATGTTTCCGCAATTTAACGTCTGTGACAAGTGGGTGTTGTTCAGAGTGGTTTTATGTGTGTTGTGGGTAATCACTGTTTTGCGCAGTGTCATGTCGTGTAATGTATATTCTTCAAAAAACATTCGCACTGACTTATTTTAATAATCACTTTTATATTGAGCCTTTTTTGACACCATTAGATTTTTTATGTCAAGTATACGGAGCATTCCTATGCGAATATGTGATGCTTCTGTACTTTAACGTAATAATAAACAAGCAGTGATGATACCGACTAGAGTTCTCATTTCTTTCCCAGTGAGTAGCTTCGAGATGGACAAACCGCTTGTTATTGGACACCTTGATAATAAACCGCAGCGTGATTTTACCATATAAAAAAAGGCTCTTTATCGGCTGTTTCTTCACGCACATCGAAAAAGTCCCACATTGATTTTTCGAAGGTAAGTAGAATGACTTAGTTTTCATTTCTTCTCTACTTCGAAATTATTGTATAGCTTTACATCCATTTGAGCGCGTGTGTCTGCGTGTGCATGCATGTGTGTGTGCGTAGGTGTGCTCGCTCGTGTGTGTGGGGCGGGTGTGGCTTGAGGGCATAAGTGTGTGTGTGTGTGTTTGTGTGTGTGTGTGTGTGTGCGTGTGTGCACGTGCGTGTGCGTGTGCTTATGCGCGTGCGTGTGCGTGTGTGGGTGTGAAAGTGTGTGTGGGTGGTGTGGGTGGGTGGGTGGGTACGGAGAGTTTTAATCTGCATGTGTATTTAAACATATATTATGCGCTCTATTACGTTCCAGCTAATTGGAGCTGCAAAGGCAAGAAAACGACAAAAAAGGTACCTCAAATGTTTTAAACACTCCCTTACAAGCTTGAATGAGTAAGCGCATTTTAGCTGTTTTAACACCTAATTGTTGAAACATTTTTCTCCCATTTGCTTGAAGATATAGAATACTGACCGAAATCGTCATATCTTGATGTCACTCATGCAAACAAGTCTTCCGGCGTCAAAGGGTTGTGGCGAAGGCTCCATAAACGGCCAAGTGAATGCCATAGGAACACAGTTCCTGACCCAAGCTCCGGCAACAGAACCAACTACTACTACAATGAGCTGCACAGGTCAGGTATCAGCATAAGCACTGATGTTTCAAGATACTAATTCCGTAGTTTTGCTAAGTATGTCAAATGATAGCATCCAGTTGGCATCACTAAAAGTAGAACTGTACTATTAGTACCATCTTGACGAACAGCTTACGTCAAGTGACAATTTCTCTTTCTTGCACATGTTTTTCTGAGTTAACAATTGACACTTCGCACGTGTGTGAGATTAATAACTGATAAAACCTAATAATGCTTGTGAGTACCTGTATTACTTGTTTCTTTATCTGGATCTTCAGTTTATTCCTAATGTATTGATGTTGTTGGTACACAAATTTCATTCCGTATGGCTATGCACTATGGCTTATTCTTTTGTGTGTTGTTTGGGATGACCTTGTATTATCTATATACATTGTACTTGTTTTCACGTAACCATGTGCGAGAAAACGTTCGGTAAAATAAATTGTTCAAAATATTTTTCTTCTTTGTTTTACTGCCAGGCGAAAGGGCAGGCGGCTTTCTTAGCATTAGTGTTTTTCTGTGAGTAGCATATTGCCTCCAGATCATGCACACACAAAGCAATAGCAACAGCTGTAGCAGTTTTATATTCACACTTGTATTGTAGGTTGAGGTTTTGTATGATGTAGGATATTGTGGGTATGCATCTAAGCCAAATTATAAGAACGAAGAAGCAAATTCAAATGCTGTAGCTTTACTACGGTCATTTTCATAATTTCCCGGGTTATTGATTGGTGCTACTTGGCCCTGTCTGACATCTCGGTTGTTTTCAGATTCACCTAAATAATCTAAATTACCATTTAATGTTCAATGAATATATGAATGGCTGACTTTTAGTTATCTCGACTCGTGCTTGTGTAACTACTATGGTTACTGTAACTGATATCTGGCATAACTCAGCCGATATGACAAATCAGTAGGACAACTCAACATTAAATTTCTGACATATCTGTTGTGTACCCCAACATATAACTGAGTTGTTATTCAGTACAGTATGTTAAATACATGGGCAGACATGTTTTGGTGAAGCATAAATATTGGCGTGTTGACGATGACATACCTGGTGTTGACGATGACATACCTGAGGAATAATTCAGCAAACCATTTTTTTTCAATGTTATCACATTATACTAAGAAATGACTCCCATTTCGTTCGTTTATGTATGCAGCAAATATATGAAAAAATTGAATGCGCACTTGCCTCATTTATGTATCATGCCTGTTTACCTATGCCAGAAATACGGGTGACGCTATGCATGGTGTGTATAAATTCCCTAGAATGTGTGAATTCCCTGCACGCTACTCACAACGAAATCACACAAATGGCATAAGTATTACGAAGCCCATTATTATAGTGTTGTTGGTGGTAAATGTTTCAAGACCATATTGACGCCATAAAATACGTAAAAACACATTATGCACATCACCAGGTTTGAGGGGTGTGCCTTTGGACGCTCCAGAAACAGAGGCGATGACCGTCTGCGCTGAAAAACGGGGTAATCCTTGAATCCCAGTTGAAGCAGCATGTCTAGTTTCCAACATATTAGCGACACTGATGCGTTTACAAGCTAGCACGTGCACCATAAGAGGACGAACGCGATCATCTTCATCCTTCTGGCAAATACCCTCTACAGGAAGTAGGTCACGAATTCGATAGTGTTATATATTACCACATTAGCGAACATCAAGTCTAGCAAATATTCATTGGTAAGAACTTTTTTAAATACACCGCCGATCCTTCACAAACCTAACGCTGCGGCCTTCACGATCAGCTCCGACAATGCATTGCCAGCGGAGCTAATCGCAGATGCCATAGTTTACGTCGACTGCGATGGCTTATTTACAAGAGGCGAGCAGTGAGTGCCAATTTGCTTTGAAATGGATTGGCTGTAACATCTAAAGAAGCACTAAAGTGGAACAATGGCATAATTTAGAATGGGAAGCTGCAATCTGAGAACTGTAATGTCATATGTTTCACTATCATTAGCCCATATTAGCGGATAAAAACAAGGTGGGAGCATCATTTCTTGAACTTTTCGCCAGTATCTGCGCGCTGAACGCAAGACTTTTCAAGACAAATTTTTAATATTTTCTTCGTATTGCCACGATGAAATGTTTGGGAACTTCGTATGCTGAATCTATGGCTCTCACTTCATTTTTATTGATTAGAAGTTACGTAGGACACTGTAGACAACTTTAAAATTTGTTGCGTCATGGTGTTTTGTGCTGGAATCTCAAGGTGCCCTCACCATCTGCATTACCTTTCGGACATTTTCTTGCTTAATAAGAGTCGTGTCACGGAAATAGTGGTGTTTTCGGAACTGTGACCTTATACTATTCTATTGCACAAAAAAAAGTTTTGTTCTTTAGTGTTCTTTCGAGCAGGAAACTTCAAAACATGTAGAAAGCTTGATCCAATGGCGACAGGCTGGAAGCAACAGTAGAGCTGGAGTTCGACCAAGCTAAGTTTTTCAGCCACTTGGAGGTTTTTTATTATAAATCCTGAGTATTGCTACCCAAGACTTAGCTATTTGGCTGTAGTTCTCTAGTTTTCGTTGATTATTCACAATGCACAGGTACTACGTGACCGGTTGCCGCCAGTGCTGGAACCAATAACGTGATATTGCTCTTTAGTCGCGTGTCTGGTTTCATCCTGCTGTCGCTTGATTTAAGTCAAGTGAGTTGCTGTTACGTTTTTTTGGCAGCGAGGCGTAATGTGACTAGCTGTTACGTGAAGTTATTTTAGTCACGTCACTTGTTACTTCATTTTACGCAATTTCAGGTACGTGACTAGATATTTAATGATATAATTTACGTTGTTTTGGGAAAGGACATGTCTCGTGACAAGCTATAGTGTTATGTGGCGTGATTCTAGACACGTCCCTACAGTTACGCGATTTCACACGATTTAGGTTTTTACGCATTACTTTGATTTGAGGCACGTGACTGATTGTCACAAACGTTATGTAATTTTTAGTTTTGTGAATAGACATTTCGTCATCAACCACACCTTCATTATCATCATCATCATCATCAGCCTGACTACGTCCACTGCAGGACATGGGCCTCTCCCATGTTCCGCCAGTTAACCCGGTCCTGCGCTTGCTGCTGCCAATATATACCCGCAAACTTCTTAATCTCATCTGCACACCTAACCTTCTGTCTCCCACTAACCCACTTGCATTCTCTGGGAATCCAGTTAGTTACCTTTAATGACCATTTTATACCATAAATATAACCTGACGCTGCATGGTTATAGTTATGCGACTAGCTGTGACGGTATATTTTGTGATATTAGTCATGTGGCTAAACGTTACGTAATGTCACTCAATAACGGTCAAGGAACTAGTTCGATGCAATCTTACATTTCTTTTATTCACATGACTTCGTTCCGTGGTTTCGGACAGGGCTTCCTACTGATTTATATTGATCATTGCTTCAGTAAAAACGCGTATGGCTTAAGGAAGGCGAAGACAACGAAGACGCGTGCTGACACCCGAGAATGCCATGACGCGGGTTGCCATTTCTATGTCACTTCATGTCTTTATTCGGTCCTCGTCCTCTTTGTACCATTGTAGTTTTCCTTCTTGTAGTTGCAGAACTATGCATGATCTTTAGTCACGCAACAGACTCATTCATCACATTTCTTGTATTCGAAGCTGGACAAATCGGTGCACTAGTTGCGGAAGCGAAGCATGACCTCATGCTTCGGTTCCGCAACTAGTGCACCGATTTGTTCAGTTTCGAATACAACAAATGTGAAGGTGGAGAGAACGAAGCGATTCCCTACCACTTCGTGGTGAAGATGATTGCTGTTGTCAATACTAGCCACAACAAAAATCTTAGACAGATGTGCTCTTAAATTTTCAGCCAAGATTTCAGCTGAGAAGCAATATTGCATTTGCAAAAATGCCCCTTGCTGTCCTCCAGAGTGTAGTGCTGGATATTGCTCACAAGACCTTGGAGAGACCAATTCCCTCTAGTCGAGCCCACTGCCTTGTCAAGATCAGAAGAATGGAGTAAGATTGCTGCATTCTCCATAACGAGCTTAATGAACGTAATTTGGCGTCATAATCAACCTATAGACAACAAAATTAGTCATCGCGGTGCTGGCCATTCAGGAAGAATATCTTTGGAGATTCGACCCGAGCGCAGTTTGAAACCTCAGCCATCCCCCATTTCGCTTGCGTGGAGCCGAACATGACTGCATAATGCTTTACCCTCTGTCTTGCTTCTTTCCGTCGTCCTCACTTCCATTTCATGCCCTCTTGCTTTTCGCCGCTATACTTCACATCGTTTTGCTTGCATAACAGCATACATTATACTGTGATTTGTCATCTTTTTCCTCCTTTCTATGACTATGTTATACAGTTATTTTTCATGCGGGACGCGCAGTGGCGACACAAAAAGACAGCACGTTGTAAACCTCCTCTTTTTTTACCTCATGTCCTCTTTTCTTTTCTCTCTTCATGCTGACGTCGGCCTTCCATGGTCACAACTCTCTCTTACGAACCTCGCTACGCGTGGCAGTTATACATGATGAAATCGCTGCGTCAGCATGTCAGCCCTGCACAATGTAGGACCAGCTGATGATGATGATGATGATTCTTAACACTCTGGCGCACAACCACAAATGGGGATCGGCCAAGAACCGGGCGGCAGGGTCTTAACTAAAAGGCTAATGGTTTTTCAAAGAAAACGTATTTTTGGGCTAAAAATTGTAAAAAAGGAGCCGAAAATCAAAAAGGAGTATATCTGAGCACGGAGCGATGCAGGCTATCAGATGCGATTTGAGACAGAGGTAATCGTGGGTCTAAAATGATTATATATATATATATATATATATATATATATATATATATATATATATATATATATATATATATATATATATATATATATATATATATACTAGCGCGTCTGCAGACTTCGTTGTCGTCGCTGCGTCAGAAGACAAGATTGCGACACTGGTTATGCGAGTATCGGAGGAAGCTATACGAGACTACGATGGCACACGGTAGCCTGAGTCATTAGGGAGCTCCGCACTTTCAAAAATAAAGATGCGGCAGCCGTTTTTTTTTTCTATTTTTTATTTTATATGTTTAATTCTCCCTGTCGCTCTTTTTTCTCTATATTTTCTTTCTGTCTTTAGACCTTTATTGCTCGAACACTCGCCCAAACCATCCCCATACTATGCTTCCCGTGGGTACCTGTTTTCTTAACACTCCTTGAAAATCAAGTAGCTAGGACACTCACCTTTCAACTCTGATTACGATGCTTCTAGCGTTGTCTCGCCGTGCAATTTTATCTCGTTTTGCTTACTGCTTCTTTTCCTAATCACTTATCATGTTTCATTGTTTTCTTCCTTCTCTGCTCTTTTTCATCTAAGATTCTCTAGAGACATTCGCCTGTATTTCCTTTCCTGGCTTCGGGCCTCAGCCCTCACCATCTTACAAATATTTAGTTCTGCAACTAAGGCTACCGCGAACTGCCACGCTGCTTCCCATCACTCTCCTTGAGAATCACGAGAATACCCACTACAAAAATGTGGGTATTCTCGTGGATCATACACGTCCCGATACTCATCGTGCATACCCGTCCAGGTTCTTGCGAACTAGCTTAAAATGCGTAAGATTGCCTGTGTTACGATTTTACTTGCTTCGTAAAAACACAGAGAAATAACATTTATTTGTACATCCTGCGTGTTGGAAGTCCCCGGCCTCGAAGGACGCGGATGGTCCCTATCTTAAGATTACGGCTATTATTGCTTCCTAAATTGTCACGTTTGCTCACCTTCACTGTAACCGGAGAGGCGGGAGAGAGTGCAGACTGGCTTCTATCAAGTGACTAGGTAGGTGGTCTTTCGAAGGAAGGAATAACAGCCACAGCTGGTGGCATCTATCAGTCACAATGACATGATTGCTTCGTCTAGAAAAATGGGGCCGTAGGCATGGAACCTTGCTGGCGTTTAAAGGGCTCGTAGTTATTTGAGGATCAACGTCACTAAGAGAGGCTGGCGTTGAATTTTTTTTCCTTTTTCAATTTATTAGTTCACGCGATAGCATTACAGATGCCGGTGATGGCAGGACACTATGTACGATCAACTCCAATAAAATCCAATAAACCTGCTCAAACTGAGGTTCAAACAACGCTGGCAAAAAGTGCGCTAGCAAAAACACTTTATAGGCTGTAACAAATCGTTCGATGGAGCAATGATGCTGTGAAAACAATGCACAAATTTTTCTAAACGTGAGCATATCACGTCACCAAGCCATCAGTCTAGAGCCAATAGCAATGTATTAGCGAAACTATTCACGCATGTATCAACGTTGTTTTCATCACAGTTATTCTTTATATCAGTCCCAAAAAGAAACGTTTATGCAAACTCAAGGTATTCTGCATAGCTCTATGGTTTCCCTAGATGCATGGCATCTATGGTTTCAATTTGGAGTCGACAATATCTATAAAGGCTGGTACAATTGTGGTATATATATATAAATAACAAAGCCTGTAGTATACCGCAGTTGGCAGGGCAAATTTTGTACCGGAGTAATGTAGCAGGAAGCTCTTCCTTGGCTTTGTTACGTCTGAAGAAAGAAATGGGAAAGTATGTTGGTTAAAACCCTTGCAATAGCATTCACTTCGCCCGCAGCCATGTCGGTGGTCCACACAAAGACTGATTTTGAGAAATTCTCCAGCCATTAGAGCTTACTCATTTTCATGACCTCAATGACTTTTCCAGTTTATTTTGCCATATAGCGGCCCATCTTCGACGCTCGTGAACTACCAAAAAGCACACTTTTCATCCGGATTCATCGCGGTCCCTGCATCACAGCCAAACGCCTGGGAAAATGCAGGCATATTCTTCAGTGGAACTATACACCGTGACCGGTATGGTGCTTGGTGTTTCCCTGGACTGGCGTGCTTGGAGCACCATCCTACGCAATAGTTGATGAAGAACAGTTGGTCAGATGACGCAATAAAGCCGGCAAGTTTAACCCTCTTATCTTCTTCGGGCAGTGAGTCATAGGCTGCAAAAGCAATCTTGATTCCCTCAAGGTCAGCAAGGTTCTCGGAGTCCAGGCTGTCATTCAAAACTTCACGTTGGGTGACTGAAGAAAGCTGCAAGAACAGTCGCTTTGTGTATTAGGTTCATCTTATGAACGCTGCTTGGAATACAACTAAGACATGTATACACTTGCCATGATCAAGGTTATTTCTAGAACTAAACGCGCCTTAATTCTGCATTCCTTTTTAAGGTGAAGGGGACAAATCTGTCAGGTACGCAAATACGTTACCACAAACGCAAGTGCGCATTTGTGCAGTGAGACTATGTTGAAGCGTCATTTTCTATTCCCTTCCTGGATGCTATTTTCTACAAAATTTATCCCGAAGTTACAAGTAAGAGGTGTGTCTGGATACAAGTGTCCGGTTACCTTTAAATACGATCAGCTCGGATGAAATAAGGAACAATCAATGGAGCTCACAATCCCGCTCAAAAGGCAGCTTCGAAGACACATACACCAGTGTTCGCATACCGCAAACCTTCTGACTCAGCCGACCACACAAATTACAAACATGCGTCACCATGTCACGAAACGTAGAAGTATAATTGAGAAGGATATGCTCCTCTCATTGCAAATAGTCATAGTGAGCCAGCTCACCTTTCACTTTTCTATCGTAAATGCACATTTTCTCAAACCAAAAAGATTAACTATGGAGGAAGTTTAAAATGGTTATCGCTTTGCTTCCACAGGCATCTACGCAGCACTTTCATCAACGCGGTTCCGCTGCATAAGCGAACTGGTGCAGTAGGAAATCCACCGACACCTAAACGCTCTGCCATTCTTTCTCGTCTTGAATTGTGCATTCTTGGAAAGATTACTCAGGTACTACGATATGAACTGGCGCCTTCTTTTTCCACCCCAACTAAGTTGGCTCCGATTACACGCAACATGAAAACACACAGCCATGCCGGTCGTCGACATGCCCGAGTTCTGGCAAAGCCAAATGTCTTGTCGATGACACTACAAGTGTCGTAGTCCTCTGTGCGGAAGTGGCATGCCAACGAAAGTTGTCATACATGTGTTTCTCTGTGACAGATGACACAGAGGCTCTTTTGGCGTCTGCTACACTTCGAAAGACTGACAGTCATTCGGCAAGTGACGTTGCTGTCACTTTGTCTATTGCCAACGCTAGGACATTGTCCCATGACGTTACTGTAACAGTAGTAAATGGCTCAAGGTTGCATGCTTCGCTATCCCTGAAAGTTGCGGCTACACAAATTAGGGGTATCTTGTTTTCTGTGTAGCCTTCCGCATTACTTAAAGTGCCTCTCATCTGCACATCTAGACCTGCCTCTTTCTGTAGATATGACCCCGTTCATGCGGTTGCCCTAGGTCTGACCGCAAGGGCACTATAGGAAGAAGTATCCTACCCATATGGCGTACCGAGAAAGAGAAAAAGAAAAACCGTATTCATGTATGCCTCATTGTTCGCATTTTCGAAGAACGAGTCATTTTGCTATGCCCACACCGCGTGCCCGCTACAAAAGCCGATGCTGCTCCGGTGGCTCTGAGAGGTCAGATCATCATGCCAGGAGGAATACGAGGTTGGAAGAAAAGGACGGTATACCGGTGGTATGGACATTTCTAGTAGCTGCAATAAAGTGTGGCTGCGCTCTAGATAAGAGAAGTATGAGGATATTGTGTAGGGTGGAAGAGATGGAGCACTTAAAGGCAGATACATGAATTAGTCTCAATCAGACACCAGGCAAAGCATGATCTCGATTGAATACGTTGTTTTCACGCGGTGTTCTGACGGTCGCAGCAAGTCATTTGTGTGTAGGTGGGAAGTACATACAACTTGGTTGATTATTATGTGGGACTTAGCGTCGCAAAACTACCATATCATTAAGAGAGACTCCTAGGGGGTGCTCAAGGAATTTTGACCACCTGGGGTATTTAACGTGCACCCAAATCTAAACACACAGGCCTACAGCAATTTCGCCTTCATTAAAAACCAGCCGCCACAGCCGGAATCTGATCCCGCGACCTGCTAATTAGCAGCCGAGTACAATAGCCCCTAGACAACAATGGCAGAACAGCACACACGGCTTTCTTTGTAATGTTGAAGTGTGCGCCGTCACGGTGCTCAAGTGGCTAAGGTACTCGGCTGCGTACCCGCAGATCGCGGGATCGAATACTGGCGGTGGCGGCTGCATTTTTGATGGAGGCGAAAATGCTTGAGCCACGTGGGCGCAGATTTGGGTTCAAGTTAAGAACCTCAGGTGATTAATACCCCTGGAATACAATGGCAGAACAGCACACACGGCTTTCTTTGTAATGTTGAAGCGTGCGCCGTCACGGTGGTCAAGTGGCTAAGGTACTCGGCTGCTGACCCGCAGGTCACGGGATCGAATACTGGCAGTGGCGGCTGCATTTTTTATTGAGGCGAAAATGCTTGAGCCACGTGGGCACAGATTTGGGTGCAAGTTAAAAAACCTCAGGTGATTAAAGTTTCTGGAGTAGCCCACTACGGCGTGTCTCATAATCATATGGTGGTTTTGGGACGTTGAACCCCACATATCAATTAAATAAGTGTTGAAGCGTGTCAGTTTGGACGTTCTGTTGGTGCACCACTTGAGTTGGACAGCTGTCTCGATGGCGTCCTGTTTGTAAGCATTCGATATGCTGCATTCATACTAAGCTGCTACACGACGGTGTACTACACAACATGCCGTTGTACATATTCTTGTTATTGTTCACTGCGCAAAGGAGATGGTGCTGTTTGGTGGCAACTGCATACTAACCAACGCATTTGGCTCGACCTACTAAATATTCTTTATCCAACAGTAAACCACTCTTACTGACTCTCTTTTCAACCTGTACCAACAGTGTACCACCTCTTGAGGTGGTGCCACGACCCACAGGAAGTTCTAATGACAATCAACGCATAAAAAGCAAGAAAAAACACGATGAAGTGCACGGCAGAAGCCCTTCACTAACCCAGTGGTCTTTTCATCCCTTGTTGCGGTGAGCCAACAACGGGCACGTGTTGCTTCCTGGCGCGTAAAGCCTCCGCTGTGCCCACGAGACCTACAAGCTATATATATTGCTTGAGCCATCGCCTAGCCATGCAAGGACGATGTGCCGTTTGCTGCCGTCGTAGTTGTTGCGCCAAAGCAGGCACTTTTGTAAGTGCCTTCGCGTTTGCTGTGGTAATATTGGTAACACACGTGGACAACGGCGTCCATTTTTCGAACGGACTAGGACAACAAGCAGCGCTTGTGTCGTGCACTTTTTTGTGTATTCGTGCGCTTATTGTGATGAGTATGCTCTAACTAGCCAAGTTTGCTATACTTTACCACACTACGTTCATTTTATTGGCAACCTCACGCTCCCTCTGGAAGTATGCGCGTTCAGTTTACGCCGGTAGGGGCAGCAGCAACAGGTCCAGTGGACTTGCAGTCTCGCACAAGGCAACAAAGCCCTGTACTCATGGTTCTACACAATGAACATTTTCTGCACATTCCTAAATATAGATGTATTATCTCTCTATCGGCAATAAATAAAATAAATCTTTTTATACACTGCTGAAAACTTTCTGAAGCTCTCACACCGAAAAGCCTCCGTAAGTCGAGTCACAATGCTCCAGTACGCACCCTGGCCAATTAACCGTGTTTACAAGCATTGAAAATTCAGGTGATCTTCGAGCTGCCTTGCAAGTGGCACTTCAGTTGGATGTGTGGCATCCGAAATCAACGGGGAAAAACGGAAAGGTCCGGCGCTGCCGAGCTCAATTAGTTTGAACGCGTTGGTAAGGTACCATGCGTAATTTATAACCATGGTTTGTGATGCTTGCGGTGTCTTGTCCTTGATCAGCAGTTTTCCATGCAGCAATATCCTGTTTCAACAACATTCCTTCATTTCAAGTTGGCACAATGAACTGCGTCTTGGTTATGAACATCTTGCTTGCCCAAATCGATGTGCTCCGGTGCTAATCCATCAATGAGCCTTCTAGTCGCGTGCTCGTTTTTTTTCTTTTTGATTAAGAAAATCCACTATATCAGAAAACAAACTCATGCCTACATCACCGAGTACTCGAGAAGCACTACGCCTCGGGAAGCAGCGGCCTTAAACACATTCACTATTAGTTAACAAGTCACAAGAATGGTGTGGATTGTGCAGCAAATTATCAAATTCGATTGGCGCCACTGTTATGAAGAGTCGTGTGTTATCAGGTAATAAAGCAAAACTATTTTCATTTATTTTTTTATATTGAAGAAAATTGAAAATAGTTAGCAAGTTATTAACTGAATGAATAATCTATTGTTTGATGAGAAATCTTGTGGATCCAAAGCAACTTACAAGTAGCTTGATTGAGGCACGGATGCCCATTGCACCATGTGCACCATGTCATTAGTACTCTGACTTCTTTTTCGTCATCCCTCGCGGCAGAAGAACAACCATCACAGCAGAACCTGTTTACCCTTTCTTTTTTTCTTTTTCACTTGATTGATTGATATGTGGGGTTTAACATCCCAAAACCACTATATGATTATGAGAGACGCCGTAGTGGAGGGCTCCGGAAATTTAGACCACCTGGGGTTCTTTAACGTGCACCCAAATCTGAGCACACGGGCCTACAACATTTCCGCCTCCATCAGAAATGTAGCCGTCGCAGCCGGGATTCTATCCCGCGACCTGTGGGTCAGCAGCCGAGTGCCTTAGCCACTAAACCACCGCGGTAAAATAAAGATTTATACTTGCTGTACGTGTTCTTTACTTAATGTTTTTTCGCCGCATTTGGAAAGCTCAGCGGCCCAATGCGTAATGCCGCGAAACCGGGATCTTTATGGACACCAACATCATTGATGTTTGGAGCCGAGACACTCTATAAGACGGTGCCTGTCGTCTTCGAGATACCTCGACTTTTTGTGGCAGAATGAAATGACAATTTACACAACACCATAGCCTACGTTCTCAATTGCATTTTCCAGTATCCCAGGTGGACGACCACTTGCGAAGAAAGTTAGCCGTCACGGAAGGTGCTGTAAGTTAATTACTCCTGTATCGAATAAGCTGATGTTATGGACAAATAGAGCAAGTAGATGCGGAAATAATGAAAAAGTCGTACGTCCAATGACTCGTTGGACAGCGAGACGTTAGACGCTGGTAATTTCCTTGATAGGGTTGTTAATCTCACAACGTAAATGAGAGTCAAGATGAATGAATGGCTGGTGCATTCAGCGCCACGCCCTACACACGTCCACCCGTTATCATCTGGCAAAAGGAATCTCCACTAATTAGAACATCACAAATCTGACGGCAACACCAGAATACGGCTGCCAGTGTGGACGCAGCTTACATTAGCAGTCCCCAGAAACAGCAGCTTAAGCACAGCTAACAAGTTCATCTGCTTGAACAGTTTGTTTGCCGGGTTGGGCGCGTCGGTCATACCGGTATTACAAGCTACCAGATAGCGCTATAAAAACATTAATGAAACTTTAAAAAGCGTGTTGCAGAAGAACAAATAATTGTTCAGGATAATCTGCAAGACTTTATTGAATTTAAAGCTGGTGTCATTGTCAGGAGACGTTCGACAGCCAAGGCAACTTCACAAGGGACAAGTTCACATTCGAAGCCTTAAGGCGCTTGGCGCGAACTCGACAACCTATTTCTCCACGCTTCGGAAAATCTTTTCAAGTGTTCTACCGAAGGATATGGTACTGGGAATGCTCGAGATCATCAGCTGTAGCTTTTTTCCTTCCACAAGGCAATTGTGGATGGACCCGTGAGATGATTCCACAAAATAACTATCTTCCAATGCATCTGTAATAACTTGTTCGAATGCTGTTGCTGAAAACAAGCGTACAGAAAACTCGTCGCACCCCAGACAAAGAAGGACTAAAATGCAACCATCGACGTGACCTTTCCACGACCGCTGCTCTACTAAACTCCACAACAGTGCCTGTTCTGCTGGTCTGCAAAGCATTCTCCCGAAGTCTGTTGAAGAGGTTATCAGTCTCTCAATCAACTTGGAGGTGTCATTGAAGAAGCACGATGCTTTCGCTGCCTAAAACAGGACCACATTGAGAAAAATTGCAGAAGCCGGGTAAAAAGGAGGAAATGCGCAATGAGGCACGGAAGATTATTTTGCGCATTCGGCGACATCAAAAACAAAAAACATGATATCTGCATCGGTCACGCTAGTTTCCCCGCATGCAAGGTCGGCCCTAATAATACAGACTCTGACGGGCAGCGTATCGCGTTCGATATCATCCATGCACTACCAAGTCCCAATTCATGACGGAAGCCAGCGGAACTTCATTACGGCCGAAGACTTGGCAGTGAGCAATTAGAAGAGGAAACGTTGAGGGTCACTGTGTTTGGCGACGACAACAAATAGAAAATCATGAAGAAGGTACGTGTAACGATTCTGACTGCGAACCAGAAATTTCCAGTATAATAAATACGCTGGCGGTTCCATGGTGGCCACGATATGTACTGAATGCATTACAGCAGCAAAGAAAACGTTTTAGGAGAAGAAAACAAGATGCACTTGGATAAACACGATCTATCTCTAGAAAGCATAGAAGACAATTACATTGTGGTAATTATTGGGTCAGACTATTACTGGGATATAGTAACTTGTACCATGAAACCTGATTACGAAAAGCTGAAAGCTGTAAAGACAGAACTGGGATAGACTCTGCAAGGACCATTGTCTGTTGCCGGCCGATGTTATACAGTGGGCCAGTAATGCAGTCCGAGAATGAACGGTGAACGAGCAAGATATTTTGAAACTCTTTCTCCTTTCTCGGATCAAGAAAGCATTGGTATGAAAACCAAATATGAATGTTTGGTGGCTGTCGATTCAGTGTTGGCAAATTTTCAGAACATCAGCAAGAAACACAATTGATATAAAGCGGCGCTACTATAAAAGAAAAGGGTTGCTCAAAGTGAAAACTACGCAGTTGCACTCAAACATCTACACAATTTTGAAAAGATTTACAAGAACAGTGAGCTTTTAAAATGATACGAATAAACAATCTCGAAGCTGGCCGAAATTTAAATGCCAACGTATTTATGCAAGTGCTTCGCTTTCGACGCAACAAGTTAGCTAATAATGTCGATAATTAGTTCTTACAAGGTGGTGTGCGGAAACCCGACAGAGATTCGCTCCGCTTGTTTTGGTTGAAGACTACACCTCAAGTTTTGAGAATGACCACGCGGCCCCTTGTAGCTACTTCAAGTCTTTCCATATTGAGTTCTACCTTGAAGAACCACTTCAGGTTCAATGGAAGCTCTATCCCGTGACGGCCCAGTTATTGCAAATCACTATACATATGAACTATCTTCTCATCTGCGCCGACACCACTAAACAAGCCTTTCAAATGCATGAAGATATAATTAGGGTCTTCAATGAAGATTCCATGGCATTCGTATGTGGGCCTGCAACAAGCCCCTTGTACTTGCCACCTTCAAAAATTGTATCACTTCTGAAAATTACTTTGCTTACTTCCAGGACCCATGAAAGCCCTGACACTTCATTGAAACAAAACGACGGATACTTTTGGTAAGTGAATGCGCTTAGCAAAAGGCAGAACTGCACATCTTTTCGACGCAAACGAGTCAGCTTACAGGGCTGCAGCGTGCGTGCCTATGGTCGACTGAAGGGGTGAGGTCCGCCCTATAGCAATAATGGTGAAAACCCGAGTAGCGCCGTTTAGGACGGTCACTATGGCGAGGCTCGAACTTATGTTATTCTTGCTAGCAGCCCGCTTATATGCCTACATCATCAAGAACTGCAAACATGGTGTTGGTGAATGAGCAATTTCGTCCGACTCTCAAATTACGTGTTGTTGGATTTATAAGGAACCTGTTACGTGAAATGCATTTGTACAAAACAGGACACATGGAATCGGGAATTTGACAGAATATGGTCGATGAATATTTTGTCAAAAAAAGAGAAGACTCCGCATATTTACTCACCCTGTAGGCTTGCCTGTACAAAAACTAAGTACGTCAGAGTGATGGTGATATGGACATGGAGGGCTTTCCTGGTGCCGTACGTTCAGGCGTGAATTCGAACAAAAGCATGGTTTTGGAAACGGGAATATCGAGGAAGCCGAGATGGAGCCAGAAATCAATATCTCGCTGTTAACAAGACACCATCGGTGCTAGCGATGATTGATAACGAAAACATTCGCACCCTCACAAAAGTCTTGAGGGTAGGGCCATGGCCTTCCGTTGTCATAAAAAGATAAAGAAAAGTGACAGGTTTGAAGAATGGTCTGCTGAAGACGTCCAGCAGGTGGAGTGCTACTTAATTCGCGTGGAACAGAAGCTCTCTTAGGTAACGAAGGTAAATGCGTCACAAATGAGAACACGATTCCTTCCCAAAGTCCGCTTGTACAATTAAGACTGTTCCTCGACAACAAGGGGTTGCTTCGGTTAAAGGGACAAGCTCAGATGACCACCCACCGAAGAAAAAAAGCCACAACAATAGTAATTGTACTAATTTGTATTTTTTTCGCCGGGATTTGTGGTCTTGCCCTAAGTAATGTCACTATTGATGTCGATGTTGACGCACATACGTCAATAAGTCACCAAAAAAACGCCCGTAATCTTCAAAAACGAACATTCGTTTTCCTTTCTGAAAGTTTATTTAGTTTACAATGTTTCGTTTTCTTTTCTCCCTGTGGTATTTTTCTTTTTGCTGTATTTTTTCTTCTAACCTGCCTTTTGTCTAATGACCTCCTAATTTGTTTTTCATTGATTTAAGCCCGTTTTACACGTTCTGCGTGCCATAGAACTTTCAATCACTTTTGTTTTTGGTAACTTTGTCCCCACAATAATTGCACGTATGCACTTCCGCCAACGTGAGCAACGACGCCAAAGAGCAATCAAAGCTCTTGCTTGCGGCAAGCTCTTTTGACGGGTTTGACGGCGCTGCTTTCGTTTGCAGGTGGGATTGTAGGTACATGTATTTTAATTCAAAATTGGTGAGCCATGCTTATTAGCTGATAAAAAAATTGGCATGAGCCGCAATCTCTCATTAAAACGCTTATTTTGTTCCTAAACTTTTTTTGTGTTTTATCGTACATCGCCAGCAAAAAGTCTTGGCGCTCTTTTGCTAGACCAATATCTGCGAATCTAAGGCATGAGCTGGATGAAATCACCTCTCTTATTACATCACCCGTAATTTTCATCGTGCATCATAAAGGATTTTCGTCATGATGTTAATTACCACTTTTTTGTAACGCCCTTGGCATCGCGCGATAAATAAAGAAAAGTAATATATATTTCTGTTTCCGAAAACAGCGTGGTTGAATGCCAATCAGACTTGCACATATATGCCGCGTTTATCTCCTAACAAAATTAGTAATATTTATATTACATCAATAATGATAAATAATTACTTAAACTCCTGAGCTTAAGTTAGTACTGCAGTATTCCAGTGTTTTCGGAGCCGTATTGCCACTAGTGTTCCAAGTCGGCAAGCAGTGGCCAGGCAAAAAGGGCCAAGAAGACGAAGACAAGCAGTACTAGCTCTTCGATCACGCTGCATATTCACCTTTTACTGTCTTGCTCTCATTGTCTCTCTGGCTCCTAGTGTGTTAAAATAAATACGAAGTTTTCTTCGCCCATCTCTATTTCAATATTTAAGGTTGTTCTGCGCGAAATCGGGGGCACCCTACCTGCGCGCCTATTTTTGTAGAAAACAACACAAAAGGCACCAATACTCACAAGCGATCTATGCGATCTCCGCAAGCAGAGTGTCCTCTTAGCGTGTTCCTTTTTTACATCTTTCTTGCTCCAGAACTGGCTTCCCAAGTGTGCGTCGTCGAATCCACGCATGAGTATGTGGCCTATTACCTGCAATGAAAGCGTGTTAGAAGTAATAAATGTTGAAGCATAGCATAACCTTGCAGTGATTCATCATCATAATCATCATCATCATCAGCCTGGCTACGTCCACTGCAGGACAAAGGCCTCTCCCATCTTCCGCCAGTTAACCAGGTCCTGTGCTTGCTGCTGCCAATTTATATCCGCAAACTTCTTAATCTCATCTGCCCACCTAACCTTCTGTCTCCCCCTAACCCGCTTCCCTTATCTGGGAATCCAGTTAGTTACCCTTAATGACCAGCGGTTATCCTGTCTACGCGCTACATGCCCGGCCCATGTCCAATTACTCTTCTATATTTCAACTATGATATCCTTAACCCCCTTTTGTCCCCTAATCCACTCTGCTCTCTTCTTCTCTCTTAAGGTTACACCTACCATTTTTCTTTCCATTGCTCGCTGCGTCGTCCTCAATTTAAGCTGAACCCTCTTTGTAAGTCTCCAGGTTTCTGCTCCGTGGTTAGGTACCGGCAAGATACAGCTGTTATATACCTTCCTCTTGAGGGATAGTGGCAATCTACCTGCCATACTTTGAGAGTGCTTGCCGAATGTGCTCCACCCCATTCTTATTCTTCTAGTTACTTCAATCTCGTGGATACGTTCTGCGGTTATTACCTGCCCTAAGTAGACATAGTCTTTTACAACTTCAAGTGCACTATTACCTATCTCGAAGCGCTGCTCCTTTCCGAGGTTGTTGTACATTACTTTCGTTTTCTGCAGATTAATTTTAAGACCCACCTTTCTGCTCTCCTTGTCTAACTCCGTAATCATGAGTTGCAATTCGTCCCCTGAGTTACTCAGCAATGCAATGTCATCGGCGAAGCGCAGGTTACTAAGGTATTCTCCATTAACTCTTATCCCTAACTGTTCCCATTCTAGGCTTCTGAAAACCTCGTGTAAGCACGCGGTAAATAGCATTGGGGAGATTGTGTCCCCCTGCCTTACACCCTTCTTTATCGGTATTCTGTTGCTTTCTGTATGAAGCACTATGGTAGCAGTTGATCCCCTGTAGATTTCTTCCAGAATGTTTATATATACTTCATCTACGCCCTGATTCCGCAGTGTCTGCATGACGGCTGATATTTCTACTGAATCAAATGCCTTCTCGTAATCTATGAAGGCTATGTATAGTGGTTGGTTATACTCTGAGCATTTCTCTATTACCTGATTGATAGTATGAATGTGGTCAATTGTTGAGTAGCCTGTTCGAAATCCTGCTTGTTCTTTTGGTTGATGGAATTCTAATGTTTTCTTTACTCTGTTAGCAATTACTTTTGTAAATAGCTTGTATACTACAGAGAGCAAGCTGATCGGCCTGTAATTCTTCAAGTCCTTGTCATCTCCTTTCTTATGTATAAAGATGATGTTAGCGTTCTTCCAAGACTCTGGTACCCTTCCCGTCAGGAGACACCTCGTAAACAGGGTGGCTACTTTTTCTAACACAATCTGTCCTCCATCTTTCAGCAGATCTGATGTTACCTGATCCTCACCAGCAGCGTTGCCTCTTTGCATGCTCTCCAAAGCTTTTCTGACTTCTTCTATCATTACTGGGGGGGGGGGGTGTCATCTGGGTTACTGCTAGTTCTTATAGTATTAAGGTCGTGGTTGTCTCGGCTACTGTACAGATCTCTGTAAAACTCCTCCGCTATTTTAACTATCCTATCCATATTGGTAGTTATTTTGCCTTCTTTGTCCTTTAGTGCATACATCCGACTTTTGCCTATCCCAAGTTTCCTCTTCACTGCTTTGACGCTTCCTCCGTTTTTCAGAGCGTGTTTATTCTCTCCATGTTATACCTTCTTACATCGCATACTTTACGTCTCTTAATCAATTTCGAAAGCTCTGCCAGTTCTATTTTGTCTGTTGTACTTCACACTTTCATGATTTGACGCTTCTTAATTAGGTTCTTCGTTTCCTGGGAAAGCTTGCCAGTGTCCTGTCTAACTACCCTGCCTCCAACTTCCACTGCACACTCCGTAATGATACTCGTCAGATTATCATTCATTGTATCTACGCTAAGGATGGTTTATTCACTAGGAGCTGAGTACCTGTTCTGCAGCGACACTCTGAATTCCTGTACTTTCCCTCTCAGTGCTAGCTCATTAATTGGCTTCTTGCGTATCAGTTTCTGCCGTTCCTTCTTCAAGTCTAGGCGAATTCGAGACCGTACCATTCTGTGGTCACTGCATCGTACCTTGCCAACCACTTCCACATCCTGCACGATTCCTGGGTGTGCAGTCATTATAAAGTCGATTTCGTTCTTATTTTAACCATTAGGGCTCCTCCATGTCCATTTGCGGTTTTCTCGTTTTCGGTAGAAGGTATTCGAAATCCGCAAACTATTGCGTTCTGCGAATTCTACTAGTAGCTCTCCTCTGGCGATTCTAGTGCCGATGCGATAATCTCCTACTGCCTGGACTCCAGCCTGCTTCTTCCCTACCTTAGCATTAATGTCGCCCATTACTATAGTATACTGTGTTTTTACATTACTCATTGCCGATTCCACGTCTTCATAGAAGTTTTCAACTGAAGCGTCATCATGGCTGGATGTAGGCGCGCAAGCCTGTACTACCTTCATCTTGTATCTTTTATTCAGTTTAATTACAATACCTACCACCTTTTCATTAATGCTATAGTATTCCTCTATGTTGCCAGCTATGTTTCTGTGGATTAGGAACCCCACTCACAGTTCTCTTCTGTCTGCCAAGCCCCGATAGCAAAGAACGTGCCCATTCTGTAGCACAGTATAGGCCTCATCTGTCCTCCTAACCTCACTGAGCCCTATTATATCCCATTTAACACCCTCTAGCTCCTCGAATAGTACAGCTAGACTTCCCTCACTACATAAGGTTCTAGCGTTAAACGTTGCCAAGTTCAGGTTCCAATGGCGGCCTGTAGTCCAGAGATTCTTAGCACCCTCTGCTGCGTTGCAGATCTGACCGCCGCCATGGTCAGTTGCTTCGCAGCTGCTGGGGACTGAGGGCCGTGAGTTATTTGACGTATGCATGTGGGAGGTAGTGGCCAGATACTGCACCAGGGTGGCCAATCCTTCTCTGGTGAGGGAGTGCGTTCCCGGTGGTGGTTACCGGTGAGGCCGCACCCCAGGCCTCTTAATGCAGTTCCATCAACACGCGGATTTTTTTTTCCGGTTGGGAACTGCGCGGCACCAGGATTTGAACCACGGACCTCTTGCATGCGAGGCGGATGCTCTAACCACTACGCCATCGCCACACCCAGTGATTCATAGCTATCAAAATTCATCAACCATAAATGGAAATGTCCGTTAACGGTCAACGGCCTACTGAACTACAATAGTATTCGAGTACTGGCGGGATTTAGGAGGAAGCTGTATGCGCAAAGAGCAAAAATAGGGACTCTGAAATTGATGACTCGAGAGACTGATTTCGAGAATGCTAACATGTTTACCAGAGCACCTTCTCTCCTAGGGATTCCTAGCTAGTACAGAAGCTGCAGCATTGCACGAAAGAGAGAAAAATATACTAGTGTGACAGCGGAGAATACTGCTCCAATGTAAAACATGGGCTGCCGGTTTGCTTAAACCTTGTCAACGCCTCATATCACTCTGTTTATAGGACATGCGCCGTGGTATCCGTCCTCTATGCTGCATAGGGGGCCCCTTCTATGAGAACGTCTACCTGTGCTGACTTGATAGTTGTAAGAGAAATGCACGTTCGTAGGACGAATGGACACTCTTAAGCCATGCTGTTCTCTCCCAACCCCCCTAATTTTTCCGGATGACTCCGTCCACTCTCTCACCTCTGTTGATGTTGATAACGTGCTCTCATTCAGGCCACCACTGGCTTCTTGAGTAAGCTCTGTGCAGAGTCTGATAGGATCAACTTGCTTACAAGATTCGTATACAAATGAGTGTCGAGATGCCATCAGTAAAACTCAACGTAGCATTTTTCTACTATCGCAATAAAAAACACTTATAGCGAAGGAAGGGGAACCGTATTTGAAGGCACTTGAAATAATATGTTTGTGGATCTGTGCTTCCGATAGATATTTTAGTTGATTTACTTTTAAAAGATGGTTCTGATCAGTCGCTGATCACAATGAATGTAAGAAACGGTGTATACCTTCCTTCTATCCTCCCCACCCAAGCACACTAGACAACGCGGCTATATGTGGATGAGAACGTAACACGGCTGCTATGAAGCCCTCTATAACAAGTACTATAATGTCACATAAATAAAAACGTCAAAGAAAACGTTTTGTGTGGTTGAAGGCATCAAAACGTGACAGTAACGCGAAATTATACTTCGGACGGCTTATGGCGTATCTTGAAGTTCTTTATAATTATCTGGCCTAAAGAGCGTTCAAGCGGTTAGCTTTATACGTTCAAATCCACAAATATTGTATTAGTTCAAGTATATATTAGGCAAACTTGCATGAGTGCACCAAAAAGTGTCTCAGATGAAAGAGCGAAGGCGATCGTGGGCATGCCGGTGAACTCCTAGTTTGATTGTTTGCGTGTTGTGTGCACACCAACCGCCACCAGTAAAAGAAACATTTGGATGCAGTCGCGTTGTATTGTGCATGGCCACTCCGCACTTAAAGAGGTGATTCCCCTGGTAGCCATGGTGGGCTTCTTCGGGAAGTAGCACACAACGGGAAACTACTGCTGTGCAGGCACTTAACATACTGCTTTAGCTGATTGATTGCTCGAGCTCTGCATAGGTTGTCTGCAAGCCATTTTCAATGCTAGCCTGTGTCCGCAAAGGTGTTCGGGGTGCACAACCTAAACAGCATATTACCAAGTTAAAAACAGTATGTGGTTTGTTGTAAAATCTGCCATATTATGACTGATGCGGTGACTTATAATGTTCTATCAATTGCTGATAGCAGATCGTGCCGGTACTGCTGAAG
Organism: Rhipicephalus microplus; assembly: GCF_043290135.1. Classification (NCBI taxonomy): domain Eukaryota; kingdom Metazoa; phylum Arthropoda; class Arachnida; order Ixodida; family Ixodidae; genus Rhipicephalus; species Rhipicephalus microplus. Next base: position 121,347,173 of record NC_134702.1, read on the forward strand.
ATATACGCTGGGTGTTTCAGTTCCGCTTTTGTTTAGGCCTTTATCATGCATCTATGTTTAGTTTGCAGCGAGAGTCTGCACGTGGAATCATGAAAAAAGTCTTTTTATAGAACAAATGGACGCACTAAAAAATGTTTTTTAATGATTTCTAGACGGTAGTTTTAGGTGGGCGTACAATATACTGATTCGATCACGCACGCAGCATTCGTTCCATCGGACTCCTCTCACCGAGAGCGGGAGTAGCTCTTAGGCTACAATATGAACGGTGCTTGTTTTTGGGCCCATTGCCCGGCACTTTTGGTCTCCGTTTCTGTTTGCTGTTTTTATCGATGATGGCTTTCTGCATATGACAGAATAGAGTGTTTAGGTGTGCCGTGGCAAGTGTGTGCGCCAATTCCAGCCAAGAGCGTCAGCAGAATTGTTTTTTAAAGGGGAAGGGGGGCGGGTTCCTTTTTATTTTGATATGGAGCCCGAGCAGGCAGATGAGGTTAAATACTATTTCATGCTCCTATGATATGGCGAAGATTTGCACACATCTCCCCGTAAGGGGAACCGCTAATAGGCGAAGAAGCCGTGGGACAATGTTCTATAAAAAGGTGATTTTTATTCATCACCGTAAAACTCATCGCTCTGCACACAACCGCTTTGGAAACCCTCGCCTCCACCACGCTGATGCTTGTGTCTTCATTCAGACTACTATGCTGCGTGTGCGAGAAAGGGATGACTGAACGTTTTCATATACAAAGCAGTGTAGCACCGCTAGTGGTCTGCACTAACACCAGAACACGCACTTGAGTGGAGCATAAATAGATAGATGGATATGGCTGTACCCTTTAGATCGGGCGGTGGCTAGCGCCACCAAGCCGTAATACTTAATGAACCAAAAACTATATTTATTTTTTTTCTTTAAAAAGTGAGTTTGAGGATTCGTACTTTGCAGTGTAGGGTTTAATTTTCACTCGTGCCTTCACTTTAGCCACCAATCAGATAACCTCCTTCTAGTTAAGTCTACCCGCTTAAAGTCTACTTTGCCCTCCCGGTCCCTAAACCCGAGTGCTTTGAAAAACTCTGCGCCATCATCCTGAAGTATAGGGTGAAGCCCTTTACAGAACATTATCAAGTGTTCGGCAGTTTCTTCTTCCTCTCTACACGCACTGCATACTGTGTCTACCCCTTCGTGTTTGGCCTGATATGTCTTGGTTCGCAGTACCCCCGTCCTGGCCTCCAACAGTAGAAAACTACCCCGAGTATTATCATAAATGCTTTCCTTGGCAATTTCCTGCTTAAAAGTTCGATAGATCTCTAGTGCGGACTTCTTAATCATGCCCATTCTCCACATGTTAGTCTCCGTTTCCTTCACTTTCTTTTTAACCGATAGTTCTTTTTGGTTTGGCCACCTGCTGTTTTCTAAGTATTTACCAGTCAATTACCTAGTTCGCTTCCTCCATTTTGTATTGACATTCTTCATGTACAAGTAGCTGAAAACCTTCCTAGCCCAACGCTCCTTCTCCATTTCTCTCAATCGCTTCTCAAATTTTATCTTGCTGCTAGCTTCCCGGCCCTCAAATGAAGTCCATCCCATATCACCTTGTACTCCCTGATTTGGTGTATTCCCGTGAGCTCCTAAAGAAGCCTACCTATTCCACGTTGCTTAATTTCTAATCTTGCTTGAACTTCTGATCTCATGCACAAGACCGCATTGCCGAACGTCAGCCCAGGAACCATGACCCCTTTCCATATTCCTCTCACAACATCATACCTATTGTAATTCCACAGTGCCCTATTTTTCATTACTGCTGCATTGTTGTTACTTTTAGTGGTCACGTATATTTCGTGTTCCCTCAGGTACTCGGACCCATTGCTTACCCATACGCCCAAATATTTGTACTTATCTGTTATCTCTAGCGTGACCTCCTGTATTCTAAACTCACTACCTTCGTTGTCATTGAAAATCAAGAGTGCTGATTTTTCCTTACTGAATCTAAAATTTAACCTATCTCCCTCATTACCGCAGATGTCCATCAATCTCTGCAAATCTTCCTTGTTGTTGGCCATTAGCACTATATCATCTGCGTACATTAATGCTGGTAGTGCCTGATGAATGAGTTTTCCTTGTTTGACTAAAGAGAGGTTTAAGCCCAGTCCACTTCCCTCTAATTTGGCCTCTAATCTTTGTAGGCACATCATGAATAATAAGGGTGACAGGGGACACCCCTGCCTAAGCCCCCGTTTTACCTCTGCACGCTTGATTACCTGTTTTTCCCACTTTATAACTACCTTGTTACCTTTATAGATATCTTTTAAAAGATTAGTGACTACCTGTTCTACGCCTAGTCTGTCCAGTATTCCCCACAATTCCTCTATAACCACGCTATAGTACGCTCCCTTGATATCCAAAAATGCTAGCCACAGGGGCCTGTGTTCTTTTTCTGCTATTTCGATGCACTGCGTCAGTGAGAACAGATTGTCTTCCAAGCTTTTGTGTTTCCGAAAACCATTTTGCAGTTCCCCTAGCACCCCCTCATCCTCTATTCATGCCAGCAGTCTTTCCTTCATAATCTGCATCGCCAGCCTGTAGACCACTGATGTCACTGTTATAGGACGGTAGTTGTTTAAGTCAGCTATGTTCCCCTTTCCTTTATAGATCATGCTCATCCTGCTAGGTTTCGATCCATCGGGAACTTTACCATCGGTTATTATTTTGCTCACTGCCTCTCTCAAAGCATGCTAAGACTCCGGACCTAATGTCTTTATCAGCATAATTGGAATGCCATCTGGGCCTGTTGATGTACTACTAGAAACCCTTTTCTCAGCCCTTTCCCAATCTCGTTGTGAAAATGGAGCCAATCCATTACTTGATTCGTCCTTGTCTATTGTGATGCATACAGTACTTCTTTGTTGAAATTTTTATGTCACCCTTGTTCTTATATATTCAATAGCTTCGTCCCCTTCTAGCCTAGCACCTTGGGCTGTAGTTATAAAACTCTGCTCTAGGCTCGTCTCATTCCTTAGGGAGTTTAGATGGTTCCAAAATTTTGCAGCTGCCTTTTTATCTTTTTTATGTACTTCTGCCAGCCACTGAGCTCCCTTTCTTCTAATCGTTTCATTGAACAGGAGGGATGCATCCCTTCTACAGCTTAGAAAGGTTTCCCATTTTCTTTCAACATCATCTGTCGGTTCACCCCGCTGCTTAGCATGTCTGTGTTCCCTAAAGGCTTCCTGACGTTTTGCTATGGCTCTCTTAACTTCCTCATCTCACCAACTTTTGGGTTTGTGTCTTCTTGTCCGGGGTGATTTGTCACGCGTCTTAGCAAGCTCTAGCTCAAAGAGTCTAATCAGATTCGTGTTTGTCCAAACTGTCTTATTATCCTCTGTGATTACTTTCTCAATTTGTTTAGCGGCTATTTAAATTTGCCGTTCTGGATAACAATTTTCCTGTAGTTGCTCATCTTGTCTCCTTCCTACTTTCACTGCTCTTCCAAAACTTAGCTTGATACGTTTGTGATCACTACCCAGACTTCTGGAGCCACCCTCATCTATGTGCATTCCCCTGAGCTTACCATACATCCTATGTGACATCAGTGCATAATATATCGTCGAGTGCAGCCTTCCTACCTCCCATGTTATTTGCCCTTCGCACTTCTCGGTACTGTTGCAAATGATCAAATCAAGCCTTTCACACATATCCATGATCATTTTGCCTGTCGGGTTGGTATACCCATCTATATCTTCTATGTGCGCATTCGTGTCTCCTAGTATAATTATCTCGCACTCTCTTCCTAACTTCTGAATGTCCTTTGATATACACTTTAATATTGCCTGGTTTTCCTCTCGGGCCTTTGCTCCCGTCCGCAAGTACACGAAATCAAGGAGTGTCATTTGACCTGCCACTTTCCCTTTTAGCCATAAATGTTCCTTGCACTCCTGCTTGACCCTTTGCCAGTCTGTACTTTAATGAATGAATGCTCCAATACCACCCCACTTTCTGCTGCCTTCTGTTCTATTACAATATTCCCACACGTAGTCTGGATTGTTCGGAGGTTGGTTCATGTCCCTGAGATGTGTTTCTACGAAACCGTATACCATCGGCCTCTCTTCCCTTAGCTGTTCTTCTATCTCTTCCCACTTCAGCCTGTTCCTACCACCCTGCATGTTAATATACCCTATGTCTGAATTGGCTCGGCGCTCGTGGCTACGTTTATTTCTGCCCCGGACTCTACCTGTCTCAGATACTGGTGCCACTTTGGGATCGTATCTGTCCATACCACCTGTCGAAGAGTCTCCCTGGTTGTGTTCCTCGTAACTAGCTATCCTGCGCCCCGAAGGGCTCGCTTGCCCCCCAAAAAAGCTACTGTGCGTCCTGAAAGTCACTAACCCACCTCATGACCTAGCCGCCCATCGAAGTGAATTCTGTCTCGTTGAAAACCACCCCACCTATGCACCTCTCTGTTTATTTCCACCACCTCAAAGCCTTTCTCTTGACTCATCCGCCATATCTGTTGGTTTGCGTTGACAACCGCTCTTTGCAGGTTGCTATCACGTACCGGTACTTCCGGTATCGTGCATATCACTACCTGTACCTTCGGAGAAGTGGCGTGCATGTCATCGACGCCTTTCGCCAGTGTGGTTGCTAGTCCTGCTGTATCTTCATTTAAGACATCATTTAAACCCTTTGAAATTATCACGAGCTTCGTCTATAAGCTGTAGTTTTGAGTTTTGCGCTCGCTTGCCTCATGACTGCTTCAAGCTTGCGTCCTGGGAACGCCCCTACTGCAACCATCTTGTCACCTCTTACCCTCTCTTTGATGGCTTCTGTGCATCGATTTAAATTAGAGTCCCCGGCGATTATCACACGCTGTGACTTTTCTGCTGGAGCGTCCTGCACCTGGGGGCTACTTGCACCTGTGACGCCGGCTGCTTTGTCCCCTCCCAGCCCCACCACTACCTCGCTGAAACTGGGCCTTGCGACAATTGAACCGGCTGAACCTGTTTTTTCCAAACTTAATTGCTCTTCCTTCTCCACCGTTATGGTTGCCGGTTCCCTACTGTTCTCCCGGTAGGCCGCTTCTTTGTTCAGCTTCGCTAGTGCTTCCTCCGCGGACTTCAGTCTTTCTCCCATTGCCCTCGTTTTCTCTTGCTCCGTCGCCTACGCAGTCTCGATCTCGGCGATTCTCATCAGCAGTTCACTCTGGGCAACCATCATTTTCTCCATTTTTTCCTTGACCTCACATTGCCTACACTTCGCGTCAGCCTCTTCTCCATCCGCTTCTACGCTTGGGTCCACTTTCAAACCCACTCCACACCCTGAACACTTTAAAGTCTTTTCAACCATGTCTTTCTGACACCAATTGTCCCTATACTCGATAATTACTAAATTCGAGCCCTGCACTATGAAAAAAAATTCTAAGCTCTACTACAAAAATTTGCGTGTTCAATGTACGCGCACCCCCCACGGGGTGGCAAAAGAAAAGAACAACAAATAATTCAAACACACACACCCGCACTAACTAATAAATATCTGGTGACTGGCCCTCAAAAAAGCCGTACCATAAAATAAGTGCTACGAAGATTTTAACCGCTGCCTTATAATTATAAAGACAAGCTCAAAACATGCAAAAACACTTATCATCGCAGTCGATCTGGAGCGCTCAAAAAACACGTCCATCCACCGTGACAGCCCGAACTGAACTCCCAAACGCTCTACCGCAGATCCACCTAGTGGCCTCTCCGAGTACTAGCCTGGCTACGATGACTTACAAGGACAAACTCCGGCCATAAGCTGCTTTGGATCTTAAAATCCGAAGGGAGAATGGAGGCGTTGTGGACCATTGACCTTGCCCACAATCTAGCATGTGACCATGTCCGGTCTCTCCTGAGATGGCATTCGCGCATCCTCAGTAATGTTGGGCACTCGCACTCAGATTCGTTTACCGGTATCCTAAAGAGATCCTACAGAACAAGGTCACAAAACGATGCCTATCGGTAGTAGAGGCTTCCAAAAACTCGCGGGCCAAATAATAAAGCTCTGCACGTGGCATACACAGCAAAATAAATAATCAAATACAGCTGATATTGCTTTCTCTTATCTCGAAATATGACGGAAGAAACTCCAAAATCACTCAAAACAACCTTTCTATCAGCCATTGGCTAATTGGCAGGCTTGGTCATTTTAGGGATCACCAAGGGAGGCCACAACTTGGCCATGCTTGTGCGCGGAATCACACTGAAAAAGCCGCATAATCTAAGTAAAAAAAGTAAAAAGTGGTCAAGGTTACGAGGCGCACGTAACTTATTTCCTTCATACATGCGCCTCCTTCCTGAATAGCTCCCAGTGGTTTCGTAGAGAAAAAGGGATGAGAGAATTCGATAGCAGCGCGCGAGAAATCTTTGCGTTACTCCACCTGTACTAGACGGATTCAAAAATGTTTGCAATGGTGTATGTGTGAGGCGAGAAATTCTTTTAGTGAATCAATTTTGTGGTTACCTGAAAGTGTTTCACGGCCCCTCTAAAGGATTATTTGCATTTCAAATAGACGCGGCCAATAACCGCTCACATCGCATCACTGACTGCCGCAAGATGCACTTGGGTGTCAGGATATATCGGCGCAGAGCGGTGTTTTTCTGGGAGCTAGCTTTGAAGAGATATTTCAGAAAACGGCATTTCATTTTTGTCACGCTGTATTTGTGAATGTAAGCACGAGCACTAGATTTATCCACGGAAAACCCTACAAGTGGCGAGTTCAGTGAGGGATGCTGCCAAAACTTCAGCATGCTTGATGGCCAATAAAAAACGTGCTTACCGATCCTATGCCAGCATAGTTGAGTGCGGGGGGTCCATACTCGTAAATAAATTGACGACGTACATAAGCTGTTGTTATCACTGCAGTATTCCACCCCATGAAGAAGGTACTAACTTTCTCTTCATCGTAAAAGAGGCTTTCCTGGTCTTTCCATCGATAGTGAGCGTTAAGACGACGAGCTTCCATCCATGAGGGAAAAAGCCGGTTGACTGGTATGTCATGAAGTGGCTCTGCGCATGCAAGTGTCAATGCGTTATTATGCGAAACTCGTTTGAAGCATGCAAACCTCTCTCTCTCTCACACAAACACACACACACACACACACACACACACACACACATATGAGCGCTTGTGATGTAAAGATTTCAACAAGATAACTCACTTAACAGAGTTTTGCAGATTATGGAGAATTTTGATTACATTGTGACGAATAATGTAGAGCTGTGTGGGAGAGAGTATGAGGAATTGATATATACTTGGGGGAACGTATATGAAGGGTGATACCTATAAGTAGTGTTTTTTTTCTAATTGAGAACTAAATTTATTTTACAAGCTGTAACATCTTGGCGCTTGCCCTGCTGTATATCAAACGACCATTCAACACTGTACACACGTACTGGAACACAGTAGTTCGACACTGGAAGAGATGACACCAAAATGGCAATCGAAGTATTAGGGCTAAGCCCTAATGGAAGGCGCAATGCTGCCTTTCATTGAAATGTGATTTTTTTTTCTTATTCAAAGTGCACAACTATGCATGAGCTAGAACTGTTGCATAAATTTGTTTTAGTGTTAGAACAGGCTGTGAGCTCGGGTACGCTCGCAACGTGCGGCGCTTAGCCCTTTAAGTGCTCGATGTTTTCAAATGTTTCACGACTAAGGTACATATTTTCATTCCCTATTTCGAGTGCGATATCAAAAAAGCAGCTAGTGGATGAGGAAAAGTATTTGTACCACTTACTTAGTGAAATCAAAACAATAAAGTTTACTTCTGAAGAACACTTGGCAATGCAGCTGTTCGCTACTAATACAGTTTTAAACCTTACAGTTCCAGCCTCATCAAGTTTGCTTCTCCAGACTAAACATCTTCGTTCAAAATTTACTAGGGAGGATTCGGGACTGCGTCTCAAATTTCAATATATGGAATAGCGTGAAGTGCATCTTCACAGGTGAGCACTCGTGATGATCATTCCTGAGCTGTAATAATCATCTCCGGAACAGCTGCTGAATTCACTGTCATCGCTGTCTTCATTTCCGGACACAAGAAAAACATGAGCATTCAATCATAATCACTGGAAGAATATGATGAATGTGAAAAGCTTCTTTTTCTGGGGTGTCGCAACTGAATGTCAGCTTCACATCAAAAACTTCACTCCTGCTGCAGAGAATAACTAAATGGAACGAGTAAATGCTGTCAAGTAGTGTAAGACACGCAATGTAAGCCGTAGAACAGCTTTGCTTTAAATCGGTTTGGGGGCAGCGTAGACCGATTCCGATTCGACTTCATCTAATTGAAAAACCACAAAATGAATAGCATTTACACTTCTGTAACACGCTTTCAATTGCACAAAATCTTCGTAGCGCATTTTCTACTTTCAGAACGGTTCACTAGCTAAATATTCTGCAATGAGTGTTTATAATGCTGTCAGGAAAACTTTCTGTGGATAATGCAGTAAAACCAACGCCCCAAAATAGGGCCAAAAACCGAAGGCCATAAACTTATGGATTCTAAGAGCTCAGTTCTTTCCGTGGACAGACGACTGAAATAAGTTCTTACGCTTATAAGGTACCAGAGATTAAAAAGGCACCTTTATGAAACAACTGCTTTGCAATTATCAACCCATGAGTTTCAAAGAAGTGTACGGCTCTCATATATTCTACTACATGAGAGTAGATTATACGTTTTCCTATCGTGAGCTGCACAAGGTGGAACACCACATTGACGTTATTAGGCGGCTGCACCTATCGTTCTCGATTATGACGGGCTGACTTACTCGGAACAGCTTTCTGCATGAGTTCTCAGTGCCACGAACACTTATGACTTGCCAACTGCGTTTAGCTATAATGTTCTTCAAGTGGCAATTTCTGTGTTGTGTGACATATTCCTCACGAAGAATAGTTTCAATTGCTGATCATAAACGTATCGGGTGCTGATGACTAGGCGTGCAGTACAGACCATAAAAACGTTCGACGAACTTGGGTTCCAATCGATTTCCTGGGCTTCCTACAAGGAGCTCAATCTTCTGCAACTTCTCCAATAAACGTGTTCGAACACGCGAAGTGAGCCAGCTTGAAGATTTCACGGTCTCGAAGAAGGTATTCTTGATTCGAGACGCCATTTGCCTCACCTTGTTTAGACTCTCTGCTGGAGCCACTGTTGGGTAGAAAAATACGTAAAAGACATGTTGCCAAAGTCTGTCGGCATAGTAGTCGTACAAATGTCACTAACATTCAGCCGCAAACAATAAGACGAAGGGTGTTAAAGAAAACGTTACCACTGTACAGTGACGATATTCAATTGGTAGTAAATACAAGGTCATTTCGTTAGAGCTTACCAAACATAACCCTATTGGAAAAATTGCCATGGTGGATACTGGAAAACATGGTGGGCGTAGTGGAAATAATAGTGGGCATGGTGGAAATAATAGTGGGCATGGTGGAAAATATGATGGCTATGGTGGGACATAGTGGAAAATATGGTGGTTATGCCGGGACATACTGGGTGGTATGGCGTACAGATGATGGGTAAAGTGGAAATGATGGTGGAAAGCAGAGGCTAGATAGTGGGCAATAATGGGACACTCTGCCCACCATTGCGATAATGCTGGGAAGCCCTAAGCATATGGTGGGTGGTGCTTATTATGGTGGGCTACATGGTGTACCAAGCTGAGAAACTCTTCCCACCATTGCGATAATGCTGGGAAGCACTAAGCAGATGATGGGTGCTGCTTGTTATGGTGGGCCACATGGTGTACCAAGCTAAGAAGCTCTGCCCACCATCGCGATAATGCTGGGAAGCAGTAGGCAGATGATGGGTGGGCTTATGATGGCGGGCAAATTATATAGTGTACCAAGCTGGGATCTCTACACTACATGTTCTACCATCATGATTTCCACTAAAGGTTAGGCCTACTGACCGAGCCCCTACAATTGTGTTATCCGTGCTTCCGGGTTTCAGAATACACGATTACGACGATTAAGTATCACAATACAGCGCAGCCATATGGCATCAATTAACCTAAATGAAGCATTTTTCATTGTGTATGGTACGTGTTCGCTCAAGAAGCAACAAACATCGATGTGACGCGATTAAAGCACTCCCAGAGAACGTAATTAAGTGTCTTCTCACCGACAGCCGCCGGTCGCACTCGCCGGCACTTCTCTAGCTTTTGTACGAGAACTCAGACGTGGCAATTCGTGTGCTTGGTGAACCATTATGATAGCGTAATGTTTCCGGTACACTGCATTCGTTTTGGGCAAGCCGTTATGTAGTTGTTGCTTTAGCGAAAGAGCTACAGCATTGCGCTGGCGCGACCGCCCTCTACATTGCGCGAAAAGCATCCCAATACTCAATCAAATAAATTAGGTGGGCGTATCTATGAAATGAGCCTAGAAGGGTCATAAAGCGTGAGCAGATGTCGCCCTTTAGAACGAGCGCGAAACGGATATTAAACTTGGCAGACTCCGCCGGTAAACTGTTGCTGCTCCCCAGTCCACTTGGATTTTTTTCCTTGAAGTTGTGAATTGTAAAAAAAATAGCACTAGTGCCAATAACATAGTGGCAATCGTTACAGGCCGCAGTTGCTTGTGTTTAATAAATGTGCAATTTTTAGTAGCAGGTGTAGATCTTGTCTATGTTGTGTACACGACAAGCATAACTCAAGTTGAACCTTAAGTTTGTATGCTAACTAAGTATTTAACACGCAATGACCGTCATGTTGGTGTGGCGCAGTGGTTAGCGTCTTCGAATGGGAAACCGCAGGTTGCACGTTCGATCCTCCGTGGCACCTTGTTTTTTTTTTTTACGGGACGGGTGTTTTTTTTAAACCGTTTTTATAGAATTCTTTTTTATTTTTTCTGGCAGCTCGTCACGGTGATTCTGACGTCATTTCGCGCTCAAGTGTTGCCGGCACTGCAGCACCCACCATACCCACCATGCGCCATGGTGGGTGTTTCCCACCATTCACCCACTACATTAATCCACTATAATGGTGGGTGGTGGTTTCCACCATGCCCACCATTCGTTTTTTTCCGATAGGGAATGGGTTAAAGTTTGGTTGCAATGCTTCAAAGTTTAATTCTAATTTAGCGAAGCGTCCTGAAAGCAGCAGGACTTATTGATCTGGTCAGTATTTTCATTTCCAACACAATGAAAAATATTGGATAACAAAGAAACAATAATTCTTTATAGAAAGAGAGATGAGTATCGCCTTTCAAACGTTCTGAAAGACTACTATGCGGAACACCGAAAACTGATGCAAAACTCGACGCCTGGTGGTGTGATTGTCCTTGATGTTTGCACTTTTCTTACATATACTACTTTGTACTTCATAAGATGTTCATGGTTAATTGCGATAGGCACAACCCTATCGGAAAAAAACGAATGGTGGGCATGGTGTAAACCACCACCCACCATTATAGTGGATTAATGTAGTGGGTGAATGGTGGGAAACGCCCACCATGGCGCATGGTGTGTATGGTGGGTGCTGCAGTGCCGGCAACACTTGAGCGCGAAATGACGTCAGAATCACCGTGACGAGCTGCCACAAAAAATAAAAAAGAATTCTATAAAAACAGTATAAAAAGCACCCGTCCCGTAAAAAAAAAACAAGGCACCACGAAGGATCGAACGTGCAACCTGCGGATTCCTATGCGAAGACGCTAACCACTGCGCCACACCAACATGACGTTGACTGGGTGTTAAATACTTAGTTCACATACAAGCTCACGGTTCAACTTGAGTTATGTTTGTCGCGTACACAGCATAGACAAGATCTACACCTGCTACTATAAATTGCACATTTATTAAACACAAGCAACTGCGGCCTGTAACGATTGCCACTATGTTAATGGCACTAGTGCTATTTTTTTTTTACAATTCACAACTTCAAGAAAAAAATCAAGTGGACTGGGTAGCAGCAACAGTTTACCGGCGGGGTCTGCCAAGTTTAATATCCGTTTCGCGCTCGTTCTAAAGGGCGACATCTGCTCACGCTTTATGACGCTTCTAGGCTCATTCCATAGATGCGCCCGCCTAATTTATTTGATTGAGTATTGGGATGCTTTTCGCGCAATCTAGAGGGTGGTCGCGCCAGCGCAATGCTGTAGCTCTTTCGCTAAAGCAACAACTACATAACGGCTTGGCCAAAACGAATGCAGTGTGCCGGAAACATTACGCTATCATATTGGTTCACCAAGCATACGAATTGCCACGTCTGAGTTCTCGTACAAAAGCTAGAAAAGTGCCGGCGAGTGCGACCGGCGGCTGTCGGTGAGAAGACACTTAATTACGTTCTCTGGGAGTGCTTCAATCGCGTCGCATCGATGTTTGTTGCTTCTTGAGCGGACACACAATGAAAAATGCTTCATTTAGGATAATTGATGCCATGGCTGCGCTGTATTGTCATACTTAATCGTCGAAATTGTGTATTCTGAAATCCGGAAGCACGGATAACACAATTGTACGGGCTCGGTCGGTAGGCCTAACCTTTGGTGAAAATCACGGTGGTAGAACATGTAGTGTACAGATCCCAGCTTGGTACACTATATAAATTGGCCGCCATTATAAGCCCACCCATAATCTGCTTACTGCTTCCCAGCATTATCGCGATGGTGGGCAGAGCTTCTCAGCTTGGTACACCTTGTGGCCCACCATAACAAGCAGCACCCATCATCTGTTTAGTGCTTCCCAGCATTATCGCAATGGTGGGAAGGGTTTCTCAGCTTGGTACACCATGTAGCCCACCATAATAAGCACCACCCATCATATGCTTAGGGCTTCCCAGCATTATAGCAATGCTGGGCAGAGTGTCCCATTATTGCCCACTATCTAGCCTCTGCTTTCCACCATCATTTCCACTTTACCCATCATCTGTACACCATACAACCCAGTATGTCCCGACATAACCACCATATTTTCCACTACGTCCCACCATAGCCATCATAATTTCCACCATGCCCACTATTATTTCCACCATGCCCACTATTATTTCCACTACGCCCACCATGTTTTCCAGTATCCACCATGGCAATTTTTCCGATAGGGAATGCTTGAGACATTTCCGTGAAAATAAATCTGAAGACAATAGACATAGTGACTTCGAAGGCATTTCGTATAGAATTGTTCCACACGGCATGTTCTAGAATATTTCTCTAAGAAATTTTTTCTCGGTATCACAAAAAATGGCTAGGGCAATAAATATCTGTTTTTACAAGTTTTTCTGGTGCAAATATAATCAAGATTCGACAATAAAAAATAAAAAATTGGCAGATCTTGCGCACTGTGCGAATCGATAGTATGCGAAGCACGAATGAGAAATGTTCATATGTCACGTTAAAATCAGCAAAACTTTAAAGGTGCAAATAAATGATGCTGTACATGACTTCCGTGTCTTGAATATCATATTTGGATGTGTCGTTTACCTTCGTCATTTATTCACGTTACGTTATACCAAATTAAGTATATGTGGAGCTAGCGAAACAGCCGGGAGCACGCAATGAGCGTGGTATGTTGTGATGTTCATACGTAACAAGCGTGTCGGGATTTTGATCTATGCACCAGTCATATATTTCGTCATGCATTGACGTCACGTAACACCGAATTTCGTATATGTGGAGCTGGCCAAACGACGGCGAGTGCATCATTAAGGGCCCAATATACAACAATACAGTGTTGACGCACGAGCACGCATGGCACAGTGACGCTACATTAGCAAAACCCGAGAACATTGACGCCAGGCGCGACCAGCGTCCGTCGGCGCGGCCCGACTGCAACCAGTGCGAAATGCGACATGCTGCATTTCGCGCCGATGCGTTACCCAGACATTACTGCGTCTCCCTCTTTTTTTGACGGAGACGCGCCGAGCACGCCGAAACGCAAATGCGTTAAAGCTGCGCAACGCGGCGCGCGCCTGCGAGTATATGGCAGGACCGGCACCTGGCATGGCAACGCCGGCGTGACGGGACCAAATGAACGCCGGGGAGCACGTGCACCACGTCACATCACATGATTAGCATGTTTGCACCAGTCACAAAACTTCGTCATCCATTCACGCCCCGTTATACCAAACTTGGTATAAGTGAAGCTAGCGAAGTAGCCGCCAGCACATAATCAGCGTGGCACGAAGTCACGTTGTTACATGACACGAATCTCAGCATTATCATGTTTGCACCAGTCACATACTTTCGTCATTCATTGCTGTCACGTAATCCCTAAATAATTTTGAACATATGTGAAGCTAGCGAAACGACCGCAAGCGCATCATCAGTGTGGCATGTAGTCATGTTGTTACATGGCACACATGTCGTGATTTTCATGTTTAGATGTGTCAATTACCTATGTCTTCCGTTCGCGTCGCGTAATACCCAGTTTGGTACACGTGAAGCTAGCGCAACAGCCGTGAGCGCACCATGAGCGTAGCATGTAGTCATGTTCTTACATTACAAGCATCTCATGTTTATCATGTTGGTACCAGTATCATACCATCGTCATCAATTCCCATCCCGTAATACCGAATTTGGTATACGTGAAGCTAGCGAAACGGCCGCCAGTGTATCATGAGCGTGGCATGTTGTCATGTTGTTACATGACACGCATCTCATGATTATCATGTTTGCACCAGTCACATACCTTCGTCATCAATTCCCATCCCGTAATACCAAATTTCGTATAAGTGAAGCAAGCGAAACGGCCGCGAGCGCATCATGAGCGTGGCATGTAGTCATGTTGTTACATGACACGCATGTCATGATTTTTATGTTCGGGTCAGCCGCTTGTGTTCGCCATACAATCATGCCATATCATACCAGTTTTGCAACATGCCATGTGGACGAAGCCACCGCAAGAGCGGCAGGACCATGAAATGTAAATCATAACATTCATGACATACATGTCATGCTTTTCATGTTATGACTAGTCAATTATGTCCTTCATAGAGTCCTGTTATGCCATACCAAGTTTGGTATCGATATCACTATCAAAGCGGCCGGAAGAGCTAAAAGTCTTAGGCGGCTAGATAGATAGATAGATAGATAGATAGATAGATAGATAGATAGATAGATAGATAGATAGATAGATAGATAGATAGATAGATAGATAGATAGATAGATAGATAGATAGATAGATAGATACGCTCAATGTCGCTGAAGGTCGCCAAGAAATGCTTCGCATTTAAGGGTGCAGCCCAATGAAAAAAAATGGCAGATCCCACGTACAGTGGGAGTCGATGTTATGCGAAGCACGAATGAGGAAGTTGTCACTTTAAAATCACCGCAACGTTACGAGGTGGAGGTAAGTTGTGCCGTACACGACTTCCGTGTCAGGGTTATCATGTTTGGATGTGTCGTTTACCTTCGCCATCTATTCACGTCATATGTGGAGCCAGCGAAATGGCCACGAGCATGCTATAAACGTGGTATGTTGCCTTGTTCTTACATGGCAGGCGTGTCATGATTATGATGTCTGCACCAGTCATATACCTTGGTCATCTATTGACGTTACGTTACACCAAATTTGGTATATGGGGAGCTAGCGAAACGGCCGCGAGTGCATCATGAAAGGCCGAACATACTCCAACGTAATGTTGACGCGCGCGCACGCTGGGCACAGCACCGCTACGTAAGCAAAAGGCGAGCACTCTATAGACAAGAGCACACATAATCTCGAACCTAGGCGTCTTCGGCGGTATACCATTGCTCCCAGAGACGCCATAATTTGTTTGCAAAGGCCAAGGCGCGCCTCGCTAACATGGAATGCACTGGCTCTGGGAGTTTAAAATGCGAAAGTGCGCCTGTTCACGCGGCGCCTGCTTATAAAATGCCATCTGGGTACCACTGTGTTGTCATCTGATGCGACAGCGACCAGCGCAAGAGGAAGAGATTGCTGAGCACCATCTGTTAAGTTCACAGCGCATCGTGGGAATCGTGCCGGTGCGGTGTTTTGCGATTGCACAGATTTTCGTCCACAACAAAAAACACCGAGCTCCACCGTCTTAGGATATATAATCGCAATCAGCAGAAAAAACTACCGGTCTTGTGAAGTGTACGAGTAATTAAACTTATTGTGTTTATTCAAGCGTGACTCCAGCTGTTTCACTCTACAGCAGCGATTTGCGTGCAGTATGCCTGTAGTATGCGGCACAAAACTATTGCCGTACCCTATTGCCGTAACTTTCGCAGGCCGCATGTCAATAATAAGATATACGTATTACGGCTCACGCGTGGATGCACGCACAGCGAATGTTTAGTGCAACCTTAACGGCCTACTATCGCGATGCGTGAACGGCGCGTAAAGCATGACTTTCGACTTGGTCGGACTGCGACATGCCTTGACTGTCACTAGGCGAATCTACATGTGCTTTCGGCCAGGGTCACCGTAGCATTTTAAGATATTGTTCTGACTGGCACTTTTGCACCGCACGTGTGTTCCGAGTGCCCGGCAGGACTGTCAATTGATACACATGCGGTGCATGAGCGTAAGTGGGAACCGAATTCTAGCGCTACGTTGACGCTGGCTTGCAGCACGAATTCCGATTTGTCACAGCCGAGGCACGCCACAGTTCGACTGAGTCGAAAGCAACGAATTCCGCTATTTGCCTTTCTTTCAATCGCGATAGTATGTACCTCATGAAGCTGCTTCCGTTGTCTGCAATGCACGTGCTGCAGAGATTCCGGACTCTCGAGGAAGGTCTCCTCGACGTTTCACACGACATCAGCATAAACCACCAGCACAGGAACAGCGCGACACATGCTTAGAGCCGGACTCGAGTTGTGAAGTTTCGCGTTTGATTTGCAGAGCGTCTGCTCGCCTGGCAGTTGAGTGTTGCTTCCCCGCGCTTGCAACAGACGGCGCCACGAGCTTTTAAATATGGCAGCAAGCACTGAGCTCACTGTGCTCTGGTGTATAGCCTGACGCTAGTCGCGATCGGCACGACCAGCACCCGTCAGCGCGGCCTGACGGCAACCGGTGCGAAGTGCGACAAGCTGCATTTCCCGCAGATGCGTTACCCTTACAACACTGCGTCTGCCTCTTTTCGTGACGAAGGGACGTCGCATGCGCTGAAACGTGCATGCGTCAAAGCAACGCAGTGAGGCACGCGCCTGGGAGTATATGACAGAAGCGGCGCCTGGCGTGGCAACTCAGGCACGCACGCGTGCCGGGTCACGTCCAAGTGCGTTGGCAACTTGACTGTGGCATCTAGCCAGGCTCTCACATGACGTGCATCTTATGGCTATCATATTTGCACCAGTCACAATCATTGACGCCACGTAATACCAAATTTGACATATGTAAAGCTAGCAACACGGCCGCGAGTGCATCATGAGTATGGCATGAAGTTATGTTGTTACATGACACGCATGTCATGATTATCATAAGTGAATACGTCATTTACCTAAGTTGTTCATTCGCGACGTGTAATACTGAATTTGTCAAATGTAAAGCTAGCGAAACGGCGGAGAGCACATCATGAGCAATAGCATGCAGTCATGTTACATGACATTCATTTCGTGATTATCATGTTTGCACCAGTCACATACCTTCGTCATTCATTCACGCAATACTAAGTTTGGTATATGTGACGCTAGCGAAATGGCTGCAAGCGCATCATGAGCATTGCATGTTGTTATGCTGTTTCATGACAGGCATGACATCATTTTCATGTTAGGGTCTGTCACTTGTGTTCACCACGCAATGATGTCATATCATACCAGTTTTGCAACGTAAACGAAACCACCTCAAGAGCAGCAAAATCTTGAAATGGCAATCATCACCTTCCTGGCCTTCATGTGATGATTTTTATGTTATGATTAGTCAGATATGCTCGTCGTACAGTTTCGATAAGTCATACCAAGTTTTTTATCGATACCATTATCGAAACGGCCTGCAGAGCTAAATGTCGTAGTTGGCTATATAGAGAGATACGCTCAAAATCCCCGAAGTTCACTAAGAAATGCTTCGTATTTAATAAGCTCGAGTCTGAAATAATCATCCTTTTTTTTGCAGCAGTGGCTATAAGGTTGAGCGTCCGTCTCATATGTGAGCGTCACTGGGTAGAATTTTCAGTGGTTACTGGGTGTTGCTAAGAACAGGTGCCGCTTCTGTGGTTTGATTGGGAACTTGTTTGTTTATTAGAACTCATCGTGAAAGTGGCCTTGTATTTTCTGTAAAAAAAAAGCTGTTGCAGTCCTTAACCCACCATAGCCTTGAAGAATGAGTCGAGCACCCAGCGCTGCTGTGAAAGTAACCTAATTGCTGTCACCGGGTACCTACCAGGATAATAAGTGCAGGGGCCATCTGAACTGGTGCTCAGCGAAATGTAGTAAACACTCTCTTAGAATGGCATCCACCTTGTGGGAAATTTGCGGTGTGGAACCATGAAAGCAAAAATACGGTAATCATTTTTATATAGTGTTTACCCGCATGCACTGTAGCATAAATAACAGACACAAGAATGGCCCCCACCTCCATGAAGGGAATTTTAAGGAAATGCGAATGCATTTATTGCGCCGAGAGTACAAGGCATAGTAATTTTAAAGCATAAATTAAACACTAGATGAACATTTGTACCGTAACCATTTATTTACACATTCATCATCCAGCGAACGGTGAGAGAAAGGCGCGCACTTCTCTCTCTTTAAATGTACGTACGGCCGAGCAGACGGGTAAGTGTGGCGTAGGGAGGAGAGAGGGCAAATGGCGAGAGAAATGCCGGGAAAGCACTGTAGCTACCCTCCCCTACACTGTTTCCACACGCTCGCACCCGTTGCGGCCAAATTCTTTTTATATAGCACTTCAATCCACATACAAAAACGGCCGTTGGATGAGCCTTTCCCAGTGGAAAAGAGCGGTTATACGGTGGATCATCACGCTGCTATATCGCGAAGGTTACGGTGTATGGGAAATTGTGTTGCATGGTTTCAATAGGTGACCAGTAAAAGAGCGAGGGATTGTGGGATGCACCGTCTGCTACCGGCTTCCGGTTCGAGAAGAGTAGACGACGGCGAAGCGCCTCGCCGCAAGCCTCAGATTATTCGGGATTTGCGTGTGCGGCCGTCCGTTTATCTTCGTCCTGATAAACCATGGTCGGTTGTTCAGCCGTTGGCTGCTCCTACTCGAGCGTCAAAGGCAAACGCAGGTATAATTCCCATGGAACGAAGAAAAAAAATGAGGTGGGCCGCAGCTGTGAAGAGAGCCACAGCGACAGGTAGCCTTTGAGTACGGAACGTTGAAGCCAGAGTGTGTGAAAGCCATTTTATCACACTTACGTGTGTATTCCATGCTACAAAAGCTTACGCATCAATTTGCTACGAATATTATATTGAGAACTAAATTGTCGCTCAGGTGCGCCTAGCTAACTTAGTATGGGAACACGCGGGCGAAATCTACCTGCCATACGAGATGAGCGCCGGTCATTGCACCCTCATACTTGACAAAAAACGCGAAATCTTCACTCAAGAGTAAGTTTACACGAAGCGATGGACGAGTCCATTTGCGTGTATTTTGGTCAAACTGTGCGCCAGGACGGCACTTAAAGGACGATGTTCGTTAAACAAGCGCGGAGTTTTGATTATTCGGCGCCATCTATGTCTGACTGTATTGTTTATGTGCAGCTGTGCCGTGCAGCTTGACCAAGATCAGCGTTCAAATAAGCATCTGGATTCGACTAAGGAATGCACCTCATAGCTCACTGAAGGCTAGACAAAAATATATCTCAACGCGCTCAATAGGTGTTGCGCTTCATGCCGATCGACTGACGAGTTCGGCCATAGCAGCGATCCCGAAATGAACTCTTAGCACACTGTTACAGTCAACCCCATCCCCTGAGATCTTTAAAATTGTGAGTTTTTATCTGCAGTTCCGTATCATACAAGGAAAACTGTTTTGCCTATCGACTGACCTGCTAGCCAAACTGACAGCACCCCCAAGCAGCATAAAAGCATTGCACATCATTTTAGTGCGACAAAAAAGTTTCCGGACCGTTCATGGCTTTCGCAGCTTGTCATCGTCACAGTCACGGTTGGCAAAAAAACAACAACTTCTAAAGCACTGACATTGCACGGTGAGGTGCTTTTTTCAACGGAGCAGTACAAAAATGCGCGCGTGCCACTGCCGACCAGTGTGGTGCGTCGAACCGGAAGCCGTCGTATCCCACAGATCCCTGCGAATTCCCATTTTACCGGTCACCTATTTCCTGGTCGAAGTTATCAGCGTCACATTCCTTGGTAAGGAGTGGCAGCCTGAAAAGACAATCAGCGTCAGGATGTCGTATCCCACTCTTTTACGAGACAGTGAAGTTGTACTCTGGCAGACGCAAAGCCGATCGTGCAATGCGTCCTGACCGATCGCGGAGGTGGAAGAGCCAGCTCCGATAGTGATGATCAGTGACGATCATAAAACTGATGCCCGTACAGGTATGATCGAAACCGCTGAACAGTGAAAATAACCGCGAGGCATTCTTGTTCATTTGCCGTGTAGTTAGACTCGGGTTTACTAAATGACCGAATTGCGTAGGCGGTGATTTGTTCTCTGTTACTTGCGCGTTCAACCAGCACAGCACCAAGACCGACGCCGCACGCACCGGTGTAGATCTCCATTGGCGTGGTAGGACTGAAGTGTCGTAGTATAGGCTGTGACGTCAGCAGAAACTTTAGCTGCTGAAAGGAAGCTTAACAGTCAGGTGTTCACTAGATTGGGGCGTTTTTGTGCAGGAGGCTTCTCAGGGGATACGCGACGTCATCCAATCGAGGAAGGAATCGCTGAAAATAGGAGCACAGCCTCGAGATGCTCTGGAGTTCTTTCACAGATTCGGGGTGGCTGAAATGCTTCGACAGCCTCAGTCTTTGCGGGGTCGAACCTGACGCCGTCTTTATCCAAGAGATGTCTCAGCTACAAGGCTTGGCGCTCTCAGAAATGGCATTTCATAGAGTTGAGTACAACACAAGCATTTTGTATGCAGCTTAGGAGAATGCCGAGACGCTCGCTGTGCTCTTGAAATGTGCGTCTAAAGAAAGCAACGTCATTGAGATAGCGCATACGTATCTCCCTGTTTAAACCCCACTGAGCGGTGTACATAAATTGTCCGAAGGTTGCGGGTGCATTGCACAAGCCTAATGGCATAAGGTTAAATTCAAAAGGTTCATCGAGTATACTAACCCTGTGTTTTCTTCATCATCATTGTGCATCGAAATTTGCCAACAGCCGTACCACAAGTCCACGGAAGGAAAGTAGGAAACCGAATGAAGACAATCTAGTGCATCGTGTATGAGTGGAAGCAGGTATACATCTTTCTTTGTAATGCCATGAAGCCGGCGGTAATCAACACAAAATTACCAACTGCCGTCATTATTTTTAACGAGAATAACAGTTGCAGCCCAAGGACTTTCAGATTCTTGAATGACTCCTTTTCGCAACATTTCTTCAACTTGCTTACTAATTACTTTACGTTCTGCAGGTGACACTTGTTTTCTGTTGTATAAGGTGCGCTGATCCGGTGTTCATAAGATGGTGCACTCGAGGCGCTGGAATCGCAGATACCTTGTTGTCTCGCGAAAAGTCAAACACTGGTGAGTGCGGTGTTAAAACGGCTAGTAACGTGTGCCAATCACTTGTGCTGAGAGACTTGCTCACCATCTGTGGAAGCTTCGAATCCGAAGGGCTCGATTGGGAGAATTCGTCCGCAGTGGCTTGAAGTACAGACACTAAATCCAGCGTTTCCTCGCTAATGAGTGCGAGCTTGATACCAGAAGGTAGAGGTATGGGCTAAGTCACGTAATTCATCGTCCATAATTCGGATCGTCCTTTAACTACAATAAACAATGTAGCACCAACAAGTTCTTTTTTATGCAAGCTGAGTGTACAGGTTCCGTACCGGCACCAAATATCATAGGATCTGCACCAGAGCAAATTATCAAAAGGCACACGCTACAATGCGCAGAAATCAATACATCCTGGGCAACACACAAGGCACTTTCTTGACGCCGTAAGTTCTCCGCAAGGGCGGTCATAAGCTTTTGGTGTATCGAAAGCTTCCCACTTCGACAGTCATTTGCAGCGCCACACTCCCGTGAGAAATCTAGGCCTAAAATAACGTCGTACGTAGATAGAGGAATCACTGCAAATTCAGTGGCAAATATTTTTGCGCACAAACATCTGCGGTACGAACGCCGACCGGGCAGTATGTGCCAGCACTAACACTAGAAAATGACGATCATTTGTTTCTCGAAAACATAACTATTTTGTCTCTGAAGAATTCTTAAACTAAGACTTATCAGTGAGATTGTTTCCCCAGTATGTACGAGAGCCATAGTAGAGAGATCGTCAACACGCACACATGAACTTTGTTTTTCAGCATAAAAGCTCACGGGGTTATATCGGTTGACAGGGCACAGTATCCAGCGACCTCATCTCTGTCGGGCGCACTGCCGAGCTTTCTGGTGGTGGTGACGGGAAGCGACGCTGCGCAAACGGCGACCGCGGAGCTTGTGCAGCAGGCGGTGGCCTTAAGCTGTGGTCGAAGGCGAAGCTGTGGTTGGAGTTCCGGAAGTTGCCTTGGCAAAACTGAAGACTAGAAGTTGGGCGTGTTGACCACGGCGTCGAAAAGCGTGGATTGCTAGAATTGTAGAAGCCCCGTGATGGTGCTCCTCGGAATTGCTTGGAACGGTCACAAAATCTTGAGATGTGGCCTGGGACGCTGCAGCATAGCACACACGAGGTGACCTAAATGCGCGGTGCTGCTTGAACCCCTCATTCCCGTTAGTAGGCATGCGGCATCTGCTCGAATCATTGCAATGCTTATATTCCATTCTGGTCGAGTGAGTAGTATAGAACCGCAGCGGGGCATTGGTATTTCGTCGCTGCTGCTCGTTGGAGAAGGGAGGTCGGTTCGCCGGCTCGGACCAAAGCACAGCTAGGTAATTGTCCATGTTCACCGCGTTGATAGATGGTGGGGACGAGGCATGAGATAATCAAGGCTGGTTGGATCAGTAGTAGTTATCACTGCGGCAATGGCGTATTTCACGGCACCGGAGAAGCTTTTCTCACACACTGTGTTTTACTATTGATGACAGGTTAGATGGGGGTTAGTGTCGACGCTAGCTATTGTCGGAATGATAGCGAAGCGGCCAAGTTTCGGCGTTATACGATGCATAATCTGTGCTTCATAGGTACAGCAATGCTTCATGGCATCGGTCACAGGTTCTCTTTGGTGATCGAAAACTAGTACACATCCTCTGCTATGCTTTCAAGAGCATGGCCAACTTTTGTCTTCTTCAGACATACCAGGGGTAACAACATTACAGAGATATAGAATCTCCTCATTGTAAGTGGTTAAAGTCTCTGGAGGCAGCTGAGCCCTTTGAGAGCTGTCATGTTCAGCCCACTTCATTTTTGTTGTGGTGTCTCCGAAGCGCTTCTTCAATATGTCTACGAAAGTTTTCCTCATTGTGGGCGTATCCTCGTAGTTGTCGTACCACAAGAACGGCAGTGTTGGGGAGGAAGAGCACCTCATACGATAGCTGATCGGCGGAGTCCCGGCCGTTTGGTTTGCAAATCCGCTTGTACTGCTTCAACCTATCGTACACGTCCTTCTCCGCCGTCCCACCAAATCTCTGTGGCTGCTTTTAAGGATGCGGTGAAGCCACCATTATTAGGACATCGGGTCCAGTGGCATCTCTCCTGTTGAGGTTGATGGTAGACCCGTAAGGTGACAACGCCGATGATCTGAATGGATGGAAATTCCGTTGTTAGAGACTCGGGGTAACCAACACCATGACCAATCTGTTAGGTTGCTTGTAAACGTAGTTGAACACAGGTTTATTTACAGAAGACGGATGGCAAGTGCATGCCGGAACTGCGCGTCGCTCTTCTCATCGACCTCTTATCGTTGTCGCTGCTGTTGGTTCAATCTATTGAGGTCGTAGTAACAATATAGACATATATATATATATATATATATATATATATATATATATATAATTGTAGATGCTGAAAAATAACTTCGGTAGTTATGAAAATGGGTGCTCTATCTTCAATCAACTGTACACACACACCACACACACACACACACACACACACACACATATATATATATATATATATATATATATATATATATATATATATATATATAAATATATATGTATATTTATATGTGTATATATATATATATATTATAAAGAAGATTTATTGAGCAGAAAGGTTGATGCTTGGAAGGCTTGGAAGGCGATGCACCAGCCGCGATTTCCGAGCTCGAGCCGCTGCTGCACGCTCGATGCTGCTGTCTCTGCGCCGGGGTACTTCCTCTTCTTTACAATGGCCCCGGGGAGAAAAAAAGGAGCCATCCTGACGACTTAGTGCTGTGCAGGTGGCGTTGAACCGTGGTACTGCTTCAGCCTCTGGACGTGTACAACCTCGCGGTTGCGACGTCGCAAGTCTGACGGTAGCGTAAGAGGCTTAATGAGGTAATTTACTGGCGATGTTTGTTCGAGAATACGATACGGCCTATCGTACTTTAGCAGAAGTTTGGAAGAGAGCCCAGGTGTATGATGCGGCACTGACAGCCACACAAGAGCACCCGGAAGAAAAACGGGAGTTGAGATCTGGGCATCATGAATCGCTTTTTGCCTGTTTTGGTCATCGCAGGTAAAGCGACGAGCTACCTGGCGACATTCTGCGTGTCTAGCGGGTTCCAAGATCGGTAGGCACTCGGACGTGTCCGGTCGATAGGGCAGAATGGTGTCATTGGTGTGGGAGGGGTGACGGCCATAGAGGAGGTAAGAAGGGGGGAAGCCTGTTGTCGCTTGCGTTGCCGTATTATAGGAGTATGTAATGAATGGGAGACCTAAGACCCAGTTACAGTGATCAGACGTCACATACATAGATAGCATGTCACCGAGAGTACGAATAAAGCGCTCGGTAGCCCCATTGATTTGAGGGTGGTAAAGTGGTACACGTGCGATGTACAAAAGCACACTCAGCGAGCAATTTTTCAATGACCTCGGACTAGAAGGCACGGCCACGGTCACGGAGGAGTTCTGGAGGGCCTCCATGACGCAACACATTATGACGCAGTAGGAAAGTGAAAAACTCCTGTGCTGTAGCCGTTTGAAGAGCAGCGGTCTCAGCATAGCGCGTTAGGTGGTCGATAGCAACTATTATCCCCCTGTTGCCAGCCGGAGTCAATGAAAGTGGCCCTTAAATATATATTCCGACCGTTTCCAAGGGTCTGGAAGGGCATGGTAAAAACTGCAGTTCCCCAGCGGAGGTGTGTTGTGGAGATTTTCGGCGCTGACATTCGGCACAAGAGCGGACGAAGTTGCGGACTAAGGTATACATACTACACCAGTAGTAATGATGTCGAAGCCTTTCGTAGGTCTTGACGACTCTTGCGTGGCCACATTGTGAGTCAGCGTAGAAAGGGGAACAAATCTGCGACCTCAGGGTTCGTGAAACGACGAGCAGCCACTTGCGTCCCTCTGGTGTGTAGTTGCGTCGATAGAGAAGCGTGTCACGTATCGAGAAGTGTGGAACTTGGCATCGGGGCGTTCGCGTCTTTGAGAGTTCTGAAGTGTCGGAGAGGTGATTGAAAAGAGACGCAATCCACGGGTCATTGCGTTGTTCGATAGCAATTGTGTGAAAGTCAAGAGATGACAATGTGGAATCGCAAGCGGAGTCAGCTGTGGCATTCTGGAACAGGCGGAACGCGAAAGGGTGTCGGCGTCAGCATGCTTCCGTCCTGACCGATAAACCACGCGTATGTCAGAATCTTGAATTTTCAACGCCCAGCGAGCGAGGCGGCCTGATGGGTCTTTCAATGTCGAAAGCCAGCACAGCGCGTGGTGGTCGGTCACGACGTCAAAAGAAAAACCATATAGATATGGGAGAAACTTTCCAAGGGCCCACACAATGACCAAGCACTCCTTTTCTGTGACGCTGTAGATGCTTTCAGCCTTGGTAAGTGTGCGACTAGCGTATGCCACGATGTATTCCTAATGCTCCAGTTTACGCTGTGCGAGCGCAGCACCCAGGTCTAGACCACTGGCGTCAGTGTGGATTTCAGTTGGAGCTTCAGGATCGAAATGGCCTAGAATGGGTGGCGTCGTGAGAAGCCGTCGCAAGGTGGCGAAAGCTTCGTCGCAGGTAGGGAACCAGGATAAGAGGTCTTTACAGTTGCTGAGAAGTTGCGTGAGATGTGATATAACAGACGCGAAGTTTCGGACGAATCGCCGAAAATACGAACACAATCCGACGAAACATGGAATTCTTTGATGGTGGAAGGTTTAGGAAACGCCGTAACAGCTCGCAATTTCTCGGGATCCGGGAGAATGCCTTCCTTGGAAGCAACGTGGCCCAAAATGTTCAGTTGACACATGGCAAATCGACAGTTTTTGAGGTTTAATTGCAAACCGGCGTTAGTTAAGCAAGTAAGGACGTGCTGAAGGCGACGTAAGTGAGTGTCAAAGTTAGGGGCGAAGACCACGATATCGTCGAGGTAACACAAGCATATCTTTCATTTTAGTCCACGCAGGATGTTGTCCATCATTCGTTCGAAGGTTTCAGGTGCATTGCAAAGTCCGAAGGGCATGACGGTGAATTCATATAAGCCGTCTGGCGTGACAAAAGTGGTTTTGGGGCAATCGGCCTCCGCCATAGGCACCTGCCAGTAGCCTGACCACAAGTCTAACGAGCAAAAGAACTTGGCACCCTGTAAACTGTCCAAAGCATCATCAATGCGCGGTATTGGATAGACATCCTTCAGCGTGATGTTGTTTAATCGCTGGAAGTCGACACAGAAACGAATAAAACCGTCTTTCTTTTTGACGAGGACCACCGGAGACGCCCATGGGCCCTGTGAAGGTCAAATCACGCCTCTTCGAAGCATGTCGTCTACTTGGTCAGCAATGACATGGCGTTCTGTAGTGGACACGCGATATGGTCGTTGTCGCAGCGGTGAGTGGGACTCAGTGTCGATGTGGTGTTGTACTGCTAAGGCACGACCGAGAGATGTTTGTTCAACGTCGAAAGAATGGCGGTAGCACTCAAGAATGGTGAGGAGTTGTGAACGCTGCGAAGATGTCAAATCTGCAGCAATGAAATGTTGAAATATGTTCGCCGACGTTTAATCAGCCGCTGAGACGACAGCCAGTTCACTGACGGAGGTAGAAGGCACCTCATCGGGGACGGATATAATTCTGGTAGAACTGATTGTCTCGACGTGGCCAAGGCACTCGTGACAAAGTAGGGATAAAGACGACGACTCATGATTATAAATTGGCATTGTGGTTGAGCCTTCTATAAGGTCGAGAGCAGCAAAAAGCAGGTGGAGGGCTCCTCGGGCGACGAACATTGAAGATGGTGTGAAGAACACCGTGCCGTTGGGTATGGCGCTGGATGAAACTGGCCCGAACGCAAAAGAGCATGGAGGGATGTAGGTGTCATCGTTAACGACAAGTTTAGCGGCAGACTGGGTGTCGACGGACGCTTGGTCATCCAGTGAGCAAAATTCAACCTCAGCCCTAGCACAGTCGATTACGGCGTTATTACGCGACAAAAAGGCCCATCCCAAGATAACAGTACGGGATCACGATGAAAGAACCATGAACGCTATCGTATACAGAACGTCCTGAATTGTCACGGGGACGGTACATAGTGCGGTCGGTTGAACAGGTTGAGCACTGGCTATGCGAAGCGATAATCCAGAAAAAAGCGTCGTAACCTTACGAATTGAGCGGCCAAATCCAGCATCCATAACAGAAACAGCTGCACCGGTATCTACAAGAGCGACAGTGGGGATATTTTTGACAAACACATGAATAACATTGTTAAATGACAAATGAGGACTTGGGCAAACCGAAACTTGCCCAGTTCTTGCCTCAGGAACTGCGTCGTCTAGGTTTTCTTCTCGTTAGGCGCGACCGTTGACGCATTGGAGAAGGCGAGTGGCGGCGTGGAGAGGGCGAGCGAAGACATCCCGACCGAGGGCGGTGGTCGTCCTGGTAGCGGGCTGGCATTGGAATGGAGGAACTGCATTGCGCGTTGGAGTCAAGCGGGAAGAAACGCTCACGGCGGTTTTCATTTGTGATATGCGTCCGGTGGCGGCAATACCTTGCGACGTGTCCGGGGTATCGACAAGCGTAACATATCGGGTGATTGTCGAGGGTGCGCCACGAGTTGGCGGTGTTAGTGCTGGTCCAGTGAACTGGAGCTGGAGGACAGCTCGCGAGAGGCTGGAACGGAGGTGCAGGCGCCTTGCGAGTTGGCATGGCTGCAGCCGCGGCGTAGGTGAGAGGAGCAGCCACAAGATTATGCCCGCGAGCAGCTGGTAAGGCCTCGGTGACCTCTCCTTGAATGACGCCAAGAAGAGACGACGGTAAAGTTGTGGTAGGTTTTGGTGTGAAGTGCACCAAGGAAAGCTGTCGTGCGACTTCTTCGAGGACAAATGCTTTTATTTCGGCTAATAGTGACGCTTGTTTATGACCATTGATCACACTAGACAGTGATGCCAAATCGTGCGCTGGAGGACGCCTTGTCGGAGCTCTCTGCTTCAGCAATTCATCGTTGCTTAGGCAGAGGCTAATTACGTCGTTAACAGTGGTCGGGATTTTCGCCAAGAGCATTTGAAAAGCGTCGTCGTCAATCCCTTTGAGGATGTGCTTACATTTTTCAGCTTCCGTCATTGCGGCGTTCACGCGTCTGCACAAATCGGCGACCTTTTTTATGTAACTAGTGAAGGTTTCACCCGTTTCTTGCGTGAACTTTGCTTGGCACGAAGTTTTCGGACGGCAGGTCAATCGAAGACTGCTACAATCGACGTTTTCAACTGCGGCCACGTTCAGACGTCTGCTTCGTGGTTTTTAAGCCAAAGGCTGCCTAGAGCCGCAATATAGAACGACGCGCGTGTCAACTTGTCCGCGTCCGTCCATCTGTTTAAAGCGCTCACCCATTCGAAAGTCGAGAGCCAATCTTCAATGTCGTTGTCATCTGTTCCACTGATGATTGGAGGCTCCCGCTGAGGAACACTTCGTGGACAGGTGGCCGGAAGAGATGGAAGCGTCTGCTGATCGGCGTCCGGCATAGCAGAAGGTAGCCGTCGAGAACGGAGTTACAGGATGGTAGCGGGAAGGTATAAGGGACGGTACCTAGCACCTCCACCAATTATAAAGGAGATTTATTGACCAGAAAGGTTGATGCTTGGAAGGCTTGGAAGGCGATGCACCAGCCGCGATGTCCGAGCTCGAGCCGCTGCTGCACGCTCGATGCTGCTGTCTCTACGCCGGAGTACTTCCCCTTCTTTACAATGGCCCCGGGGAAAAAAAAGGAGCCATCCTGACGACTTAGTCCTGTGCAGGTGGCGTTGAACCGTGGTACTGCTTGAGCCTCTGGACGTGTACAACCTCGCGGTTGCGACGTCGCAAGTCTGACGGTAGCGTAAGAGGCTTAATGAGGTAATTTACTGGAGATGTTTGTTCGAGAATACGATACGGCCTATCGTACTGTGGCAGAAGTTTGGAAGAGAGCCCAGGTGTATGATGCGGCACTGACAGCCACACAAGAGCACCCGGAAGAAAAACGGGAGTTGAGATCTGGGCATCATGAATCGCTTTTTGCCTGTTTTGGTCTTCGCAGGTAAAGCGGCGAGCAACCTGGCGACATTCTGCGTGTCTAGCAAGTTCCAAGATCTGTAGGCACTCGGGCGTGTCCGGTCGATAGGGCAGAATGGTGTCAATGGTGTTGGAGGGGTAACGGCCGTAGAGGAGGTAAAAAGGGGGGAAGCCTGTTGTCGCTTGCGTTGCCGTATTATAGGAGTATGTAATGAATGGGAGAACTAAGTCCCAGTTACAGTGATCAGACGTCACATACATAGATAGCATGTCACCGAGAGTACGAATAAAGCGCTCGGTAGCCCCATTGATTGGAGGGTGGTAAGTGGTACATGTGCGATGTACAATAGCACACTCAGAGAGCAATTTTTCAATGACCTCGGACTAGAAGGCACGGTCACGGTCACGGAGGAGTTCTGGAGGGCCTCCATGACGCAACACATTATGACGCAGTAGGAAAATGGCAAACTCCTGTGCTGTAGCCGTTTGAAGAGCAGCGGTCTCAGCATAGCGCGTTAGGTGGTCGATAGCAACAATTACCCCCCTGTTGCCAGTCGGAGTCAATGAAAGTGGCCCTTAAATATATATTCCGACCGGTTCCAAGGGTCGGAAAGGGCATGGTAAAAACTGCAGTTCACCAGCGGAGGTGTGTTGTGGAGATTTTCGCCGCTGACATTCGGCACAAGAGCGGACGAAGTTGCGGACGAAGGTATACATACCACGCCAGTAGTAATGATGTCGAAGCCTTTCGTAGGTCTTGACGACTCTTGCGTGGCCACATTGTGAGTCAGCGTAGAAAGAGGAACAAATCTGCGACCTCAGGGTTCGTGAAACGACGAGCAGCCACTTGCGTCCCTCTGGTGTGTAGTTGCGTCGATAGAGAAGCGTGTCACGTATCGAGAAGTGTGGAACTTGGCATCGGGGCGTTCGCGTCTTTGAGAGTTCAGAAGTGTCGGAGAGATGATTGAAAAGAGACGCAATCCACGGGTCATTGCGTTTTTCGATAGCAATGGTGTCAAATTCAAGAGATGACAATGTGGAATCGCAAGAGGAGTCAGCTGTGGCATTCTGGGACAGGGGGAACGCGAAAGGGTGTCGGCGTCAGCATGCTTCCGTCCTGACCGATAAACCACGCGTATGTCACAATCTTGAATTTTCAACGCCCAGTGAGCGAGGTGGCCAGATGGGTCTTTCAATGTCGAAAGCCAGCACAGCGCGTGGTGGTCGGTCACGACGTCAAAAGAACGACCATATAGATATGGGAGAAACTTTCCAAGAGCCCACACAATGGCCAAGCACTCCTTTTCTGTGACGCTGTAGTTGCTTTCAGCCTTGGTAAGTGTGCGACTAGCGTATGCCACGACGTATTCCTAATGCTCCAGTTTACGCTGTGCGAGCGCAGCACCCAGGCCTACGCCACTGGCGTCAGTGTGGATTTCAGTTGGAGCTTCAGGATCGAAATGGCGTAGAATGGGTGGCGTCGTGAGAAGCCGTCGCAAGGTGGCGAAAGCCTCGTTGCAGGTAGGGAACCACGATAAGAGGTCTTTACAGTTGCTGAGAAGTTGCGTGAGATGTGATATAACAGACGCGAAGTTTCGGACGAATCGCCGAAAATACGAACACAATCCGACGAAACATGGAATTCTTTGATGGTGTAAGGTTTATAAAACGCCGTAACAGCTCGCAATTTCTCGGGATCCGGGAGGATGCCTTCCTTGGAAGCAACGTGGCCCAAAATGTTCAGTTGACACATGGCAAATCGACAGTTTTTGAGGTTTGATTGCAAACCGGCGTTAGTTAAGCAAGTAAGGACGTGCTGAAGGCGACGTAAGTGTGTGTCAAAGTTAGGGGCGAAGACCACGATAAATTCGAGGTAACACAAGCATATCTTTCATTTTAGTCCACGCAGGATGTTGTCCATCATTCGTTCGAAGGTTGAAGATGCATTGCAAAGTCCGAAGGGCATGGCGGTGAATTCATATAAGCCGTCTGGCGTGACAAAAGTGGTTTTGGGGCAATCGGCCTCCGCCATAGACACCTGCCAGTAGCCTGACCGCCAGTCTAACGAGGAAAAGAACTTGGCACCCTGTAAACTGTCCAAAGCATCGTCAATGCGCGGTAGTGGATAGACATCTTTCAGCGTGATCTTGTTTAATCGCTGGAAGTCGACACAGAAACGAATAAAACCGTCTTTTATTTGACGAGGACCACCGGAGACGCCCATGGGCCCTGTGAAGGTCGAATCACGCCTCTTCGAAGCATGTCGTCTACTTGGTCAGCAATGACATGGCGTTTTGTAGTGGACACGCGATATGGTCGTTGTCGCAGCGGTGAGTGGGACCCAGTGTCGATGTGGTGTTGTACTGCTAAGGTACGACCGAGAGATGTTTGTTCAACGTCGAAAGAATGGCGGTAGCACTCAAGAATGGTGAGGAGTTGTGAACGCTGCGAAGATGTCAAATCTGCAGCAATAAATGGTTGAAATATGTTCGCCGACGTTTAATCAGCCGCTGAGACGACAGCCAGTTCACTGACGGAGGTAGAAGGCACCTCATCGGGGACGGATATAATTCTGGTAGAACTGATTGTCTCGACGTGGCCAAGGCACTCGTGACAAAGTAGGGATAAAGACGACGACTCATGATTATAAATTGGCATTGTGGTTGAGCCTTCTATAAGGTCGAGAGCAGCAAAAAGCAGGTGGAGGGCTCTTCAGGCGACGAACATTGAAGATGGTGTGAAGAACACCGTGCCGTTGGGTATGGCGCTGGATGAAACTGGCCCGAACGCAAAAGAGCATGGAGGGATGTAGGTGTCATCGTTAACGACAAGTTTAGCGGCAGACTGGGTGTCGACGGACGCTTGATCATCCAGTGAGCAAAATTCAACCTCAGCCCTAGCACAGTTGATTACGGCGTTATTACGCCACAAAAAGGCCCATCCCAAGATAACAGTACGGGAGCACGATGAAAGAACCATGAACGCTATCGTATACAGAACGTCCTGAATTGTCACGGGGGCGGTACATAGTGCGGTCGGTTGAACAGGTTGAGCACTGGCTATGCGAAGCGATAATCCGGAGAAAAGCGTCATAACCTTACGAATTGAGCGGCAATATCCAGCATCCATAACAGAAACAGCTGCACCGGTATCTACAAGAGCGACAGTAGGGATATTTTTGACAAACACATGAATAACATTGTTAAATGACAAATGAGGACTTGGACAAACCGAAACTTGCGCAGTCCTTGCCTCAGGAACTGCGTCGTCTAGGTTTTCTTCTCGTTAGGCGCGGGCTGTTGACGCATTGGAGAAGGCGAGTGGCGGCGTGGAGAGGGCGAGCGAAGACATCCCGACCAAGGGCGGTGGTCGTCCTGGTAGCGGACTGGCATTGGAATGGAGGAACTGCATTGCGCGTTGGAGTCAAGCGGGAAGAAAGGCTCACGGCGGTTTTCATTTGTGATATGCGTCCGGTGGCGGCAATACCTTGCGACGTGTCCGGGGTATCGACAAGCGTAACATATCGGGTGATTGTCGAGGGTGCGCCACGAGTTGGCGGTGTTAGTGCTGGTCTAGTGAACTGGAGCTGGAGGACAGCTTTAGCGAGGCTGGAACGGAGGTGCAGGCGCCTTGCGAGTCGGCATGGCTGCAGCCGCGGCGTAGGTGGGAGGAGCAGCCACAAGATTATGCCCGCGAGCAGCTGGTAAGTCCTCGGTGACCCCTCCTTGAATGACGCCAACAAGAGACGACGGTAAAGTTGTGGTAGGTTTTGGTATGAAGTGCACCAAGGAAAGCTGTCGTGCGACTTCTTCGCGGGCAAATGCTTTTATTTCGGCTATTAGTGACGCTTGTTTATGACTATTGATCACACTAGACAGTGATGCCAAATCGTGCGCTGGAGGACGTCTTGTCGGAGCTCTCTGCTTCAGCAATTCATCGTTGCTTTGGCAGAGGCTAATTACGTCGTTAACAGTGGTCGGGCTTTTCGCCAAGAGCATTTGAAAAGCGTCGTCGTCAATCGCTTTGAGGATGTGCTTACATTTTTCAGCTTCCGTCATTGCGGCGTTCACGCGTCTGCACAAATTGACGACCTCTTTTATGTAACTAGTGAAGGTTTCACCCGTTTCTTGCGTAAACTTTGCTCGGCACGAAGTTTTCGGATGGCAGGTCAATCGAAGACTGCTACAATCGACGTTTTCAACTGCGGCCACGTTCAGACGTCTGCTTCGTGGTTTTTAAGCCAAAGGCTGCCTACAGCCGCAATATAGAACGACGCGCGTGTCAACTTGTCCGCGTCCGTCCATCTGTTTAAAGCGCTCACCCATTCGAAAGTCGAGAGCCAATCTTTAATGTCGTTGTCATCTGTTCCACTGATGATTGGAGGCTCCCGCTGAGGAACACTTCGTGGACAGGTGGCCGGAAGAGATGGAAGCGTCTGCTGATCGGCGTCCGGCATAGCAGAAGGTAGCCGTCGAGAACGGAGTTACAGGATGGTAGCGGGAAGGTGTAGGGGACGGTACCTAGCACCTCCACCAATTATAAAGGAGATTTATTGAGTAGAAATGTTGATGTTTGGAAGGCTTGGAAGGCGATGCACCAGTCGCTATTTCCAAGCTCGAGCCCCTGCTGCACGCTCGATGGCGCTGCCTCTGCGCCGCAGTACTTCCTCTTCTTTACAGTATATATATGTATATATATTAAGTCACAAATAATGTTTAGCTAGAAAACAATGCTGAAGCAGCAGACCAGCTAATAATACGTAAGAACATCTCTCTGCAGCACGCTGCGCTAACTTCGTCGAAGACGCAAAATAGAGTTTAAGATAACAGAAAGATCTAATTCAAAGAACGTCCTGCTCTAACTTGGAATAAAAAAAAATTGCTCGCAGTGTCTGACAAACAATAGGGGTATAAAAACGACGGACAAAGTGCTGGCTAAAACAGCAAAACAGAAGTAAAGGACGCCAGTGAAAGCGTCATTGCCATAATAGCTCCGGAAAGCGTCCTCGATTTATTAAGAAGTTCCTCGTACGATTCATAACCGCGTCTTTTGGACAAAATTAGGACACATCGCCTGTCTGCGTAATCCGTGCACGACGTTGTGAAATTCGTGCACAACAAAAACACTGAAGAAAGCTACAGGAAAAAAAACAACTGTTGAGGAGGAAAAGGGAGTTGATGGTCTTTAGCTAACCTACGTAGCAACAAAGAACTTCACCAAGAAGATAGGTCTAAGCTAGGTGCTATATTTAAAAGCAAAACTACTGATGTCATGCATCCGTGCATGTTATGTGGCGTAATCACGCTCGCAGTAAACTACTGATTATGGCTTATCACAAAGTTGAAGTCTCTATTGCACGAACAAGGTTTAAAGTTGTATGATTTACAGAAAAAAACTACGGGTCATCTCTCCGGAGGTAACCCTGACGGGATGTGAAGCAGCAGCGGTGTGCACGGCGTTGACCCGGTTGAAACGGGCTTCGACGCGAGTGCTGGAAGAGCGGTTTGAATTGAAACTTGGCACAGTGTTCACTCGAATAAATGTTTTTTTTGCAACGCAAGAAAACAGGAGGCGGGATGCGTGGAAAACATTTGTGATTGGCTACCTTGGCTCGCGACTCGTCAGTGTTACCCGCGCGCCGTCTGTTTGTCGAACGTGATCGGTGTTTTTGACTCGCACCTCGTCGGTGTGACAGGTCTTCCACTGCTGACGCTTGCACTGACTTTCCTTGGCTTACGCCTCGTCGGTGTTGCTGATGTCACTATTCGTGAGTGCGATCGGCTTAGCTAACCCTCGCAATGCCGGCGAATATCGGGAAAGATACGCGCTCACTTGAGGAAATGACGCCGCGACGGCGTCACGCCCGACGGCTTGGTCAAACGGCAAGCAGCGGCGCGCCGTCCGCATTGTCGGCGCCTCAATATTCTCGAGGCGTGCATAGCAAGCACACCCGATGACTGATGGAGAGAAGTGGTGCGGCTCAAAATATGCCGACGTGAGGAGTGGGCTCGAGCGTTGCGAGCATTGGAGCGGGTTGAAGCGAGGGGGAGCGCACACGCGGTGATCACTTGGCAGGTGAGGGAGAGACGTCACCGCGCACTGGTAGGAGGGTACGAGCTACTTGGCACCACTCCAACGCCTGCGGCGAGGGGATTGGTGCGGACGGAGTGACAGCGTTACGTAAGGTGTACTCGAGAACAACTTTCTGTAGCGACAAAAGGAAAGATAGGGAAGCGAAGTGGGCGTGTGCCAATGCTGAGGAATATAATCCCACGAATGCGGCTCTGTTTTCCGCGTGAAGATAGTAAAAAACAAAATCACTTCATTTTCTGCGACATGCTGTTTAGAAACAGATTCTGCACGAACCACGAAGATAATGATATTTGTTTTAATAAATGTTGTGTTATTTTGCGTTTTCGCGCGTCTAAAAACGTCGCACGTTTTAAGTGCACCTCACAGCCAAAATGGCGTCTTCGTCTTTACGTGATTGCTCGTTGCCCTCCAGCTCTTCCGACGATTCGCCGAAGGAGCTTGTGTCGAATTTCACTCACAAATAGCTGTGTAAGCGGCCGTTGAAAATTCTGTGCTGCGGTATTATTCAAACACGGCAGTCATTCAGAAAGTGAGTCTAGCCGGACTACTTGGTGGAGGAGTACATGTGCAGTAGCTCCACCGTCGTAGCTTTCCCTTCATTACCACAGAAAGTTGTCCCCAGGTATAGTCGAAGGGCTGCTTCGAATCTAATAATCACGAAGTAACCGTATTCATTTGAAATTTCAAAAATGTTTTAGAAAGCTGAGGCCTACATCGGCGTTACAAAGGAGGGGACATCACTATATAGACGAGTGAACGAATGTGCCTCCCTTTTTCCGTCTCTTTCTCGGCATTGATTTTTTGTGTCTGACGAGGCAAGAAACTTGCCAGAACTCAACTGTAGAAGACGCAAATCTCGACTGGTTTAACAAGCTCGCAGCCGACAAAGTGCAGCAAAAGATGACGTAAACTTGCGAATCTCTACAACAAGATTCTACTCTTACTGGGGAAAGCCTAGATGCTTTTCCCAGATATTAGCGCCATGGACGCTTTGGTATGCGGAGTGGTAAGAACTCCACGGATCCATATCAGTAGGCCACCACGTAACGAGCTTTCTCAGGTGTCATTGTGTAGGACCTGCAACGCTTGCTTTTTTTTAAAGACGATCGTCTTCCTTGGGGACCTTCGACCGAAACATTTTGGCCTGTCTGTCGGTACTTTTGTCTGTTTGTCTGCCCTTAACAATACTTCAAACGGCCGACCCCATCCGCAGCGCCCACCAATATTGCTCAAGGTGCAGCGTTCATACTTGTGCGATTTTCAATCAAAAAGCAATCATTGCGCAGTGTGTGTGTGAATCTCTCCTTTGTGTGTGTCCTTGTCGTGGTGCGCTATACCAGTGAAAATGATGAATCCCAACCAACTAGCCCGGCAACGTGCCTTAGCAAAAATCATTGCGCATATCTTAGGTACTATAAAAACACGTCGACGTTTTGCATGTGTGCCTTTATACTAGAGAAGGCACACACAAGTGATTCTAGGGATCGTAGCGCTGCGCTGACAGTGCGACGCGGTGCTCAAAAAGGCAAGTGTTACCAACGCTTTGCTAAAACGACATGGTGGTGGCACCTGCCCGTCACTTTCCGTTCTACACCTCAGCGCCTCCGAGAATGGCCCGCGTCTTTCTTCGCAGACTCACAGGCCTTCCCTCGTTTTCGGAGATAACTGCCAGATGGCACTCGTGGCTAACGTGTCTTGACGCGCTCGTTTGCTTCCACTGCACGCCCGAGGCACTCTAACGCAGCGCCTACCGAATACCGTTCACCAATTTTCGTGCGCAGAACGTCAATTAAATGTTTTGCTCACTCTTTCCAGCCGCAAGACTATCGTCTTTCGATGGCGTTTGCAATGTATTCTCCAGATCTGGGGCCAATTTTTTCATTCAAAACATAGTGTCTCTCAAAAATGAATCCCCTTCACTGCGTCTGGAAGGACTGGACTGGTCTTTTATTTTATGTGAGGATTATGCAAAGTGTCTGCGTTGCTTTCATGCACACAGGAGAATTGGACAGACGAATAAGGAAACGGCGGCTAGGATTACCAAAATGCAAACTGCTGGTCCTCTTTATTGCTGTTCTTTTGTCATACACTTCGAGGCCTGACAGTCTTTGGACATCCCGTATCACATGAGTTCTATCTGCCTGTAGCTCTCGGCTTGTAGTGCGATAAAAAGTATTAAAAATAATCAAAGGGGCGTCATCTCACTGCAATGAATATGTTTGGTGCATGTCTCCTAAACATACTTCTAAACATACTTATAAGTTGATGACGCCAAGTTCACGTAAGGTGCGCAGTGCATG
Organism: Rhipicephalus microplus; assembly: GCF_043290135.1. Taxonomy (NCBI): domain Eukaryota; kingdom Metazoa; phylum Arthropoda; class Arachnida; order Ixodida; family Ixodidae; genus Rhipicephalus; species Rhipicephalus microplus. The sequence goes on from NC_134702.1 coordinate 121,385,181, forward strand.
CACTTACCCACTTTGAAAAAGTCGCTGAGAATCGCCAGATTCATGACCTTTTTGACGTGCTCGAAGCAAGCTTCATCAGCCTTCTTTTTGTAGAGGAACAAGTATTGATCAGTGAACTCGACCAGCTGCCTATAGATGCTCCAGCCGACCAGGTATCGCAGACCAGCTTTCGTAACGTATTCGTGATCGAAGAGTTCCTTGATTATTCTAGTACTGCGCTGGAAGTTCCAAATTGGGTGTGAACCCGTATAGATACCTTCGGTGTACTTCGAAAAAAACTTGGCCCATTGATCTGGTAGGAAAAGAATGAAAGTATTAAAACACGTTATTATCACACCATTACCGCATCCACGTAGCCTTTGCTATATATCTGCTATAAGCAGCAAATACTAAATTGTCCTTTCTTTAATTGTGATGGAGTTGAGATCAACATCATATTCGACAGCCCGTTTCTGACGATGTAGCGATGTTTGTTGCACAAATAAATATTTGAAAAGAAATGGCCAGGATGAATTCGACCTTATGTCTTACCAAGAAATTGAGATTAGATCTAAATAAGAAGGATAACACAACGAGAGAAATGAAGATCATATGCAACAGCAAACGCATATCGGCATTACGAACTAATTTGCGTGGGGAAAAAGGGACATAATTGTTCTCAAGCGAAAGTAGTTTAGATAAAGTTTCACAGTGCTGGACACTGTCTGACATGATGGAGTTATCAAAATTACATAAACAAGCACCACATGTAGGTTTGGATCTATGTACTTATGTATTACCAAAAAAATTTCTTTAGAATTCAGATCTTTTTTTAATTAAATGTATATAAGGAGAGGTTCGTGCCAATGCGTGGCGCCGGCTAAATTATATGCTAATAGACACCCTATGTTTTACCAAAAAATTGAGTTTACCTTTCAATTTTTCAAGGGATATGCAAATCATGTCTGGTATTTTATGGGAGCAGTTTAAATGAAATAGCTTTCGTCATCTCGGGGCTTTGTTGAACATAGGACCACCGTTCAAAACTTCCACACCTATTTACAGCGTACGATGCTCTTTCCCGCTCCCTTATTGTGTACCGCGACTACTACTATTACTGATGAAACTTTTTTCACATTTAAAGTGGCCTGTAAAAGATTGCCAGTTCCTTAGAGTACAAAACTAGTTTTATGTCATTTTCAATATCTTCCGCTATGGTTGAATTTTTTTTATGTCGCGCGCATTGCATAAAGCTTAAGCGATGGTGCTGTAAATGCATTTTATCACTAGTAAATCGAAGCCACAGTGCACTCACAACATGTTAGTGTGAGTCAAAATAATCTCTAACGATTCATGAACTACACATTGTGCATGAATGCTTAGAGAAAAAAAAAAAGAAGTGGCTCTACTAGCTGTTATTGCCGAATGCATGAGCCAAAATATGTTTTGCTCGAGGATACGCTCAGCTGGCATGTGCTTCGGCAGAGTAAGAAAGACTCGCTACTTAAATTGTATGTCATTATCGGTAACACCAAATCCAGAAAGTGTTACAAAGAAATAAGTTAGAACCGAAAGCAAAAGGAGTAATTGTTGATGGGTCACAGACATCACAAACCCAAAGTGACTCCGCTTTTGACAAATGTGACATGTAAAGACGAACTTTTCAAACGCGAATGTATTTTTAGTCGGAATATTTCAAGCCTCTGGCGCCATCCGTAGGCCAGCAGGTGTTATCACTCCTGTCTCACTCCCTTTCTCGTAGCTTAGGCTGTGATTGCTTCCGCTTCTCCTTGCCACTTGATTACGGAGCAGGTGGTGCGAGCGGAAAGGAGGAAACGGAGTGGAGACGAGGAAGTGATGTGATTTTTTTTTTCAATGAAAAGAAGAGAAAAGTGAGCCCCATAACTGTCTCTCAGGAGGAGGACACCCCAACAGTAGCTCACGAGAGATGGGGGTAGAGAATGAAATAAAAGGATAGGATTAAAAGGTAGCTAGATAAAGAGAGAGGAAGGAGAGGGCGAGGCCCAGGGACAGGGAGCGACGGAAGTAAGCAGAGGGCAGGAAAGAAGGACACGGTTGCAGGAGTGCGAGGTTGGGGCACCACTGGCGAGAGCTCTTGGCGACAGGAGATGGCGTAGGGCTAATCCAGACGGCCAGGGCTACGCTGTAGTCGTCGTAGGAGACCGGCCGCCGGAGGTAGCGTAGGACGAAGCCAGTCGGCCAGAGCTGCGCTCACGTCGGAGATCGCGAGGGCACAACCGGTCGGCACGGAATCTAGCGGTGAGTCATGGAGACGAACGCGCTCTGGGGTGTCAGGGCGCTTGTATGGCGGGAGCTTGGCAGAGCTCCAGCGTGTGTGAAGGCAGCGTAGGAGAGGGTAGGTATAGTGCTTCGCCACTTCCTCCCGTTCCGTTCGCCTTCTTTCCTCTGTGCCCCACTCTCCCGTCCGCTCGCTCGCACGTGTATATAAATGAAATCAAGCGCACGCCTCACTCTCCGACAGTTCGTTGGCAGATGAAAGTGTAAACAAGTGGTTAAGGTAGAAATCCTCTAATCATTATCTTACTCCTTTACTATTACTACACCGTGTTGTCTTGACTCAAGAAATGCCTTCGCATTTCCTCACGATTATCTTCAGAGAGGTGAGGGCAAGATTTCTATCAAACCTTTGCGTTATACTTGCGGTGTTTCATTAAACTTTTGATTGACTAGTAGGTCACTTATTCTCTCCTGAATGAGCATTTAAACTGAACACAATAATGTGGCAGACGCCTTGGGAAAGTAAGAAACATGAATTTCGTCGCGTTGTTATAATGTGCTGTGGCAAATTTTTTACCTACGTCTTCTTTTACCAAGGGCAATCCGTTTATGTGAAAAGGAATGAAACATTGAAGAGAAGAGTCTGTTCACAACGCACTTTCACGTAACCGTACTGTTGCGTATACCAAAATGAGTTACAATATACAAACACTGCTATAAAGAAAGGAAAAAAACAACAGAACATATGATTGCCAGCCGAATAAAACCGTTGAAATCACATCTAAACGATGCACTTTTTTTTTACCTGCACTAGATAACGCTTGACGAAAAAAAAAAAAACAGAGCACAAAATTGCTGAGCACGCAATTAGATTAGAAGGGCTGGCTTAAGCTAAAAGTTTAGGCAATCAAAATATTCAAGTTTAACGCTCACAAACAGCGACTTAACTAGTAAAGACTTGTTGCGGGGACTACGTGAATTTGTACCACATGAAGTTCTTTAATGGGGCCCTCCAACACTACCGAATTGCCTATTTTTCATTTGTGGTTTGCGTAGACCGACAGCTGGACATAAGTTTAGCAGAGGTCTAAGCGCCAATATCAAATAATATAGCATGGTAATTCCGCAATAAGTTTACTACACCGCTTGCGACCGCACTACTACGTAGTGGCGCTCGCCAGGACTTTTCGCGCGGATATGATGCCAGAAAGTTGCCACCATATGATTAAATAAATGTAACGTTAGAAGTGATGGAAGTGTAGGATCAAAACTGAGGTTACTAATTTGCTTCAATTTTAATTTCTGTGCTTTTTCATCGAACACTGAACAGACGCGGCTACAGCAACAAAGATCACTGCGACTAAAAACACGACAAAGACACTGGCTGCCATTTCGCCACTGAACATCTAGCTTGCGTGTGTCAGATGTCGATACCAAAGACGTCTGTCTCTTTTTCCTCTTCTTCGTTTTGGGATTTCACGAGCTGCCTCTTTCGCCGAACGCCAAACGGGCAGTTATTCGTCGAACGGGCAGCTGACTGAGCAACGCGCGAAGGATAAACAGTACTTCAGTGTCTGGGTTGTTGCACAAGTACGTTTCTTAAAATAAGAGAAGCAAGTTAGTCGGAATGTTGTAAAACAGCAGCAGAAAATATCTCGCTTCGCCACAGTAGCTTCCGCTCACGTTGTGGCAAGCCACTCTTCAGGCACCACGTTTGTTACTGTGGCAACATTACATCGGAAGAAAAGAAATAACGAGCAACAACGAGGTGCGAGCTTCTTCTACGTTGACGCTTCCTGTCAATTACATTGGGGCCTTCCGACGTCACGAGCGAGTGAAATGTGGTCAAGTGACCGCACAAAAATTGAGCTGAGGGGTGGCATTTTTTTTTCTGGTATTTTCAATGTTGAAGTTTTGAGGCTGCATGCCGTAATCACTGCCATTTTCGCCGTAACAGTCTGTTTTTACTTCAGTATAGAGAACCAATGAATAAAACATGGCGGGTTGAATAGTGTTGGAGGGCCCCTTTAACGTGCACCCTATATGGAAGTACATGGCGCTAGCAATTTGGCCACCACCGTAAATGCAGATCTGTGGATCTTCTATTCTGCTCTATCACGACAAAACTACTGTGGTGAGGAATCGTTTTGTGTGATGAGGTGGACATAAGGATATATTATAATCTATATTATACGCTTTTGGGCTGCAACGTTAGAATATTACATGAATAACTTCACTGCTGTATTGGGAAGTTCAAATCTCATGTGGAGGGCGATCAATGAGGTATTGAATATACTCCCCGAAAGAAACAAAGTTACTCTCCGACAAAGCGGTATGTCAGTCATTCATATTGCAAATTCATGCAATGCCCAATTTTCAGATGTGGGTTCATCGTCACAACCCAATGTACCAGTCTCCCCATCTGAATATATAGCAAATAGGTGTTCTTCTACGTTGATTTTGGTGCCACCGACGACCGGGAGGTCAAGGACATAGTCTCATCACTTAAAGACGGTTGTGTGGCTGGTTCTGACGTTGCAAAGGCGCAGCCGCTAAAGCCGTTAGTGAATATGCAAGCACACCTCTAGCTCATATCTCCAATCTAATTCTTTCAAGTGTCGTGTTCCCGGATAAAATGAACCTAGCTCGAGTGACCGTAATTCATTAAAGTGAACCAGCTAGTGATATGAATAACCACGGACCAATATCCGTGATATCAGTTTTCGCGAAAATTCTTGAACATATAATAAAAAAAGACTGAGTGGCTTTTAAAACACGATAATCATAGTTAAACAAGAGCAATATGGTTTCTGTAAAAATAAATACACAGAAACAGCTTTACTTGAAATAAAAAAACAAACTCTTGACAACATTGAAAACCGAATGCTAACCCTTGGTTTATTTCTTGATTTTAGAAAAGATTTTGATTGCGCGCAACACAAAATTTTTTTGAAAAAATTACCCCACTATGGTAATCGTGGCGTCGCTTTATCCCTAATGAAAAGCTATCTAATGGCACGAACACAGTATGCTCTGATCAATGGCACTACCTCTGAAATTCAGACGATAAAGTACGGTGTACCACAAGGTTCTGTTTTAGGACCCGTTCTCTTTTTGTTGTATATAATTGATATTGTACAACTGCAGAGCTACTCTAACATTGTGTTATATGCCGATGACACTAACGCGTTCTTCTCAGGAAGGCAATAGACCTCTATCGGGGTACGTCACAGCGTGACGTCACCGGTGCACGAGCAAGGTGGTGGTTGTCAAAACACTCCCGCCGGTTGCTGAGTGGGGTGCAGTCGCTCGATGCTTGGCGCATTTTTTTTTTTCAAAGCTTAATCTTCATCTCACAGTGGCAACATTAGCTGTGGCATCTGTCAGAGAACATCTAGCTGTGTGATAAAGTGCGTGATGAAATGTTCGCCACGCTGGTTGGCTGTTTATCTATGAAAAGTGAACGCACGTAATTGATTGATTGATATGTGGGGTTTAACGTCCCAAAACCACTATATGATTATGAGAGACGCCGTAGTGGAGGGCTCCGGAAATTTAGACCACCTGGGGTTCTTTAACGTGCACCCAAATCTGAGCACACGGGCCTACAACATTTCCGCCTCCATCGGAAATGCAGCCGCCACAGCCGGGATTCGAACCCGCGCCCTGCGGGTCAGCAGCCGAGTACCTTAGCCACTAGACCACCGCGGCGGGGCGTGAACAGACGTGGCGGCCTGTGCGAAGAACAGCGGCATCTTCTTCGAAAATGTGCAGTGTTGACTGTGGCGTGTAGTGTGCGTTGAAAGGCATCGAAAATGCTGGTTCATCTCTACAGACGGTGAAACTGGGAATATAGTGCGTGGTGTGTGCAGTGTGAATAATGCGATGCGTCCTGTTGCGAAAACACTGATATTCATTGTGGGCTGGTTTCAGTAAACGGTTGTCTATGGAACTTTACGATCTGACATTGTAGTCAAGGTAAAAATACATTTGACGCGATAATCTGGGAGTGGGTATATCTCGGCGTATGCGCGGCGTGCAGAAAAATAAAAGTGCATGATCTCCTGGTGATATAAACGACTACGCATGAGCAGCGTTGCCGAATCTGCATATATGCTCCACCGCGGCTATAACTCGTAATATCGGATACCTGATACGTGTCAATGTAAACAGCGGAGATTTTGGTTTATCTACTTTGTACTTTTACGGCTCGATCCTTATGAAGTGACAATGCATGTTAGAAGTTTGTGTATCAGGCCTCAATGAGCGATAGGTACGAAAACACGTTATAGGTGTCAAATGCAGCAAGGTAACTGTGCGAGATATTGATTGATTTGTGGGGTTTAACGTCCCAAAACCACCATATGATTATGAGAGACGCCGTTGTGGAGAGCTCCGGAAATTTTGACCACCTGGGGTTCTTTTACGTGCACCCAAATCTGAGTACACGGGCCTACAACATTTCCGCCTCCATCGGAAATGCAGCCGCCACAGCCGGGATTCGAACCCGCGCCCTGCGGGTCAGCAGCCGAGTACCTTAGCCACTAGACTACCGCGGCGGGGCGTGAACAGACGTGGCGGCCTGTGCGAAGAACAGCGGCATCTTCTTCGAAAATGTGCAGTGTTGACTGTGGCGTGTAGTGTGCGTTGAAAGGCATCGAAAATGCTGGTTCATCTCTACAGACGGTGAAACTGGGAATATAGTGCGTGGTGTGTGCAGTGTGAATAATGCGATGCGTCCTGTTGCGAAAACACTGGTATTCATTGTGGGCTTGTTTCAGTAAACGGTTGTCTATGGAACTTTACGATCTGACATTGTAGTCAAGGTAAAAATACATTTGACGCGATAATCTGGGAGTGGGTATATCTCGGCGTATGCGCGGCGTGCAGAAAAATAAAAGTGCATGATCTCCTGGTGATATAAACGACTACGCATGAGCAGCGTTGCCGAATCTGCATATATGCTCCACCGCGGCTATAACTCGTAATATCGGATACCTGATACGTGTCAATGTAAACAGCGGAGATTTTGGTTTATCTACTTTGTACTTTTACGGCTCGATCCTTATGAAGTGACAATGCATGTTAGAAGTTTGTGTATCAGGCCTCAATGAGCGATAGGTACGAAAACACGTTATAGGTGTCAAATGCAGCAAGGTAACTGTGCGAGATATTGATTGATTTGTGGGGTTTAACGTCCCAAAACCACCATATGATTATGAGAGACGCCGTTGTGGAGAGCTCCGGAAATTTTGACCACCTGGGGTTCTTTTACGTGCACCCAAATCTGAGTACATGGGCCTACAACATTTCCGCCTCCATCGGAAATGCAGACGCCACAGCTGGGATTAACTGTGCGAGATAATATTATATATTATTAGAATGGCGGGTTTTACATCACATGAATTTTTACTGGGTTATTGAGAAGCGCTGCGGCAGAACTTCCCTTTGATTTCCACGAGGATATGTTAACTGCAGCGTAACCCATTGCAAGAAGTGTATTTTTTTCATTCATCTCTGATGAGACCTTTGGGCAATGACTGAGAGTCTTATACGTAACATCGTGCACATCAGCTCAAATCCATGCTGCCGCCAATGTTGTACCTCGTTGAGAACTGCATTGCACATGCCACGATGTAAATTGAGTAAGTTTACATCCATGCCATGCAAATATTTCTCAAAGTGCAAGTAATCGTGTACATTCAAAGCGTTCGCTTTCAAAAAAAGATCAGATCTTTTTTTATGGCTGCCATCTACGTGGGTGAAGCCCACTGCGGGCTAGTCGCATCTCTCAGTACTCTAAACAAAGTTTCTCTATCCATCCAACTACGATGAGCTAATTCCCACACTATGAGCAGTGACCCTTCCGCGACCCCCTTCTTTCAAAAGCTGAGATTTTAGAACATAGCAATGTAGAAATTGCTGTCGAAAAAATGCAGACATGCAGCTCTGCTATGCATAAGGGTGCCGCCGGAGGAACTTTCTTGCCAACCAGCACCTGCACCGAGAGAGGGTGTAGGGGGCGGGGTGCCCGCAGTGACGTCACACCGTTTACAAACAGGGAGAGGTCTATTGCTCAGCATTTTTGAACAAGCCAACACCTGGCTACAAAGATTAGATATGTGGCTTAATGCAAATAAACTACAATTAAACGTAAGTAAAACAAAATACTTGCTCTTCAATTCAAAAAGAATGATTACGGCTTGTCAGCCTCAGCTAAAGTTTCAAAAAGTAAATATTAAGCAGTCAAGTACGGCGAAATTCCTGGGAGTTAAATTCCACGAGAATATGTTGTGGTCACCATATATAGATTTTCTCAAAAGTAGCGTTGCCCGCGCCGTAGGTGCATTAAACAGGCTGCGATTTTTACTACCAACAAGCGTGAAGCACCACATCTACAACGCACTTATACATTCCCGTTTAACGCGCTGTCTTCTAGTTCGGTCGAATACAAAACAGTATAATTTAGGATCACTTCTAATGCTTGAAAACCGTGCACTATGAGCAATAGAAAATTATGGCGTATGATAAGCACCCAATTATATTATTCCAAAAATAAAATAATAAATGTGGCCAAACTCTACACATACAAACTATTTCTTTAAATTATGCGGCAATTGAAATCTGACAAACATTCCTTCTAGAGTAAGTACATTGTGAAACTGACATGCTATAAATTCAGAATTAGTTCTGTATGTATACCACATAGCAGAACAAATTACGGAGAACAAAAACTTGCTGTTGGAATTCCTAACCTCCTCAATGACTATACACTTACCATAGATCTCCTCCAATCCGCAATTAGGAAGCAAGCGTATCAAAAAACAATTAAAAAATATTTTCACATGACTAATGGAAATGAAAGAATCCTATGGTTCTGTATGAAGGGTATGTATTTTGTTGATTTTTCGTTTTCTCTCCCAACATGCGGGTGGCGAGCCCTGAGAGTTGTCCCTAGACTTTGTGTGTGTGTGCGTGCGTGCGCGTGTGCGTGCGTGCGTGCGCGCGTGTGTGTGTGTGTGTGTGTGTGTGTGTGTGTGTGTGTGTGCAGTGCCTCGCAACCGACGAGACGCTATGTGGGTGTCTACTGTGTCTCGCGCCTGCTTACGCATCTTGGGCAGAGCAGCTCATGCTTCGGATGGACAAGCACGAGCTGGGAAGACTGACGGAGTAGTTCAGAAAGGGACACAAAGACGGAACGCTTTTAGCAGACTCTTCTTTGCGACTCTTGTTTGTGACATAGCTACTTTTCTGGGCACAAGTTCGCCCTCAATAAATCATTGTGTGTGTTCCCCCTCTTGTATTAGGTGACAATATCCCAGTTACTCTTTTACGTGACCTTGTAGTGCGACGGTGGTCGCATTTTTAAGGGTGCAAAATAGTAGAGTCACTGTATAGTGTGATATCGGATCAGAGTAAAGAACACCGAATGGTCAAAAATCCCGGAACCCTCTACAACAGTGTTTTTCATGCTGATATCTTGGTTTAGGTACTTAAAACCTCAGATATTATTATTATAGGTGTTGGATCGGACTCGAAAGGTTAAGGCTGTCATTCGACGTTCCCGCATGCACAATATCTTCACCATCGCAAGCGATCGCCACAGGAGATACGTTCATATCAATCACTATGACAAGAAAGGCAGGATTGTGTGAGCTCCCATAGTTGCGTTACATCGTGTGTTTCCTCAGGCACCAATTAGCATAAAATATAGTGACTGCCGATATGAAAGGCGTTCTGACTCCAATTATAAATATTTTAGAGATGTGTCTTTAAAAAAAAACACGGTAGCCAAGAACCCTGAAGGGAGTGCTGTGCTGCTTGGGAATGCATTGAATAGATTTTTAATTCGGCTGCCATAAAACAAGAATATCGATTTTGGTAGACAGTGGGTGACTTCGCAGTGACCTGCAAACTGAGGTCTGCCTTGCGTCCCAAGTAGACTGCCTCTCACTACATACTAGCAACCACTGCCAGTGAGCTGCCAGTCAGGCATCGTTCACGTAAACACCGATGAAATGAACTGTAATCCAGACACTGACAGCGATTTCTACCATTTAGGTAGCATGCAGGACGCAAGTTTTGCAAGCCCACAGAACTGTGTGGATTTATTAAAGTGCTAATCACGTTGGTACTGGCTTGAAGATGCTAGGCGACGAACTATAAAATCAAAATAAATTATGTTGTAAGTTTTGTCTACCTCTTGTGTATGCATATATGTGGAGAGTGTCCAACGTGCACATCGTGGAATATATTCACATTTTGTGTTACCTCAAATTTGTTTCAGCTCTCCCTTGATGCAACGTGTTTGGCGATGGCTTAAACTTCTACCCTGCTGCTACCGTGCTATCAACTAACTAACGCCAAAGAGCGCTCATGTGCGTGCCTCTGTTGGAGGCACGGAGGTACACATGAACGCACCCTAGTTACCGCTCTTCTATACTCGGCGACAACTTTCTCTGGCAGCACAGCCACAGCTACATGGGCAGAGCTTCTGCACATGGGTTACTACGCCAATAGTTCGCTTTCGTGCGATTATTGTTTCGGCTTCGCAAGCGCATCTAACATGTACTTTTCCCCGCCACCATGCAATATATCTTGCATTTTTTTGGAAAAGACCATGCAATATATCTTGCATTTTTTTGAAAGGAAATAAATCAAATGTTCATTTTTTAGGATAAAAAGACAAAGCGTTTTTTAAGCGTTCAGACTTACTTCAAAAAAAAAAAAACGTACGAACGAGCAGGTACTGGGCGATTGAAACAACGCAACGCCAAAAAACCACCTCCTAAATTTCAGTGCATACTTGGTCGGCATCATTGTTTTACTTCTTTTAGAGACGTGAGAACCTTCTAGAGACGCTCACAATAATTTTAGGGGACGTTAGAGCAACGATGGGAACTATAAATATAGGCACGATTTTGTCATGACCGGGCGCCTGACCTTCGTAAACGCAATTGAGTGAAACGCAATCTTTACTCGGACAAGAACGCTGCTTTTGCCCGGCAGCATGGTAATGCACATGAGCGAGTCTGTTACTAAGACAAAACGTGAGGAATCACTCCGTTCGCGGACGCCGAAGCGGTGTTATGGTGCGCGATCTTCAGCATTATCGTATTAACAATATTCGGCGGCCGAAACACCGATCAGGTATGCAACGTAATTTAGGAAAAGGGTCATTTGTTTTATGTACAGTTTCTATATGCAATTTTAGGGGCGAAGCTCCTTATGGCATGGCTTGTGCGTCTCTCGTAGTACGTAACCACCAGTGGCACATACCCGAAATAGGTATAACATTTGATCTCCAAGGTGGTGCCGGTGAAAGATTTCTTCTGTGCGTTCTTTAACAATAAAAAATAGTGCTCAATGTACATGCCAATGGCTGCTAATGGGGAATGAGAGACAGGAGCATACGGCTTTTAGTCAACGCGCACGCTGCGATCCCCATTAGCAGCCATTGGCATGTACAATAAGCACTATCTGACAGGAAAAGGTTGCTACGTTATACTCGCTGGGCGTAACCTCCTTGGTTTTAGAAAGGTTTAGCGAGCATCGGGCCGCAGTGCCATGAATACAGTGAACTAGTATATACCATGAACTCAAGGTGGTTGAAGGTGGGAAGTAGACCCGAAGCGCAAGCCGTAAGAAAGTGTGCGTGCGCCACCTCTCGTTTAATCCTTGGAATGTCCACTGAATGGCGGTGCTTCTATATGGGGAATATATGATAAAAAGATGCGAAATGATGGGACTTGGAGTGTTGAATAGATGGACGAACGGACACACAAACAGATGCATGGATGGACGCATGAACGGACGCAGGGGCGGATGCATGAACGAACGCAGGGACGGGCGCACGAACAGACGCATGGACGGTCACACAGACGGACGCATGGACGGACGAATGCTTCGCCCCACTCTTCATCATTCACTCCGTGGATATGCTGCCATTTTTTCCTTTCAATCAGCAGATGGTGCTGAAGACTGGCAGGTCGCCGGTGCCACGCATCGATGTGAACTTGCTGCAACCGAGCGACGCCATAGTTGTTTACCGGGGCAGGGAAAATGTGAGATAGCACAAGAAAACCAGAAACAGCAAGGTACGAGAAACCTACATGGGTGATGCCTTAGACTTTCCTAAAATTAACTAGAGGCGACTCTGTCGCTGCTATCGTTCAGCGAACATGGAAAGGATGGGTACTACACACATTTGCCTAGTCGTCGTGCTTGCGGGTGGCGGGTCGTACTTGCGGCTTCGTTTATTGCTTTGTTTCGGTTATTCATTGAAAAAAAAGATTCAACCATTTCGAACTTCGTGACACAATCCGTAAAGGTAACTCTAAAAGAATAATGTGGTGAAGCAACCGCTGGATACTTGCTGATTTTCGTTTTGTGAGAAATTAGCTCCAAGCCACACAAACATACACGGAGCCAAACGCAGACCATACGTACGTAGATTAGACAAACGTGTGTACTACCCATGATTCCCATGCTCGCTGAAGCGCCATGCGTTGTAACTCCCATAGACACTAGCGCCAGAGTTCCGTCTAGTGTATATTAGAAAACTATATGAGTTATGCTTCATAATAAAAATGCAAGCAATCTTGACCATAATATTTGCATACTTTTTATATTTCCCATTACGCTACGCGGCGTACAAAAGTTAGCGTTCGTGGACCACATGCAAAAGCTCAGTAAGAAAGGGCGTGCGTGGGCTTCGTAGCTTTGGATGTACTGCCCCAGAAAGTTGTCACCGAGTATATTTCGCGGTAGACGTGAAAAGAGTGTCAATGAGCGCACTCCTCTTCACTAACAGTGACCGTTGGCCTCAGTCATCAGTAAGGGTGCGAGACGCGCATCACACGGTGAGAAATACGTGATGGAATTCGAAAGCCGGCCTCCACTTGAAGCCGAACTCGCTGTTACGTAACACCAGCTGCCCGTGGCGAATATCTGTCACTCTCGGCCAGCCTTACAAGCGCTGCTCCAACCAGATCAAGCAGACATCACCGTAACGGTACCGCATGCCAAACTGCATGCGGTACCATCGGAAATACCGGAGTGCAGCTGGCAACGAGGTGGTCGACGCCGCCGCTGAAGCAGCACACGACTGGCACACCTCCGTCCCCAAGGCGGTGACTTGATAGGATTGCTCCCGGCCAATGGACGTCCATACCACTCTTGAAAACGGATGCGGCAAGGCGACTACAATCACTTGCTCGTCGTATAACTCTCCTACAATGGAATACACCGGGTTTCTCCAACGTTCACCTGTATTCGATCGACCAAAACTTGCAACTTCGTTTGCCATCCGGGCTCCCACCAAGCGCTGATGTTTTGCTGTGCCACGTGAGGTTGACCGTAGCATTTATGAACGCATATTCTTGTCTCCTTGAAATGGCGAGCAGTTCGGCATGCAACATTTGTGCTTGCGGAGACGCTCGAGCACATTCTGTGCCACTGCCTAGCATACCAGTCTGAACAACGTGTTAAGAAGCCAAGCTCCATCAGCTGGATTCACGACCGCTTACAGAAAAGAAGACCTTGTCCAACGGTTTAACATACGCTCGAAGCCGCCAGAGCCCTCTTGTACTCTTAAGGTCCACCGGACTTCACGAGCACTCGTGAAGGAACAGCTTTGACAGCTTGAGACCGAGCTGTATAATCTCTACTTTACTATTTATCAATGTCTTTCTTACTCCTTTTCACTCTCTTTCCTTCCAATTATTCCCTTTTTTCCCACCCCAAGTGTAAGGTAGCCGGCCGAGCTAAGCTTGATTAACCTCCTAGCTTTTGCTCTATATTTCTCTCTCTCTCCCGAGAACGTACCAGTTTGTCGAAATTTCCTTGACCCTCCACAACTGTGCTTCTTATAATCATATGATGGTTTTGGGAAACAGCAATAGTTATTATTATTCCCTTCAAGCACTGCGGCTGCTCATACGAACGTCCCACCCTTAGACGCGGGTGGCAAGCGGCAAGCAGGAAGGCTCTGCCTCCCTTCCCAACGGAGACCAGCCCGCACAGATGCGAGTGGCAGTCGCTGGTTCGCCTGCGTACAGCAGCGCTTGGCCTGTGGCATGCATGTATTCCATTGGTCGCTGTTCATTGCCTGTGTGCCGAAAATGTGGTAGTGCCAGAACGCTGGGGCGTATTATCTGCTTTTCCCTGTCCAGCCCGCAGAACGTTTCGTGTTAGTAAGCCGTTATCACCTGCTTGCTATGGTTGCGGTATGGGCAGAAAACATCTTTTTTTTCCTGCGCGCTCAAAGATAGAAGGCTTGCTAGTCTTCCTCAAGTGCTGTCTTCTGCGAACCATGCCACCTTTTACGCTTCGTGAATCTGACTCCACTCACAAGGCTCTCTGGTTGATTGATGAATGATTGATATGTAGGGTTTACCGTTCCAAAACCAACATATTATTATGAGAGATGCCGTAGTGGAGAGCTTCGGAAATTTCAAACACCTGGGGTTCTTTACCCTGCACCCAAATCTGAGGACACGGACCTACAGCATGTCGGCCACCATCGGAAATGCAGTCACCGCAGCCGGGATCGGATTTCGCGACCTACGGGTCAGCAGCCGAGTACCTTGGCCACTAGACCACCATGGCGGAGCTCACAAGACTCTCTCTTGCCATGAGTGTCACTATTGGTGACATCAGCGGGGGGTTGGTCTAGAGAATGGCACTTCTTAGTTCACGTAGTGGATGTCGATCCAGGGAAGAACGTGCTAAGGCTCCTGTGGCTCACGCAGCATCGCTAGAGTGGTTCCTTGAGTGCGTGAAATACTGCGCTACTGATGGTCAAATGAAATTGTCCCGTGGAACAATGCACAGAAGCCTTGTCCTGGTTAGGGCCAGGATATCATTTGGAAGCAGCTGCAGAAGGTTATGGTACACAGCAGCAAAGCTTTTGTGGCGGATGCAACTGCGACAGCAATGAGGGCAGCTGATGTGGTAGGACCTTCAAGGAGCGGCAGTAATCTTCGACGTATAAGGCATACTATTCAGAGAGCCGACCACGGAGACAAGAATAATTGGAATGGGCTGTCGTCAGGTTTGCGAGTTCAATTTTTCTCATTGTGGACGTGACGATGACGTCAATATGGCAAGTTGCCACGCAAGATGCCCACTTCAAGTAATAAATTTTATATGTAATCGATAAAGTTTTACTAAAAAAAGAAGCATTCCTAGCAGATTGTTTTTATTGGCGCGCGTTTGGTTTGTGTGCTTTGCATTTTATGTTTGTTTAGGTCAATAAAGCGGTTTTGTTTCGACGGAGCTGTTACACCTCTACTTCTAGCTAAACGGAGATAGCGTCGACACTCGCGACAGCTTAAGGAGACGAGGTGCGCCCTATAGCCACCATGAATTTTAGGCTAAATTTATGTACACTTCGCTCTATAGGAATAAAAGCTACAGCAAATATTTTATTGTCATTGTGATCATAAGTCATTCTTCCTCTTTGTGATAGAGGTTTAGAGCTCAAATTATAATGCTCATTTTCGTTTTTTTTTACTTTAGCTACCTATATATCACTTGGTTATCGCTATTAAATATGTTGAGGAAGAGTTTTTTGTTACACAACAATACTTATGCTTGAGTAAGTTCTTTAGTATGTTCTGTGAATAATGGCCGAAGTGTACGTTTTGACGTAATAGCACTTTATATATGGAAATGTGGAGTATTTCAAAAGCACAACGAGATAACAACAGATTGACAGACCCATTCAGCAGGAAGCAACAAAATACTCATCCATCAACAATACTTTTATCTTCTTTTTGAGTTAAAGTCTTTTCTGTCCTTGGTCGCCTGTTGTGCGGCATTGTGAGCAAGGTACTTTCAATGCCGGTCTCGAGTGGGTAGGCCCTGGGCGTGCAGTGCACGGCGAATAATTAAGGAAGTTCAACACATTCACATGGACTATACTGCCATCAATAAAAATGAGCACAGTGTCAAGCTTGCACATTTTTTCTTCAGTGTTCGACGAAAAACTTCTCCTGTGTGTGCTCCCACGCGTCAGTAGAACGTCTCGTTAGAGAATCGGGTTTCCCATGGAGGCATTTAGCAAGTAATTCTGGATGAGCTAATTGCTGGAAATTTGACTCTACAGCCTCAATGGCAGATTCTGCATGGGGTTTTTTATGATTGTGTTGTTTACTATTAAACTAGGCTTTGTTGAAATTTCACCAAGTACCGGTGTCTCTCGGGGAAATATGGTGCGTAGGATTGGCCTCCTTGCTCTATTGCTTTAATGGTCAAACAATAACAGCTTCCATGCTTGCCAGCAAAACGCCACTAATACGCTTGCGCTCAGATACTAAACTTCCTGTCACAACATTTCTTGTCCCGACTGTTTGTCTGGCCCGTTTTTTAACACAAATGCGTTTTATGCTCGTCTCCACCAAGGATTTAGTGACGTACTTTAGTCACGGTAATTACGGAGGAACAACACGCACAACGCGAAGAAAAAAGTTCCATCCCCGGGCGTCCGACTTCTGGTCTCTGGGTCTGCGACAACACATGCCGGGTACGCTATCTACTGCGCCATCGTCACATATTTCTGAGGCTTTAAGAATAAGTCCTTCACGTTTACCGCTGTGATCTTGCAGGGTTCTTGATAAAGTGCAGTAATTCATGACTTGACATTTGCTATTAGATCGTTCAACGCGTTGTTTGTAAGGTTACGTCGCATTTGGCGCATTTTCAATCAATAACGCCCCATCTTCTCAATGCCTTAAAGCACCACTCACCAGGTTTGGTAATCTTGAGCTGAGAACGCAATGCGCAGATGAGGCGCTCAGGATCATGTCTGCTACAATTCGTAAAGATGAATGCTGCTCCCCCTTCCTTTGGTGGGCGCGCGCCCAGAGAATGAGGGCGTTACGTGGGCGTACGAATGGCCCTACGTACACGGCAATGCAGTGACGTAGGTCCTCTACGAAGACGATTATGCTCTGACGTTTCCAACAGTGACACGTGACATGGCGAAAATTTTTTAACGTGACCTGTGTAGTTTATGTAGTGGTTGCTTGAAGAGAATAATAAATCTCTAGATAAATGACGAGACGCAATAAGTGATTGTGATCAGCTTTTTTTTTCATTTTCTCACCGTGCATTGCAACGAGATTCGGGGCTAATGTGACAGCATTTCGCATTCGTTCGTGTCTCCGCGGTTCCGCGGTCTGCGCATCAAGCAGCCAACAGCCGTAGAATGCTACTATGCGTTCGCGCACCCAGTGTGTTCATGTATTTTACTACGTTTAAGCTATCGTTACCAAACCACTCCTACGTAACGGGCAGTATACCTCAAAACAACGCGGTCAACATCAACAACAACAACAACAAAACGCTGCTCGTGTGCACGGGGGTTGGGCTTGTTCGGGCACGTTATGCGCACGTGACCACTTGGTCGAATGCCGGAGAGGGTAGAAAAGAAATATGGCTTGAGAGGCTACGCGGAGGAGCGGCAAAGGTTCCGAGCTCACCTTCTTTCATTCTCGTTTGACACTGCTTCAAGAAAGCAGTTTTCTCAGCTCGTAATGAGCCTATTCAAAACATTTTTGTGGCAAAATGTTCCTCATCGGACATCTAACAACTTTCATGGTTTAACTAAAATTTTGTATGGGGCCTGGTGATTGGCCCTTCAGGAGACCCACACAAGCCGAAATTACCCCAACCATCGGCACCGCGCGTAGCATCCCTCTTTACAAACAATAGCACTACTACGCTCACCGTATTCGCCTGGCTTTAAATATGCGCACCCAACTCACGATGCTCACCCAGCGAATAAACGTGGTCGGTAAAAGCCACGACATGACGCGGGTTGCTTGTCTCTCAATTGAGTCAGTGGAGTTTATTAATTCCACCAAACCGCAAGTAGGCAACCTTAGCCCAAGTTGCGTGCCACATCCTCTGGTTCCACGCTAACCGTCAACTACCTACCATATATGCATTTGTGACCATAATAGTTTGCTTAATCATTGAATATGAACGTTGGTCATTGGTATGAAGCTGTATGACAAAGCGCCAACTCTGATGCGTGCACGTTAAGTGCTGCTATAGCTGTTAAACCCTAATAGATATTGCGCAAGCTCTCTTATATCGATGCAAGTAAACATAAAGCTACTTTTGTAAGAGCACGTTTTACTTTCGTGTTTCTATCACTTAGAGATGAACTATGTATTATTTTCTGGATATGCCAAAGGCACTTCACCTTGCCAACTGTAGCCTCCCCATATCCCTTTAGGGCTTTAACTGCAATAAATTTTTTGCTACCCAAGAATAGTGCCATGACAGGCCATCACACAACTTTTTTGAAATAGTTCATTTTTAGAGAAAATAAATTGAACTGTGCAGACAAACCACCTATTGTGGTTGAGAAAAGGCCGTAAATTTCAATTCACACAAAAGAAAAAGCTTTTTTTCACTTCGTTTCCTTACTATGTCGCCCTAAGCCACCAGTTCTTCCGCTGGGTGGGAATAGTACAATGAACAAGTATAGGTTAGTGAGCGTTCTATGCACGACGCAAACGATGTCTTCTTTGGCTCTAAGGGATACAACACGAATTTTACTAGAGGGTACCGCTGCAAGTCCCCTAAATCAAACGTTAGAGACGCTTTGAGACATTTTCATTGCCATGTTTGAACAATGGCTTTAATGATTTCACCGTAAAGCTTGGAAGGTTCCTTGAGCATACACCAAAGCAACTAGAAAGTGAAGATCATCCTGACTGGCTATTTTATAGGACCCTATACATTACGTGGCCACTTCTCTGATTTCATGATGTCGAATGGGCAGGTCGATCAGTGCCTGATGCAGTGACATCATATTTTCTGTACTTCACGAACTAAGTCCTAAAGTAGAGGTCAAAACATTTTGCCTCAACTATGTTGCATGCATATTGGCTGAAGTCTATGTAGCACTGGAGGATGTCGAAAAATAGAATGATTAAGCTTGATCGATCTCAACAATTCTCTAATACGCATACTTCTTTTGATTTTTTTTTCAATTTTCCCGACAGGATAGTACTTAAGCACAGAAATGACACCTGACATAGAGTTTAACATCTTATTCTGATGGATGTCCTGTCGATGAATCTCATGTCTCCTAAATATGCCTGTGATACACAACATATGATTTTGGTCTACGTTGAAATGAAAAGACGAGCGTGGTAATTATTCCGCGCTTGCTCTCGAAACGGTTTTCTGAAAAGAAAAATGTATTCTGTAACAAGAGCGATATAACTGCAATGTTTGCACCTACTTCCAATGACGTATGGAGACGTGTGTTGGCCCAGATCTTCAATGCGAATCAACTGCTTCTGGGTAACATTGACGGTGGCTTCCTGTATCTCCCCCACTACAGAAAAAAGAAAAGGAGGATTAGTGATGTCATTGAGAGCATAAGCAAATTTTGCGTGCCAAAACCAAGAGATGATTTTGAGGCACGCCTTATTGAATAGCTCAGCATAGTTAAGACACCTGGAGTAGTTTATTGTGCATATTGGTGGAATGACAAGAGCTTTAAGAATATCACCATCTTCCAAATGCCACTGCCTGGCTGAAAAGCATGGCTTTCCCGTTATGAGCTGCGTATTGTAAGCAATGCAAAACAGAAGTGGAGCAAACAAAAAATTGACTTCAGTGCTACCAGTTTTCACATCGCATTTCGCTCTTTTTTGTGGAATGAAGAGGAATTTACATCTACGCGTGTAACATCTATACACCTTCTGCATTACTTAAATCACAGTATCCGCCGCCTATGCTTGCCTAGAAGCATAATTTTCTGACAGAATTTTCGAGTTAGGGAATGGCAAAATATCTATAATTCAATGGTGTATGCCACCAGTAGTGGAGCTCAGCTATTCGAAGTACTATCGAAACTACCAACAACTAAGTGACTATCCAGCTATTGCAGGCAAGTATGAACAATAGATAGTGATATTGAGAGCAAACTCGATAGCACTACGGATGGCAAAAAAGAACCCCGTGAATTCGTGATGATGAAATAACTTCATTGAACATCCGGCGCTTTGAAAAGCCGGGCCTGGAACAGCCTAGATGGTCGCTTGAAGCTGTTTCTCCCGCGCTGCCTGCAGTGTCCGCTGGACGGCCAAAAGTTGGTTCATTTAAGCATAATGTTTGTTCCTGGAGTTCATGAAATATGGTGGAGAAGAAAGGCAAGAATATAGAGCGAGATTGTTGATATTCTGGTGTTTCTGCGCCTTACTACTGGATTGAGAGATAATTAGCAGAACGTGTTCTATTGCAGTGGAAGGCTTTTATATGCTGTGAAAGTGCATGGCTTCATATCGATGTTCAATATTGTGGTTTTGGAAGGAAAAGTTGAATAATTATGGTTTGGTTGTTATTTGTTCAGATTCACTGAACACGGTTGAATATAATTTTTTTAGTATATGCTTTCGTTTTCACTGACGAAACATTTTATGTAGCGCGATATTGGTCATTAATCAAGCGTATCAGGTATTGCTTAAAGTAGGCTAATGCAGTTGTTCTCACTTTATTGACCACCAACAACTGCATTATAATGGATATATGATCGTAGAAGTAACGATAGTGTTTTACTGACAATTCTTCTTATTTACCTATGAATTGTTTACCTATATTAGTACAATTGATGCTATTTCACTAGATCGATTGATCCGAAGAAACAATTGATGTGATCAATAATCAATTTACCAATAATTTTGTCACAAGTATCACGCGTCATTTGATGATCGCGCAATCTCACATAACTAACATCAGATGCCATATATAGAAAGGCGAGGATCAATTACAGAAGTGAAAATATTTCGTTGCACTCGCTATTTAGCTGCGATGTCTCGATGCACATGACAGACCATACGATGTGTATTTAATGCATGTGCAGCGTGTGCTTGCATACCATCAACAACCATTGCCTTAATTGATACCCGTGTGCATAAATTTCGGTGTAGGTTAAATAAGTCTATGTGGTCTAATTTTCGTAGCCTCCCACTATTGCGCGTCTGCGATACCGTGGAACACCATCATTCATTATTACAACTGGTGGCCTAACCACCAGCTAGGAATGGGTAAAGATGTCGTGTGTCGGCAAAGCGTTTTTAGCAGAGGCTGTAGCTGGCTAAATACTGCTTAATAATGACTAGTGGGCGCTAATTCAAGATAGGCACTTGAAAAGAGCTACTAATGCTACCTCACAGCTAGGTGTAATGGGCCAGCACCTGGCATGCTATGCGCTAGGTCACTTCACCCAATAGTGACGTAGTTCCTTCGAACGCTTACGTATGCTGGTTGTTCTCGCTTATCAGCTGATGTCGGCTGCCGAATTCCCGATATCTAAATAAAATGCTTGGACGTGTTGGTCCGACATGGCGCGCAAAAAAATGGTACATGAAGTACACAGCAAAAAATGGTACATGAAGTGTTGTATCTGCTATGTCATACCAACACGCTAAGTCATCGACTTTACCTGCGAATATTTCTAGCGCAATCAGCCCTTTCATTGTTTCTCAGTTCAACCATGCGTCATTATCACCTTGTACGTCAATAATGTTTGCAATGTACGCAAATTCTTCTCTCACATCGTGCACAAATAAATGCCTACACAACTGTGTTTTTTTTTATTTGCCCTCTTTTTTATGTCGCAGCTTCTGCGCAACATAAAAGTGAGTAGGGTAGCCATTAGTGAGTAGGGTAGCCTGTTGTCACACCTGTCCCGTTATTAGGGAGGCGATCGCCGGGCTAGTTCCAAGAGCCGAAGTATCGGCCCCCCGAACCGCACCACGAAAGCGTGGACAATTTAGAAGTGGTCCTTATTGGTGCGCCAGCGGACGCCGGCTGTGGCCCAAAGAACAAGTCAGAGTCGAGAGTTGATAAACAAAACAAATATTATATTCTCAAAAATGGCAGATCGAAAACAATACACAAGAATGCACGCTCCACAATAGTTACATACAATACGTCACCAATCAGACAACGTACTACACAGTACAATCAGCCACACTCAAAACAACGGAGACAGACAACAATACGCACTACAATGCAGTCGCATGCATTGAACAACCAAGACACTTAAGGACTAAAGAGATAGAAAACCTATTCAGTCCAAAGTCCTTGGAACAAAAGTCTGAATGATACTCTTCCGAGAATCACTCACTCAAAGTCCAGCGTTGTTGTCGTTCCGTAGTTCTCGAAGTTTCTCTTCCAGGAAACCTCGCGTCCTCAAATGGCCACTCTCCAAGCTTCAAACTTCTTCGCCGGAAATCCGTCGGCTTCACACACGCAGCTGTTGCCCGCGTCTTCGCTCGATAGCGGTAAACACACGCTCTTGCCTGTAGCTCGAGCCTTCACCCACAGGTGGAATTCCTCTCTATCTCCTGCTTGGTCACTACGAACGAAACCTTCGCCGACTACACGGCGGAATCCCTACGCGCTCTGGCGTTAACTTCCGTCACCTCCTGTTCTGTCACTACGGGCAGAACTTTCGCCGACTACACGGCGGAATCCCTACGCGCTCTGGCGTTAACTTCCGTCTCCTCCCGATTTCTCGTCTCGGCCGCTCGATTAAATACCTTGCGCGCGACATTCCAGACGCTTCTCGTCATTTCGTCGGCGCGATACGCAGCGAAAGCTGGGGAGAGGTGCGAGACGGTTCGACTGCCCTCTCCGGAGGATGATTCACTCGGTCTGACCCCGCCTCCTTCGTTCTAGAAATATCGCGGTCTTGCTGGGCCGCCGATGTGGGGTGAGGAGGATCGTCTGCGAAGCCGTGCTTCTGCGGGGAGAGCGCGCGCCCGGGAGCCCTGGATGTTTGCTTTCTTTTTTTTTCTTTTTACCTCGCGGCGTTTCTGCCGCCCGTTGTCGCAAGGATTTGGCGGCGCGCTCTTTTTTTAGCGCTCGTTCTGTGACACCTGTAGTAGTCGGATATTGTGTGTCATGACTTTGTCATTGTTCAGCACGTCGTTCGCTGTTCAGCAGTTGTTACATTGATCAACACTGTTGCGTTATTCAGCACATGTTAACGTTCATTGTCATATTAGGATTGGCCAGAGCTTGTACATAGCCAGACCTGGTTGATGTTCGCTATAATGGCGTCATTATTGACTGTAATATCAGTGAAATGGTGAATCCACTTGCAGTGACAATGTTCTACTCTTTATAACTATTGTAGCTCTTCCACACATGTATGCGCAAGCGAACGCTAATTATTGCGCTTGAATGTTTGTGATGGCACTACGTGTGGCTTTAACTTACACCGCACGCTTCAGAGTTTTGGTGATTATCCGGAAAGCTGATGTAAGGTTCGTAGCTACGTCATATGCATAAAGGCATGTGCTTGCGTCGTAGCAGTTGGCTGCAAAACAAACAGCAAATCACAACCTCGTCTTCGCTGCTTTATTTGCCTAATACTTTCTGCCATAGCGCATGGAAGCTGCGAAAATATTTTTCTCGAGATATTCTCCGTCCTCGTAGGATTATCTTACATTGCAATATTGAAGCAAACGTCAGGAACTGCACAAAAAAGGAAACCACTAAAATAATTCAACTAAAAACATTGAAGAATCAACCCGTTTGAAATGTGAAGTCTTCTTCGCAGTCGCAAGCTTGCTTGTTTCAAACCTGTGCTCTGCCAAAAATAAACAACGAAATCAGCCCACTTACGTTGTACCTCGTAGTCGTAAATTTGCTGAGCGTATTGATGGGATTCTTGAACCTGTAATCCATACATTTGGAGAAGAATGGCGTAGTCTTCTAGTTTCGTCTGTTTACCTACAGAGTGGCTGTGGAGCACCCAGTATTCTTGTTCGCTGCTGTATTTCATCTATGATTAAACAGAAGAAGAAGAATATTTGTCATGCATACATCATTCCCTGTGACGATGAAGAAGGGCACACCACTGTTAAATTTCGCGGTAACATCTAACAAGAAGTGGCCTTGATGATAAAACAAATTTTTAGGTGCGAGGAAAACAAGAACTATCTTTTTCACAAGTTTGTGGTCAAATAACCAACTCAGGCTCAAAACTTACACGCAGTTTTCAACAGCGTCTATATTTGGGTCTAGACAACCATGCCACAGGCGTGGCATTGAAAAAATCTTACACTGCACCCGACGCATTGTAGAAATATAAAACGGAATGAATAGTGCGAACCTGCTGGTAGGAGCAGATATAGTGTGAGCTCTGTATTTCTACTTCATATGCTTCTTAAAGGCCTTCTTGTTGTTGTCGACTTGTTGTGGTGGTGCGCAGTCCTCGGAGGTGCCATGCTCTTCACTTTGTGTCTCATTCTCCATCACGTCGAGGTTGGTGCAATAGCTGCTCCAGCATTGAAGACCAGTATGCACGCCCGGCAATTTAGGTTGGACCTGCTTTGGTTTTTGTGTTTTACATTAACCAAGCAGCCAAAGCTATTTCTTGTCAGAGTTTAAAAATATGCCGACACTTTATGTGACACCATGACCAAAGGCACGGTTCAAAGATTGCAGGAAGTGCCAGTATTATTGCTTTTATGCTTTATTCGGTAATTACCTAATATCAACAACCAGACTTTGAAGAGGGAAAGCGGGACAAAAGTTAGCACTTATACGCTGTGTATCTGTGAGAGAAACACAGTGTTGGCAGCTTCGGCTATCATATTCTATAAAATCGTCTCACTTAAAATCACCAGGAGGTTATTTCACGCAGCATTTGCTGTGGATTGATCATGCCCGCAGTAAATAATTAAACCATAAAGAGCGGTTCGTATTCTTTGGAGATATAAATTTATTTTACCTCTAAAGGGAAAGCTTTCTATAAACCACGCTTTATTCCCTCACATTTTAACTAGTGGACTTTATTGATGGTGACAACTAAACTTGATTTACGAAATATTTCATCTCTTCACACAAAAATCCTCCATCTAATATGAAACTATTCTAGAAGACATACAACAGGTCACTTCTTTGGCGAGCATGAAATCATCAATATTTACTACCTATACAATTACAGTCTTGGACACCACTAATACATAAAAAAACATTTATCTACTATCACAGTTATCACCTCCATGAAACTTTATCAATCAAAATACCCACACTCCGGTGCGTAGCCAGAAACTTATTTTAAGGGGGGGGTGGCACCACCTTGATTTTAGGAGGGGCGCCCCATCAAAAAGTCAATTTCTTTACTCTTTGTTTCAAGACGAAAAAAAATTCAGAGAATTGGGAAGGGGGGCGTGCCCTGGCTACGCCCCTGCCCACACGGTCATCCGCCACCTTGGATGCTTCCTATTACAAAAACTATGGATACAAATTTTACTTATCTGCTACCGTTACAAAAAAATAAACAGGTTATATTTATCACGTGTTAACAAAGTAGGTATCACCCTATCTCAACTTTGCCAATACCTTATTAACTCTATTGACAATTAAGGCCATATTCTTAATGTTCGTAGCTAACAATTAGGAAAAACATAAGAGATGAAAATGCAATCACCGCTGTATGTAAATAACATGTTTAGTATATCTGTGGTACTTATTGCGACTTTTGGTTTACATTTCTATAGTTGTTTATTACAGTGTGAGGGGGGGGGGGTCGTTGTTTTTGTTTTTCTCAGCACTACCCAGTGAAACTGAATGCTCTAGAATTTCTAATTTTGTTAGTGTTATGTACTTTTGTCAGCTGTCGTGTTCTGTTCTGCCTTATTCCACCCCTACCTTTTTGTCATCCCTGCGTTATGTGTATGGGGGGTGTAGGACCGTGGTTAGAATTGGCTGCACGGCAGTCAGTTTACTTTTAATTACTTTGAATTGTAAGCTTGGAGAGGCATGTCAGCCGTTGGCAGGCTGCATTCTTTTAATAGCACTCGGTCAAAGCGTGTCCGACCAGATTTGCCGTGAATGCACAGACAGCCCGGCGCCAGCATGGTACCCTGTGTAGTATGGTACCCTGTGTAGCACGGCGCCAGCATGGTACCCTGTGCAGCATGGTACCCGTCGCAGCGCGGTGACTCCTTATATCGGTGGAGCTGCGGCTCCACCGCATGCTGTGGTCACGCGCGTCGTTTTGAGGCAGCGCCTGTCGCAGAAACAAGGAGGTAGGCGACAACCTTTCGTTCCGGTCCGGCTTAGCTCTGCTAGATCTCGGAAGCGGGTCGGATGGCGACACGTGAAAGCATGCTGTGTAGCAGCAGTCGGGTGCCCAGTCGACGAATTGGTGCGTACTGTGACTATGGCATGTCTGCGACTGCTCCCGCGTTGTTTCTTGCAAATGAGCTCGTTAATGGAACCACGGGTGGTCAGTGAGTGGTTCCTCTTACAGCGCACAGGAAACAGGTGAATTATTGCCCCGTCGTCAAGAAGTTGACGGGTTACAGGGAAGCTGTTTCATGGCTGCCAAAGTGTAGTATACGTGTAGCTCTAACTCTAGATAATTGTGAACCGCGCAGCTTTCCCATGCCTCTATGACTTTTTCTGGCTTTGTGGCATTTCCATTTTGGTTGTGTTGTGTGGAGAGAGGGCATGAGCGCCCACGTGCAAAAATGTGGCGTCCTTGTGACGCGGTTTCTGATCGACGAAGTGTACTGTCCCATCAGTGGACAAGCAGGCGGCGATTCGCCGAGAGTTGTGTAAGGGCGCAGCAACGACGGAATAAGAAGTGGCCACGGAGCTCTGCCAAGCGTTCTGAACCGGCCTTCAGGTGTTAGGCACCAACAATCGGCTCTACTGAGTCATGTGGAGTCACCCTACAGAACCCGGTTCATTTCCAAAGTGTTTTCCTCTTTTTTTTGTAATGTTGATAATCATATTTGTGTAACTTTTGTACAGTCTATAAATGCAAAGTTTTCTCATGCTAAAACTTCTCCAGCGTTACTGCTTCATATTCAGGCGACCAGCAAGTCAATCGCCGCTATTCGCATAGCAGCGGTATACGTTTCTTCCCCCACTTTGCTATACCACTTTGAGTGGTGCTTCTTGGGTGCCAATTGGTGAGAGTTAGTTTCTGCAACATCGAAAAGAACCTAAATTTTCCGAGAGCTGAGTACTTAGTCAAGCGGATAGTTGCTTTTATTCTCACCTTTTTCATGAAGTGTGTACTGGTGGAAATAAAAACCATCATTATTATTACAATGTTATATATTTGTCTTTGTTTTATTATAGTTGTCTACGTCCTATAAATATTGTTATTAACGTCATTGAGTATGAGCGTTTTCTCGCGCACTAAGATACCCGAAAAAATGTAATTAAAACATATCAGTAACACACTCGAATGATTGCCCTGATGGCAACGTTCCAACACGCTTAGGTACAAGAAATATGCTCCCCTAATCACGCTTCATGACAGCGATAACTAGATGCAGTGGTATAAAATGTTAGATGAATGGTCACAAAGACGACGTTACGTCCTCCCACAGCTACCAAGATCTGTGGAGCCCTTCCGGAGGTACGCGGCCACACAATCGACCAAATGCCACCGAAGACGGTAGGTAGGGGTGCACTGCAATGACCCCGCGCATAGCCAGACATAGCATTCTTTTTTTTGTGATAGCTACTATATGGACACTCTCGGCAGGATTGTGCTCTCGGTATCCACCGCATCACCTTCATTCACCGTATATATATATAGTTATATATATATATATATATATATATATATAGTTATATATATATATATATATATATATATATATATATATATATATATATATATATTTATTTATTTATTTATTTATTTATTTTGTTACCCTCAATCGCCGAAGCTTTACAGAGGGGAGTGGGTTACAACATGAAAAATATACGTGCTATTTTATACATGAACAAAACTAAAAAAAACCTCTACTCAATGAGGCGCAAAAAAAGTGAAACGTAAAATAAGGAAATCACAATGAGCAAATAGTGAATGTAGTAAAATTATACAGTACTAGCAAAAAAGTGTAAAAGTAAGGGAAATGACACCACACACAAAAAATCAAGAATCCACTGGAAAACGCTGGCATCTTGACACGTGGAGACAGAACTTCGTAAGGAGGGGAATAGATCGGATGACTAAGGAGAGCTATCGCGAAATAGGTGAGCTGATAAAGAATGACGAAAGAGGGAGTGATCAGCGATGGAAACGATGTCACCTGGTAGCCGATTCCAATCGTTTGATGTGACCGGTATGAAGGAGCAAGAAAATGTGTTTGTGTAGCAGAAAGTACCTTTAACCTTGTGTTCATGGTCGATCCGAGAGGAGTGATATGTGGGAGGCGTAATGAGCTCATTACGCAGTGATGGATGATGGTAGGTCTTATGGAAAAGGCAAAGGCGGAAGTACTTGCGACGCAGTGATAGAGGTGGCAGTGACAAGTGGTGCTTCATTGCTGTTACGCTTGATGTACGGTGATAATCCGATAGAATAAAACGTGCAGCGTTATTTTGAATTAGCTCAAGGTGCCTAATCAAGTTTTCGTGGTGAGGGTTCCAGATTGCAGCAGCGTACTCCAATTTCGAGCGCACGAGGGTTTTATAAAGAAGCATCTTCAAGGAAAGTGGGGCGTTGCTGAAATTTCGACGTATGTATCCCAATGTACGGTTAGCATTGTTCGTGATGACGTTAATATGGGCATTCCATGTTAGATTGAAAGAAATGGTGACGCCTAAGTACCGGTATGACGACACTTGGTCAAGATAAACATCACCCAGTTTGTATGTTGAGGAGTTATTAGGCTGGCGGGAGACTGTCATTAGCTTGCATTTTTTGGGATTTAATTTCATAAGCCATTTATCGCACCAATTCCTAATGTTATTTAAGTCTGTCTGCAAGATGTTCCTATCATCATCGGTACGTATTTCCCTGTAAAGCACACAGTCATCGGCATATAAATGAACGGATGAAGAAACGCAGTCAGGGAGATCATTAATATATATTAAAAACAGCAGAGGTCCCAGAACTGAGCCTTGCGGGACACCCGATGTTACACTTATTTCCGGCGAGTCATGACCGTTAACAGTGACGTACTGAAGACGGTTTGTTAGAAAGTAGTTGAGCCATGCCAGTACATTCGAGTCAAGGTTGAGAGAGGAGAGCTTATGCATTAGTAAAGCGTGATTGACTTAAGCGTATATTAAGGGCTTGTTTTTCCGTGCTTTGACTTAACGATATGAGATCTAACACACTATTATGACAAGAAAAGTATATTGGAAAGTGATAGACTCGCGTTCGATGCTCTCGAACGCGTTATTGGATGGTCACAAGTTCAGTTTCTGCCCACGGCAAGTTATCGTTTCACCCACTTTTCTTTCTTCACATATAAATTACTGTTCAGTCTCATACCCTTCCTTATACTTTGCCTGGCATTATTGTCTATATATATTGTCCTTATATATATATTTGCAAGAAAGAAAAATTCAGAAAAAAACTCTGGCGTGCGGGAACGAACGTTCACCATCTTGCTTGTGAGTGGGAGGCATTAGCCACTGAGGCTCAAAGGACCACCTCCTTCAACGTAGTAACGGCAAGCTATTTATATCTACCACTTACCGCTGGTGAAGACCATCGTGGGGGAAATATCGTGTTTTCAACATCACCAGCAAGGTGGCTCTATGTGCGCGTGCCGCCAGACCATCACGACAGGGTCGAGCGCGCTCTCATGTCCCACGCGTACTTTGCCCCGTGGAGAAGGGGGAGGGCGCGTGTTCACACGCCTATGTCGCGGTGGGGAAAATATCGGAACCCTTGGTCTTTCACCAGTACGATTCTGCTGTAGTACCAGGCACACAAAGGCCACTACACTCGCTAAGCAGTCAGCGAAATTACAACTGAAACGCTTATTCCCGTTCATCAGTACCTGTGAGTACGTTTTGTGTGTCATTTGTGTATGAGAATTGCAGGGCACGTTCTGATATGCTCGGCATTCTTCACGTGATCTTCCAGTTTGTTGCTATCGCGTCTCTTGCTTCGTCTTCGCGGCAAAACTGTGACTTTTTTGTGTCTTTCCAGGCATTTGCAATACGGCGAAAACACTGTTACTTAACAGATAACGTCTGCATCATTCCCATTGCATTTTATAGAATATCCCTACTAAAAAGTTCTCTGCAATCATACCGAAATGAAATGAGTTCCATACGTTTGAGGTGAGCAGTATACGGATTTATAGATGTGTATGGTTGCATATAGCAATCAAAAAGGGTATGGTCAGAGACTAATGGCACATATAAAATTCTGAATGAATGTATTTATGAAGTTTTAAGGCACATAGGAAGTGCGTATCAATTATATTATCATACTTTTATAGCAGTACAGTATAAACGAAGAGTGTGATAAAGATCATCAAAACCACGTAGCATACGAACATACCGAGTGCAATTCAGATCTGCTATACTCAACAGCCAATCTGGCATTAAAAAGTACTTGAAATCACGATGCAAGAAGGGCTCTGAAAGCTAGACGGAAGGACTACGCCCGGGAGTAAGGGTTACACCAGCAGCGCCCCGACGTGTGAAGTGAATGTGTGGTGAAGCATTCTTAAGAGAGCAGTTTAATTCTGAATACTGCTATACTTAAACCTTGTGAGAAACTTTTTCCAGATGAAAATGTTTCTTAGAGTGCAAGAAAACGTTACTGAATGAGTAATAAAATATTTATCACCAATTTGAGAAAGTCGCAGAAAATATTTATAAAAATTGTGGTATATATAGGAAAACCTGCATTTCTAACGAGGAAAAAAAACAATACCTAAGTGTAGCGCTGCCCTCCAGTGGTAACAAAAAAGAACACATTTCAGACAATTATGTTATTTTGAAAGCTAATGAACTCTTTACTACTCGAATATTTTAAAGTATGCAGTGCCTTTACAAACTTCACAATTTTCTACCAAGAAAGCTACCATTCAGCAGGGCGACTTGTCCGGCAAGTTGATTTATTACTAACGAGCTTATGGTGCGAAAAAAATACACGAGAGAAGGCATTAACTAAGTTTAGTCGTAAAAGTGCACATATATATATATATATATATATATATATATATATATATATATATATATATATATATACAGATTACCAAAGTCACAAGTCATATTAGCAAAAAAAATGTATATGTGTGTGTGTGTGCGTGTGAGCGCGTGTGTGTGTGTGCGTGTGCGCGCGCGCGCGTGTGTGTGTGTTTGTGTGTGTGTGCGCGCTTTTACGAACGAATAAACTTAGTTGATAGTTTGCGTTTGCCTTTCCCTCGTGTTTTTTTTCCACGCCATAGCTCGTTAAGCTACCATTTTCAGCCCATGCGAAGGCGACTTGCGAGATGTATACATAAGCCTGTACAATAAAGCTACTGCAGTAATCATCTGCTTCCAAGTTCAACTGCGACAGACGTCACTTGTGCAGATAAGCCATCTGTTACATTAAAAAGTGTTACATTGTTCATGGCTAACTGTATCAAAGCGATAGCTGCCCAGTTAAGGCTAATCTCATGAGCCAAAATCAAGGCCAAAATAGAAAAAGTGAAGAGTCATCGCAACGAAAAGCTTTGTCTGCATTGCAAGTAAATCGCTGGGTTGTGTTTAGTAAACGGGTAAAATGCCACACTTTGCAGACACATTCAAGTGATGTTTGCCAGCTTCTCATTCAACCACTGCGGGATATGGTGGGTAGTAATGAAGGCGCACAGTGAAACTTTCTTTGCAGTCCGCGCCACGTCTCCTAACGATGTAAAAACCTAAAATCTACCTTTTCCATGTCTTGGTAGATCTCGTAATAACATCTTGCACTACGAAACGCCAAACAGGAAAGAAGACTGTTCCACACTCGCCGTCATGGCAACAGGGTGCGCTGACTATAGCTGCCTCGTTTAAATGCACATATAAACCCAGTAAAGTAGACGGGGGCGTAACGGCCACAGTAGTTTAGTGGTAGTGCATCGAACGCATTATTTAAAGGCCGCAGGCGCGAATCCTGCGTGTGCCAAGTCATCTTTGCGCCAACTTCTCTTTCCTCACACTTACATTGACTTCTCACAACGTCGTCAATATTTTCCCTATCATAATGTCTGCTAGTCCTTATTGATATTGTACATAACAAATAAAAGATACACAACACAGAAAATGAGTGTTGGCAGGTAAAAAGCTTCAACACAAAAAGAAAAAAAAATGAAATCAGTGATCAGAATCCGGCTGGTGTCTATTGAAATTGTCCGTCACTTTGCTGTTATAAATTATTCGAAATAATGCAGACTTCCCACTTTCAATGAAATTATCTCGAGACATGCATTTCTAGAACTTATGCACCTTTTCTCAGCAACACTATCTGGAATCATAGACTTCGGCCAGTATTTCAATAACGTAGTAGGAAATATTCTGGAACAGAATTATTGTCGTGTGAGGAAGTGCTCATCTGACACGTGACCGCTAATTGCTATTATCGAAAGTAGATTACGTACCTAAAGCAAAATATTTTCACATAGTGAACATTTAACTTTTCGGGGATGAATCGGCTTCAGTAAGAAGAAAAATTGTTCCCGATCACACTGATAGTAAAATATTTACGATAGCTTTTATGGTTACTGAGAAATAGGTACGAAAAGGTCGCCAAAAATGCACTGTGGGTATTTACCCATTCTACTATGACTACCCCTATTTACGGCTGTGATAAGAAATCTTTTACCGGGGCTGATGTTTTTCAACGCGCAGACTTCATGTTTTCTGCTGATTATTCACAGGACCACATATGACTGACAGAGTTGCTAAAGCGGGAAGGAGGTTTACTTTCAATAAAATTTAGATAGTCAAAAGAATTGAAACTAAGTGTGTTTACTACATGTGTAGGACCGATATTAGAGCATGCCTGCTCATTGTGGTATGTTTCTAAAGATAATCTGAAGACTTTGACGAAAGCCATTCAAATGAGTGTGGCCAAGTAAATCTTGGGCAGGTGCCGTGGAACGGACAGTATCAGAGTGATAAAACTATAGAATTGAATTGGGAGAGATTGTCTCAGCTTGAAGGAAAGTTATAGGTGAAATGGTGTTGTTAAGTATACCAACAAGGTTGGCATGAAAATGAAACTTACATGAATGCACCTCTTTAGGTTTCCAAATGAAGCGACCATAAACACTAAATTACGAATACCAGTATATGATGTCGAAACTCAGATGTTCACTTTTTTTTTAATTGTACTTGATTGAAAGAGACCCTTCGACAAAAAATAATGTTTCTAAAATAAAAAAATGAATATTTACGCTAAAGCCCTCTCTGCTGTAACTTCCGAGGCCAATGTAGGTTTATTGGGGACGCTTTTTTTTGCCCGGACACGTCGAGATTGATATTGGCGAAAAGATGTTGGAAATCATGTCTGCTCATAACTTAACCCAAATAGTGCATAAATATACATAAAAGACATCTCCGTCTTGGTCAGTGTTGGACCTAATGTCCCTTTCAAACAAATTGTGCAATTATATTATCTGTGTTGATGAGAAAATTTCTGATCATAGATTGGTCTCTGTTACTACTATACTGAGTGTTTCACGAGCTAGAACCTATAAAACCGTGCAAGTAAAAGATTATACGAACGCGGATGACACTTCAATTCTTGACATGCTGTGGTATTCATTTGGTCATTTTGAGCACGCATCCGGGCGCCACACAGTTGAAGAATCGTGGCAACTTTTTAAAGATATTATTAAATATTGCATCGAAAAATTCGTTCCTAGTAGAGTGAAACAGACCAAAAAGCGCAATCCGTGGATAACACGAGATATTATTCACAAAAAGCAAAAGTTAAAAAGGCTGCGGAGGAAAAGAAACCATGGCTCCGAGGATATAGAACGTGTACGAAAAGAATTGAAGAAATACTTGTTGGAATCTAAGCGCGCTTTTTTTGATCAAAAGTTGAGTACTTTTATTAAACATTCACCTCGCAAGTTCAGGCTTTAAATGTCCGATCGGCGCGCTAAAATTGACCAGCTGAAACGGGGAAATGAAATCGTGACGATGAATGTCGATATTGCAGATCGTCTTAACATATTTTTTCAGTCAGTTTTTACAAGGCGCAAATGTGACACTGAAACAGAGGATGTAATATGACACTTATCTGAGCCGATGGGTGAGATTACTATCCGTCGAGAAGGACTATTGAACAGTCTATTGTCACTTGATTCCAAATAAGCTAGCGGGCCTGATGAAATACCTACCCCTTTTTTTTGTAGCGTTATGCGGAGCGGATATCTTACTACTTATAAGTTATTTTTCAAAAGTCTATTTGTACGAGGTCATCGGACTGGCGCACAGCTGAAGTTGTCCCTTTGTTTAAGAGTGGTGATCGGTTGTCCGCCAATGATTACCGTCCCGTATCGCTCACATCTATCTGCTGCAAAATATTTGCACACGGAATTGTCAAGCATATCATCACAAGCCTAGAAAATAAAAATTACTTTTATCCTTATCAACATGGCTTTAGGAGTAATGTCTCGACTACAACACAGCTTATCGAAACTACTCATGACTTTGCGACAGCTTTAGATATGAATGAACTAATTGATGTCATCTGCATAGATTTCGCTAAGGCCTTCGATAAGATACCTCACGACAGATTACAGTATAAGCTTCACTGCGCTGGACTAAGTCAACTTTTACTTAATTGGATTAAAGCCTATCTAAATGACAGGAAGCAATTCGTGAAAATGGATAACTCTATGTCTAGCCCACTAGAAGTGTTTTCTGGAGTTCCACAAGGCTCGGTTCTTGAACCCTCATTGTTTCTGATATATGTCAATGATATCGTAGATATAGCAAAACCCTATGTTAAGCTCACACTGTCTGCTGATGATTGTTTTATTTACGCGCGAGTGACTGGTAGGAAGGACCAATTGAACATTGCCGAATGTCTAAAGGAATTACACTTATGGTGTGAAGCTTCGGGAATAGAAATCAAGTATTCGAAATCTACCGTCACCCACATTTCTAGAAAAAAAAACAATAATTTCATTCGAATACTGTGTCGGGATTCACACCTTGCTGACAGTTAATGCGTTTAAGTACCTATGTCTCACAATAACATTTAACCTAAAGTGGCACACACATATTGATATTGTTTGCTCTAGGACCTCACAAAAGCTGTACATATTAAGAAAAAAACTGCAGGGTGCCAGTATGGACGTAAAAGTTCTTGCTTTTCAAACTTTCATACGGTCGATACTGGAATATGCCAGTATTGTCTGGAGCCCCCCCAAAAAGTGCTTGTAAATAAACTTGAACGCATACAACGGCTTGCAGCTCGCTTTATATGCTCGAGATATAAGCACTACAATTCAGTCGCAGAAATGCTACAACTATGTGGTCTGGAGACGCTCCATAAGCGCGGACGCAAAAATAGAATAAAGTTTCTTTGTCAATTATTAGAAGGTGAGTTTAAAATGAACAGAAATTACTACATAGAACAACTTGGGAAACAAAGCGAGAGGGCTAACGACACACGAGTACTGCAACCTTATTTTGCACGAACGAAGACGTACCATCGTACTTTCTTCCCTGATGTCATTGAAAATTGGAATGGGTTACCGAGTAACATAGTCAATGCGGGTGATGTTAATGAATTTGTGCATTTACTTGATTTACATTTATGTGATTTATTGTAAATATTGCTACAACTGTTATTCGTTGCATTGCGAATCAGGGTGTGTGTTTTTGGTTTTTCGTTTGGAATGCAGAGCTTTCACGGATTTGTATATATGTATACCTGGTTTATCATTAGGAGATGTATAGTTATATCCCCAATTTGTTTGTACAGGGTGTCGTAGCTTTCCTGTAATGACCCTCAATAGAGGGTTGAAAGCATTTCTAAATAATAAAATAAATAATAAAAAATATTGTGAAGTCAAATTGATTCTTCTATAGAGTTCAGATTAATATTGTTCACTTTGCATAGGCTCATTTATTTCGACTGCACCATTTACATGTTTAAAAAGAAGTTATTTGAAAATATCACCACTTGAAATGCATAACACTTCTACCTCTGCACAACTATTCCATCGGCTATACCATTCTGGCCTCTTTTCGCTGCTCTCAAATTTCCCTTAGAGCTAAATAGGAGTGTGGACAGTGGCGTGAGCTACTAACCATCGTGCAGATATACCTGGTCATATAAAAATACCTGTGTGGCTGACAAGTAGAATTTGCAAGGGGTGGCACAAGGGGAACATGACAAGACGCTGTTGGAGTGGTCGGGACTAGAACGGCTTTGACACGTATTCTACACGCATAAAGTGCATATTGTTTGCTGTATTTGAGATAAGAACCATTGTGCAAATAACTTTTCATCTTGCAGAAGTTGGGATCGGGTATCATTATTCGAAGGTACAAAATCCGCATTGCATTGAACCTGTATGTCTGAAACTTGGGCTTATACAGAAACCATATATATGTAAACCATGTCATGCCGTCTCGACATGAGCAGCAATAGCATAAGAAACCTTAGCTCTATGAACTATAGAGAAAGAAGTGCGCAATAAGCCCATTGACTGGAATCCTGATGAGTATCCTGTGTAGCAGTTTCACGCCATTGATCAGCTAAACGTTAGCTTATTTCGACACGTTTGTAAACAGTACGAAATGTACCTAAATTCAAAACATTTGGATTTTGAAAGAGTTTATCAGATTTCCCCGAAAAGTCCAGATTAGCAATTTTGTATTCACAGGAACCGTGCGCTGAACGCCGCATGTGTTTTATCTTCATTAAGTGCTTGATAGCATGCATTGCCTTTCATCATCATCATCATCATGATCATCATCAGCCTGACTATGCCTATTACAGGGCAAAGGCCTCTCCCAGGATCCGTCAATCAACCCGGTAATGTGCTTTCTGCCGCCATGTTATAGGTGAAAACGCTTTAATCTGATCGGCCAACCTAACTTCTTGTTTTAGCTTAGTGCATTTGCCTTCTCAGAAATAGAGTCAGTAACCCTGAATTTCCAGTGATTATCCTGCATACGTGCTACGTGCACGGCCTATGCCCACTTTTTCTTCTTCAATTACACTGTGTTATGCTTAACCGCGGCTTGTTTTCTGGCCACTCTGCTCTCTTCTTGTCTCTTTAGGTTACACCTATCAATTTACTTTGCAACGCTAGCTGGGTCGTCTTCAATTCAAGCTGATTTTCTTTTTTTTAAGAATCCGCGTTTCTGATCCGTAGGAAAGTACTGGCAAGATGCAGCTGTTATATACGTTCCTCTTGAAGGTGAGTAGCAAATTACCATTCATGATTTCAGGATGCTTGCCTGATGTGATACACCCCATCCTTAATCTTCTAGCTATTTCTCTCTCATAGGTTCCACGGTTGCTTCCTCGCCCAAGTAAACATATTCCTTTACAACTGAGTGTCTCCACCTATCGCAAAATGCTGCTTTCTGCCGAGGCTGTTGAACATTACTTTCGTTTTGTACATAATGATATTTAGACCTACTCTTATGCTTTCCGTGTCCAGTTCAATAATCGTAAACTGTAATTCAAATCACTAGTTTCTCATCAAAGCAATGTAATCAGCAAATCGCAGGTTACTAAATTACTCTCCATTAGCTCTCATTCCCGACTCTTTCAATTTTCGGACCCTGAAAACTTCCTGTAAACACTCTGTGAGTAGCATTGTGGAGATTGTTTCTCCTTGCATCACACCCTTTTTATTTATTTTTTTTATTTATCATATACTGCGAACCATTTAAGGTCCAAGCAGGAAAGGTACAGCAAGTTCGAAGGTAAAATAAAGGTACAACAAAGTTACAACAAAATTGATACTGGTATACACGAAATGTAAGAAAAACATAGAAATCACCATCAAATTATACTCGTTTCCAGAGGGCTGAGTACACCCACTGCAACACAATCCATAAGCAAAGCACCACACTCTTAGGCACACAACAAGTTGTTAAATCAAACAAGTATTGTGAAAGCCAGGAAACACAAGGCGCATTTTATGGTGAGAAGGAAAGAAGAGTAGAGTTTCGGGGCAACAAGTTTCACTCAGAGATTGATTTCGGGAAAAAAGAGTGTTTGTATAAATTAGTTCTTGCGAAAATTGGCTTGATGCTACAGCTGTGTTTGTGACGGGAAGGCCTGGAAGAATCCCTTACCATGTAGTTGTCTGGCTTTATTTCGAGTTTAGAAAAATATATTAGACGGAGTAAGTTAAGTCGAGCAGCTCGTCGTCTGTCCTCAAGAGGTTCAAGATTTGCCAACTGCAACATCGCAGAGGGGCAATCGCGGCGTCTATACCTACTGTAAATAAAACGGGCTGCTAGGCGCTGAATTTTTTCTATCTTTTGTATATTGCTTTTTGTGTGAGGGTCCCATACTACGGAGGCGTACTCCAAGGTAGGCCTTACCATTGTTTTGTAAGCTTTAAGCTTTAAGGAACTGGGGGCATTAGCTAATCGATGCTTTAGAAACCCTAGTTTTTTACGTGCGGAAGAGCATGTATTTACTATATGGGTTGTCCAGTTGAGGCTTGAGGTTATTGTAACACCCAAATATTTATATTCTTCGACTTGTGTAATCTGCGACTCTTTTATAACATATTTAAAGTGAAACTTGTTGATTTTGTTGGTGATACACAAGTGAGCAGTTTTTTCTAGATTAATTACCATGTTCCACTCGGAACACCAAGTTTCCAAGTTACCGATGTTTCTGTTTAAAACTTGTTGATCTGCCATTGAGTTTATGACTTTGAAAAGAATGCAGTCGTCTGCGAACAGTTTAACTGATACGCTGGTATCTATTGCTTAACCCAAACCATTAATATAAATGGTAAATAAAACAGAACCGAGTACGGACCCCTGCGGTACTCCGGAAAAAAACGTCTAAAAAACGCGAGCGCGAACCCTCAATCTCTACGTATTGTTTACGGTTTAGTAGGTAAGATGTTACCCAATTTGTTATATCTGAAGGAACGCCAATTGACTTCAGTTTATTTATTAATTTTTTATGGGGAACTTTGTCGAACGCCTTCGAGAGGTCAAAAAAGATCACGTCAACCTGGCTACCAGCATCTAGGGCCTTCGCAAATTCATTAATTGTAGTTAATAACTGCGTAGTAGTAGAAAGACCTCGTCGGAAACCGTGTTGGTGCTCAGTGAGAATATTTTGAGATTGAAGAAAGTTATTGAGGTATTTTGCGATAGTATGTTCCAGCAGTTTATAACAATGACAGGTGAGAGAGATGGGCCGATAGTTACAAAAATTGAGACGGTTACCCTTCTTATACACAGGAGTCACACGTGCAATACGCCAATCATCAGGTATCGCACCAGACGAAACGGATTTCTGCAAAATGACTACAAGGATCCTGGCTAACAGTGTAGCATAGCGTCTGAGAAATTCGGAAGGGATATCGTCAGGGCCTGTCGATTTTTTCGGATCCAATCGCAAAAGCAATTCTGTGACACCTTCCAAAGAAATCTGAATGACACCACAATCACCATTTTCACAAACAGCCCCGTTTAAAGGATCTGACGTTGAAAACACACTTTGGAAATACTCGTTAAACACCTCCGCCACTTCTCTTGGATCAGTAAGTACCCGATCACCCTTGGCGATTTGATCAAGCCTCGTGCCACCCTTATTTGATAAAAAGTGCCAAAATTTAGAGGGACTTTCGGATACAAAACGATTGAGTGTCACATTAAAGTAGTGATCCCTAGAAGCAGCTAATTTGGACTTTAATGTAGCCTGTAAATCAAAAATGTCTGCTTGAGCAGCATTTGAACATTTCCGCAAGCGTTTTAATTTGCGTTTCATATGAATTATTTCTCTATTTATCCACGGATTCGTCCTGCCAACTTTTTTCACTTTATCTGGAATAAAATGCTGGATACAGAAATGACAGTGCGCTTTAAACTTTGTCCATAATGTATTGATGTCATCACTATCATCAAACAAAACAATGGCTTCCTCCAGATAATTAGTTATATTTACATCATCTGCAGATGTGTACTGCTTTATAGTAATAGGTTTGTATTGGGGTGGGTTGGATTGACGTGGGAGCAATGACGTAAAGTATACCA
Organism: Rhipicephalus microplus; assembly: GCF_043290135.1. NCBI lineage: Eukaryota > Metazoa > Arthropoda > Arachnida > Ixodida > Ixodidae > Rhipicephalus > Rhipicephalus microplus. The sequence goes on from NC_134702.1 coordinate 121,425,420, forward strand.
ATTTATGATCTGAAATTCCCTCACAAATATCGGTGGTAATGTCAGTTATAGTTGAGGAGCACAAGACGAGATCTAGAATCGAAGACGTACAGCTTGTCACCCGAGTGGGAAATAAAACGGTTTGGGTCAGATTAAACGCCAAGAGCATGTCCAGAAAAATTTCGGAATTCGGTATGTCTGTTGGGCCGCACTTTAGCGTTTCCCAATCAATACAAGGCAGATTGAAATCCCCAACAACTAAAAGAATTTGGTTGCGATACTGATTTAGCTTGTCGTAAAGTTTCAACAAGAAATCTGGCTCAGCATTGGGTGGTCTGTACAGACCTACGACGATGATTTGGTTTCCTAAAAATTCACATCTGCAAAGCACACTTTCGTGGTCGACATCAATCTCGGGCAATTGATATGACGGTACACCACTTTTGACAAGAACTGCAGTGCCACCGCCCCTTGTTTTGCGATCCTTACGATAGCACGTATATGAAGGCAGAAACACGCAACTATCTCGATCGTCAGGGTGCAACCAGGTTTCTGAAATTACGGCTATGTGAGGGTCATAGGATAGCAGAACATGTTCAAACTGTTCTTGTTTGTTCCACAGGCTCTGTGCATTGAGGTTTATCAAACGAAGCCGTTTGTGCGCTAAGGTTTGCTCGTCACCGTGATGTCAATCTTCTGAGCGCGCAGCGCTGCGCAACAGTTTCCTACGGTTTTGATGCTCGTCCCATACGTAGACGTCACCATTGATGTAAAGCTTATCATAAACTAAGTACGCCTTGTCAACCTGACTTCTGTTATCCTTTACTGTTTTCCAGAGCTTTTTTCGTAGCTGAAGTGTTGCTTGCGAGTAGTCGTGAGATATTGATACACCCGAATCTTTTAGTATGCTACACTTCTTGAAAAGCAAAAGTTTTTCGTTGTAATTGTACAACCGCACAATGACCGGCCTTGGGCGTTGTTCATTCACCCGTCCAATTCTATGAACGCGCTCCACGGAAGTAACTGTGACCTTTAAAGTGTCTTGGAAAACTTTAGAAACAAATTTGTCTTCCAAAATTTCTCTGTTTTCGTCTGGTCCTTCCGGTATGCCGAATACGACCAAATTATTCCTTCTTGAACGATCTTCGTAATCGACAAGCTTTTTGTCTTGTCCTGTCAGGGCTTTTTCTACGTGCTCTACATTTACATTTTGTCGCTTTCTTTATGAATAACAATGGTAGGCGTGAATCCACAGTACATTTCTTCCAATATGTTTAAGTAGGGTTTTTCGATGCCCTGATTTCGAAGTGCCTGCGATACTGTTGATTCGAATGAGTCAAACGCCTTCTCATATTTTGTGAATGTTAAGCGTAGAGCTCGGTAGCAATCCCCACATTTCTCTACTACGTGAGTGATAATACAAATGCGGTTTATTGTGGAGTAGCCCAAACGAAATTCTTCTTGGTCTTTTCGTTGATTGAACTCTATTGTCAACGTAATCCTATTCGCCACTAATTTCCGTAATGGTTTTTAAGAAGAAGGAAAGTAAGCTGATCGGCCTGTAATATTTCAAGTTCTTGAAATTGTGATGACGTTTATTCGAGCCGAGAAGTCGCAGCGAGGTCGCAACGGAAAGTGGGCGTACGGCAAGTCTGGCAGAGGCGGCACAAACTCTCGCGCAAGCAGAGCACGGGCTTTTTGTTGTCTTCCGAAGGCGCATACGCGTTGGTGCGTATGCTCCACTACAATACCCCCGGGATGAAGGGTAGCCATCCTGGCGACTCAGGGAGTAGGCACAATGATGGGGTCGTAGTAGGGCTTGAGACGGTCGACGTGTACGGTCTCGCGTCCTCGACGGCGCAAATCTGGTGATTGTGTTAACGGCTCGATGATGTAATTCACCGGGGAGGTCGCATCAATGATACGGTTCGGACCATGGTACCGGGCCAGAAGTTTGGAAGATAGGCCAGGAACGTGCGGGGGCACCCAAAGCCACACAAGGAAGCCAGCACGAAATGTAGGAGCTATGCGGTGAGCGTTGTCGTGTCGAGTCTTTTGTAGACCTTGAGCCTCACTTGTCAGAGACCGAGCCAACTGACGGCAGTCTTCAGCGTATCTGGCGACTTCCGAAAGCGGGGAGCACTCAGATGCATCAGGGCGGTACGGTAGTATAGTGTCGAGGGGGTGGGAAGGTTCGCGGCCGTACAATAGAAAGAACGGAGAAAAACCGGTAGTCGCTAGCGTCGCGGTGTTATAAGCGAAGGTAACAAAGGGCAATACAGCGTCCCAGTTAGTGTGGTCGGAGGAGGTGTACATCCTCAGCATGTCGCCAAGTGTGCGGTTGAACCGCTCAGTAAGACCATTTGTCTGTGGATGGTATGCGGTAGATTTCCGGTGGATAATGTTGCATTCAGCGAGGATAGCTTGGATGACCTCCGACAGGAACACTCGACCCCTATCACTGAGTAATTCCCGCGGAGCACCATGGCGTAGAATGAAGCTGCGGAGAATGAAGAGTGCAACTTCGTGGGCGGTCGCTGCCGGTAGAGCTGCAGTCTCAGCGTAGCGTGTCAGATGATCGACTCCGACAATAATCCACCGGTTTCCAGAGCTACTATATGGGAGTGGGCCATAGAGGTCTATACCCACGCGGTCGAATGGGCGAGCCGGGCACGGCAGCGGCTGTAACATGCCGGTAAGGTGCCGCGGAGGTGTTTTGTTCTGTTGGCAAGTGGTGCAAGACTGAATGTATTTCTGCACAAAACGATACATTCCTCGCCAGTAATAGCGTTGGCGCAGCCGTTCGTAGGTTTTCAGGACACCTGCGTGAGCACTTTGGGGATCTGCATGGAAATTCATGCAGATGTCAGAGCGCATATGAGTTGGGACAGCAAGGAGCCACTTCCGACCACCAGGCGTGTAGTTGCGGCGGTACAGAATGTTGTCACGTAAGGAAAAGTGGGCTGCTTGCCGGCGTACCGCTCTCGTGGAAGGGACAGAAGATGGATCGGTAAGGTAGTCGACTAACAAGGCAAGGTATGGGTCTTTACGCTGCTCCGAAAGCATGTCAGTGCTGTCGAGTGGTGACAAGGTGGTAAAAGGGGGTGACAGAGAAGCCACATCTGGTGTTAATGGCGATCGGGAAAGTGCATCGGCGTCCGCATGCTTGCGACCGGAACGATATACGACACGGATGTCGTATTCCTGCAATCGAAGTGCCCAACGGCCCAGACGTCCGGACGGGTCTTTCAAGGTGGACAGCTAACATAGAGCGTGGTGGTCTGTGACCACATCGAAAGGACGGCCGTAAAGGTACGGGCGAAACTTCGTAAGCGCCCAGATTATGGCCAAACACTCCTTCTCTGTCACGGAGTAATTCAATTCAGCCTTCTTAAGAGCGCGACTTGCATAAGCGACTACGTATTCGGTTTGGGTACCTTTCCGTTGTGCCAAAACTGCGCCAAGACCAACGCCGCTTGCATCAGTGTGAACTTCTGTGGCAGCAGTGGGGTCGTAGTGGCGAAGAATAGGTGGCGAGGTCAGCAGGCGGCGCAGCTGGTGAAATGCGTCGTCACATGCAGGTGACAATGCAGATATACCTTTGCTGTTGGAAAGCAGACTAGTCAGAGGTGCAATGATGGACGCGAAGTTGCGCACGAAGCGACGAAAGTAAAAGCAAAGACCAACGAAACTTCTTAGGGCTTTCAGTGATGTGGGCATGGGGAAGTCAGCGACAGCTCGAAGCTTATCGGGGTCCGGAAGAACACCGTCTTTTGTGATGACATGTCCCAAGATGGTTAGTTTGCGGGCTGCGAAGTGGCACTTCTTGGTGTTAAGTAGTAGGCCTGCAGAAGCTAGACACGCCAGAACCTCGTGGAGACGACGAAGATGTGTCGGGAAATCAGCTGAAAAGACTACGATGTCATCTAGGTAACACAAGCAAGTTTTCCACTTGTGGGCCCGCAATATGGTATCTATCATGCGTTCAAACGTCGCAGGCGCGTTGCAGAGCCCAAATGGCATGACTTTGAACTCATACAGGCCATCTGGCGTTACAAAGGCTGTTTTAGGGCGATCACATTCAGCCATTGGCACCTGCCAATACCCAGAACGCAGATCCAAGGATGTGAAGTACTCGGCGCCTTGTAAACAGTCAAGAGCATCGTCTATTCGTGGTAGCGGGTAGACGTCTTTCTTTGTAATCTTGTTTAAGCGGCGATAGTCCACGCAAAATCGAACGGTGCCATCTTTTTTCTTTACCAGAACCACGGGTGACGACCAAGCGCTTTGAGAAGGCTGTATGACTCCACGTTTAAGCATGTCATCTACTTGCTCCGTAATGACGCGGCGCTCTTCGGCAGAAACGCGGTAAGGACGCTGTCGCAGAGGCGAATGTGAGCCGGTGTCAATAGTATGAGTGACAGTCGTGGTGCGGCCCAAAGCAGGTTTCTGAAAGTCGAAAGAAGAGCGAAACTTGTTAAGGAGAGCAACAAGTTGGCTGCGATGCGAGGGGGGAAGGTCTGCGTCAATAGCATCGTCGAAGGCTGGTGAGCTTGATGGCTCAGACGCCTGAGTGATTGCGGCAATCTGACATGGCGTTTCGTCGGGAAGAATAATATCATTGATATGGTCGACAGGTTGCACATATCCTAACGTTTCACCACGAAGCAAGCCAATGGGGTAGTTGCAGTGGTTGGTAACCAGCATTACGGTTAAACCAGATGCAATCGTAAGAACGGCAAATGGGAGCACGATGCCCTTGCGTTCAGTAAAAACAGGGGATGGCGAAAATACCACCGTGGCGTCAGGTTGCGCCACACATGAAAGGCTAATAGGGACTGAAGCTTCCGGAGGCAAGGTGATGTCGTCGTCAGCGATGAGTTTGCAGAGCAGTGGTGAATGGTCGGGCGATGGAAACTCACAATTTGGCACTAGGGACACTTCCGCACGGCAACAATCGATGATAGCTTCATGACCTGATAAGAAATCCCAACCCAGGATGAGGTCATGAGAGCAAGATGGTAGTACGAAAAATTGGACGATGTACAAAACGTCTTGGATGACGACGCGCGCCGTACACACAGACGAGGGCTGAATGCGTTGCGCGCTAGCCGTGGACAGCACGATGCCACAGAGAGATGTGGTCACTTTCTTCAGTTTGCGACAAAATTTTGCGTTCATCACAGAAACGGCGGCCCCAGTATCAATTAACGCTTGTGTGGCGACTCCCTCAACATTGACATCAACAACATTTCGCGGCGAAAATGGAGGCCTTGATAATTGCGCAGAAGTTGCAGTTCTTGCCTCTGGAACTGCACTGATTAGTTTCCCTCCTCAGGAGGTGGTCTACGACGCATAGGAGATGGTGATCGGCGACGAGGAGATGGGAAACGAGAAGTTGATGGGCGACGATCCGAGTCAGAGTGCCTCTGTTCGTATGCAGACGAGGTGGCCTGCTGCGACGCATAGGTAGGAGTTCCAAAGGAGGCGTACGCAGGTGTGGGACGGCGGCGGCAGTAGCGTGCAATGTGGCCAGCGATGCCACACGCGAAGCAGATAGGACGGTTGTCATGGGTGCGCCACTCATTAGATTGACGGAAAAAGCGAGGTGAGGGCCTGTAAACCAGTGGCGCTGCCGGAGGAGTTGGAGCCGATAAAGCGACTGGATGCGGTGGGGGCCGCGCGACCACAGCTGCGTAGCTGAGAGGTGAAGGCGGCGCAGTTGGTGCGTAGCCAGCAGTTGAGAGATCAGATGGCACCGAAGTGCACGGGTAAGAGGCCGGAACTGTAGGGAGTGCATTGCAAATTTCAGTGCGTATGGCCTGCTGCATATTCGAAGGGAGGCTTGTCGTGGGCGCGTCACTATGCGGCAGCAGGGAAAGCTGTCGGGCGACTTCCTCCCTGATGAAGTCTTTAATCTGGTTCGACAGAGTTCCTTGGTGAACGTTGCCATTGGCGAGTGCGACGGCCGAGATGGAATCTGGTGATGGAACACTCTGTCGGGCGATGGAACGCTGACGACGCAATTCATCGAAGCTCTGGCACAGGCTTACGAGGACCGCCACCGTGGTCGGGCTCTTCGCCAGCAACATCTGGAATGCGCCATCCTCGATGCCTTTGAGAATATGTCGAATTTTCTCTTCTTCAGGCATGGATGAGTTAACACGCCTGCAGAGGTCGAGCACATCCTCAATATAGCTAGTAAAGGTCTCACCAGGTTGCTGGGCTCGGTGGCGCAGACGCTGGTCAGCGCGGAGCTTGCGGACCTCTGGTCGGCCGAACGCTTCGGTCACGAGGGTCTTGAAGGTGGACCAGCTGGCGATGGCGGTTTCGCGGTTGGTGAACCATAGCTTGGCGACGTCAGCCAAGTAAAAGATGACATAGGCAAGCTTGGAGTCGTTGTCCCATTTGTTGCTGGCACTCACGCGTTCGTACAAGGAGAGCCAGTCTTCGACGTCTTGCTCACCACTGCCGCTGAAGATTGGTGGGTCCCGCTGACGGGTAGCACCGGGGCAGGTCGACGGGGCAGCCGATGGTGCTGGCTGGGCTGGGACGGGCTGGTTGGCGACTGCGTCAGTCATGTTTCGCGGTAGTCTTTCAGGCAACTTGCGAGAGCGGAGCTCCAGGTCTTCTTGGGGATCTCAGCACCCTCCACCAAATGTGATGACGTTTATTCGAGCCGAGAAGTCGCAGCGAGGTCGCAACGGAAAGTGGGCGTACGGCAAGTCTGGCAGAGGCGGCACAAACTCTCGCGCAAGCAGAGCACGGGCTTTTTGTTGTCTTCCGAAGGCGCATACGCGTTGGTGCGTATGCTCCACTACAAAATCTCCTTTCTTATGGATTAAGAAAATATTGGCATTCTTTCAAGATTCTCGTACCCTTCTCGTGTAGAGACCCTCCGTATTTAAGATGGCTAGTTTTTTAACACAATTTATCCACTGTCTTTCAGCAAGTTCGTTCCTACCTTACCCTCAACAAGATGAGAGGCAACACTGGTGGTCTCGCCTGGAGTGTTATGCACTTATCTATAACCGTTCATATAATAATAATAATAATAATAATAATAATAATAATAATAATAATAATAATAATAATAATAATAATAATAATAATAATAATAATAATAATAATAATAATAATAATAATAATAATAATTTTATTAATATAAAGTTATATTATTATTATTATTATTATTATTATTATTATTATTATTATTTGATAAAATAATATTAGTATGCGGGGTTTTAAGCATCATTACGAGAATGAGACACGCCGTAGTCGAGTTCTCCGGAAAGGTTGACCATCTGGTGCTCTTCAACGTCAAGTGACATTGCAGATTATATGAGCCTCTGCCATTTTGCCCCCGTCGGAATGCGACCGCCTTGGCCGGGATCAAATCCATGACATTTGGTCGAGCATCCACGTACCGAAGCTTCTGCTCTAACAAAATCGATAATATTTATTATTAAAAGACACATTTATGGGCCACTATGCGCCAAGACCATACAATATCCAAATTCTATTTTTTTACGTGTTTCTCCCTGAAAGGTGCACACAGCACTAGAAATGCTGAGTGCTTCCTACATCACTGTTAAGTTGTGCAATCAGCGACGGAGTCCTTTTTTTACTTAATATCTGGAAGATGGAAAAGTGTACGTAAACCATTATTATTACTGCAACATTATTGAAAGCACTCCACATAAAATAATCCAGAACAAAATGTAAGCATTGGTAAGCACGTGCCGCGCTCTTTACCACTTGTACGGCAGCCCCAATGAAGCCCACATAAACTACTTTTTGACCCACTTTTACCCACCGCAATCAAGCACTCATACTAAACCGTTATCACTACTGTTGCGAGGTGAAGAAAATAAACACACTCTGTGAACACGAGATTGTTGATAATAGAACTTAAGACCGTCATGAACCTTCATCACTCTACTACACTCTGACACGTTTTGGAGAAACTCTTATGTGACACCTTTCTCTAAACTCACAGACATCAAGAATTCATTGCCGCACCTCAATCACTCTCCTCCCGTGGTCAAATTGTGCATCGGCGAAACTAATTGAAACAATGACATCCATTCCAAACTCAAGAGAGCCGCGCACCATCATCTCAACCGGATCGACACTTCGAAATCTTGTCTTGTTCTTAAAGTCCAGGTTTATCGCATTCATCCATTTCACCAGCTCCTAGGTCTGCAATAGATATGCGTAAATACAGTGTAAAATATAGGATGTTATGGCAATTACCAGTATAAAACTATATGACAATGTATTAGAGGGTTTAATACAAATGAATGAGTACTAGAAAAAAGTTAACGCAGCAGCGCACTTGTGGTACCAAGCCTGAAGTTAGGTAGCCTTCCTGCGTAGTCTTCATGTTTTCTTTTCTACTTTATTTTTCTTTTGTAGAGTCTTTTTTAGCTTCTCCAGTATCTCTGTCTCTTTGCGCACTCTCTGGATCCTTCTTGGCAATAAAATTTCAGTTGAAGTCAATTCTTGCCCAGTGTTTTTACTGTCTATAGAGGGTTTTTTTTTTCACGTGGTAAACATCACGGAGCGTTCGCCCAATGAAGGTACAGTATAATACTCGGGGTTCAATCAGGAATCGATACCATAAATTACGCACGACTAACAAGTACTCTACAAACGTACCACGCCTGGTTTCGGAATTGCTTTCGTAAAAGACCAACTGCAGCAATAGTGTTGGTTAAACTTGTATTGTAGTTACAGTGTTTTTAGAAACATTACGTCTGTACCCTAATAACACTGTCATCACATGATATCGATAATGTAGTCAAGCGCTGTCCACAGAAGTTAGCGTGCGCTGTTCAGGAATACCATACTCGGAATCACAAGCACTACCTATCATAGCCTAAAGGAATGCGTTGCTGGACTAGGCGGCTTATAATCTTGAAGCTTGGTACCAAACTTGACGAGAACAGGAAAGCACACAGAAACACAAGACGGGGCGCTAAAAATCTTCATGAGGAAAAAAAGCACCTGCGACGCTACGTCACATGCACTGTGGGCGTTTTGTACCAAATCCCGCTCACTTGCTGAAAAGTTTGTTTTGGACAGACCAGTCGTTGTGTCAAGAATCGAGTACTAGAACACGAGCAATCTGTTGAAAATAAATGGACGTTTCATGCGACTTTAAATTGAAAGAACTCTGCATGTGAGCCAGTGCTGTCTAGCATTTGAATTCTAGGCAGAAGTGGGAATGCACTGGCGAGAAAACTAATGGACGCTCATGACATCAAAGAGAAAGAAGGCAATTGTTTTGTTGACACTTCAATTAGTTTGCGCACTAAGAAAAAACTGTTCTTGGAAACTTTGTTATGATAACGAGTATATGTTGCTCTGCCGATTCTGATTGGCGTTATAGATTGTGATACGTATTGCTCCCCTCTGCGCAACTTGGCTGCGTATATATTTAGGGAAACTTCTGAATAAAGCTTGGTTGCGAGTAACGCTCTGCCCTTTATTGTTACTTCTTTTTCCTCCTCGTCGAATTTGCGCTGCCAAGCGGTAAACTACCTATCAGCTTACCGGTTCTGATGTTGGTAAAACCCATGTTGGCTTTTGGCACCATTATGCAACTGCAACGAATTGGGTTTATAAAACGCGCAAGACAGTTCAAACGATGTCAGTGCGTACAGCTTTTGTACAGTCGAGGACAAAAGCTTGCGGACCATGCAAGCGCGCGACAAACCGCTTGCCCGTGCCGTTTAGCGGTGCACCATCTACTGTCAAGTTCAAGGCCACGCTGGTAACAGGAAGTTTTGTTTGTTATTCATTGAAATCTGATTTTTTTACGGCCACACAAAACATCTTAAGTTCATTGGTTTTGCGCAAAGCGCTTATCTGCAGCATCAGCCTAACACTTTTACATTTATAGCAGAGTAAAGGCTATGAAGGCGTGCTCCTAATACAGCGGCGTTTGCTGTACATCACTTTTTGAGGATGGTTGGCGAGCCTCTGCCAAGTATTTCCCCTTGTGTGGTCCAGTAAAGTTATCGTTGGGGATTATAAAGATGGATTATGAGAAGTTGACGGCCATGGCCAAAGGCTAAAAGCTTGGGCATGAAAAAGAAGGAGATGATAGAGTGTTTTAGGAACACTCAGCAACAACAGCAAAGAGAGCGTGAGCGAGGGCGCGAAAGGCATGAACAAACACTCGCAAAGTAGAAAATAAAAAAACTTATTTCTAGAGTTAAGCTGGGTTGACACAAGTGATTGAGGAATCGCGAAATGATGCAAGTGTGGTTAGTGCATCCTCTTCGGCGTCGGCGAGCTCGCATACTCCCAGGCAAAAACAGATTTCACTTCGCAAGTTCATGGCACCTTTTGATGAGCGAAGGGACGACCTCGATTCTTACCTGCATCGCTTTGAGTGGGTCGGGATAGGACCAGGCTGCGAGGAGAATGAGTGGACCTTCAGTCTTTGTCTCGTACGTGAGGCATTGAGCTTGTTCGGACGCATGCCAGCAGAAGAATCATTGAACTATGAACTGGTAAATAAAACTTTATTACAAAGATTGCGGCTAACAGTCGAAGCTTTTCGTGAGAAATTCTGAACTTGCAAGCCCGAGAATTCTGAGACAGAAAAACAGTTTGTTAGCCGATTATCCGACTACTTTGACAGATAAATGAAGCTATCGGACTCGGAAAATCCTAGGAAGGCAGCCGCGACAAGGTAGTGCGAGAGCAATTCCTCAACTGTTGCAGTAGAAAGTTGGTAATACCATTGAAGGACAGAAAAGTGGGCACGGTAGAGGAAATGGCAAGGCAGGCCGACAAATTCATGGAGGCTCAAGGGTTAAGGAATCTTGAGAAAGGGACGAGCGACAACACTGAGGATAGAAAGCAAATAAATGTGGCGCCAAGGAATAAGTCAAGCGCACCGCAGTGATGTTGCTTGTCTAATAGATTGCTGAAGAATCGGCAGTAGACGAAAACAGCTATGGTTTGCGAATTACGCAAAAAAAGAAGGACAAGACTTGTGAATGTAGGTAGCGATCAGACGAAGAGAGCACATATGCAATAAGGACAGAAGGAAAGCCAGAGATGGTTAGCATAGTGTCGAGTCCAGAAACAGGCATACGTTGTGAAATGCCAGTAGTGGAAGGATAAGTGAATGGCAAACGAGTGTCGGTGTTGAGAGATTTCGGAGCCGATACTGCAATAGTCAATAAAAGCCTAGTTAACTACAGATACTTTGTAGGAAAACATGAAACTGTGGTGTTCTTACATGGATCTAATAGGAGGCTGCCAGAGGCTAAGATAATGTTAGTAAATAGGGGCAGGAGTAAGAAGGGTTGATGACCCAGTGCGAAAAGATTCTAGTGCCACGAAAGTACACAAGGATACAAAAGAAAAAAAAAGCAAAGGCAAAGAAGAGCCCAGGTAACTTGGAGGATAAGGAGATAATAAGGGAAGTGAAAGGCAGACAAAAGAAAATATGCCAATATTTGACCGTTGAGGTGTATTCACAGAGGAGCTTGCAAAAGAACATAGAAGGAATACAACCCGAAAATACGCAATAAACAGGATTGCAGGCAAGCCGAGGAGACAAGGATTCAGATATGAAGTATACTATGAATCAATTAGTGTGTTTGTATTCAGGAAGTTTTGGAAAAATAAGTATCTGATTACACAAGTGAAGGTGTCAACACGTTATAGCCAGAATATTTAGAACACTGCTATGGCAAAGGGTTTAGAGATTCAAAGAGCCTAAGCAGAGATCAGACTAAAGAGGCAATCTGACCTGGAGTGCACAAAGACGTAAATCCCTTGGTAAAAGGATATTGTGGAAAACTTTGCCTGTGATGATTGATATGTGGGGTTTAACGTCCCAAAGCCATCATACGATTATCGAAGACGCTGTAGTGGAGGGCTCCGGAAATTTAGACCATCTGGAGTCCTTTAACGTGCACCCAATTCTGAGCACATGGGCCTACAACATTTCCGTCTCTATCGTAAACGCAGCCGCTGCAGCCGGGATTCGATCCCGCGACCTGCCGGTCAGCAGCCAAGTACCTTAACCACTAGACCACCACGGCGGCGCACCTTGTCAGTGAAGTGTGCGCATAACGTTGCGAAACAGTGTATAAAATTATGAACTAACGTTTGTTAGACATTGCAGCACGGGAACAGCTAGCGTGTATCTGTATAGTGTTGATGCAAAGTATTGGTTAATTGTATGATGTTGTGGTTGTGCGACAAGCGTGCAACAATGAAAAGTGACATACCAGCCTGTGCACGAGTTTGAGCAAGTGAGGTCCACAGCAAGAGAATAGAACAATATATCCCGGAGGAGGAAAAGAGCAGTTTTTTGATACAGAAAAAATACCCTTTAAAAGGGAGCCCAATGTGAGGAGTAAAACAGGGGCGCGACATTCGTGCTGAACGTGGAGGCGCTGCGACGGTGCACGAGAAGAAGAGAGTCACCCTAGTGCAAGCACACCAGCCACGAAGACAAAAAAGATTGATTGGAGAAAGGCTCGTGGCACGCGACCCGAATCTAGAAGGAAATTTTCAGAGAATGCGTTGGGACTGTGTAGTGGCCAAGCAGCAAGGTCGTGCGAAGTGAGCATCACTACCGCAACGGGAACAGCATGACCACCCGGCACTGAGGACGCGGTGTGAAATGCCCGAAAGTGGGAGTTGACCTCGGAGGTTCCGAGTGGGGCTGCCCGGACTCTCCGCACCCTTGCCCCAGCAGATCCTGGTCGACTTGCAGCTCACCCACTTCACGGCAGGACAGCCACTGTCCACACCTGTCAGCAGACGGGATTTGCCATCAGGAGAGTACATGACGAGACTAAGTGTAGCCTAGCAAGGGCGAGGAAGACAACAGAGTCCGGGACGCCGGTGAAGACGACAAGTGGCTCGTGCGGTGGGACTGACCGACGGCTGCAACGAAATGTGGCAACTTGGGCTAGTTGATATGGCATGACGATAGGTATAGCGCGAGAACAAAACGACGACACTGAGACAAGAAGGAAACGAAGGACACGGGCGCTTTTTTTTTACTTCCAACTGAGTTTATTGCGTAGAGCACGAAAATATATAGAGGAGACAGTAACTGAGTGACAAGAACCATATGGCCCAAAAAGCAAAACATGAGTAAGACAAAGACAAACACAAAAACAAAAGCACAGAAAAGGCAAAGAAAAGTCTATAAGGAAACAAAACACAAAGGTAAAGATAATATAGTTGCGCTTACCAAAACCTTCGAGGAACCTTAGTTCCTTTTCACGAAGGGCTTGCTAATGCAAGACACCTGTTCGGGTGCAATCTGCGCGGCCTCGAGAATGACTCGGGTGCGCTCATCTTTGTGCTTGTACAGCATCGCTGTGTCCTTGAAAAGGGGCACACAGTTGCACTCAGTGCAGTGCTGAGCAAGAACACCTTCTTTCCCGTTTCTAGCATTGTTGGCGGATTCTCTCAGTCGATCGTTCAGACACCTTCCGGTCGTTCCGACCTAGCAAACACCGCATCGAAAGGGGGTCCTATAGACAACTTCCTAGGAGCATGCCTTATACCTGTTTCTATGTTGAACTGTGCATTACATTGATGACTGCGTTTTCAGGGGGTTTGTAGATTTGGTGAGGCTGAGTAATTTGAACGGTACCGAGAACAGGACATGAACTCCAACTCGTTTTCCGATTTTCTTGAGCATTTGTGATATCTGGTGTTTGTATGAAATCACGGCTATCCTTTCACGCTCTGTATCCGTGTTGCTCGGATTCTGTCGCTGCCTCTGCTCTGCCTTATTAGTCCGCAGGATAGTCTCAGCAACGGAAGCGATAAACTCCTCGGCGAAACCCGCAGCCTTAAGCCGGGAAACTTGAGCTTTGAAGCTCGCAGAGATATTGTGGGCGCACGACCTATTTAAGGCATTCTCCAGACAGGTTCGTGCTATGCCTCGCTTAACTAACTTGCTGTGAGCCAAAGAAAAAGAAAGTAAAGGTTTCTACGCACGTGGTTCATAACACCGACAGATGGGCTGTGAGCTAAAAACAGTCTCAAATCCAAAAAGCGTAACTTGTCATTCTCAGGTATTTCATGTGTCAACACAAGAGGCTTTAAACAATCTTCAAACACACTTATTGATTGAGTTTGAAGATTGTGACTCAACCTATCGGTTGAGTCGCAACCGAGTGGAACATAGAAGGGTTACAATTTAGAGGAACTAAGAAATCGTCCACGAATCTGAATACTTTGACGACATGCGAGCCTTCTAACTTTTTCTGTAGTTTTTGCCCATTTTTTCCAATAGAAGATCACTGAATAGAGGTGCTATGCATAAGCCGATTGAAACACCCTTTTTCTGCAGATAAATGCAATCATTCTATTGAACGAAAGTAGAGGTAAGGTACAGCAAAACTAGGTCAAGAAAATCTCGCGCACTGATGCCAGTTTTTATTTGGCAGTTCAATTCTCCGAAAATATCTACATTTTCTCTTATACATTCTAATACGTCATTGTGAGGCATGGGGTAGTGTAGGTCCTTTATGCCAATTGAAACACCGAAAAGATTAGATTAATTTGACTGATTGAAAAATCCTGTCAGGGCCTGCGAGTTTTTGATAAAAAATGGGTCAACAATTTTTAGACACTTTAGATGGGTCTGAATAAACAAGCCGAGTTGCTTTTTTCACGTACCACGTTTTGTCACAATGACACGAAAGGCCAGGTCAACCTTATGTGTTTCGGCAGAAAAAAAAACATCATGAGCACATTTTTGTCACTTTTGCTAATATGCTGTGCTAACTGTTTCAACTCTAGTTTACGACACATTTCCTTGGATTGCGTTTTCACTCTATCTAGACGAAGGTCGGTACAACATTTGAAAACAGAGCCGATAGCTGTGACCGCTTTTTCTAGGTACAAGCAATTAGGAAGAACGGCGAAACCACCCTCCTTATCTGACGGCACGAAACAAAGTTCATTGTCTCTCAGAAACTTGGTCGTCTTCCGCACCGGAAGGCTGTTGCTAGTAGGCTTACCCCGTAGGGGCACTTCGACGCCTTCTGAAATTCATCTGTCCGAATCCTCTGGTGAAGCGCGGCCAGCAACAGAGCGCACCATCTAAAGAAGTTTGGGTGCGGACCTCTCTCGGTCGACGGCGCTCGTGTCTTTCGTGTGCTTCTTGTCTCTGTGTCATCGTTTTGTTCTCGCGCTATAACTATCGTCATGCAGCGAAAAGCTTGAGGAGACAGTCAACAACGTAGGTGACTAACCTCGACACGGCATTGGAGAGAAGCCGACGTGAGCCGTAAGGTCGTTCGAATGTGGTGACGCCATGTTGAGTTAGAAGCAGTGGCAAGGACTAAGAATGGATTTAGACTGGTTTGCAGACTTGTTCTGTTTAGGGGTTTTTTTGGTGTCTGTGAGTGGTGGTTTCGTTTTCGCATTTGATTTTCAGCCTTTTATCTTTTGGGTTATCAATTGATTGTTGTGTGAGGCCACGCCCATCTCCCGACTCTCGCAATTCCATTCGATGCAAGCACTCCCGTGATAAGTTCGTGACAAATTCTGCTGATGTAACGAGTTCGAGACAGGAGTTTGTAGTGGTGACTTCCGAAAAGGTCCCCACATTAGGAAGAAAAAAAGTGGATGATATTCGTCCACGTTCGGAAAATTTCCCCGCCTCTGATTAAGGGATGGATGCACCTTGGGTGCAGCAGGGCCCTCCATCGCGGCTTTGAAAAGGGAACTGTCGAGAATAGGCTTCTAGACACTCTCTGACATGGTCTGCGAACTTTTCGGTTCACTCTACATATATTTCTTGTTGTCATTTTGTAACATTTCGCTCAATTATATTAAACCACAGACACCTTTCATCGGAATGCTTCGCATTGACAATCATTTTCGTGAAACGTGGGATTGGCGTTACTTGTGTGCTCTTTGTGCATATGCAAACTTGTTCTAAGAGTTTAGCTCCTAGTCGTTCTTAAAGTGACACTTCATGATCTTGCTATCACATCATTTACTTCGTCCTTGCGTTTAGATTGCTTTTGTTTTTTCATATTTAGAAAAAGTCTCTCAGATGCAACCACACAAGTTTTGACCCGTACGCCTAACTGACGGCGTGTCACTACGTGTGCACCTTGCATGGCTTACTTTCGTTTAAAAATCGGAAACATGGGCTGCTTCGTATGAGCAATGCCAAGCGCTAGTAAAAGTTGGCGCATCAGTTACATTACATAACCAATTTTGCCGAAAGGTATTGACTGAAGCGCGCAATACCTTTCGAAATCGGTAGTATCTTTGACATGCTTAAATGCGGACTTCTATAATAAAGCTGTTCCAAAACAAATCAGCTGAGATTTCCTATTACCTCTAATTCGTATGACGAGGCGAAAGACACACAGGCTTTGTACATCGCAGCAGCTTTCTGAAACGCAGTTTGTTTATGCAGTGGTGGTTCTGTAAACTTCAGCTTTAGATATGATTCCATTTTTGTAGTTTCTTCAATCTGTAAAGTAAACAAAACGTGACTTGACATGTGCAAAACACTCACGGATTGAAACGCGACATGATTCATTTATATTAACATGTACGTACAATTGCTCAAAATAAACACACCATATCGCCACGACTATGGATCTTTGGGATAATGTTTGCTGGTCTCTACGTGTTTAAGTTGATATTACGCCGAGGCACCCGAAGAGTAAATGAGCGAAATAAAATTGCGTTTGTTACCTGGCCCAGATTTTACCTATTTCAAACTGCGTGTACTGTACACACGTTACTTCTCTTTGCTTATAAGCCACACACACAGTGCATCGCGAGTGAGCTTCGGTTATACACCCTGCACTAATTCACAACAATTTATCTGAACGAGAGCACATGGTTCTTGCCTTGGTGATAATGGCACGGGTAATGTATAAACAAATTGTGATCAGGAATTTTTTCTATAAATTGACTTAGTTTTGACAAATTCCTAAGAAAATGTGCCTAACGAGCCATGGTTCACAAAAGCAAAAATGACATACTCTCATAGAAAAGGCACCGATATAACAGCCCATGTCACCGGTAGAGTGAAATCACAGGGTTCTTGAGAGCGTGGATGTACTTGTATACTTTGACCCAAGTACAACATTTGCACTCCTATATCTGTAGAGCTCGTACTCAGATGCCTGTGTTAACACCCGTCATCCTTAGTAAAAAGGCTCATACAATAGAAAGCTACGACTTTTCTTAAGAGCTCAGCTAACCTTGAACTTATCTTGTGTTAGCGTGGCACATGTTGAAATAAAAAATGAAAGGGGAAAGGCGACAGAGACGTCTAGAAAGGCAGGCGCTACCTTTCTAGACGTCTCTGTCGTTTTTCCCTTTTCATTCTTCATTTCCATATGTGCCGCGCTAACAAAAACTAAGTTTATGGATAACTTACTCACCCGAGAAACAACACTTTTCAGTCAACCTATTCATTCCTGCGTGACAGCGACAGTACTCAAGCGGAAAGCGAAGTTGCCACTTCCACAAGCGCGTACTTTCTGTACAGATGACCGTAGTCTCTCTTCAAATGGCTGTATTACTTGAAATTGCATCAGTTGAAATGCAGCCGATCTAGACCAGTAGTGTCGTTTGGTTCATTTGGGGCATATATCAGCAAAGTCATTTGGATGTCGTTGATAACACTCACATTGTGGTGAGCGTTATCAACATACCGGGTGTCGTACTCGAAAGTGTGCCAGCGTTACTCACAAGTAATGCCAGCTCACACCGAAACAAGAGAGGGTTAGCGGGGTCACGTTTTATTATGTATGTCTGACGTACACTTCTTCCCTTGTGCCGACTCTGCTTGTGTGCCTTTCAGCTTGCTCTTCGAGACAGAAAAAAAGATTTCTTCTACTCCAAGGATGATTCGCCTGATGGCGCATGCACACGACAGACGGTATACTGGCCTACGATAGCATACATCACTGTAGGATTAGACCAAAGCTGTAGTAATCTGACAGTGCACTCACGGAATACTCGACCACAGTTTTTTATACCTTCTAACAGGTATGTCTCACAACATATAATAAAAATAAAGCCAGCTAAAGACCACGCTCAGTTGTCTTAATATTGATGCGGCCCGTAATCTATTTTCGTGAAATAATGCTGTGTGTGGAAGGGTTGGATGAGCGTCAACCTACTGTACATTGAGCTGATTAAAGCCGGAATTTTTGCTTTTGCTAGTGGGGCTCCGTATACAA
Source organism: Rhipicephalus microplus (assembly GCF_043290135.1). Taxonomy (NCBI): domain Eukaryota; kingdom Metazoa; phylum Arthropoda; class Arachnida; order Ixodida; family Ixodidae; genus Rhipicephalus; species Rhipicephalus microplus. Next base: position 121,443,623 of record NC_134702.1, read on the forward strand.
AAAAGGGTCTAGTAAGGCGCTGATCTATATCGGCATTTTGTTTTCCTCTGCAGAACTACTACAGTCGATGTTTGCCCTGTGTTTCATATATATTCATTATCATCCGGCAGTAGCCCAAGGTATCTCTATGATCCGAAAGCAAATATTGTGACCACTCGGCTCTCAAACACGCTAGCACAACACAGTATAGCCTTGTTTGGGTTAGTAAGTGTAGATTTAGAGTGGCCCTTTGCCATTGCATGGTTAGTATCCTAGCTCTGCCGCGCACATGCCTACTCATTATTCTGTATTATATACTAGTCCACGGTGCGCAGAAAGGAGAGGCACGTTAGCCTTCTACATCCGGACCGTATTCCGACGCTGGGGTCACACAGATACTCGCGTTATGTTCCGTGCATGAACGGAAAAGACTCTCTGTACAGAGCGTCAAGTAAACACGTGTTTTTTGTTCCCGAACACTGGCTCAATCATTTCACGTTCTCTCACCTTGTGCCAGAAGCAAGAACTCACATTACGATGAAGCTACCAAGCGCTTGGCCCAAGAGTGGTGCAGTATATTCGCGCGTAGTCGTGCTACGCTATGGCCGTCGCGAAAGGAACGCGCCCTCTCTTGAGCGGCAAAGAACAGTGGTCGCTGAGTATGAGTGTACAGTGAATTGTCGCAAAGGAACATCAAAGACGACATTCTTTTATGCAGGCGTCTACCACAGATACGCTTACTCATTCTGTCGTGTATACGACGTTGTGAAATTCAAAATAAAAGACGGCAAAGAAAAGCAAAAGGAGATGAAAATGTCCCATCATCAGGAGTTCTACTTGCGGTGCCTTGATTCGCAGTGCCAAACGACTGAGACGAAAATGGCACGTTCTTCAAAATACTAGCGGTGAGCTGTTTATATACAACATTCTAGTCGACGGTACACGAAATTCGGGGGTTACAGCGTGTTCTCATCACTAGCTAAATGACTCGACGCGCTATATGAGCTGGCTTATAGATGGTCGCCCCACGCATTGCGATGTACTCGTGCTCAAACTCTGATGGGGGCGGTTTGTACGCCTGTTGCTCTCGCTGCGATTTCGCGTTGGAGACACACAGAGCTCGAAGGTCATCATTGTTATGGCTGCTTTTGCGAAAGGAGCCACAGAAGATACAAGTTTGTAGTGAAAACTGTAACTCTCGCAAATGAAAAAGTTGCCAGCTTTCGCTCGTTTTGTGTTCACTTGTGCGTTAGTTTCATGCGTCTTCCTTTGTACTTGAGCAGTGGCAGATCTAACTGTAGAGCGGTTGCAGTTATTAGCACTTATCTTGGGCTCACTTTTATCATGCATCCCTCCTGCTTGAACCGCGCTTGTTTCTTTGAGTAACATTACAATTTATTGCTGTAGCGTTCATTCTTTTTCCCTTGATTCAGAACAGAGACCAATATGCACTTACTAATTCCTGTGAAGGCACATTGCAATTTAGAGAGATACCGACCGCTATGACGGAGGGATCATCAAAGTTTTTAGGGGGATGAAGCTACTTAAGGATGATGTTTGTCCAGTTTCCGCTATGACGGCTACAATATGAGGGGGCTCGGGTAAAGTATGGTATAGTCGAAAGATAAGTCAGATCTAAAAGAAATGCTTAACAATCGTTCTACCTCAATGAATTTTGGCAGATTTATACAAAAAGCTTTCAAACACAAACAATTTATAAACCTAGCTGTCTTCGACACAGACATGGACATTGGGATCTTGCTTTGACATCGACTCTTTATGTAGTTGCATTTGATTATTTGGCACTCAGTTTACAATGTATGGGGTCAAGCTAGGGTAACATAAGGAAGACACAAACAGGCTCAACTATATTTTGTTATCTGTCGTAGTCATGACAGAATATAAAACAACCCCAAGCGTGAACCGTTTATACTAGTCGGCGACTCACCTTAGGGGTAAAGTGTGGGATAGGCCTAATTGGTAATTCAATATTAAACTTCTGAGCACGAAAATTTCAGACAACGAACACAAGAGACGAGGACGAGCGCAGACTTTCAACTGATTTCTCACTTCTAAGGCACACATATATATGTTACAAAAAGAACACAAAATCACTTGCTTAAGCAAAAAAAAACAAAAAAACACCACACAAAACGAAACGGCCAAAAGAAACTGCAAAAAACTGCGGGTGTGACGTGACGTATTTAAATGTGCCAATTATTTTTCAGATAAACCTATAGATGGTTTGCCAATGCGGCTGCCTCGAGGGAATGGTGCAGCTTCGATTATAAGCCTTGTGCATTTGTTAAGGTGGAACGCTAGAACCCTTGCCTTTCAGAACAATCTTAGGGGAGCTTGCATCGTTCACTCGTAATTATTTACCTCCTGGAGATGCGTGGATTTTTTGGGAGGTGAAGCTCCCTATGCCGTGGGTTGTGCGTCCACGATGTATGTAGACGTCATAGCGGTAGTAGATAGCAATCTCCACCGGCGCACTAGAAGAGCGGCACGCGCGCACGTTAATCATAAATAAAACGACAATTGTTCCTGATTAAACGACTTATAGAGACGAGTATTGGTCACTTAATCTTTAATATTGTTACGGAAAAGAAGAGACGACGTATCGAAGATGCTGTGCAGTATATGTATTTTGAACCAGCGGTACTGGCGTGACCAGTTCAAAAGCGAGCGAGCGGAGACCACCCCTCGTCTTCGTCGTCAGGCACACATGCGCGTCGCCCCCTGGAATCTCAGTATGCATGCATGTAGCATAATCCCCGGTGACATAGGTGCCGTCTCGGCGCATATAAATGTCAACGTCACTAGGAGAGTGGTAGGGCTTCAAGCACGCAAATTCTACAATATTGGGAGCCTGTTGGGCACATGAAGGCGACGGGGCGAAGGACCCATTTCATATGTCACAGGAGTAACGATACGAAGGACTCGGTATGGGCCTGTGTAGGGAGTAAGCAGTTTTTCTGACAAGCCCACTCGACGGGTCGGAGACCAGAGCAGGACCAAAGAACCGGGCGGAAAGTGTACGTCGTGCTGTCGTTGGTCATACAAACGCCGTTGCTTCTCTTTGGAGATCAGAAAGCGATTACGAGCGATAGCGTCCATGGCATATCCACTGGTCGGTACTGCAGTGGACGATATGACGGTGTCTTGAGGCAATGTTTGTTCTTGGCCAAACAGCAGAAAAAATGGAGAGTAACCGGCAGCGTTACGGCGCGAAGAATTATAGGCAAATGTCACGTACAGCAACACAAGATCCCAGTCGGTGTGGTCGGTAGAAACACATTTAGCGAGCATGTCTGTAACAGTTCAATTTAGACGCTCCGTGAGTCCGTTGGTTTGCGGATGGTATGACATGGTCAGCTTGTGTCTCATTTGACAAGACTGCAAGATGTCGGCTATGACCTTCGACAAAAAGTTGTGGCCTTGGTCTGTAAGCAGCTGCCGTGGGGCTCCGTGTTGCAAAATCACGTCCTTGAGGACGAAGTCGGCGACGTCTGTTGCGCAGCTTGTTGGAAGAGCTCGTGTGATGGCATAACGCGTGGCGTAGTCGGTGGCCACAGCTATGCACTTGTTACTCGAAGAAGACAAGGGGAAAGGGCCAAGTAGGTCCAAGCCAACGCGGAAGAACGGTTCTGACACAATGTCAAGTGGTTGAAGGCGTTCGGCGGGAAGTGTCGATGGCGTTTTGCGGTGCTGACATTTTTCACAAGCTGCAACGTAACTTCTGACTGAGCGTGCAAGCCCTGGCCAGAAGAAGCGTCGGCGTATTCGGCCGTAAGTGCGTGACACACCAAGGTGACCGGCAGTCGGAAGGTCATGAAGTTCATTTAGAACGTCCGGGCGAAGGTGTTTCGGAATGACAAGCAGCAGGGCCAGTCCATCCGGCTTAAAACTTTGGCGGTATAATACACCATCGTGTATCACGAATGAGCGACGTGACTGATTGGAAGACGGGGATTCGAGGCGCTGAATGATAGCACGCAAGGACACATCATGGCGCTGCTCGTCATTGATGAATGTCATTTGCGAAAGTGAAAAGACGCTAGGTTCGGTGTCGGTGTCAGGCATAGTGCTTGACTCAGCAACCGGGTAGCGGGACAAGCACTCTGCGTCTTGATGTAGGCGTCCGGACTTGTACGTCACCGTGTAGGTATACTCTTGCAGTCGCAGAGCCCAGCGTCCGATCAGGTCAGTAGGATCCTTCAGTGACGTAAGCGAACATAACGCATGATGGTCAGTTATTACAGAGAAAATTGTGCCATATAAATATGGGCGGAACTTTGAGACTGCCCAAACAAGAGCAAGACACTCACGCTCTGTAATGAAATAGTTGCGCTCAAAAGCTGTGAGGAGGTGGCTAGCGTAGGCGACAACTCGGTCGTGTCCCCGTTGGCGTTGGGCTAGGACGGCTCCAGTCCCGTGACCACTAGCATGGGTTCGCACTTCTGTCAGAGCGGATGGGTCAAAGTGAGCCATTATAGGTGTAGTCGTCAAAGCGTGATTAAATGAGAAAAACAGCAGCTTGGTTGAAACCCCACGTAAACATGACGTCTTTTTTCAGAAGTTCAGTGACGGGTCGAGCGATGGTTGCGAACCCTTTCACAAACCTTCTAAAGTAGGAACACAGTCCTACAAAACTCCGGACGTCTTTGACTGACTAGGGTACAGGAAAACTGGTGACTGCACGAATTTTCTCCGGGTCCGGCTGTACACCAGATGCGTCGACAAGGTGGCCCAACACCGTAATTAGCCGGCGTCCGAAGTGGCACTTCGACGAAATTAATTGAAAGCCTGCAGTGCAGAATATGTCGAGAATAGCTGACAAACACTGAAGGTGAGTCTCTAATGTTTGGGAATATACAACGGCATTGTCAGGATAACATAGACATGTTGACCATTTGAACCCTTGTAGCAGAGAGTCCATTATGCGCTCGAACGTGGCTGCGGCGTTGCATAGCCCAAACGGCATAACCTTGAACTGATATAGGCCGTCTGTAGTTACAAACACAGTCTTCTTTTGGTCTTTTTCGTCGACAGCAATCTGCCAGTAGTCGGAACGTAGGTCTATTGAAGAAAATTATCGGGCGCCGTGGAGACAATCGAGAGCGACATCGATGCGGGGTAAAAGGTAAAAGTCCTTTTTCGTGATTCTATTCAGATGGCGGTGATCCACGCAGAAGTGCCACGTGCTATCTTTCTTTTTAACGAGCACAACGGGGGACGGCCAAGGGCTCGAAGAGGCTTCAATGTTTCCTTTGTCTAGCATCTTGGCGACCTTTTGTTGAATTACTTTACGCTCGGTCGCACACACCCGGTATGGTCGCCGATGAATGGGATGAGCATCACCTGTGTTAATGCGGTGCTTGACTAGTGAAGTCTGGCCGAGTGGACGGCTGTCTATGTCGAATATGTCGCGGTATGAAGCCAGAAGGCGGCAGAGTGCGGCTGACGTCTCAGGTTCGAGGTCCGGGGTGATAATGGAGCGTGAGGTTGCATCGAGGCACGTGGTATCCTGTGAGTGACGTGGGTGATCGGGACATACGTCTGCCGCAAAACAGGTGACGTGGTCTTCAAATAAGAGTCTTAGCGGGGCGACCAATATTCCTTGAGGCAGCACTTGTCTCATGAAACCAAAATTGATTACAGGTAAATATGTTCGGTTAGAGGCCATGGTTACCATAGAGTGTGGGACAGTAATGTCGCGTGCCAGGAGAACTTCAGGATTCGGCGTCACGATATAATCACCGTCAAGCGCGGGAGAGGGTGTTGCCAATTCAACGAATGTGAGAGCTTTAGGTGGTATCCGGAATAAGGTAGTGGTGCACAAGCTGTTCGGGAGTTCAGGGTGAGAATCCAGGAGAAGAGGAAGTTCTAGGCAGAGAGTACCGGCGGCACAATTGATGGCGGCAGAATGCGTAGATAGGAAGTCGATGTCGAAGATTAGATCATGAGGGCAATTTTCAAGCACCGTAAATGAAACGGGGACATGGCGGCCGGCAATACTAACACGAGCGGTACACATTCCAGTGATGGCCTCAGTTCCACCATCAGCGACATGGACGGCTTTAGTTGCTGCAGGCGTGAGGACTTTTTTGAGCAGGCGACACAGATGAGCACTCATTATAGACACTTGAGCTCCGGTATCGACTAACGCCGTCAAAGAAATACCGTCCACATACACCTCAATCAAGTCCGTATCAGTGGGGAGCGTCAACGGAGGATTTGGATTACTCGCAATTGATGCAGCACTACTTCCCGGAGCTGCATGATCTTGTTTTCCGTCCGAGAGGATCCATAGTTGACCGACGACGGATAGCGGCTTGGTTGGGGCGATGGAGAACGGTGGCGTTGAGGTGACGGTGAACGAGCGGTAGAGCAGCCTTAGGAAGAAGGGCACACATCACCGGGTGAATACCGACGGGAGTACTCGTATGGTCAAGTAGAGGAAAATGGGCTCCAGTTTTAGGGCGTCCATGTGCTGCGGCAGTAGTGGGAGATATGGCCAATTCGGTGGCAGCGGAAGCAGATCGGTCTGTTGCCTGCAGTTCTACATTCCGTTGGATTGCGGGATCGTGGAGTAAAGTGTAAGTCATAGCGTGGTGCATCTCATGTCATTGGTCTGGAGGTGGGTCGTGAGGCAGAGCAGGCCACAGGAATACCGAGCTTTGCAATTTCCTGCCTCACGACGCCTTGGATAACGGAGATCACCGGAGGTGTTTGTGTGGCGCCGTGGTCGAGCGGATGTGGAGGAAATCGTGCCGGAGTTTGCGCCTCAAGCTCCCGTCGATCTATACGTGTCACACTGTCCTGCATGGGTGTTGCGGAACCGACATTGGCGCAGGTTGACGTAAGAGCCGTGCTTGGTAGCCACGTAAACTAAGGCAGAACACGGCGGCTTTTGGCCATTTCGAAGCGGTGACATTCCTTAGTAATCATATCTACTGTCGTGATGTTGGTATGCACGAGCAAGTTGAAGGCGTCGTCTGCGATGCCCTTGAGAATGTGGCCTACCTTGTCACTGCGTGTCCTTTGCTCGTCCACTTTCCGGCACAACGCGAGCACGTCCTGTAAGTACGAAACATACGACTCAGTTGACGACTGTGCACGAGTGGCAAGTTCTTTTCGCGCTTCCATTTGGCGACCGGACGGGTCCCCAAATAGGTCGCGTAGTCACTCCTTGAAGATATCCCAGCTGGTGAGCTCGGTCTCATGGGCGTCGAACCAAACACGTTGGGTGCCGTTCAAGTAAAATATTATGTTGGCGATCATCATTGTAGGGTCCTATCGGTGTGTCTGACTAACACGCTCGTACATACGGAGCCAGTAGTCAACGTCAAGCCCAGGTTGTGCAGAGAATGTACCGGGATCCCGGGGGTGGGGCATCGTCGTGTATGTGGTGGCTGGAGCTACAGATGGAGACGCTGATGTGTTGTTGTTGTTAATAATCATGGCCGGAGAGAGAATGGTGCGGCTACTGCGAAGCTTCGTGGTGGAGACGGTTAACGTTCCACCTCCACCAAATATGTTACAGAAAAGAAGAGACGCCGTATCTACGAGGCTGTGGAATAGATGTATTTTAAACCAGCGGTAATGGCGTGACCACTTCACCAGCGAGCGAGCGGAGACCACCCTTCGTCTTCATTGTCAGGCACACGCGTGCGTCGCCCCCTTGAATATCAGTATGCATGCATGTAGCAATATTATTTGGCCGAAATTTAATGCTTACTGGAAAAAAAAAACTAGTATCAGAGGGACACACTTTAAGCACGAACTGGCCAGAGAAGGTTGCCACGTGAAACTTGCTGGGCATAACCTCCCTGGTCAATGACATTCATCTTCCTGATAACTGAACCTAGTTCAGGAGGCACCACAAGATGCCCACGGGACGTCTTTATGCTCTCCTATAGTAGAGTACCTAATACTCTGAATCGATAACCACTTTTTTCTAAACACATGTAAATAAGCAAAATTTACATATTCTTGTTTTATTTGTATCTTTTGTTCACCTTGAAATATTTTTTGTGGCTGTGTTTGTGTGAACCAGTGAATGTACATGTTCTTTGAACGTCATCGCATATTCATGTTCATGCAAATGACGTCTCTTTTGTTATCATCGTTATTCTATATCTGAAAGAAAATGTTCTATTAAATGTTGGTGACGTTTGTGACAATAATTTTTTCTAAACACGTTTAGTGAGGGCTGGGCCACCGTACCATGAATATTGTGAACTAGTACATATTGATAAACTAGAGGTGGTAAAAGGTGGGAAGTAGACACGAAACGCAAGCCGTGAGGAAGCGCTCGAGTGCCACCTCTCATTTAGTCTTTAGAATATGCGCGTCCGCTGGATGGCGGTATACTCCTATATGCTGAATATATGGTAAAAAGATGCAAGATGGCGGGACTTGGAGTGTTCACTAGATGAACAAACGGAAAGATGCATGGACAGATCCACGGATAGATAAATGGACGGACGCACGGAGGCACACACGAACGGATGCATGAAGTAACGCACGGACGACGGTCGCACAGGCAGACGCATTGACGGATAGAAGCGCCAACGAACAGACGGACAAGCGCTTCGCCCTGCTCATCATCATGCACTCCGTGGATATCATGTGGTTTTTTTTTTCTTTTAGGAGTGTCATCTAGAACAGCCCATGTAGACGTGCTAGCAGCAGCCCATGTATTGCCACCTGTAGCAGTATATGTAGCGTGATTGCTTCTCCCACCGCCTTCAGAAGTGGGAATGGTACTCTTTCCGTCGTGTTGCCGAAAGCAATAAAGGCTTGTGGATTTTCGATTGCAGTACTGTGTGCCTGCCGTGCTCCACTTGTAATTCACTGCCCGAACGCACGTGTGCAGCAGCGCTGTAGCCCATGCGTACGGGTGACAAGTGCGGCCTTCTGGGTCAATGAATCTGAAACCATGCTAGTGGTCATATTCTGGAGAGGGACGGGCACAGTTACATCACAAAAAAAGGCAGAAAGTTTAGGCGAAGAGAACTGATATAAAGGCGAGGAAGGTGAGGAAAGGGAATACAGCAGGAGAAGAGGCAAAAGGGACAGAAGTACATTTTAAGCAAAGGCTAACAGACAAAAAAGGGTGAGAGAACAACCACTTAAACAGAGAGATCCAGAAAGGTAGAGACAGAAAGAGAGAAAGAAATACACAGTCGTATAGAATATAGCGTAGCCATGTCCAATATACTATAAGAAAACAAAAGGCAAGAAGTTAGGGGGTAAAAAGCCAGCCAAGCCTGTGCCAGCTAGGTGCTTACCAGCTCTGTTGCTACGCAGCCCTCCACGAATTATTGTAAGCTGCGGTAATTTTTGTTTTGCTTCAATAAATACCGAACATTCACGTTGAATTGCTGCAGATTGTGCGTTCCTTTCTTGCTTCATTTCTTTAGCCGTTTCAGTTCTGTATTTTTTTATTTTGTCATAGTTCTTGTTTTCTTCTTCTGTATTTCTGATACTTTGCATCCCAGAAGTTCATAAATGTAAATTGAGCCAGTGGTGCAAGTGTATATTTAGGGCGCAAAGTTAGGACATCCGTGTCGCAATTATAGAAAAATGGCTTCTGTATGCCCTCTACTTTTAACAGTACACAAAAACTGAACGAACGTCTAGTTTTGCAGTGTGGAGGTTCTGGAAGCAGCTCCAAGACTCGTGCTAAACTTCAGGAATTAAGGGGTCCTTCTTCGAACAGCAGTACGTCGCCTCACCGGCAAGCACTGACGACGTCTCTTATCTCTTTAAAAAAACCGTTGCGTTGCCCTTGTCTGCCAGAAGGATGACAAGGTTTTCATTTGAGTGAATGTCATTGATAGCTTGCTTTCCCTTTCTTCATATTAGGGAAACATTTTGGTGTGAGCGACACCGTGAAAGAGCGCTATAGGACTGGGTCGTGCCTCAACTCAGATGATAGCATTTACTACAGCGAAAACCCATCTTTTTGCATAATTTTGTGGCCCAAACTTGAAACTTAAGTCTGAATTAGGAACCCTGAGCTCGGGTGAGTTTGGCTGGTACGACGATAGGTTATGCACAGCGGTTATGAAAACACTGTGAAGGGGCCTAAATGCTTGCGACAGTTTTCGCGCGTCTCTTTCACGCGATGGGATTGAAGTACGGTCTTGAAGTCAATAAGGAATTCAATGCTGGATAAGTGCTCCGGAACCTGGTCCTCTAAGTGACTGAGCGGGAAGAAAGCCTCTTTCGCCAAGTTCATTGCGGTCTGCCTGGATTCAAAGACCCAGGCTTGCAGTACTTTTTCGCCCTAAAGAATATTTTCGGCAGCTGGTTTACTGGTTTTCATGGCCGGTGTCTTTTTTGTTATATCATATGAGACCCCGAGCAGAGGTGCTTTCATCAAAGCGTCGACTTCCTCTATCCAGTCGTTTACAGTTGTGGAACGATAGCCAAATCAACATAGGTATTAGAAACATTAGAGGCGGTAACCTTACATCTATAGCGCTTGGGCTTGAGACAATTGTCTGCGATACGTGTAGACCAGACCACCTACGCAGCCACCTATGCAGACTTCCACCGTGGTTGGCAAGGTAGCACAAGGCGCTGGATTCATGATCCTTTGCCTCAACGCTCCTCGCCTTTATTTGAGTAACGGGGCTCTTTTTTCTTAGTCAATTTATTAGATAAGTTAAACTGGCACCCATAAATATTATGCCATCTCCTTTTAATGGGAACTGTGTGTAGATGTGAAGCAGCGGGCGCTAAAGCTTACACTGACGGCCACGTTTACGCTGCCACTCATCGTGGCATTTCGCATGACAGAAACCTGGGGATGCGCAAAGTACGCAGTGATTGGCCATTTTTTGTGCTGCAACATGTCAATAGCTTAGAGACAGAAGATTTTGATTGGACACCAAAATCAGCAGTTTACCTTTAGTTTACGGACGCTGCGAGTGTTTGTTGTTCAATAACTCACAAGACAAATCTCCCACCACTACTAACTTGGAATTGAGCACCCAGTGGCTATATATCTGGCACTGTAAGTGAATGGCTGTGCAGCGCGAGCAGTCGGTTTTCGCAAACAAGAAACTCAGTCAGCGTTACGAAGCGAGAAAAGGGGGGGGGGGTGTAGGAGAAGAGTGATAGGAGGAGGGGACATGCATGCGCAATGGCATATAGTGTAAACGACGCAAAGAGGAATACCTAGATGAGAGAGGGAATCGAGCGTAGGTCAGCAGACGCTCCTTGCGTCGTCGTTGCAGCAAGCATGTCGTTACTGCTTCTAAAAACACTTCAAAAGATCGTGGTTTAGTGTACAATTGACGTTAACGCAACGTTACACCTGAATCATATAAGTTTATGAAATCTACTAGCACTCCACCTAGCGTTGACGTTTCACCGACAGCAGGTCGGAGTAGTCTTTTCGAAAACTTTTAGACACGTTACAAGGCTCTATTTTAGGATACGTTACTGATGTTATACCTTTCATTCTTCGGGTAACTGCTGCTGGTGTTAGTTTTTCTTGACGCTTTCGCATTTCAACCAGAAATGTCAGGTTTCGCTGTATGCGCCACACGTCTCTGCAGTAATTGGTTTGACAATGTACGTGGCATGACCTTGACGTTATTCATGTCGGGTCTTGCCAGACAATTTGATCAAATCATCTTACCCTCCCATACAAATTTCAATAAGTTATAACAAAGAAAGGAATACAACGAAAACAACAACAATCATCATCATGAAAAGAGGTACCACGAAATCGGCGTAGAACACCACCAGCTCGTTCTCACTTTGTCACTTCCGTTCTATCGCCCGTTTGTTAAGCTCTATCAATAAAACTCGCTATACTTGGAGGAGGTGCGGATACACCCGTCGTCTGAGACCTAGAACTCCGATATCGCATATTGACTTCGGAAACGCAAGTTCACGCTGCCCAACAGACGCCACCTCTCGCGTCCACTGCTTGCCCCGGCCCGGTTCGCCAGCGAGACCCCCCGATATTTGCCGGCACGGAAGACCAGAACAACGAGGACTGGCTGTCGTCACACAAAAAAGTCAGTAAACTGAATAGATGCGATGACGCTGCTAAGTTGGGCACTGTGAAGATTTACCTCGTCAACGTAATGAAGCTGTACTATAGGAACCAAGAATCTGAGTTCGAAGACCGGTCTGCCTTCTAGCAGGCAATAACAGTTGTCTTCGGACGCTCTGCTGCACGGAAATTAACCACTGTACACCGCGTGGATAATTTGGCACAGGAGCATCGTGAAAATTCTACAACCGTTATGAAGGAAATTTTCGACTTCTGCAGGAGAATCGATGCCTCAATGAGTGGAAGCGCAAAGATACAACATATTATAAAGGGCACCGGCGAGGATGTTTTCCGAATGGTCTTCAGGAAGTCTTCTACCACTGTGTCTGACATCAAAGCCCAATGCCAGAGTTGTCAAGAGCAGCCGAGGCAACGAGCTCTCACGCGGTGTTCATCTCTGACAAAATCCACTAGTCACTTCACTTCACGTTCTGCCTGACCAGTCGTACTTTCTCGCGCTAATAAAAGACTTTGTGCGGAAAAACGCTGTTCGTCCACTTTATCTGCTCCCGTTTGCTCAACGCCAGGAGCTCCCACAGCAGCAGACACTGCGGTAACCAAGCCCGTTTGCTTCGGTGCTCCGAAAAATTATTCAATAGCAGATATTCCAGGCCTCATAATCATATGGTGGTTTTGGGACGTTAAACCCCACAAATCAATCAAATATTCGAGGCCAAGCTCGTGCTCTTTAAGCAGTGCCCTGATGCCGCGCGTCTAACGCTGAGGCAGTGAAGCGGCAGCACGTACACAAGCCCTTGCCGTGTCACGAAGTGCCAGATCTCCGCCTATTGAGCCCTTTGCCACATCGACTGTGCTGACTGCCCTATGGGCTGCTCCCACCAGTGCGAATTCCTAGCGAACGGTTGATGACCGGCTGCAGTTTCTTTTTGTGTGTGGCAGCTCTGGACATACCGTCCCATACGGCGGTTGTCGTGTGACAGGATATACAGACGCCAGTTTAAAGAAGAGCTACGTGGACCGTCCCCTATCTCGTAATCAAAGCTCTGATTGTTAATAAATGACGTCTTCAAGTGATTGATTTAGCCTTCAAGTGCAGTAGACTGTGAATGATTCATTATGCTTTCTTTGTGAACGAGTGGCCTTAAAGACAGACGATTGCGTCGTATTGTTGTTATTTTACTTTTTCTCTTTCGCTAAATTTGGTCTCTTCTCTCTCTGTTTGTAACGTCTTTTTCTATCATATTTTATTCCGCTCGTCACCTTACCCAACACAGGATTGCCAGCCGGTCTGAGAACTGGCCTACGTTCCTGTCCTTCCGCTTATTTCTTTCCCCCTCCTCTTCACGTGACTATCCACAACCTACGCCTGAGCGCTCACTTCCACCCCGTCGTAGCACCGTTTTACCAATTCGTCGTCGGCCAGCTCCTGAAAACGAGAAAAACTAGCCACCGCAGTTTCTGAGGCAAGAACTGCTGTGTCGAAATGCTCAAGCCCTCGAACATTGCCGTCGAATACTGTAGAGGTTTTTGTTAAAGGCATTCCAGTGTACGTTCTTGTAGATACTGCTGCTACAGTTTCTGGTATGAACGCCAAACTTTGCCGCAAGCTCTGATAAGTGACCACGCATCCTCTTATATTGTCCTTATGTACAGAAAGTTGAAAATTTCTTGATCAGCCTATAGCCGCCTGTAGTGCTACTCGACTGTTCATCACAACGAACCACTACAATGCTGCGTTTGTCCTCCATTCATCCTCCTCACACGATACCATACTTTACTGGGATTTCTTGTAGCTTAATCCCGTCATTATCGATTGTGCCAGATCTGAACTTCAAAACTTGCCATTTAACGACCAGGCCTCCAACCACGCCCAGCAGCCGCGCACAAACCAGCAGTCAAGGAAGATACTGAAATCCCACCGGCAGAAGCTTTGTTTGTTCCCGTGTTCTGCTATGACATTTATGATGAAGCTTCATTTTTTTAACCATAAGCCTCATCCTTGGTCAGAAACGATTTCTGTTTTCTTCAACCCTCTCCATTTCTCATAGAAACAGCTCTCTCTGCCACACCAATCTAACTGTTGAAAGAAGAATCTAGTCAGGTGCGTTCACTCCATTGACGGAGGACAGATTTTTCCCATGGAACAAGTTATCCCGAAGAGACCGCGGCGTCTTGAGTGCCCTTGACCCATCTGATGCACCACCCTCTGAGCTATTCAATTCGGTGATTGCAGAGGGACCATAACACTCTGGGCTCTCTGATCTTCAGCTGCTGTACCGATTCCGCATATTGTGGGTAAACCCCAACCCTAGTATTTGTTGGGGTGTACGGTACCCAAGTTCCAATGTGATTATGACAGTCGCCGCAGTGGAGCATTCCGGAAACTTCGACCATCTGGTGTTTTTTCAACGTGCAGGTAAACCTACGCACATGTGCCTGAAGCATTTTCGCCTTCATCGAAAACGCTGCCTCTGGTCTTCGACGATGCCACCAGCGGTTGAGCAGCAGAGTGCCTTAGCCTATAAACGAGCATGGAGGGTGTTACAATTTTTCGTATACGCCAAGATAAGGAGGAAATTTAGAGGGTACCCGGATATCGGTAGCTAGTTAGATAGATACACAGATAGATAGATACAGATAGATAGATAGATAGAAGAAAATAAACAAACAGGAAAAAAGAAAGAAAGGAACATTTGAAGTGCCCCGGATCGCTTAGATGTATTGTCACAAAGAAGCGCTCAAGCAAGCTAGCGCCTTGGAATTTTAGCTACGGCGACAATACCAGGCGCCCTTCGAACGCGCCAGGAGGCAGCCTAAAATAAGAAAACAAGCATTAAAAACCCTTCGGGTGCACCGTGTTTACCCTTCGAAAAGCGTCATGGCTACGCTGACCAACTTTCTCGCACATATCGCCGAGCGAACACCAGAAGCTTCGAGAAGGGAAGCGTGAGTCACTCCCTGGTTGCATCACTGGTCGAGGAGAGTTTTCAAAAAAGTCTCGCCTCTTCCCCAGCTTTGACTTTGCAGTGCACTGACAAAGTTTAGAGAGCCCAGGGCGAAAGTATAAAAGCGAGTAGCGAGTGGTGATTATCAGGAGATGAAGAGAATTTTTCCGCCATCGGGCGAAGGCTTGCGTCGTCAGCGACGAAGGAGACGAATACAGTTTTGCATCAGCGTGTGTAGAGCAGGAGATGTAGCATTTGCCACCGTCTGGCGAAGTGCTGGTTCTACAGTCACCAAGCATAAACAAGAGGCTTTCTACCTGCGGGTGAGGCTTGTAGTACAAGCAGGTGAAGAGTGGGTGTTTACCGCCAGTGGGCGAAGACGCGTCTTGCAGTTGCAGCACGCCAGTAGCTGACGTAATATCGGCGAAGAAGTTTCCTTATTGGAGTACGGACCCGAAATAGAAACATCGGGAGCAACAGAACGACAATCAGCACCGGAGTTTGAGTGAGCAATTCCTTGAAGGGGATCCTTCAAACTTTGGTCCAAGAACATTAACTGAATAAGTTTTAGGAAATTCTTTATTCTTTAGGTGTCTTGGCTTGTGCACGAGATTTTATTGGAACACGTGTTGTTGTTTGTGCTCGTTGATTGGAGGTTATCTTGTTGTGTTGTGTACCCGTCGTATAGACTACCTTGTGAATGGAGACACGTTGTATTGAATTCTAGCCGAGTATGCATAATTGTGTGTCGTTTGCCCCTGCCGTATTTGAGAATATACTCTAATTTTTTATCAACTCTCGTGTCTGAGTCGTTCTTTGGACCACAGACGGCGTTCGCCGGCGCTCCCAATAGGCACCGTGCAGTCGAGTTTTTCAGTGTGACTGCAGTGCCAGAACGCAATGCCTAGCGGAGAAGAAACGCAACAGTAGGTTGGGGTCAGTCAAAATGGGACGCGATGCCCTCGTGTCACTGCCCGCGTGAGCGGGAGAATTGCAGCAGGTATACACGGGTACGCGGCGCGCGTCTGTTTTCGGCGTGCCCTTAACGCCCAACATAAGCGAACCTAGGTTTGGGCTACTGCTAGCTGTGCAGTTCCCTCTGGTCAGTGAATGATACCTACAGGACCAAATATAAATTGTCCGTGCTTTCGTAGGACAGTTTGAGGAGCTGATAGGTCGGCCCTTGAATTTAGACCGGCGATTGCCTCTCTAATTAACAGAACCCGTGACATTCTGCTTTATTGAAAAAAGAGCTTCAAATTATCTCGCTGCTTTGTTTTCTTTTTGTCTTGATTAGCGAAGATTTTTTCTGCGTATTCCGCTCGTGTGCCTTCGCCTCTCCGCATTAGGTGGAAAAGTCTTCAGGGAACTGAACTAGTCAACAGGGCAGCCAATGTGACCCGTAGTTTGTTGCAGATGACGTCTGCTATAACACATTGTTTTACGTCCTAAATAAGTGAACATTGGCATGGTACACAAAGGCATCGCAAAGCCAGATTAAGAGTCTCGCATTGAAGTGAAATAAATGACGGTATTTGACCGACGTGCTGCACTCATTTTACATACTGCAGTAAATACACTTGATAATTTTACTGATAACAGTACATGAGGCGTATTTATTATTCTGTCAGGTTCACTACTTGCCACGATGAAAGGATTCTGATAACAAACTTTGGTAAACAAGCCATTGCAAAAGATGTGGTTAGGTCCACATCTCCGGCGAATTATCTTCTGTCCGGCTTCCTTCATTTCAACTTTTCTCGAACGTTTAGTGTGCCAACCAATAATGTGAGCTATGCATGCAGTGTTAGTCCAGAATGGGCTAAACGGCTATTTTTACTCACCTGTTGCACAATGCTCGTTGCTCTGTATTTCCTGCAGACATACTTGTAGAAGTCATTGCACGGGTCAACACCGAAGTCAAGTTGTGAGCGAAGTGTAATGGCCACATAACGGCAAAGAACGCCGACACATTCATCTTGCACAATGTGAGACGACGGAACAAGATGCCTCGGTTCAAGCGTCGTTGTCATTGAGGTATTTATAGGTAGCGTTGAAGACTTTTTCGTTGTCCGTGTTGCCCTTGGCACTTGAGCTTTCGGTACATGTAGGGGAGATAGTGTGTCCACCTGGTTGTAGGGAGTAAAAAGTAGTTCATAGAGGAGCAGTCACTATATTTAGCTATTATGCAGTACACTCCCAACACACAAAGTTCGTCAGCACGAGAGCTTCCGCATGAGAACATGTACACCTGTCTTTCTATCATCCCCAAGAAAGCCAAACGATATAAAACGAACTTTATGTTGTTGAAGGCGCATGTGAGAATGTGGTGCAGTGACATTTGCAGTTACCATTATAGACAATTTAAGCTGGCCATGTATTCGTTTCTCATATTTTGGAAAAGCTTATGCCCTTATTTCAATATACCGTTGGTTTCGGCACATATTGGCTTACATGAACATACTTACATTAAGATCATTGTCAATATATGCAAATTTGTATCAAGTCATTACGCTCTGACCTGGTAGTCTAGTGGCTAAGGCGCTCGGCTGCAGACTCGCAGGTCGCGGGAATGATTCCCGGCTGCAACAGCTGCATTTCCGATTGAGGCGGTAGTGCTGTAGACCCGTGTGTTCAGATTTCGGTGCATGTTATAGAAACCCAGGTGGTCGAAATTTCCGGAGCCTTCCACTACGGCGTCTCTCATAATCATATGGTGGTTTTGGGGATTTAAACTTCACATATCTATCAGTCGTATCAAGGCATTACAAAACTCTTTAGAGAAGACACGAAGAAAAATATATTTTTGCCCCATAACAAGCATTTTTGGATGGTTGGTGGAGGGTGCAGTATGATTTGTAACAAGTTGAGATTATGATTATCTTATATATATATAAATATATATATATATATATATATATATATATATATATATATATATATATATATATATATATATATATATATATATATATATATATATATATGTCTATAATATTGTGTTCAAACACGGAAAAACGAGCCCGTAGGTATACACTTCTTTTACTTATATATATATATATATATATATATATATATATATATATATATTTATATGTATATATATATATATATATATATATATATATATATATATATATATATATATATATATATATAGTAAATGAATGGCTGAATTGTGAGGATATGCCTAGAGAGGAAATTAATATAAAGAAATCGTCTGTCTCCGTTCCATGAAACCTAATAGGCTGATATGTAGGACAGAAATTGGCGCAGTTTTCGAGGAGTTTGTGAAGTTCCTCACAGTTATTCTTATTACGTCAGTTTTCACAATCATGAGTACCTTTCAGGATCTTAACGGTCTGACAACGGGCCCAAAGGCACGATTAGATCGTAGTAGACATGAAAAAAGATTGAAATATAGTGACATATTTAGGCATTATTTTCTCGCTGTAACTTGTATTTATATTTTTATATGCTTAACATTATCAAAGACTATTCTGTTACGTAGGGATACGTATCTTTAAAGCTGCACACAGGAATATTGAGTTTCTCGCTTTAGTATTGAACGTGGTCGTGTAGTCTGTCATGCGTGCTAGTCACGAAAATTAGAGTATGCATATTATTATGGAACCCCGCCCAATTCTCCGCTGCTTACGGCGTAACATTAGTAGCATAGTGAAAAACGGCACTGCCGTGAGGCCACCGATGAACTAAATCCAGCCGTGGGGCAGGCACGTGGAGAGTAGGCATGCACAGTAAACCAATGCGGTCTAACACAAACCACTCATGCGCTCACAATTTACAGCATGTGAGCATACAACTTTATAATCACTGTAGATGAAAAAAAAATCAGATCAGAAACGTTTGCCGGTGTTTTACACTTTACTATTCCGCAACCAGACTGAGTGATAGGTAAGATATACTTTGGGCAAAAAAATATGCACCAAAAAATGGTTGTGGGTCCCTTTAGAAGCCCCTGATTTTGATTAATTGGAAATAGAGTGGACGTCGAAGAGCTTACGTTACATTTTGCTAATATATCTGAGTGTGAATAAGAATACTCGAAAAGTGATATGATCAATAAAAACAGTTTATTTACAAAAAGATGCAACTAGGTGAACAGACACCACTGAAACATATATCTATGTTGCCAGTACATTGCGCAGAATTTATTCTGAGCACTACAAAACGGGGTAGGCGAGAAATGGTTTACATTTATATTTCACTAAAATCACTGAGTATGAATAGAAAGAACACCTGGAATATGATTCGATCAATGAACACAGCTAAATAAACAGGAGGATACCCCTGTTGGTGGAGCAAAACGTTTTTCTATAAATCTTGCCAACGAGAAGTGAAGCTACCATGGCAATGGAAATTTGAGTGGTAAATAACGGAAAAGTAGGTAAGCCTAACAAGTAATAAATAAAGATGCTTGGTGTAGTTATCTTCAAGGACGACGAGTTTTTGTGAATTATCCACATCTGCTGTAGCGAAGGGTGAAGTGTTACAATTTATCCAAAAACGCTAACAAATGAATGCGATATCAACAAAACCTAACAGTATACGAGCTCAGAATAGGAGCTAACTCTCTTATTATGTACCTGATCTGGCGTGAATGTACATGACCCGAGAATAAACGAAGCAAGCGTTGCGAGCGAACAAGGCAGAAAGGGACGAGCCACGTTTTTTTTTTTTTTTTTTTTTGCAGGAGAGCTGTCATAGCCGCTGTTTCTATCGTTCAGGATGTAGACAAAAAAAATAACATCATCGTG
Organism: Rhipicephalus microplus; assembly: GCF_043290135.1. NCBI lineage: Eukaryota > Metazoa > Arthropoda > Arachnida > Ixodida > Ixodidae > Rhipicephalus > Rhipicephalus microplus. The sequence goes on from NC_134702.1 coordinate 121,463,371, forward strand.
GTGGTGCGTTAAAGTTCATGTTGCCCTTCGCTCACCACTCTTGTGTACCACGCATATGCTGTCCCGTGGCGCGTGGTGTGGCACATGGCAAGTGAGAGAACAAGTAGAAAGGAAAGCATAAAAAATAATTGAGGGAAAAAAGAAACATATACAGACAGAATCGGAAGACATAAGAAATAAAACGTTAAAAAAACTCACTATGAAATAGCCAAAAAAGATATAGAAAGACAGAAAAAGAAAAAAGACAGAGCAATGGACTGGCTCAACCCTAACGAGTTCAATCAAGAGATCTGCGAATGTCACCTTTCCCATTTCTCTAATCCACCTGGCGAAGTACTGTCCACTTCATTCTTCCCGGCACGAGAGACAAAGTGGGTGGAGAACAGCTGTTGCTCGAGGAAAGTAATAAAATGAACGCATCATATCGGCACCCAACTGCCATTGTTGTAATTGCATTGCTTTCATTTAGAGCACGCGCAAACTAATTACAGTGTCGAAAACGGATGTCATTGGTCCTTATTTGCAACACCTCGAAACCTTTTTACAGCATTGGGATGCTTGACCTACACCCTCGTTGTTCAATTTCTCTGTCCAATAGTTCGGCTTTCTTTTTCTTTTGTGCAGTGGCACAAACACGTCGCGTATTGTTTTCAAACATACACTCGCTGTGCTGTAGTTACCGACATCTCATTTCTGGGGCCCAATAATTCCAAAAGCCCAGAAAATGTGTAATACGAGTATGAGATGCGTGCTTGAAAAAAAAAGAACTGTTCATGAAGGCGTGCAATACAATCCTCTGTTACAACACATGAACTTCTCTTGCTCAAAGCGCTTGTCGAAACTTTGGCTCAAGACACATCCTACAAAGACTACGTTTCTTGACTTTTACCACACAAACGTCACTAGTCTTTCAGGCCTTCTCGAACTGAACTATGATCAATTGTTTGCAAACGATTCATACAGCAAGCGCAGATAACTAATGGTTGCATTTCAGGAACACGATACATAGGTTCGTAAAAAATATGTCCTTTGATAAACTAGAAGAGTGAGCGGCCCTACTCTCTGGATGACCCGTGAGATTACTTCACTAAAACGTCGTGTTTTAGGGCAACCTACAGGATCTTTGTGGTAAATTACATGAAAAGATTAGAACATCAAACTATCGATTTTTAATGTAAGGATGTATAATTTTCTTATTAGCGATCCAGAAATTGTTTGGAAGCACCTTTAGATAGAAAAGAACCTGTTAGTAAACTTACTGAATGAATCTGAAGTTGCGAATTTATGCATATTAGCACAGGCCTTTAATGACCAAATTTCCAGTATTTTTCTACGCAGAAGCGACACAATTGCAAAACTTATTCGCAGAGGTCTAGGTATACTTCACCTCTTTTTATGTGAACTGAGCATTTTTTCACGACTTCTTAAACCTGACACAACACATCTGGGCCGGATGGTATTTCAAAGAGCTTCTTTTCACAGATACTCTGAAGGGTGCGCCAAATATCTTCATACTTTGGTGCAAGTCTTGATAAATTTAACACAGAAATTGACACAGAGAATGCCAGTTTACAAATCTGATGACAAGCATACCGTGACAAGATGCACGCTGATTTTTCCGTTATGCACTGCCAGCAAGCTACAGAATACCTCAATTTTGGGCCTGTGAGGTTGTTTTTAGAAAAATAAAACTTTGTCACGAACAGAAAACATGGTTTTAGATGAGGCCTGTCCACGGGGACGCAACTGATTCATATTACCGACTAATTCATCGCAGCGCATGACAAACATGGCCAAAAAGATGTTTTTTCTCGCTTTCCAAAAAGCTTTTGATCGTTTGCCTCATTTTAATACCACAATAAAGTGGAGCGTACTTTCAAATGACAACCAACTTATAAAATGGTTCGACTTCTTTTTGTCGAACCACCATCCATACGTCCTAATTGCGCAATGGAAGTCTGAAACAGCGTCAGTGCTTTCCGGTGTCCCTCAAGGCTCAGTCCTTTGGCCCCTTTCTTTTCTTAATTATCTGAATGACTTGGCTTCTGACTCTTACATACTCACCCATTGCCTTGCAGAGGACTGCATCGACTATACAATACTGAGGAAATTCAGAATTAAGCCACATTAAGCAACCATTTTATGGCTATAACTAATTGGTGCCATATGTGGGAGATGTCTCTAAGCTCCGAGAAATGTGCTCAGATATCAATAACAAGTAATAATCCCAACTTGCCTATGCGTGAAATGCGAACAGTAATCCAGTGAACCTTGTTGATTAGTTCAAATGCTTGAGTTTAACTATTAATTCTACGTCAAAATGGAAAACACACATCAAAATTATTCTCAGCGCAGCTTGAAAACGCCTCTGGATGCTCAGGTATTAAACACTGTAACAGTAAAAATTAGTTGCCCACGCGCCCCTAATACGTTCGTTATTCAAGTATGCAGATGTGGTCGGAGATTCATACACTGAAACAGAGATTAGTCCCATATATCTTGTACTGAGTAAAGTGGAACGTTTTATTTCCAATTATTAAGGCAGAAAAGGGTTCGTATCAGCAATTCACAATTTACGTGGGATCGGGTGCGTCCCCTCTCGAGTAATGGCGGAAGTTGCATTGTGTTAGTATGAGGTTCAACATTGCTAAAAACCACAAGAAACTAGCCTTCCACACATAGACTTTAACAGGTCACGTCAAATCTAGAAAAAGCAAAGTCTATTGTGGAACCTCAATGAAAAACGAATTGCTACAGAGGTTCCTAGTTTCCTAAGACAACTGTTGAGATGCACGGGCTAAAGAATTAGGTGACAAGCATGTAAACGTCTGAATATTTTTGTTTGCTATTTTCCCTACCTGTGGCCGCTGGGTATACCTAATTTCTAGAAAGTGCTTTAGCTGTTCTCCATTCTTCATCGTATTGTTTTCAACGAATGTGTGGTATGTTATTTGCAGTCAGTTAGCGTAATGCTCATAAATTTTCCTTGTTGATGTTCATATAATTTTTTGTGTTGTACTTGTAACATGACATTACCTTGTCAAAAAGGTGATGTTCCCTTCATCGTAACCACCTGTGCTTTGGCGATCGAAGAGTTAAGACTGTACTGATAAACAAATAAATAAAGTAATAATGTTATTTCATAAATTTTACTTATGAAACAATGAATGATGTTCAAAACATATCTGTGTTGCCGTTCTCATGAGAACGTCGTTCCATTAGGCACGTGATACAGCTGTAACGACCAAGGACGTGTAGCTTTGCCAACAACCGTATCGTGACAGAGGGCATGTGTCTCCACGTTTCCACGCCACAATTGCGATGACTACGTCGATGCAGTTGCTCTCGCACAGAGCACGATACCGAATAAAGACACCAGTGAGGTGCTATTTCAGTTGCTCTACGGACGGATGCCAGCTTTACCGCAGGCACACACTCTTGGTCAGGCACACCTCTGGAAAAGCGCCCTTTATACTTTATTCTACGGAAGACCTCACCGTTGACTTGGCTTGGTTGGTACTCAGGCCTACTGAGCGGAAAACAGTGTGCTGAAATAGAACATTTTGCCGGTCCAGAGGTATTGGCTTTACGGTGGTAATGAATTCAGTTGTTTGTTCAGTGGTGTGTAGGTGTACTTATTTTTGTTTTCTGTCCCGTCTCAGTGCGTCTTTAGAGCTTCTACGTTCCTTTTATGCGAACTGTAGATACAGGAGAACGAGTTGAATAGTTGCAAAAAACGACGCAGTATAAAAAAGAAGACATGGACTTGAAAGGTGTAATGATGGCTGCCGATCCTAGTTTCCTAAGTGAATGTCTTAGGGAACACACTCTCCGTCAGAGTATAACGTGCAACTTAAGTTCTAGGGTACTCACCGTGATGTCACCTTTAACTGGTGGTTGCTCAGTGATAAGGTATGCTAGTAGAAATGTGCAGCTCAGTAGTCCGACCAGCAGAACAATCAGCGTGATTAGGAATATGGTGGCCTGGCGGCGCATGTTGGCCTCCACAGTGTCAACCTACGAAAGTCGGTAATGGTTGAGTACACAATCCTGTGACTTCAGGGAAACGCATTAGCATGAGAAGCTGCGGAATTCAAAGCTTCAAGAAGTGTTTTAGTGACATTTATACGTTCTAAGCATCATCGACAAAAAACTGTTACACCATAGAACCATAGAAAAATTCAGTGAAGCTTGTCTGTGTGAAACACAACGCTCTATCTTTAGATGCTTTTTAGCTGCTGAATCTAAGCACACTTTACATGCGACTAATCAGCCGTAACAGATCCGCACCGGGTTCCTATGGACTACCAAAAATTCACAAGCCTGACGCCCCCTTTCTATCAATTGTGGACCTCACTTCCTCTGCATGCCGAGCCATTTCGAATTTTCTACGCCGAATATTCGCCCCCCTAATCGGAAGACACAAACTCATGTCCATGCCTCCAAGCCACTTCGTGCAGCTGGCGTCATAGGTTAGCATCGATGATAAAGAGAGCCTGGTCTCGTTCGACGTCGTTTAATGGCTCAAAGTTGTGCCAGTGTCCTTAGCTGTTTCCTCTACCTGTGATGGCTTGAGTGTTACGAAAGCCTGAGTGAAAGGACTCCATTGACTGTTGACGAGCTGTACTGTCTACTGGAATTATGCCTGTCAAGTACGTACTTCTCCTTAAAAGAAGCAATTTAAAGTCAGAACAAGAGAACCTCGATAGGAGCTTCTGTCTTCGTCACGATGGCAAATTTGACCATAAGCACATAGAAAATAAAGCACTCTGCTGCTTCTTGCAGTAACCGCAATCTCTTTCTTCGTTATATGGACAATCGCTTTTCCATCATGATAACGTCTTAACTTGAAAACTTCAGGCAGCATATCAATTCCGCACACCCAGTCATACAATTCACGGCCGAATGTGAAAGCGACCACAGCCTGTCTTTCTCGACGGGGTGGAGGAAGTGGTTCTTAGACTTGGGAAAAAAACAAAAGTAAGCCCCGCAAGTGTCTGCAGATAAGTGCGACATTTCAGCAGTGGTCACAGGGGAAGCGAAATGGGAGAGGGGGCTATAAGACTTGAGCGAAGAGAGGAAAGAGGAACGAGAGAGCGAGCGAACAGAACAAAAAGGAAGGGGGGGACGCACAGATTGCCCACCAAAATAACGGGGCGCGAATTGTCCGAATTCGCTCACGCAGTCCACTTCCATGAACAAAGTCACTGTTCGGAAAGAAGAGGTGCTCAGTTGTTGTCCGAGGCTGGCTGAGAGCTCCATACGTTGCGAGCATCACCTGTCTGCTCGCGTCACCAGCCGGGCAATGAAGCAAAAGGTAGCCCAGAGTCTCCAGGTCGCTGCAGTTCATGCAGTATGGACTGCCACGCTCAGAGTGCCGATGTTTTCGCTCGGTGGTGTAGAAGTCTCTGCTGCAAATACGGAGAAGAAAACCACAGTCTCGTTTTGGTAATCTCTTGAGGGGGAGCCACTGCGGCGGCTTTTCAGCTGCTACGCGAGCGTCGGAATTATGCTCGCGCACGTAGCGGGCGATGAGGAAATGGTCGGCATCCGCGGACCACACGAAGTTGGTAACGCCGGTGTCGGGGTCGTGCACATCCCTCACGGCACAGTCGACCGCCTCGTTGCAGGGTATTCCGATATGTGAAGGCACCCAGTGCAGCGAAAGGTCGCAGCTCGTTTGCTTCATGGCGTGTAGCTTCTAGGAAACTCTCTGCGCAAGGAGCTCGCGCGAGATCGCAGCCAAGGCCGCCCGGGAGTCGCTGATGATGGCTGCAGCGCTCATGAGTGCCTGATAACTCAGTTAATTGGCTGCCAAATTTATAGCGGCGAGTTCCGCCACATGGGAGAAGGTGGGGAGGGGAGACGGCACTTGAGAACCATGCTGACTGATGGCACAACGCAGGTGGCGGCCACGGAGTCGTCGCGAAGCACTGACCGTCGACGTAAACAAGCAGCCAGCTGTTCAGCTGTTCGTGAAGGAGGGCGGAGAATTCCTGCTGCATCGCTGCCAATGGGGTGCTCGCCTTCGCTTTGATGCCGCCAATGGCCTTGGTGATCACTGGAGGGATGTCGCGGTAGGGGAGGATAGCCGGCCAGCTGGGGTACTGCATGTCTGACACAACCGTTAAGAGCTCACTCGCCCACTTCCCCCTGCATAAGTGAGGTAAAGCTATGTTAACTGCCCCTGCCTTGTTGTTTTCAGCTGCAGTAAATGATTTAGTGTCCGGTGGGTGACCCGCTGGGAGATGGGAGTTTTCCCCGCTTCGGCGAGCGTGGGGCCCACCGGGGAGGTGTGTGGAAGTCCGTAGTACTCTCGCATGGCGTCCTGATGGTCTGCGTCTAAGGCAACTAGCTGCAAGCACTTAACGAAGCCACTGCTGCCGTGTACATCACGCTTGCCGATGTGACTTCGTTGTAGACTCACAGGGCAAGGGCATGGGTGCAGCCGTGACATCGCGCGAGGAGACTGCGTGCGCGAGTACCTTGCGGTTGGCCCTGCGCAGATCGTTGACGGCGGTCGACAGCTGAGCCGATGGTCGATGTTGATCCCCAAGTAGCGCACCTTCGTGATCCACTCGATGAAAGGCCCCGGAGTGAGAGCCGAGGCATAGAGCAGCGTGTCGACGCTCGCGGATGGGCGAGCAGTGCCTCCGTTTTGAAGACGGTGAGCGCCAGTCCAATCCCGTTCAGGAATGCGTCAACTACGTCGATGGCCACCTCGAGGGAATCGAAAAGGGCTGCCCAATGGTAACCGGGGCCGCAGCCAAACATTGCAAAATCATTGGTTAAATCACCACATGCAATTCACACGACGTGTTGCGCGGGATGTAATCTGGCAGCTTGGCAAGAGCCTCATTGAACAGAAAATCACTCAATATGCTGCCATGGGGTACACCTGTTGTGTCGGAGTGGGAACCGCTTATTGTGGAGTCAACACGAACGCGAAGAGTGCGGTCGCCCAAGAAGCTCTCTAGGTAGTCAAACATCCGTCCACACACACCGAGGTCATGAAGTGCGTCCAAAATCGATACGCGGAGCAAACAGTCAAACGCACTTCTCACGTCGAGCAGCACGAGGATGCCGCAATCGCCGCGGTACTTCGCCTGATCGAGGGTGGCGATCACGTCAGCCAGTGAGTCAGACGTGCAGCGCCTTGGGCGAAATCTACTCTGTTGGGGGGGGGGATGTGTTGGTTGCGGTGGCAATTCAGTGATGGCGTCCCCATGCCATGGCTTCAATGACTTTTCCTGCGGCCGAGGTAAGTGATACTAGCCGTTCGGATGAAAGCTCCGTGGCCGGTGTCCATGGTTACAAGATGGGCACCAAGAGCGCCTCTTTTTAGCTGGGAGGCACCTGACTTGTGTGCCACACTTCGTTGTAGATCTCCAGCAACTGGGCCTGCATGGAGGGGTCAATATTGCGCAGCACCTGGTAGGTGAGGCCATCCACTCCCGGAGCAGGCCGCTTCATGTGGTTGTTGAGTACTGCGGTCAGTTCACTGAGAGTAAATTCCTTCGTGCACAATAAGCGTATTTACAGCAGAATACCCTCGGTGGGGAAGTACCGCTCGGGAGCGAATAGCTCAGGCCTCTTGAGTGCCGGCAAAAGTAGTAGTCTCTGTGGTGGCTGTGGGCAAGCAGGAAGGGCACACTTGTCTGCCAGCAACTCAACCAACTTCTCCGTGGCGATCTTCATTGCAACACCAACAAAGAAAACCGGGTAGCGAGGCTCTCTGGTGCGATGAATGGCAGCAAAGATGCGCCAGGCTTGGACGGGGTTCTGAGGGTCATCTTGTGTTAGGCAGAGGTCCGGATGGCAAAAAAGCGCAACAGCTTCGAGTTCCACGCTCAAAGGAAGCCAACGTAAACCAGCCGCTACCTTCAAGATGATTCATCTCATCCTGCCTGCAAGAAAGCCTCGGTTCAATCAGCATCAATTGGCAGCCCTCCGAAATGCGTACCGGTCTCATACGTCCAACAAACCAGCAAGATGTTGGCGAAGGTCTTCTAAAAAAAGAAATTGGCATCGCGCACCTGCCTTCATGTAGGCTAGGCCGTCTCCTCCCCCGCTCGAAAGACCAGCCATGGGTGGACAGGGCCCCTGTTGTCGTTTATAAAATCCCGTGTGCCGAGTGCCCGTCATCGTATATTGGCGAGACAAAAAAATTGGGTGACACTTAAGCTTCGCCTTTAGAAGTTAAACGCGATACCAAAATCCGGCCCTTAGTGCACCCTTCAACCACTCAGTGCATACTTATTCATAGGTTTTGTTACGTACACACGCACGCACACATACACGCACACAGTAGATTGGCCCAGCGTGCGCTATTATTGCCAAGTAAACTCGTTTTCGTCGTGACACCTGACGAACAAAATGCTTTTGTGGTGCTCCAAAACACTTTTTCAAGTAACCATAGAATGAATTTACTAGAAGAGCTTATTGCTTCACCAATTCAATGCCGCAAAAGTTTTAAGAATCCGTCCAGTGCGAGTGGAGTTACAAAGGTTTGTCGCATGCTGCTATTGCATCATCTCCTCTCTCGTCCCGACAAAAGCGTCGGAATCTAAGCAAAGAAACTACCCCGCTTCGTGACCTCGTGCACTTTTTTCTTCAAATGCGCGGCTTTCTCAGTTTGATCGTGCGTGCACGCGTCGACAAGTAGTGGCCTCCCGCAGCTATCTCGCTAACTTGATTTTTCGGTCACAGATGCGCAGACGATTTTCCGCTCACAATGAACTGGGCCTACGCCGGCGGCGGGTTTTCTGCGACACGAGCTCCTTAACGCTATCGCATCAAAAACCTTCCGGAACGACTCAAACTACACGCCAACGACGCCCAGAAGCTCTACAAAGAGCGCAGCGCCGTCGCCGAGCATTCTGAGGCGTTTGATGACCTGATGAATTTCGACGTAACGGCCATCCTTGAAAGCCAAACTAGCTGGAGGAGAAGGTTACTACTGGAGTCATGGACAGCTGGAGGCATAAACAGCGAACGGCCCGACGAAACATCACTTGTTCTCTCGGAACCCTTCCCCCGGTGAATGCACACAGACTATGCTCAACGCCGACAAAATTTCAAGGCCGAAAGGCTGCCGCAGTGACGTCAGAGGTTGGGGGCCCAGTTGCCCAACTGAGCATGCTCAGTAAGACTTTTTTTCCACATCTCTTATTCGGCCCAATCAAGCCGCAGCAGCTGCGAGAGCGGGAGCGTTGGTTCTCCTAAAACGTGAAAGAAACACAGGCTTTCCGCCGCGTTCGCGGCGTAACTGGGCCCCCACCTTCTGACGTCACTGCGGCAGCCTTTCGGCCTTGAAATTTAGTCGGCGTTGCTATGCTACGGGGCAAAACTAGAGGGGGTTGGGGGTCGTTCACCACCAAGCGAGTGCCTCGAAGAAGCCGCTGCAACGTAGCTCAAGTCTCCCGTAAGTAAAGAACCAAGTCAGTTCCGAAACGTCGGGTGCACGCATTTTCGCGCACAGTTTGGTTAGAGATAAAATCGTTTCCCATAATGACGTTCTGTTTTCCTGTCACTAGATATTTAGTCGTACAATTGCTCCTCCAGGCACTCTACCTACAATAACCAAATGACGAAATTACCAAATCATACTGACACTCTTCGATCATCCTTCGCTTGCTGCGAATGCCTTTTAGACAACATAGCCACTGCAATAATAAAAAAAAGGCAATGCACATCACCATGTTTGAACGGAGCGTGTCTGGACGTTCCAGGAACAGAGGTGGTGATCACTTGCGCTGAAAAGCTAGGTGGTACTCGATTCGTAGATGAAGCAGCGTGTCCAGCTTCCGACACAGGACTGTCAGTGAAGCGTGCGCACGATGGCACGTGCACCATACGTTGACGATAGTGATTCTTTCTGTGCTACTAGTGCTTACCCTCTACAGAAGGTAGATCATGAGTTTGGTGGTAAAGTGCCACACCAGTCACCATAAAGGAAAGTAATTATTTATTATCATCATTAACATTGAATAAACCTTAAAGGGCCACTCACAAAGTTTGACAATTTTCAGCTGACAAGCGCAATGCGTAGACGAGGCGTTCATGATCACGTCTGCCAAATTTCGCAACGCTATGCGCTGCGGAAATGGGTCATATTTCAAGATGAAAGCTACTCCCCCTTTCCTCTGCCGGTGCACGCGTAGAGAATGAGGGCATGACGTAGGCGTAGGAATGGCCCTACGTACACGGCAATGCAATGACGTCGGTCCTCTACATAGACAAGTTTGCTCTGACGTTGTCGACAGTACACCACGTGACATGGCAAAAATTATTTACTACAACATGCGTAGTTTATGTTTTTGTTGCTTTAAAAGAATAATAAAACATGAAATAAATAATAAGATGCAATAAAAAATGTGCGCGCTTTTCTTTTATTTTTTTCCAGTGAAATGCTACGAGATGCGGGGCTAATGTGCCAGCGTTTCGCATGCGTTCGTGTCCCCGTGGTCAGCGCATTGAGCAGACGACCGCTGTGGAACGCTTCTACGCATTCGCGCACTCATTGTGCTCATCTACTCTACCGTGTTTAAGCTTGCGTTTCCACAGCACCGCGAAAAAAGAGGCAGAAGATCAAAAAAAAAAACGCTGGTCAACTAAGCAACGCTTTTTCTTATCACATGTCGCCGATTCAAAAATCAAAGAAAAACCTGCTTCGAAATTTTATTCACAAAATTAGGAATATCACTTAATACTCCCAATATTTTGTCTTTTGGGGCCACTTCATTGGAACACAGCGACAGGAACATCTGCGGGGCTCTCTGCGAATTCATATATAACACAAGAAGATTACCTTGCTGAGTCAGCGATCAGCTCTCGAATTTTACTAGCCACACTACCACTTATTATTTAGCTGATACACTGCAAGGATTCAACTTTCAGGAGAATTTCATATAACAATTCCACCTCAGATATTCAACAAATTCTATCATTTCTCCTCCCCCCCTTTTTTTTCTTTTTTTTCTGACATTGCGCCAAATTAATTTCACAGTCAAAACACAGTAATCATTTTCAACTAATCTAGAAATTCTATAGGTATTGACTTGCATTAACCACCGGCTTCTTGGCCAATCCCCCTTAGTGGGTGAGAGCCACGAAAGAAAGGAACAAGCAAGCAAGCAAACGCTGCCCACGTTCTCGGGGGTTGGACTTGTTTGGGCACGTCAAGTGCACGTCACCTCATGGTCGGATGCTGGAGAGGGTAGGGAAGAGATTTATTTTGCGAAGGCTTTGCGGAGGAGCGGCAAGGGATTCGAGTTCACCTCCTCTCATCCTTGTTTCGCACCGCTTCAAAAAACATGTTTTCTCCGCTCGTAATGAACCGATTAGAAAAATCTCTTTATTTTTTCTTTTATTGTTTCAGCTTGATCTTTGGGTTGACCTGCGTTGCTTCCTTTTCCACAAGGCATCAGGCAGAACTGCAGGGCATGGAAACGACAACCAATTTATTACCTTGCCCAATTTGATAAATGAAGGTAGAAAGGTTGTTGCTGTTTGGTGCTCTAACTTTTACAAAAAAATTAACAGTGTGCAAATATTTATTTTCAAATATTTTTTGAATAGTATTTGTTATTTGATTATTTTTACTGTAAGTTTTACTATTATAACTTGCCGCGGTGGTCTAGTGGCTAAGGTACTCGGCTGCTGACCCGCAGGTCGCGGGTTCAAATCCCGGCTGCGGCGGCTGCATTTCCGATGGAGGCGGAAATGTCGAGGCCCGTGTGCTCAGATTTGGGTGCACGTTAAAGAACCCCAGGTGGTCAAAATTTCCGGAGCCCTCCACTACGGCGTCTCTCATAATCATATGGTGGTTTTGGGACGTTAAACCCCACATATCAATATCAATTACTATTATAACTTCCCGAAGACCATAGTGAATGCCCAATTGACTGCGCACCTTCCGACTTTTGAATGCTCTGTCTCAATACATTTGTATTTTGCGGCAAAGCTGCAATTCAAGCTATAGTAGCAATTGCATTGACTCGAGAAAATGCTGGTTCCAACAAGGAGATGCAGAGTGCTGTTATCAGTAACCCCTTCATTTTCTTTATTATGCTTCACCACTTCATGGGATACGCAACGGGCAAAATCATATTGGCTCACGAAAGCCCTGGTTCAAGCCTGCATTGCAGGGGTGAAGCTTTATTAATCCTGACCAAAAGGTAAAAAAATTACAAACATTTTCACTTTCGAAAATTTCAGGTGTTTTTATACACAGACATATGCAGGGCAGATCTGCGACTCCAACTTCGAAAGTAGCACACTCTTGTCCACCAAATCAGAAGGGCCTCCACAGCATTTGATGGGGGGGGGGGGGGAGGGTGGAGAGGAACCTTTCACGTGTAAACTGTTGTCGACACCACATTGGTTGCACCGATTATGATAAATAAATACAATTTGGTCTGATCCGGTCTGCAATGACTCTTCTTTTATAAAACAAGGGAGCACCTCCCTCTTGATCTCCACCAACCTAGCCAAAAACCAATGCCCTATTCCCATCCCATAAAAATGTGCTTAGGAATGCTTTGCAACATTTCTTCTCTAGCTTCACTTCGAAGTATTCAAAAAATATTCAAAAAATGCTCCAAAATATTTCATTCACAGTCATACTTCAAGATTTAAATTTGTTTTGCACACAAAATATTGCTATTCACAGAGCTCTAAAAAACAGAGAACACAGATTTACTTCTGCTTATTAAGAAATGACTATCGCTGAGCTATGGCAGTTGATTATAAGCTCACTAAGGAAGCACTGGCAGTAAATATGCATTTGCAAAGAATCGTGTGCTGCTCGTACAACCTAACCAACTGAGGAAGTGTTTCTTGAAGGCAGGACAGTCACAAGCCGTGACTAAGAGAAGGCTCAAACATCATGAAACAGCAACGGCTGGAATGTCAGTACAATCGTGAATCAAAGTTGAGGTTTTCCTTCCGCAGACCACTACAGAAAACGGAGAACATTAAACGGGTAAATTTCACATAAGCTTCCACAATACTCTTTATTGTGTCTCTTTATTTTGTCTTTTTTTCTTGTGTGTTATATATGTTGTACCCACCCCCTCTGTAATGCCCTACGGGCCCTGAGGGTATTCTAATAAATAAATAAATAAATAAATAAATAAATAAATAAATAAATAAATAAATAAATAAATAAATAACAAATTATTTCTGTATGCAATAATGACAAAAGTAAAATAGCAATGCCTTTCGGCATTTCCCCCATCAGGCGTGTACCGCATCAGCTTTACTCCGCCGCAAGGGACCTGCTTCGACTGATGCTAACGCTGCCAAGCGTTGGACACAGTTTATTTATACAACAAGTAATAGATGAAGCGCGGGTCGACTCCTCCGGTAAATTTTCAGTTCACTTCTGCCTAACTGGCAGGTCGAAAACACACTTGACAGGTCCATTTTAGCCAAAATTTGCTCATGGATATTTTTACGCTAGCCCATAAAATTTGTTGCCAACGCTTATCTCAGCAATGAACCACTGTGTGTGACAACTCACGCACCTTTCTAGTTTGAAATCACAGCTGCTGCTAAAAATGAAGTATTAGAAAAACTGAGAAAACGCACAATCATAGCACTTGTAAATATTCTACAATAAATAAATTTGAAATGTGGTCAGGAAGCACTTGATTTTCTATACGAATATATCACTTCGTTCAAGCAGCAACTGCGATTTTGAAAACGATTGGTGTTTTAGCTGTGACAAAATGGTTAATTGAAAAGAGAAGCATATGGCAATGAATGTTATGAGACTATGTGGAACATAGCTATGAGCGAAACATGGCAAAAATAGACTTGCCAAGTGAGTGAATTGAAACCACCGGTCAGGCAGATATGAAAGAAAAATTCACTATTCAAAACAACCCCCGCTTCATCTATACTATAAGGTGCAGCAAAAATGCAGAGTCCAACACTTCACACCATTGGTATCAGTCAAAGCAAGTTAAGAAGCTGTGTCAAAGCATTCAAGTTAAGTGTGCTGATGACTGGAAATTCTGTGGCTGGAAATATATCTTGCAGATGTGCTCAAAAACAGGGCACCATAGTCGCCAAACTGGAAACAGGCTATAAAACGCATGTATGAAAAAACATACACACCACTGAAATTAGCAAGCTTCTTCGCATCCCTCTCTATGCTTCATCTTCTTGTGGAGACAATTGCTGCTGTGCAGGATTCTGGCCACCCTCTGCCGTAAACAAATTCCAACGGTTTCCGTGAAGCTCCTCTGCGTGCCGTACCAGCCTCTGTATACTTCAATGTGATGGTAGACCACTTGACCAAATGGAAGTCTATGGAACGCCCATTAGCCATTTTAAGGCGTCCCTTGAGGGCATCACACCAATATGTTGGTGAACCAGTGCACACACAAACTAAAAACAATTTCATAATGAAACAGCGAACCAGAACTCGTTACTTCATCCCGTTGACTGAAACGATGTGCTGAGTTTCATAAGCTCTAAACTACACTTTGAACTAAAACATGTGCAGCAGAACCGCACTGATTTATCCTTGAGAGGACAGTAAGCAACGAACCTAAGAGCTATGAAACAGGCCAAACAAAAAAAAATGGCCCCGTACCTGCATGGTAATCTGCAATGTCGTCGAAAGACGATAGTCTTGCGTGTGGAGACAGTCAACAAAGCATTTATTTGATGTTCTGCGCAAGAAAATCGGTGAATGGTATTCTGGAGGTACTGCGTTAGAGTGCCTCGAGCATGCAGCGGAGGGGAACGAACACAAGTCCCGTCACACGTGAGACATGAGCACCATCTGGAAGTTCTCTTCGAAAACAAAGTGCAGGGCTCTGAGATAGGTGTGCGCGCCCGTCTAAGAGGTGATAACGTGTAGAACGCAAGGCGTCGTGTAGGTGCCCTCACCATCTCCTTTTAGCAATGCGTTGGAAGCAATGTCCTGTTTGTGCAAGCCTCGCAGGGTCAGCGCAGCCAGATAAGCGCCACAGTCCTTGAAATTATCTATGTCTGCCTTATCTCGTAAACGACGCACATGCAGAATATATACGTGTTGTTATGGTGCCCCAGACATGCGCAATAATTGCTTTTAAGTACGAATACACTTTATAAGCGACCCAAAACCATCCACCGCCGTCGGCGGCGTCCGCAGTCTTCTCTCTATCTCTAAAAGAAAGAGGACTTGGCGGGCCGCAGCGTGACGTTCTACCGAATAAGCCACGAACGCGACGCTGATATCGGTGTCAGTAACGCGCCTTATACCCCCTCCCCCTTCGCTCGCTCCTCCGCTCTCCTCGCTCGCTGCAGCTGCGCGCGCACCCCTCTCTCTCGCGCGCCCGCCTTCTCTCTCAGTCTCCCGTCGAGAGCGGGTCGTGAGGGGGAGTAAAGTTAAAATCCGTTGGCATTCGCCAGTGAGTTAACGTAAACTCCCTCGTGTGATCAAATTGCGATTCCCAGGAACCATTACACCATAAAGGCACCATAGTGTGATTAATAAATATAATAGTGCGAATTAGTAAATACCCCTTATAGCATCACCCCGTGTATTCGCACTTAACTATGTTCACCCTCGGGGAAATGCTCGGGAGTTTTTTTTTTAATCGACCATTGCACAATTATGAACGCTGAATCTTGTGCAACATTGATGGGCGCTGTGGATGGGGTTGGCCGTTTCAAGTACCGGATGATATAAAGAGTGGAGAAACAGGCCAATGTACAGACAGAGAGAAAGACCAAAATGTTTGCGTCGAAGGTCTCCAAGAAAGACTATCATCTTGAAATATACACTGCTGAACCTTACAAAATTTAGTTTCAATATATACACTCAAAAACAAAATGTGGAACATTTCCTGGACAATTCGATTACTTGAGGTAAGCAGCAAGAACCTCTTGAGCACCTGTGGTGTTGCATTGTCACAGGTCCCGTTAATTAGGGAGGCGATCACCGGGGTTATTCCAAGGGCCGAAGTATCGGCCCCCTGAACTGCACCATGAAAGTGTGGACATTTTAGAAGTGGTCCTATTTGGCACGCCAGCGGACGCTGGCTGTGGTCCAAAGAACGAGTAGGAGCCGAGAGTGTATAAACATAACAAAATTATATTCTAAAATATGGCAGTTCAAACGATACACAAATTTGCACGCTCAACAGTAGTCGAATACGATATGTCACCACTCAAACAACGTACTACACAGTACAACCAGCTACACTCGAAACAGCGGACACATACAACCATATGAGCTACATTGCAATCACATGCAGCGAACAACCAAGACACTTAAAGATGAAAGAGTTCGAAAATATGTTCAGTGCAAAGTCCCTGGAACATAGTCTGATTGATACTCTTCCAAGAATAACTCACTCAAAGTCCAGCACTGTTGTCAATCTGCTGCCCCCGAAGTTTCTCCTCCAGAAAACCTCGCGTCTTCAATCGGCCGTTCTCCAAGCACCAAACTTCTTCGCCGATAACACGTAGGCTCGATCCGCTGCCACTGAAGTTTCTCTTCCAGGAAACCTTGCGTCTTCAATTGGCCGCTCTCCAAGCACCAAACTTCTTCGCCGGTAACACGTCGGCTTCCCACGCATTGCGATTGCAGGGCGCATCGTCGCTCTCAGGAGGTAGGCTCACACTATTATTCTGCTGGCAGCACCAGCCTTCATCCTTCAGGTGGAAGTCCTCTTCATTACCTGCTTTGTCACTGAGGACAGAAGCCTTCGCCTACACGACGGAAGGACCCTACGCACACTTGCGTAAAACTTTCATCCCCTGCCTACGCACACGGGCGCAAGCTTTCCTCTTCTCCTGATCTCCCTTATCCTCTGCTCGCTTGAATACCTTTCGCGCTAGATTCCAGAAAATTCCAATCGTTTCGTCGGCGCGATGCACAGCCAAGGTTGGGGAAAGCGCGAGACGTTTCGAGGACCATCTGTGGCACGTGACGCGACTCTACATCACCACGCCTCTTTCCTTCCATATCTTTCCAGGGCTTGCTCGGCGGCCGATGCGAGGAGGTTGGTCGGCAAAACTACGCTTCTGAGGGAGAGAGACGGTGCGGCCGGGGAGTCTTTGTATGGTTGTTTTCTTCTTTAGCGTTGACCTTGAGCCGTCTCTCTGGCGCTTGGTTGCGAGAATTCGACGGCGCGCTATTTTTCGAGCGCTCGTTTGTGACACACATTACCTAATGGGTACAGTGCTTCAATGGCCAAGACTTGGCAAAAAAGGCCCCACTTATTGCACTAACTGGCCACAGGTGAACAAGCGTCAATGAGTGATAACACAGCCCTGTAAGCAAGCAGGACGAGTTTCGAACTTTATGGATATTTTCAGCCATATTCGTGATGCTAGAAAACACGCTGGTTGATTTGGCCTGGAATTCTGCTTTTAAAAATAGCTTTGACCTAATTCAAATATTGCTGGGTGTGTGTAGCGAGAGGTCCAGGTATTCTTATTGGATAAATTTAGCTAGCATCCGCAGCTGCTTTGCGAACACAGCCTGCCTTAGGAAATGACTGGCAGGCTGCATCCACAGATATGTTGCGTATGCCCACTAAACCTGTCTTGTTTTCAGATTGTCTCTCTGCATGGCAGCGCTTTTCGAGGCATGTGGCTCATTCTTCCTCGGTGTCCTTAGCTCGCTGCCCCTTTTTGGTTTTGTTGTGATCTCGATGGCTCCTTTAAGCCCATGGCTCCGACTAACATTTTGTATCTGCCAATGATTCGGACCGAGCCGCTTCTTCTATACTTACGATGCAATGCCAGCCTTTCTTATGTTAAGTTTGAACAACACAATTGAGTTAAACACGCACATACATTGTTGACTTTTAATTGTAAATCCAGTTGCAATGTGGTTTGCTCCTCATCTGTAGCACGCCAGATGACGCGGTGAGTGGTGCAGCCATCAAATGCAGCAAACCGGCGATAATGTAGCCAATGTAGCTCCCGCTGCAAAACTCTGAAATTATTGTGCACAGTCAAATGGGAGTACTTTACGGTCTCACTAAGCAAGGCATTAAATATAGCCTCAAAGTGGCATGGTAGTGACGGAGAGAGTCATGTTATCTTTTTTTTTCTTGACTGGCCTGCGCTGACCATATTGTTTGGGAAGATTAGGCAATGGTGCTAGCATCAAAAGATGAGGCGTGCATGATCAGTGACACATAAAGCACATAAACAGGGGTGATGTCAACACACAGGGGAGCTTCCACATTTTAGCTGGAAACATTTGACTAGCAGACATTAACTGCTAACGAACAAACCCTCGAAGAAATATTTATATTCACATGGAGCAAATTAATGTATGAATGGTACTAAAAGGACCTAAGAGCTGGTAAGCTTCGGGATTCACAGGTTGCATGCTTGTTTCGAGCTTTTCCTGAAGCATGAGCACTGTGGTGCAGCGCATTGAAGAACATATGTTGGATATTTAGCGATAATTTAATCGCGTACACTAATGCTCTTCCAACTAGACGTAAGAACTATATTAAGGCCATTTTATTATGTACTAATATGTTCAAATTCAGTTTTCTGGAGCAATATTGTTTATTAGAATGATGTAAATGGTTTATTTCTTTCCTTTGGTACCCAGTTATGCTCAAAGTGTAACAATATTTGTTCTGTTGAAGAACTTGTGACGTTATCGTTATTCTTTTCTATTTTATTTATGAACCCAACTTCTATAATAGCTCTGCACTGGGTTGCAGTACTTGAAAATTGTTCAATGATAATAATCAGTCACTCACACCTGTCGCGTTCACTCCATTTGGGAAAAATTCGTCACCATTAACTGCGGTATTCGACAAGTCACCTGAATACTATTTTATGTTCACTTCGATCAAAACAATCAGCGCAAACCATTATTCCATGAATTTTCACACTGCGCAACGCATACCGTTCACTGACATGTCTCTCTCGTGTCGACGGCTGCTCAGCGTGAGCACATGCTGTTGCATACGCAGTCTTAGAACAGCGCACGCAAAGCTTTGCGTTAGTGCTGGGCGTGCGTTTTGAGCCAACCTCTCGCGGTCTCCCTTTACATGACGCTCGCAAAGCTACACCTGCAAGCTTTGCGCGCAGTATTCTATACGCAGGTTACATGTACCTAGCGGTCAACAAGCCCTCTGGGACATGACCTGATTGGTTAAACACGGCATGGTTGAGCACATCGCAACTAGGAGGGGGAGTCCATTTCGGACAAGGCTAGCGAGAAAAGGCATTAAACATGCGCACACAATACGCAGACCATGTAATGAGGAATTATGAATTTTACTTCTCCTGTCGTATGCAGAAGTATAGTGTCGTAGCGGCAGCCTTTGGTCTTCGGGGCTCCCTTTAAGAACTGTTGGCTTCCGGAATGGTGAAGTCGTCAACGTCCTTGCGGTTAAATCATCGCCGCACTAAGGTGGCCACTACAACCAAACGGTCTTCGATTGCCTTACTAAAGTTTTGTTTCTCTTTTTCTATGCAGGCAAGTTTAAATGAGCTACCTGAGGACATTGTTGGGCTCAAAGATGAACCAAGTTTATGGGATGATTTTTTTCTAGCATTCATTGAAGTTCACTGTGATTCGGAAAGTAGTCAAAAAGCTCCTGAAGATGAGCAAGTCATCATTGGTGATGCTGATCTTGGATCCTATAATATGAAATTCAGCAGTAATGTCTTCTGACGTTTGTGTAAGCAGATTGGAAGCTTTGTGCTTGTTGTTGATTGTCATTTAACTACTATACTGCAACGCACACATGTGCCTTGCTGAAGCTTCATATCGCAATATCTTGAAAAAAAAAGTTTTCGTCTATTGAAAGGGGTACAAACACCAAATTTAAAAGCTCATTCAACTCTGCCATACATTTATTCTTTATACGGAGATGACTATGAGCTAGTGTGAAACATGAGAAAGGCAGATAATGTTAACTTAGCTTGGTGAAACTTGTGATGCTGTCCTGACAGTGTGGTTCTGGTGGCCCCGTGCACCAGTATGGGAAGTGTTGATGATGTCTGGGACAAAACAAACAAAATGGCTGCTTGTACGTCAACAACAAAGCCACCATGAAAATGTGTCAATATTTTCAGCTTGGGCAAGGATGTGATAAAAAGCTTGTATCATGTGGTGGTGTGAAGGTACAGTAGGAATTAATGCTAATGTGTACTTAATTTTTCAAGGTGCACTGCGACTTTCTAGTACACTGTCTAGGGTTCTTGAAGGATTGGCCTTGCATTTCATGCTGAAAAAACTGATATTTTATGCATCCTCACCTTTGAATGCAGATTTCACAAACTTTAAGGCATCTCATTTGTGCTACTTTTATATTTTCTCAAGCATTTGAAGCCTCGTGTAAGTGGATGAAATTTATAAATATATTCTATTTCTATTATGCAACACCTGTCAACATTACATTCAGTAGGACCTTGTGTCATAGAAGGCGAACCTTTACGTACAGAAAGAATCTAATACATTTTTACAATAATTTTGTCGTTCTTCACATTGAATATGCTGCACTCATGAACACCATATAAAATGCTGTTATTGGACCTAGGATGCTAAGTCATATTGTCCCTCACGCATATATACAGATATGTGTTTGCCATGCACGAGGCATACGCACGAACTTGGTACTACTGACTGCTTTAAATCTAGTTTTGTATATAATGTTGTCAAAAGACTACGAAACAATACAATGCAGAATTTAGGTTCTTCCATATTCAATTACATAATTTGTACAGTGTTCTGTTGATTTTTTGAAATATTTTATTTTTATTAGTTTCCGGTGGCAAGTACGATACGACAGATTATATAGTATCTGGTACATATCAAGTGCCGTAAAAAGTTTTGTGTTAGTAAAACTAACTTTGTATTTTGAAATAAAGTATACACACTACTGCATGGCTTCGGTTTCTGTGCCTTTTTCTGGTCATCAGTTCCACAATGTGTACAGATTTCGTGTTCACAGTAAATTGTAGGACTGCCTTGTGTTCTTTTATGATCAGGAAATCACCTGGCTAGGCTAGCTGTGTTGTGCCATATCAAGATGTGGTTTGTGCAAACGAATATTACATACAGAGAGGTATATACATAAGTCAGCAAGCTTACTCATGAGCCAACTAACTATTATTCAGATCAAGCAGAAAGCCTGAGTCGGAGTAAGTTTGGGGGAATAACATTTTGGGAAACTTCAATCCAAGAGTCCTGTTCAGAAAAATTTGGAAGGTGAGTTCGAGTCAGCCATAAGCACAAAATTTAATTCTAAGTGAGCATGCATGAGCTTCACTTTTCTGTCGACTTATGGTCCTGCCTACAGAACTTCATTACTATTAGTCCTATGTCGGCTTATGTTCATGCTTGTGCCTATCCACATGCTTCAGTGCATGACAGTTTATAATCCATTTAATTACTTGTTGATGAGAGGCATAAGCTACTGTAGTGGGTCTATGGCCTTAGCCCACAATCTCTTTCACAGGACGCTATTTTGATAAAAATACGTCATGTGAGTTGCCTTTCAACAAATTCGTGCTTACTGAATTGCCACTGGTGACTCATATTGGAAGATACGAGGTCAGAATGAACTAACAAAGAAAGGAGAAATAAGCTCGAAGAAAACGGACTAAAGTTATGGTAATTATTAACGCTGAAGGATTACTACGAACTTCAACAGTTTTTGTATTGTTGCTTCTAAAAAAACTGAGGTGCCAGAAATATATAGTTGTTTGGAGTGCACTTAATATTTTGGGATGCATTTTTAGCCTTCATGGCTTTCGCCTATAATACGGCTGCTCAACGCACTACCGGCTTTTCTCCAATTTTTCTCGCCCTTGGTCACTCGCGGAGTTTCGCTCTGGACGTCTCTGTCCTTTCGGCCCCTGCACCCTCGACGGCTCCTTTCTCTGGAGATTTTTTATCTCGTCTCGCGCACAGCCGTCACCTGGCCCGCGTTAACACCAGCCTCTCTCAAGTCACTCAAACCTCTTGCTACGACTCGTCTCGCCATGTTGTGACTTTTTCTCCTGGTGACGAAGTTCTTCTATGGATTCCACTGCGCGTCCCCGGCTTGTGCGACAAATTCATCAGTCGCTTTAATGGGCCGTTCACGGCGGTCGAACAGACATCTCCTGTCAATTACTGCGTTTCTTCTCTTAGCACTGATCCTGATCATCTTTGGGAAGGAACAGAGTCTCTCAATTTAAAGCCTTATATGCGACGCATTTCATGTTACTCTCATGTGACCAGGTGGCCGCTTTCACCGCATGGCGGAGTTAGTGTGAGCGCAACAAGTGAATGACTCTTCATTGTATTTAGATATCATCATCACCTGTACATCTTCATCATCTGTAAGTATCACCATTATTCTGATTTAGCTCAATCCTGGCTGAATAAACCGGTTCCTCAGAGTATTTTCTGTTACCACTTCCTAAAAAATGTTGGGTTTGATATCGAGTTGGTGTTATTATAGTGATACATGGACAGTGTGGCTTATGTCTAAGTGACAAGAGGATAGTAACAAGCACTGCGTAGATCGCTGTATATTGTACGTGTTTAATGTAAACAGTGAAGGGTGAATGAACATGCAGGTGCTCCAAGGGCAATTTTGATTGCACACAGACACAGAGTTTGCAAATAAAGTGAGCTGTTCTATCTCGATGTGACAAGCTCTATTACGGTGGTAGTCTTACGGATGTGGGCAATTTGATAAACCTTGGGAAACAATGAAGGTATGCAACAGTCCTTGATATTGCAGTGCAAGAAGCATGGCATTATGCTTTCCATAATACGGCGGTGCTTAATTAAGCTGCATGGGCCAAGATGACTTTGGTATTTGTTTGTCAAGGGCCTAGCGTATTCTCCAGGGCAACAAAAAGTTCGAAATGAAACCAAGTTTTGCTGTACGTGTTTCCTGGTTTCATCGGTATTTGTGAGAATCAATAGTAAATGCCAAGGAAACTACAGAATTCACACCGTGCATAAATTAGGAAAGCTAACTAAAAGGTAACGTACTCGTGAGCCAACTCACTGAAAATTATTGAGCCACGAGTCTGAGAGCGACTTGCTGATTAATATTTTGGTGATTTTTAGAGTAAATGAGTCTGGCTGAGGAAAAAATTAAGAAGTGTGAGTTCAAGTGCACTCGGTTTAAGAGAATTCTCAGTCCAGTCCCCAAGCACAAAGTATATTTCTTCAGTTCACAGAACACATCCGACCAGAACACACCACACTGGTGTGGTCTTTTCACCAGAACACACTCCATCAGAACATGTCCCAACAGAACACACCAGGTTGTGTCGGCATTCCCACAAAGACACACCACACTGTGTCAACTTCCTCGCCAGAACACATGCCACTGGTACACACCACAGTCAGTCAGTGTTCTCACAAGAGCACAGCACACCAGGCTGGTGTATACACGACAACAAACCAGTGTTTTCGGGTGTATCCGCCAGATCACACTGGAACACACCAGGCACATTCTGGTGAGACTTTCAACTGGAAAAGCTATTACAACATAGGGCCTCCACATAAAGCAATCACAAATACTTCAAACAAGGCAATAAAAACAATTTTATCAGTTATAAAAGTGCATGATACTGCAAGCAATTATAAAAATGCACGGCTAATGTTACTAAGAAAAAAGCGTGCCTATATATTGCCTCACTTCTTTAGTTCGTCTCGAAGGCAATGACTTCAGGAAGGCAATTATAGGCTTTGTTGGCGACTGACAGAAAAACTTTGTTGAATGAAAGGGTCGAATAATGAAGGCGTTGAACGCTGTTAGAGTTGAACCATCGGCGAGAAGTTTGAGAGGGTGGAAGTAACTGTGTTCCATGCAAGTGGGAGAAGTTTTGGTACAATTTGTGGAATAGGATAAGTCGGGAGATTGTAGGTCTTGCTACAAAAGGGGGATGTTTTAAGATGATTTGTTGAGCGTTACGCAGCGTGTGAATTCGCAGCGTATGAATTCGAGGAATTAAATCGGGCAGCACTACATGGGGAATATTCATTTGTACGACGTTTTTATTCTCCCGCTGAAATGTCATGACCCTACTGCTAACACAATTCAGTGTGCTTATCTTGGTGGGCCACGTGATGTACCAAGCTGAAAAGCTCTTCTCACCATTGCGTTAATGCTGGCAAGCACTAAGCAGATGATTGGTGGTGCTTATTATGGTGAGCCACGTGGTGTACCAAGCTGGAAAGCTATGCCCATCATTGTGATAATGATGAAAAGCAGTGAGCTTATAATGGGTGGGCTTATAATGACGCGCAATGTATATATAGTGCACTGAGCTGCGATCTTTACACCACGTGTTCTCCCGCCATGATTACCAGCAAAGGTTAGGCCTGCTGACCGTGGCCGCACAATTGTGTTATCCACGCTTCTGGGCTTCAAAATACACAATTTCGACAAGTAAGAATGACAATACAACACACCCATGGCATAAGTTAACCTAAATGAAGTATTTTTTGGTTACGGTGTCCGCGAAAGAAGCAACAAACATCAATGTGTCGTGATTTCAGCACTTCCAGAGAACGTAGGTCCCCCCTCACCGACAGCCGCCAGACGCACTCACTGGCACGTCTCTGGCTCTTATGCGAGAAGACAGATTTGGGAATTCGTATGATTTCTGAACAAATATCATAGCATAATGCTTCCGGCGCACTGCACTCGCTTTGGCCAAGCCGTTATGAAGTTGTTCCAAAGTAACAAAACGCCCACCAAGGTGAAATACACAAAAGTTAAAAAGACGTTTCGGCTCCCCCACGGGAGCATTGTTCACAGTGCGGGAGCCTTGTTAACACTGTGAACAAAATTCCCGTGTGGGGAGCCGAAACGTCTTTTTAACTTTTGTGTTTTTCACCTTGGTCGGCGTTTTTGTTACTTTGCACTATGTTTGTCACCGACCAGATGGGATTCCGTCGAACTCTTGACTATACGTAGTTGTTGCTAACGATAGAGCTACAGCGGTGCGCTGGTACGACTGCACTGTACGTTGCGCGAAAAGCATCCCAATGCTCAATCAACTAGGTGGGTGTATCTATGGAATGAGCCTAGCGGCGCCATAACAGCTGAGCAGATGTGGCCCTCTTTAGAACTAGCGAGAAGCGGAAGCGGATTTTAAACTTGGCAGATCCCGCCAGTAAGCTGTACCTGCTTCCTAGTCCACTTCCTCTTTTTTTTCTTGTGGTTGTGAACAGTAAAAAAAAACATAGCGCTGGTGCCATTACCGCAGTGGCAATCGTTACAGACGGCAGTTACTTGTCTTTAATAAATGTGCAAATTTTAGTAGCAGGTGCTGACCTCTTCTACGTCAAGTATGCGACAAACAAAACTAATGTTGAACCGCCAGTAAGTATGCGAACAAGCCATTTACCACGCTTGCTTAGTTATGTTGGTGTGGCGCAATGGTTAGTGCCTTCGAATCAGAATCCGCAAGTTGCTTGTGCAAATCTCCGTGGTAGCCTGCATTTTTACGGGTGCATTTTACATCGTTTTTTGTAGAATTATGTTTTTATTTTTTGTGGCAGCTCTTCACGGTGATTCTGATGCTATTTCATGCTCAGATGTCGCTGGTACTGCAGCGTCTACCATATCCCACTATACACCATGGCGGACGTTTTCCAGCATTCACCCACTACATTATTCCACTATAATGGTGGGTGGTGCTGGAAAACGTCCGCCTGGAAACTATGCGCACCTATCGTTTTTTTCCCAATACGGTCATGACTTCTCACATGGCTAAACGTTTTTGAATGCGAAGCATTCCTTAGCGAACTTCGGCGACTTTGAGCGTATCTATCTATCTATGTAGCCGCCTACGACTTTTAGATCTCCTGTCCATTTTCATAATGGTATCAATACCAAACTTGCCAATGCATAACATAATTGTATTAAGAACATATTTGACTAGTCATAACATAAAAATCATGATATGTATCTCAAGATTGTCATGATTTACATTTGATGGTCCTGCAACTCTTGCGGTGGTTTCGTTCACATGACATGCTGCAAAACTGGTATGGTATCACATGATTGCTTGGCGAACACAAGCGACAGACCCTAACATGAAAATCATTACATGCCTGTCATGTAACACCATAACAATATGCAATGCTCATGAGGCGCTCGTGGCCATTTCACTAGCTTCACATATACCTAATTTGGTATTACGGTACGTGAATGGATGATGAAGGTATGTGACCGGTGCAAACATGATAATCATGAGATGCGTGTCATGTAATAACATGACTACATGCAATGCTCACGATGCACTCGCTACCGTTTCGCTAGCTTCGCATGTACCAAACTCGCTATTAAGTGACGCCAATGGATGACGAAGGTTGGTGCAAACATGAAAATCATAAGATATGTGTCATGTGAGACATGGTTACGTGCCACAGTCAGGACGCCAATACATTTCGACGTGACGCGATGCACGTGCTCGCCGGCGTTCATTTCATCGCGTCACGCCGGCGTTGCCACGCCAAGTACCGGTCCTGCAATATACTCGCACGTGCGTGCAGCTCCACGTTGCTTTGATGCATGTACGTTTGAGTGCGTCCGGCGTCCCTCCGTCCCGAAAAGAGGGAGATGCACTGTTGTCAGAGTAACGCATCGGCGCGAAATGCAGCATGTCGCATTTCGCGCCGGTGGCCGTCAGGCCGCACCGACGGACGCTGGTCGCACCTGGCATCAGACTATAGGAGCTCGCGTTTTGCTAACGTAGCGTCGCTGTGCCCAGCGTGCGCGCGTCAGCGCTACATTGGAGTATATTGAACCCTTCAAGATGCGCTTGCGGCGGTTTTGCTTGCTCCACGTCACGTAACACCAAATTTGGTGTTACATGACGTCAATACGTGACAAAGCATATGATTGGTTCAAACATGATAATCATGACACTGAAGTCATGTATGGCATAATTTACCTCCACCTCGTAACGTTCGGCTGATTTTAAAGTGACGTAACATTTCTCATCTCTGCTTCCATATCATCAATTCCCACTGTATGTGGGTTTTGGCAATTTTTTTCATAGGATGTGACTTCAACCACCTGGCTAGTTTTTACTTCTTGTTACGTGATTCAAGGCACATGGAAATATGTTACATAATTTTTTTTTCGGGACTGACTATCGCGTTGTTGTAAGCTAGAAGATATCTCGTCACTTGCTATACTAATTTCGCACGGAAATTTGTCACGGTAATTGTTCTTATCTGGTTTATGGTGGTGACATGCCACGTGAATAGCTGTTAGGTGATTTTGCGCAAATTTGTACACGTGGTTTGTTGTTGATTGATTGATATGTGGGGTATAACGTCCCAAAACCACTATATGATTATGAGAGACGCCGTAGCGGAGGGCTCCGGAAATTTAGACCACCTGGGGTTCTTTAACGTGCACCCAAATCTGAGCACACGGGCCTACAACATTTCCGCCTCCATCGTATATGCAGCCGCCGCAGCCGGGATTCGAACCCGCGCATGCGGGTCAGCAGCCGAGTACCTTAGCCACTAGACCACCGCGGCGGGGCGTGGTTCGTTGTTACGGTATTTTACATAATTTCGGCGAGAAGATAATTATTTACGCAATATTATACTGATATTACATCAGTGTAACACTGATATACATGCATAATTCTTAGTCAGTGTTATTTAAGTTTTGTCATGTGAAAAGGTACGTAATCTATGGCTTTTAGCTGAGTAAGTAATCAAATAATGCTACGCGATTTTAGTCATGTGAATAGTTGTTACGCTATATTGCGCGAGTTTATTCACGTACAAGTTGCTTCGTGATGTGACATAAAACAATTTAGTTCTGAAATTTATGCAATTTTATATTGCTTTCCGTCGGATGACTCGGTTACGTGGTTTCAGATACGGCTTGCTGCCTAGGTAGATTGTTCATTGCTTCAGAAAAAAACAGGTATTGACTAAAGAGCACAAGGAGAATGCAAAAAGAAGTACTTTGGTTAGAGCTGGCTCGTTGCTTGTACTCTTTTTTAAGGGCAGCCCAATGGCACGAAGAAAAAAAGACAGAGAGACAAGGACTGGTGACTAACAAGTTATCTTTCATGTCCGTCACGTGTGCACATATATACACCACAAAATAAAACGAGAGAAAGACACGAGAATCTGACGAGCATCGTATGCAGGACATATTGGCCCACGTGGTGCGGAAAGGAAGCACAAGGTAAAAAGGTGCCACTATCGCTTACCTGAGTGTGAGTAAGATAATTTATGTTGTCCATACCCGGCGCTATGATACAATGACGGAGACCGCTCTTGACATTTAAGCTAAGATTTTAGTTACAAGCAATGCTGTCCTTGGATATAAAGGGTCGACGTTCTTGCCGTTCAACAGAAAACAGTGGTGGTTATTTTCACGAGACCTTAGACAGACCAGTTGAGTCTGCTCGAGAGGACTGCAGCACTTAGAGCAGAAGGGCAGGCAAACATAGCTGCAATTTTCTGAGCGTGCCTAATAAGCACAATTCAGCGTTCTAATAAACAGCTCGACAAACAAATGAGTATCCAGGGTGCCGGCTTTCGAGAAAAATTATTTTTGTTGCTGTGACCAGCTACCTGAGCTCAGTTCGAGACCTCCACTATACACTGTTTTGCTTGCCTGCCGCCGAATAGAGGACTATGATTTTCATCCCTCTCCATTGCTTCTTCTCGTATTTCTCACTTTCCTTTCGTGCCTTCTTGCTTTTCATGGCTATGCTCTACATGTTTTTGTCTGCCTAATACTAGGACGTTATCGGAGCTTTCGACTACGGCGTCTCTGATAATCATATCGTGGTTTTGGGACGTTAAACCTCAACTACAGATCATTCAATCAATGCCCAAGCCTATAAAATCTACCGTGCTCTGTCATTCTTTTTTCTTCCTTTTTATGGCTATGTTATACAGCTTTTTTGCATGTGAGTCGCTAGGGGGGGACACACAAAAAAAAACTCCAAGCCCTCACAGAACATGCAGCAAAGTCACAGCGCAAGCAAGAAGAGCGTTCTTTCAGAATATTTTCTGAGCACTCTTTGGTTAACTGCTACAAGCACACTTGCCCGGTACTCACTACGCCATAAAAAATCATAACATTTGTGTAGTAGGCTGACATTCATTATCATATCGTTCTTTTAACTGAGTAAGGGCACGCACACAGACACAGACACTAGAACAGGAAATTCCGCAGATCAAGAGCACCTACTCGCAACTAAAGTTTATTTGAAAGGAAGCTTGGTAAACATATATTCTTTCTGTCACAAGACCCGGCAGGTGAAACAGCAAAAAACAAAAACGAGGGTATAAAACACATGCCTCAGATCACATTCTCAGAGCTCAGAGGTATGAGAGAGAGAGAGAGGAAACTTTATTAGAACTTGGCCGGCAGCTTGGTCTTGGTGGCCTCAGATGGCGGCGCTGAGTCCCTGAACTCGGGCGGCATCTTCGGCCTGCCGGACAGCCCAGCTCAGAGGTATGAAAATTTGTTTTCTGTTAACGTAGATGAGGTTGCACTCGTAACACCAGTCGTCACAACAGCACCAGTCGCATACCTTCGTCATTCATTCACGTCCCTTAATACCAAATTCGGTATAGCTGAAGTTAGCGAAACGGCCCCAAGCGCAGAATGAACGTAGCATGTTGTCATGTTCCTACATGACACGAATATTATGATAATCATGTTTGAAGCAGTCTTATATCTTCGTAATCCGTTGACGTCACGTAATATAAAATTTGGTACATGTGAAGCTCGCGAAACGGCCGCGAGCGCGTCGTGAGCGTAGCGTGTAGTCCCGTTGTTACATGACACGTATCTCATGAATATCATGTTCACAAAAGTCACATACCTTCGTCATTCATTGGCGTCCTGTGATACCAAACTTGATATATGTGAAGGTAGCCAACCGACGCCGAGCGTATCATGAGCGTAGCTTGTAGTCATGTGTTTGCATGACACGCATCTCATGATTATCAGGTTTGCACCAGTCGTATACCTTCGTCATCCATAGACGTCCTGTTATACCACGTTTGGTATATGCAAAGCTAGCGAAATGGCCGCGAGCGCATCATGAGTGCGGCATCTAGTCATGTTGTTACATGACGAATGTTACGATTTTCATGTTAAGGTCTGTCGCTCCTCTTCCCCATGCAATCATATCATACCATACAAGTTTTGCAACGTGTCATGTGAGCGAAACCAGCGCAAAAACAGCAAGACCATGAAATGTAAACATGACATTCATAACATACATAATGATTTCTATGTTATGACTATGTTATGACTAGTCACTTATGCTCTCATTTCAGTCATGTTAAGCCATACCAATTATGGTGTCGATACCATCATCGAAACGGTCAGGAGAGCTTAAAGTCGTAGACAGCTGAATAGATAGATAGATAGATAGATAGATAGATAGATAGATAGATAGATAGATAGATAGATAGATAGATAGATAGATAGATAGATAGATAGATAGATAGATAGATAGATAGATAGATACGCGCATGTCGCCGAAGATTGCTAAGAAATGTTTCACATTTGAAAAATCTAGATCGCGACACTGGTTTTGCGAGTGTCACACAAAGCTATAGCAGACGACGATGACATTAGACGAGCATACGACAGCCCGGGCCATTAAAGTGTTCCTCACTTCAAAAAAATGGAGATTAGGTTGCCCTAAAAATTGGGGACTCTTTGCGCTGGTGTTGACAAGCTTGATCAAGCCCCGGTCCTGGAAGGCCATTCTAAGACTATCAGCCAAGTCTAGCCTAGAGATGGTTGCATAAACATAGATATGACAACGTTAGCGCAGAAAGGTGCAGTTGAGCTCTGCAATTACAAGTTCAACCTCCCTCCCTAGTTCATTGTCTCTTCCCTTCTCTTCATTCCCATCTCTTTTTCCGAAAATTTATTTTACATGTTCTATTATGTTTACGATATTTGAATCTCTTGAAAGGAATTTTTCCCTTCAAGAAGTATATCCTCCTTTCTGCGGCATTTTATACCGTTCTATCTATTGTTTGAACACTCGCCCATAACATCGCCATAGTATGGCTACCATGGGTGTTTGTTTTCTTAACGTGCCTCGAAAGCGAGGTAGTTACGACACTCGCCTTCCGACTGCGATACCATGATGCCAACGTTGATTCGAGATGCAATTTTATCTCGTTTAGCTTACCACTTCTCTTTTTATTCACCTCTTCCCCCTCTCGTATTCATCAAATACGATTCTCTAGCGACACTCACCTGTCTCTTCCTTTTTGGCTTCCAGCCTCCTCCATCACTATTTTACAAATATTCGCATTTACAACCAAGGCTATATTATGAACTTCCTCACAGCTTTCTATCACTCTCCTTCTCTTTGCCTTTCAGTTCTTACGGTCCTCGCCTTCCCTCACATATGCTGGACAAAGTAGTGGGTATTCCCGTGGATCATACGCGTCCCAATTATCGTCGTGCATACCCGTCTAAGTTTGTGGGAACTAGCCTAAAAAGCGTAAGCTAGCTTGTATTGCAATTTTACTTGCTGTGTATATGCGCGATTTCGCTCACCTTTCGAATGACGGGCGCGAACACAGATTGGCTGATACTCATTGACTTGGTAGGTGGTGTGTGGAAGGAAGGAATAATAGCCACAGCTGGTGGTATCTAACAGTCAGGGTCTCGTCATTGCTCCATTTTGAAAAACGAGACCAAAGCCACGGAACCTTGCCCTTGTTTAAGGGACTGGTACTTTTAAAGACGATAGTCTTTCTTGAGGACCTTCGACGCAAAAATTTTGATCTGTCTGTCTGTCTATGTATGTATATTTGTCTGTTTGTCCACGCTTAGAGGTACCAGGTTCTCTGAACGGCACCAGCCGATACACCATCCGCAGCGCCCACCAATGTGGCTCAAGATTCAGCGTTCATACTTGTGCGATTGTCAATTCGAAAGCAACTATTGCGCATATCTGGGGCACCATAACAACACGTATATTTTCTGTATGTGCGTCATTTACTAGAAAAGGCATACGTAAGTAAATCGAAGGAATGTAGCGTTTATCACGCTGCGCTGACAGTGTAACGCTTGCGCGAAAAGGCGAGTGTTTCCAACGCTTTGTTAAGACGACATTGTGGTGGCACCTACCCGTCACATTGTGTCCTTTACCTTATCACCTATGAGACGGGCGCACAAGCCCGTCTCAGAGCTCAGCGCTTCGTTTTCCAGGAAAGCTGCCAGATGGCGCTCATGTCTCACGTGTGACGTGACTTGATGCGCTCGTTCGCCTCCGCTGTACGCTCGATGCACTCTAACGCAGCGCCTCCAGACGATCATTCGCCAATTTTCTCGCACAGAACACCAATTAAATGTTTTGTTCATTCACTCCACATGCTAGACTATCGTCTTTCGACGACATTTGCAGATTAACATGAAGATACGGGGCCACTTTTTTTACAAGATCTTCGTCAGTGATGAAGACAGGCATTGCAAATTTTTTTATTCTTGTTTCATATCCTAATAGTTTTCGCGATAGCGTTACCGACGCCAGCGGCAGCACAATACTATGTACCCAACTCTCGTTATCAGATAACAGTTTTCGATGCGAAACTTGAATAAACCTGCTTAGATTGAGTTATAAACAATGCTATCAAAGCACTTTATTGACTGTAATAAATGTCTCGATGGAGCAATAATCAATCGAAAAGAAGGCAAAATTTTTTTGTAAACAAAAAGCTCTCAGTGTAGAGTCGATTGCAATAAAACAACGAAACTGTGCACGCAGAAACTAAGGTTGTTTTCATCAAAGTTGTTCGTTATTTTGGTCTCAGAAATACAAGTCTGTGCAAACTCAAGGCAACCCGCATGGAATCTATGGTTTCGGCCAAGGTTTATTTTAATCTGAAAAGTTGCTTCCTTTATGGTATATATCTCCCTAACAGTTGGCAGGGCAGAATTTCTTACCGGAGTACAGCAGGAAGCTGTTCCCTGCCTTTGTTACGTCTGATGAAAAATTAAATAGAAAGGTATGGTTTTTTACAACCCAATAAAAAACGTTCACTCCGCCCACAGCCATGCCGCCGGTCTACCCAAGATTTTGACGAATCCTCCAGCCATTATGACTTCCTCATTTTCATGAGATCATTGAATATTCCACTTTATTTTACCACACAGAGCCACGTCTTCGACACTCGTGCACTACCAAAAAATACACTTTTCGTCCGGATTCATCGGCGTCCCTGCATCACAACCGAATGCCCGGGAAAATTCAGCCATGTTCTTTAGTGGTACTATACACCGTGAGCGGTATGGCGCTTGGTTTTTTCCTGAACTGGCGTACTTGGCGCACCATCCTGCGCATAAGTTAATAAAGAACAGTTGGTCTGATGACGCGATAAAGCCAGCAAGTTTAACACTCTTATCTTCTTCCGGCAAAGCGTCGTAGGCCGCATAAGCAAACTTGGTTCCTTCGAAGTCAGCAAGGGTCTCAGAGCCCAGCACATCGTTCAAAACTTCATGTTGGCCACCTAAAGACAGCTG
Source organism: Rhipicephalus microplus (assembly GCF_043290135.1). Classification (NCBI taxonomy): domain Eukaryota; kingdom Metazoa; phylum Arthropoda; class Arachnida; order Ixodida; family Ixodidae; genus Rhipicephalus; species Rhipicephalus microplus. Next base: position 121,496,865 of record NC_134702.1, read on the forward strand.
CGAAAACAGTGGTTTTGTGGGTTAGGTCATTTAGTGAAGCACCACTCCGAATACAATCAAGACATTACACTTGGCGTGATCAACGTTATTTCTAGAAATAACTGCTCCGTAATATTGTTTTCTTGCTTAAAGCGAAGTTGACAAATCTGTCAGGTATCTGAATGCTTTGCCACAGCCGTATTTTCAAGTTTTTGCTGTGACACGGATGTTGAAGTATCATTTTCTATGCCTTTTTTTGATGCTTCTCTTAACAAAATTTATCGCAGATTAGCGGGCATGAGGTGTGTCTAGGTTCAAGATTACGGTGACCTTTATGTATCATCATGTAGAATAAAATAGGGCACGTAAGAGAAGTGAGAAGGATATCCTCCGCTGAACGCAAACACTCATTGTTAGCCGGCTAACCTTTCGCTTTTTTATCATAATTTCACACTTCCACCAACCATAAAGTCTAACATCCATCTACGGATAGAGTTTAAAGTGGTTTGCGCTTTCCTTACGGCATCCATAACGCCGTAAGGAAACTGGTGCAGGCGCACCTCAATTAGGCAGACACTTAAAGTCTGTGGCATCTTTTCTGCTCTTGAATAGACCATCCATCAAAAGCCTAATCAGGGACCACGACATAAACTTGTTCCTTCTTTTCGTACTCTAAGTCAAGTGACTCTGATTCCACGCAACATGAAAACCCAATGGCTTGCCGGTCGTCGACATGCCCGAGTTCCGGCCACGACAAGCGGCTTCTTGATGACACCGGAAGCGTGCAAGTTATCAACGAGGAAGTGACGTGCTAACCAGAGAAGTACAGCATAGGTTTACACATCTGTCATGAACATGTCACCTGGTGGTAGAGTTGAGAGAAGAGAAAGAAGAAACGAGCGAAAAGAACACTATAAATTAAAGAATAAAGGAAGAGGAAGACCATACATTGAAGAAGCGTAGAACAAAGAAGACGAAGAAGACGCTAAGAAAAATGTACGAGAGGCGACCTGGCCGGGAAGAAAAGAGGAGGAGAGAGGGGGCTGGGAACGGCAAAAGGCAGACGTGTGGTGACAGCGGCATAGCGTTCGACGAAAGTCAGGCAGCAGAGCTCATAGCCAGGTGCCCATGCCTTCTCAGCAAGGCCCTGTGAGCTGTGGGGTGAGACCAGGAAAGGAGCTCGGCTGAGTGCCGGCATCTTTATGAGGACGCGAAAGATGTCCTGTGACTTGGCTTCGTGGAGTGTACATCACAAGGAGGAGCTGTGCAGCCGCTGCGGAGACCCGACGCTGCAGTTGTGTCATAGCGCAGGGACCCGACGGTGTAGCCAGAGGCACTGCACCTGTGGTACAACGGACTTTTTAGACGTTATGTGCCTTGACAAATCATCTTCGGAGCCACCCCCACATCAGGCCTCGAACCTGTACTGAAAATATCTTTTTAGGTTGTGTATGTATTGGGCGAAAAAGCTTATTTTATCAGATATTTTTGCTACTTGGGGTTTTCTCATAATTGTTTGTTTTGTAATGAAGATTTTTCATAGTCTTCTCATTCTATTGGCATCCTTGGCATCTAGATAACATGACAACGTCACAGATGACACAAAGGCCCTTTTGGGCGTCTGACACACTTGGCACTTCGCAGGACGGACAGTGATTTGGCAGACGAGGTGGCTCACGCTCTGGCTATTGCCAAGTTTAGCACATTGTCACATGACGCTCCTGTAACAATACTAAATGGCTCAAAGTTGCTGTGCCGTCACTCAAACGTGCGGCTACACAAATACAAGATATCCTTTTTTTCTGTTACGCCTTCAACATTAGGTAGAGTGCCTATCATCTCCACACCTATATTTGCCTCTCTCTGTGGGTAAGGTCACGTTATTTTGGTTGCTCAATGTCAGACTCAAGGGCACTATGGGAATAAATATCCTGCTCACATGGCGTACTGAGAAAAAGAAAATACCTATCTATGGGGGGCCTAATAACTATCTGCGTTGAGCAGAGCCCTCAAAGTAGGAACCATTTGGCTCGTGCCAAATCACATGCCCGCTTGGCAAGCGGACGCTGCTCCTTTGGTTCTGAGAGGTCAGATCACTATCCCAGGAGCAATGAGAGGTTGAAGAAATTGAACGGTAGCGTGGCTGTGTAAATTCCCAGGAGCAGCGATATACCGTGATCTTCGCTTCATGATAAGGAAGTGTCAGGAATATTGCGTAGGGTGAAAAAGATGAAGCACATAAAGGCAGATGAACGAATCAGTCTGAATCAGCCGTCAGGAATCATGATCTAGGTTGAGAGCGTAGTTGTCAAAGGGATTCTGACGACCACGACAAGTGATTTCATAATTTGAGTGATCGATATGCGGGACTTAATGTCCCTAGACCTCCATTTGATCATGAGAGACGTCATAGTGGAGTGCTACGGAAACTTCGATCAACTGGGGTTCTTTATCGTGCACCCAAATCTGAGCACGCAGGCCTATAGTATTTTCAGCTCCATCGAAAATGCAGCCGCTGCAGCCGGTTTTCATTCCTGCGACTTGAAGGGCAGCAGCCGACTTCTTTAGCCACTTGACTACTGCGGTGGGGCAACACATAATGTAATGTTGGTAATGTTGAAGCGTGTCGGTGTATTTTAGTCGTTCTGCTGATGGATCGTCTGAATTGGGCAGCTGTTTTGATGGCGCCCGGTTTTTAAGCTCTCGAGCTGCTGCATTATAACTAAGCTGCTACGCTACGCTACTGAGTTGCTACGCATCACGCAGTTATACTTATTGTTCTTATCCTTCACTATACAGTGGAGATGGTGCCATTTGGTGGAAACTGCAAACTATCCAATCCCTTTGCCTCGACATGCTAAATCTTTTTTCATCTAACACTTAACCCCTCCTCCTCAATCTTTTTTTGGCCTGTACCTTTAGTGCACCACTCCATGAATGGATGCCGTGACCAACAGATCAGCGCACGATCAGCGCACGAAAAAGCACGAAAACACGAGAAAGCGCACGACAACAGCGCTTCACTAACCGGTTGGTGTTGTCATCACTTGTGGCGGTGTGCGAATGCTAGGTGAGTGTTGCTTCCTGACACGCAAAGCGTTCGCTGTGTTACCGAGAACTACAAGCTATCTGTGGATGGCTTCAGCCATCGCCCAGCCATGCAAGGAGGATGTGCCGTTTGCTGCGGTCCAAGTGGCGGCAAAGCCGTCACTTTTGTGAGCGCCTTCGTGTTTGTTCGATGTGGTGTTATCGGTGACTTACGGGGACAATGGCATTTATTTTTAGAGCGAACTAGGACAACAAACAGCGCGTTTGTCGTGCACTTGTGTTTGTGTGCGCTGTTCGTAGAAAATATGTCCCAAACAGCTTAATCGGATGCTTCACCACAGTAAGTTGACCTTATTCGCAACCTCAAGCTTTCTCTTAGAAGTTCACACTGCTCAGATTACACCGGAGGCGACAGCAGCAACAGATCCAGTGGACTCGCAGTGTCGCACGAGTCATTAAAGCCCTGTACGGAATATTTCACCAAAGGGAGTTTTTCCGTACGTTGACATGTATAAATTCATTATCTCTTTATTGGTAATAGATAACAATGTTTCATTTCATAGACTGGTAAAAACCTTCCCCTTTTGCAGCTCTCACACCAGAACGTCTCTAAGAGTCACGCGACAATGTTCCGGTCCGCACCATGGCCAATCACCCGAGCTTACGAGCATTGATTGTTCAGCCAATTTTAGAGTTTCCTCGCAAGTGTCGTTGGAGTTACATGTGTGACCATCCAAATAAAGGGGTAAATAGGGAAAGAAAGCTCCGGTGCTGCCAAGCGCAATGAAATTTCAACGCACTGGTAAGGTACCATGCGCATTTATAACCATGGTTTGTGATGCTAGTGGGGCCTTGTCCTTGGTGAGCTGTTTTCTATACAGCAACATCATGTTTCGACAAGGTGCCTTCATTTGATGCCGGTCCATTATTTTAGACCGTTTTTGTGACTTGTTACCTGGCAGTGAGACTGTTTAAGGCTGCTGCTTCACAAGGCGTAGTGCTTCCCGAGTGCTTGTGGCTGTGGGCACGGATTGGTTTTCAGATATCGCGCGTTTTCTTAATAAAAAAAATCAGCACGCAACTAGTACGCTGCCTAAATTGGCGCACTTAGACATGATGTGAGTTTGCTCATATATACTTCGTAAGCGCTGTCAGTTAGCAATAAATGTATCATTACATTATTAAAACTCATGATTGAATATATTAGCAGCGGATATTCCAGTGTACTGGAAGACGCTGCCATATCCTCGACAAACTTTTTGCTATGAAAGTTTATAGCTTCAGTACTTATTATACAAGTATCGAGTCACCAACTGCGCTATTTCAGCAGTTTACCAAGTGGATGCCTATTATTGGTAGCTTTGATGCAATCAAAGCCAAATACACGTGACTTCACTCGAGCGCGCATGCCAATTGCATCATGTGCACCGTGTCATTACTGGGCTTACTTATTTTTCTTCGTCCCTCGCTGCAGAAGACCAACGATCAAAGCAGCGCCCCTTCTTCTTCCTTTTTTTCTGAGTTCCATTGTAGATTTTATCTTGCAATACGTGTTCTTTACTGCATGTGAACCACGCCACCTTTGGAAGGCTCAGCTGTCCAAGAGATGATGCTGGAAAGCGAGGATCTTTGAGGACGCCAACACCATCGACGTTAAAAGCCAAGCGATCCCAGACGACTTCGGGTGTTATCTTGGCGAGATGACACCCGCAGTCATCTTGTGGTCCCAACTAGATGACGCCACAATATGTGGTCCCAACTAGATGTTTTTGTTATTGAGGCGGACGACCATTTAGAATAAAGCAAGACATCACGCCAGCTCCGGTAAGTTTGCTTTTTGATCAAATAGGTTCAATTTATAGTCAAATAGAGCAAGTGGATGAGGCGAATTGAGAAGAGACGTCAAACCACCCGTTGGACAGTGAGATGCTAGACGCTGGAAGTTAACGTTACAAGGTCGTTATACTGACAGCGAAGTTACGTGCCAAGCTAAATGAATCCTTGGCACCTCCAGCGCCACGCCCTATGAACGTCCATCCTTTGCCATCGGGCAAAAAGAAGCTTCCTCAACAACAGCTCCTCACAATTGACGGCAACCGGGGAATACGACTGCCACTTTGGACGCAGTGTACATCAGCACTCCCCAACAACAACAGGTTAAGCACAGATGCCAAGTTGAAATGCTTGAGCTGTTTGGTTACCAGATCGGCCACGTTAGTAATACTGATATTACAAGCATTCAAAGAATCCTATAAAGATAGGTACAAAATTTTTTAAAAATGCTAAATTGATGGACAGATAACTGTGTAGAACAATTTGCAAGGTTTTGTTGGGTATAAAGCTGGTGTCGTAGTCAGGAGACGTTTGTCAGCAGGGGCAACTTTACAAGGAAGAGAATCATAATCCAAGCCTGAAGGCGCTTGGCACGAACTAGACAACTTATTGCTCCATTCTTCGGGAAGTCTTCCTAAGGATTCTACCGAGGGACATGGTACTGGGATTTCACGAGATGCGCAATGCATCATCATCTGCTGTAGCTTCTTTTTATTCATAAGGCAAATAAACCCGTGACACTATTCCACAAGATGACGTTCTCTCAATTATTCTGAACAAAGGTGCGGAGAGCTTTTGCTGAAAAAAAAAACGTACACAAATCTCGTCGCACTTCAGCGAAAGAAGGACCACAATTCAGTCATCCACGTGACCTTTTCACGACAGCTGTTCTACAAAAATCCCAACAGTGCCTGTTCTGCTGGTCTGAAAAGCATTCTGCGAAACTCTGATGAAAACGATATCAACCTGTCGATCAACATGGAGGCGTTCATCAAAAAAACATAATGCCAGAAGCTGGGCCACATGTCGAAGGATTGCAGAAGCTGATTAAAATAGGGCGAGTGCACTGGGAGGCAAGCAAGATTAGTTTGCGCGTACGACGACATCGAAAACAAAAAGAAGGTGATATTTTCATAGGTCACTGTAGTCTCCAAGCAAGCAAGGCTGGTCCAATTGCTGCAGGCACTGACGACTAGCTTATCGGGCGCGAAATTATTCAGTCGCTACCAAGCCATTTTCGATGGCGAAAGTTAGCGGAACTTCAGTACAGCCAAAGCTCATGAAGGACATGGCTGTGAACTATATAAGAAAAAATGTTGATGGCCAATCTGTTTGTGAGAAGAAAACACAAAATTATGAAGAAGGTATGCTTATCTATTTCCCCAGTGGACCGGAAATTTGCGATATCAATAAAGGTGGTGATGGTGTCGTCATCTGCACGATATGCACTGAATGAATTCCAGCACCAAAGAAAATGTTTTAGGAGCAATGAACAACATGCACTTGGATATGTAAGCTCTATGTCTACAAAAATTAAAAGACAATCAGATCGCGATCTTTATATGATCAAGCTATTATTAGGACCTAGTAACCCGTACCTGGAAGCCTAAGTACGAAAAGCTGAAAGCTATCGAGACGACACTGGGATGGACTGTACAAGGCCTCTTGTCTGTTGCAGCTTATGTTATGCAATGGGCAGGTACTGCAGTCCTACGAGTGCCCGAGCAAGATACCTCACAGCTTTAGACTCCTTTCTGGGGTCTCAAAAGTATAGGTATCAAAGCCAAATATAAAGGAAGGAGCGATGGTCATCGACTCGGTGCGAGCACAATTTTCAGAACATAATCAAGAAAGACGATCGATATGTCTTGGTGCTACCCTGGAAGGAAAAGGTTGGTCCTGGTGAAAGCTACGTTGTTGCACCAAAACTTCTACACAGTTTGAAAAAGCTTTACAAAGCCAGTGAGCTCTTAAAATGGTACGCTGCAATCATTCGAATGTACCTCGAGAAAGGATGTGCTGGAATATTACCTACAAAACAACAGCAACCACTTGGCCCATGGTAATACAAGTACACCGAGCTGCGATACGTTAGGACCAATGTACAGCCGTCAGACCTTTAACTCGAGCGCTCCGACGCGTGGCCTCAGCTCGCTTGGACAGAGGTCAGCGCCGTCAACCGCTGAATATTATATGCTTGCTGTAAATAGGCATAGATGAAGGGCGTGTCGGCTTCACTTGTCAATTTCTGCTTCTAGTCTGCCTGAAAGGTGGGTCAAATGCACTCACTGGGTTTTCACCACGTTTTGCTCGTGGCTACGCTAACTCACTCACTCATGGAAGTTTTTATCGTATGCTTATCTCGACAATTATTCATTGCGTGTGACAGCTTGCGCACCTCAGGTGGAATACAGTTTTAATGTGTGGCAGTTTGGGCAAGTTGGTGTGAAATTACGATAGTTATAGCGCGAGAACAAAACGACGACAAAGAGACAAGCGCTCGCGTCCTTCTCGTCTCTTTGTCGTCGTTTTGTTCTCGCGCTATAAGTACAAGTTTACAGATTTAAAGAGCTGCCTGCTGAAGAAGTTCGGCACGTGGAGTGCTACTTGCTTCTCGTGGAACAGGGAGCTCACTTTGGCAAGGAAGGTTAATGCATCCCAAACGAGAATCTAATTCTATGCCAAAGTCTAGTTATAAAATTAAGATTGCTTCTCTACAACAACGGGCTGCTTCGGGTAAAAGAAAAACCTCAGATAACAGAGAAATGAGAAAAAAGTCAGAACCATGATATTCGTAGTAAATCCTAGCTTTTTGGTCATGGATTCTATAGTCTTACATCTAGTGTTGTTACTTTTCATGTTGCTGCAATGATTGCCGGTTGTTTTACAGCATACAAATGATTGGTTGGCACTTTTTTTTCCTGTTTCATATGTATATCCTCTGTGTAATGGTTTCCTTGTGCGTTCAACATTATTGCTAAATAAAAAAAGCAGTGCCCTCAAAAGAGTTCTGCAAAACTATTCAGGCAAGCTCAGAAAGCCCTGCCGATAGGTAGTAGAAGCTCCCAAGAACACGCGGGCCAAATATTATATTGTAGCAATCAGCCTGTAATTCACAATAAATTCTCGAAGCCAACTAAGAATTACTTTCTTTTTTGTCTGCGACTTGCGGAATACGCTCAAAAATCAATCGTACAAGGCCATCTATCATCCAGTAGCTAATTTGAGCATAGCATGCTTGGTTGTTGCGGAGATCGCTGCTTGAGGCCATGACTTCTCTAAGCGTGCTAGCGCGTTCACTCTGAAAAATCCGCGCATTAATAAAGTGCTTAAGGGGACCAGGCGCACCTGGCGTATTTTTTTTACTTTTTTTTCCTACTTTATTTTCCTACTGAGCTTCCAGCGCTTTCGTTGGGAAGAGAAGAGAGAGTAAAACTTTATTCAGGGGAACAAGCGCAAGGGAATTTTAGAGCTTCTATGGTTGGGGCCCTATGTCCAGGGCTCCACTGGCCTTAGCCGCCTGCCGGACTGACGTTGTGATAGCAGCCTGCGACAACTTTTTGTTACTGCGCTCGTGCTAAACGGATTCTTAAGATTTCGCGGTATTGATTTCGTGAGGCAATAGGCTATTTCTGTGAATTCATTCTATGGTTACTTCAAAGAGCATTTCAGGCCACCATAACTGGGCTCATTGTAAATATGATTCACCTAACCGGGCCCTCTGCAAACGAATAACCACGCAAGTTAGGTCCTACAAACTCGGCCGCAATAAGAACAGTGGTTCGGTTGCATTATCCATTGCGAGAGTCAACTGTCATGCACGGATAATAATAGTGGTGTAGGATTGAGCACGAGCATTGCATAAGAAATGGTGACGCATATTGTTGGCGTTCTTTTTTTGCGTCACCAAATCACCTACAAACATCCGTCATCCCAAGAAAGAAACACTTTTTTCATTCTTGGATAGTATATTTTGTTCAATTTGTTTGTTTTCTCTTCTCAATGTATTATTTTTCTTTTCTCCCAATTTTCAGTTTAACCTATTTTTCCGCCTCTATTCAATCATTTGCTTTTTTATAGGTTTAAGCCCTCGATACTTGTTCTACGCACCATGGTACTTTAATTCGCTTTTATTGTTCTTTGCCTCATAATAAATGCAAGTATGTGCTGTTTCCAAAGTGCGCGACACTGTTTATGGCAACGGACCGCAATCAAAGCAGCTCTTGCTTGCTTCTTTGACGGCTTTGATGGCACTGCTTTCGTTTGCAGGTCGGATCATAGTTACATGTATAATAATTCAGAACTGTCAAGCCATGCTTATCATTTGGAAAAAAATTGGCGTGACTCGCAATCTTGAACTAAAAGGCTCATTCTTCTCGTCACCTTTTAATGTTTCATCTCTCGTCGACCATAACTTCGAAGTCCTAGCATCTTTCTGCTAGACGAGCTTCTGTGTACCTACGGCAATACCTGGAGGAAACCACTTCCCTTTATACGTCACCAGTAACCCTAATCATGCATCGCAACAAAGTTCCGTTTTTATTTTTATTTACCACTTTTCTTTGTAACGCTTACAGAATTAGGTATTTAAAGAAGGAATGACGAACATATACTATGTGTTTCCGAAAAGAGCGAACTTAATTGATTGATATGTGGGGTTTAACGTCCCAAAACCACTATATGATTATGAGAGACGCCGTAGTGGAGGGCTCCGGAAATTTAGACCACCTGGGGTTCTTTAACGTGCACCCAAATCTGAGCACACGGGCCTACAACATTTCCGCCTCCATCGGAAATGCAGCCGCCGCAGCCGGGATTCGAACCCGCGCCCTGCGGGTCAGCAGCCGAGTACCTTAGCCACTAGACCACCGCGGCGGGGTAAAAAAAAGAGCGAACTTAGACGCCAATCCAATGTGCATACATATGCCTCCTCAAACTATTATCGTTATAAAAGAACTATTCCTTCAGTTACATTCATTATGATGAATAATTATTTAAAATACTCAGTGAAAACGTTGTGATGTGGTATTTCAGCTTAGTGGGAGAAGTATTGCCATCTGGTGTCCTGAGATTTCAAGCCGTGGCCAGCCTAAAAGGGCGAAGAAGACAAAGACAAGCAGTGGTAGTTCTCCGATCACGATGCACATTCACGTTTTACTGTCTCACTGTTATTGTCTCTCTGGCTCCTAGTGTGTGACAATATGTGTTCATTTTCTTCACCTATCTAAGTTTCTCTGCTTTAAGGTTGTTCTGCGCCATAGTGGGGACACCATACGTGCGCGCTTGTATGTGCAGAAAACAACAAAAAAATGTACCAATACTTACAAGCGATCTATGCGATCTTCGCAAGCAGAGCGTCCTCTTAGCGTATTCCTTTTTTACGTCTTTCGCGCTCCAGAACTGGCCTCCCAAGTGTGCGTCGTCGAATCCGCGCATGAGTATGTGGCCTATTGTCTGCAAAGAAAACGTGCCAGAGGTAATTAAATACCACAGTTTAGCGCGATCTCCAGGTGATTTATAGCTACAGACATTCATAAACCACGAATTGAAATGTCCGTGTAGTTATAGACCCTCTGAACTACAGTAGTATTCAGATATTTGCTAGATTTTAAAGCGAGACCTTTGCGCAAAGAGCAAAAATTGACAATTTGAAATTCATGACTACAGAGACTGGTTTCGAGAACGTTAACACGTATTTCTGAGCGTCTAGAATCAAAACAAGTTGACTTGTCACCTAGCGATTCCTAGCTACTACAGAAGCTGCAGCATTGCACGGAAGAGAAAAAAAAACTGGTATGACAGCTGAGATCCCCACTTTCATGTAAACACTCGGCTGCTGAATTGCCTAAACCCTGTTATCGCCTCGTATGACTCAGCTGATAGTACGTGCGCTGAGGTTTCCGTCGTGTTTGCTACATTGGGGGCCCCTTCTATGAGAAGGCTCACCTGTGCTGACGTGGTAACAATAGGACAAATGCACGTTCGTAGACAAACGAACGCTCTTATACCATACTGCTCTCCCCTAACCCCCCTGGTTTTTCTGGTTGATCAGGTCCACTCTCACAGTGCTTCCTCTTCTCGTGTTGATAACGTGCTCTCATTCGGGCCCCCACTGGATTCTTTAGCTAGACAAATGCAGAATGTGTTAGGACATTCTTGTTTACAAGAATAATGTATAAACTAGTGCCGTGATGCTGTCAGTAAAGTTCAACGTGACATTATTACGCTATGGCTAGAAAATATTTTTCAGCTATAACAGAGAAAGGGGAGTAGTATTTCAAGGTACTTGAAATGAGATTCTTGCGGATCTTTGCTTGCGATAGACATTTCAGTTGATTTAATTATAAAAAATGGTTGTCGTCGGTAGCTGATTATAATCAACGTAGTCAACGGTGTTTGCCTTCCCCCAACCATTCCTCCAAACACAATATATATGCGTTTTTATGGGAATGAGAACATAACAGGGCTAATATTAAACACTTTATGACAAGTACTATGATCTCACGTAAATTAAAACGATAATGAAATTGCTTTCTATAGTTCAAGGCATCAATCAGCGACAAGAAAGTGAAATTCCACCCTCGATAACTCATGGCGCGGCTTCATGTTTTTTTCATATTTATCGTGCACAAAGACGTTCAAGCTGCTACCTTTCTTCGCTTAAGTTCATTGTTAAATTATTAGCTTTATTCGCCCAAGAACACGTTCCGTTAACTTGAATAGATGCACCACGAGTTTCTCAGGTGAAGGAGCGAAGGTGGTCGTGGGCATGCCGCGAACGTTTATTTTGAGTGTTTGCGTGCAGTGTGCATACCTATGGCCACCAGTGATTCATATGTGGGGTTTAACGTCCCAAAATCACAATATGATTAAGAGAGATGCTGAAGTGAAGGGCTCCTGAAATATCGACCACCTAAATTTCGTTAACGTGCACCTAAATTTGAGCACACGGCCCTACAGCATTTTTGTCTGCATCGAAAATGCAGCCGCCGCACCTGAGATTCGATCCCGCATCTCGCGGGTCAGAAGTCAAGTACCTTCGCTACTAGAACAACGCAACGGGGAACTACTGTCACCAGTAAAAGGCACGTTTGCATGCGGTCGCGTTGGATTGCGCGTGGCGGCTCGTGCTCCAAAAAGTGATTCCCCCGTTAGACATGGCGGGCCTTTACTTGAAGCGGCATAGAAGGGGCAACGTATGCCTTTTAACGGCGAGTATACTACGGCCTTGGCAGGCACAAAATGTACTACTCTAGCTGATTGTCTGCTGAAGCTCTGCGGAGGTTGTCTTCAAGCCATTTTCATTGCTAGCCTGCGTCCACAAAGCTGTTGGGGATGCCCAACCTAGACTGCGTATCATCTGGTTGAAAACAACATGTGCCTTGCTGTACGATCTCCCATATTATGAGTGATGCAGAGACTTATAAAGGCTTCTCATTTGCTGATCCAAGATTGTGCAGGCACTGCTGAAGATACACGTTGCACATTTGAGATGCGCTTTCGATTTCGATTAAGAATATATGTTCAATTAGCATTGAACGTCTGCCTGTGAAAACATCAAAAACTCCTTGTGCAGAACAATTAGACGTAGTAAACAATGTTCTTTTGATGATTTTTGGTCGGTAGCTTCAGGTTCGTGTATATTATGAAGATTGAAGCACGTCCGCGGCATTTGTTAAATTGGAGTAATATGACCGAAAGGGGGAGCAGCTCATTGCATGGACGTTGCGCCTTATTGAGGCCAGCGCCGTGCTTTTTTCTTGTTTCTTTTTGCTGTTTTCCGGCTTCTGTCTTCACCTGAGATAACTTTCAGCGTATGACAGAGTTGGGTGTGTACGTGCACTGCCGCAAGTGTGAGAGAGAAAAATATGGAGAACCGAGCATTTTCATTATACAGAGTAGTGCAGTGCCGCTAGTGGTCTGCACTCATATCAGGGCATGCTCTGGAGAGGAGCGAGCGCCATACCACAGAGCCATACACTGGGTGCACCAAGTAGTATCGGGGCTGCGACTTCTAAAAAGGAACAAGCGCCGCGCATAACGCACTTCGCATGCTAAAATTTGAGGGGAGAAGGAAGGCGTGGTGGACCACTGGCCTCGCCTAAATTCTGGCATATGACCATGTCCGACCTCTCCTGAGAGGGCATTCGCGCATCCACGGTAATATACGGTCACTCGCACTCACACTCGTTTAGCTGAATTCTAAAGTGGCCCAACAGTGCTTTCAGAGCATGGTCACAAAATGATGTCTATCAATATTACAGGCTTCCGAGATTACACGAACCAGGTATAGCTCAGCATGTAGGCTGTACAGCACAATAAATTATCATTATGAGTTAAAAATGTTTTCTCCTCTCTCGACAAAAGATGAAAGAAGTTCAAAAATCACCCGTAAAAACCCATCTATCAGCCATTGGCTAATTTGAACATGACGCGTTCAGTAGTTTGAGTATTCGCCAAGGGAAGCCGCGACTTGTACACGCTTGTGCCAGCGATCACACTGAAAAAAGCGCATAGTTGAAGAAAAAAGTAATCAGTGCTGAAGGTCACGAAGCGCACGGGATCTATTTTCTTTACCCATGCGCTTCTTCCCTGGTTAGCTTCCAGTGTTCTCCTCGGGACGAGAGAAGAGGTGATTTGATCGCAGTGTGCGACAAATCTTTATGTATCTCAGCTCGTACTGGACGGATTCTTAAAATTTTTGTGACGGTGGATTCGTAAGGCAATAATCACCTTTAGTGATTTCATTTCTTGGTCTCCTAAAAATGGCTGCTGGGACCCTCTAAAAATTTTAGCGTTTCAAATAGACGTGGTCAATAACCGCTGATATCACGTCCCTGACTGCTAGAAGACGCGCTTGTGTGTCGAAATGTAACGGTACATAGCGGGGTTTATTCTGAGAGCTACGTTTGAAAAGATCTTTAAAAAAAGAGCGTTTCGTTCTTGCCAGGCTGTTTTTTGTGAATACAAACACCAGCACTGAATTTGTCCCAGGAATGTAATATTCCTGGTGAGTGGGATATGGTGCCAACACTTCAGCATGATTGATGCTCAGTAGAAAAACAAACGAGTGCTTACCATTCCCATGCCCGCATAGTTGAGTGCGGGTGGTCCATATTCGTAAATAAATGGACGATGCACTTGACCAGATGTTATTACTGCGGTATTCGACCCCATTAGAAAGGTACGAACCCTCTCTTCATCGTAAAACATTGTTTTCTGGTCTTTCCAACGATAGTGAGTGTTAAGCCGACGACCTTCTATCCATGAAGAGAAGAGCCGGTTGACAGGTACGTCATGAAGAGGTTCTGCGCATGCAAGTCACAATACATCATTATGTGAAACTCTTTTAGTGCATGGAAGACTCACGCGAAAACACTTATCCGACGTTTGTTATAAAAAGAACACGTTAGCGAAAAAACTCGTTTAACGAAGTTCTGAAGGGTATGGAGAACTTGGTTACCTCGTATTGACTAATGTATTGGTGTCTGAGAAAGAGATGCATGATGAATGAAGAAATCACTGAGGGAACATATATAGAGGGCAAATTGAAGTAGTTTTGTTTTACTTATTTAAAGTAACACTATTTTCAAACTTTATCAGCTTGGATCATGTCCCGGAACATAACAAACGACCATTCAACGCAGTATACAAGAAATAAAACACATCAGCTTGCTACTAGAAGTGATGACACCAAAATGACAATCGAAGAAATAAGGCTAAGGCATTGAGTGCCTGGTGGAGGGCGTCATGCTGTCTTTATGGAATTGTGGGCTTTTGTTTCTTATTCATAGTGCAAAACTATACTTGAGCTAAATTTGTTGGTTCATATTTTCATTGGTTTGTATTGGTGTAATTGGTTTATATTTTCGGAACGTACTGTTTGCACAGGTGCACTCGCTCCGTGCGACGTTTAGCCCCATGATTGCTCAATGTTTTCGAAAGTGTCCCGACTAAAGTGCGTATTTTTTTATGCTGATTTAGATTGCGATTCTGGAAAAAAACAAGTAGTGGACGTGAAGAAATATTTGTACCACACACTCATAAAAATCAACAATAAAAAGTTTGCTTCTGGACGACACAACGCAAGTCAGCTGTCTGCTGCTAATCAAAATATAGACCTAACAGTTTCAAATGCACTATGTTGATTAGTGCAGGCTAAGCGTCTTTGGGCTAATCCAACTCGGGAGGATTCGGGACTGCGTGACAGACTTCAAAACATGGATTAACACAAAGTGCAGCTTCACTTGTAATCACTCGCGGTGCTCACTTCCGATCTGTAATATCATCCCCGGAGGAGCTACTCAGTTCACCGTCATCGGTGTATTCATTTCCGCACACAATATAAACATCTGTATCCGAATCATGTTCACTGGAAGAAGATGATGAAAGTGAAAGGCTTTCTTTTTTGAGGTGGCGCCAAGAAATGTCATTTTTACATACACTAACCGGACTCCTGCTGCAGCAAAGAACCCGATCGTCAAGTAAATGCTGTCTCGTAGTGAACGAAATGAAATGAAACCCTAGATGAGTGCTCCTATAAAGCAGTTTGTGACAGCTTAGAGTGATTGCTAATCAAATTCAGCTCGACTGAAAAGCCTAGTTGAATAGCAACTACACTCCTGTATTACCATTTCAATAGCATAAAATATTTGTTGAGCATACTTTTCGTTCACAGTATTTCGCTAGCTTAGCATTTGGTAATGATTCTTCTTCAAGCTGTTATGAAGAAAAACATGCGTAGACATTGCAATGAAACTGTAGAGCCAAAATTACCCCGCCACTGAAGACGCTAAACCTTCGGAAAATAAGAGCTTATTTTTTCCTGTGTATAGAAATTTGAAATACGTTTTACGCCCATAAGGTAGCCGACAAAAGTGAGGCATTTCAATGAAACAGCAGGTTTTCAATCATCGACCCATAAGTTTTAAGGAAGTGTGTGGTACTGGCCCATTCTACTACATGAGAGAACATCATACGTTTGCTACGGTGATTTGTATGAAGAGAAATACCTCATTCACATTTACTTGATTCCGCAACTGCATTCAATGTCATGGAATATAAAGGGCAGAATTACGCTGAACAGCTTGCCTCCTAAGTATCTAATGCCACGTACATTTCACCTTTCTGAACTGCGTTTAAGTGTTCATCCTTCAATTTGCAGCTTCTGTGTTTTATGACATATCTCAGACGAGTATTAATTTTTATTCTTGAAGTTTTACGTCTCGGGTGTTGGTTACTAAACATATAGAATACTGACTGTAAAATCTCTCGACGAACTCAGGTTCTAGTCGATCTCCTGGGCTTCCTACAAGGACCTCCATTTCCTCTAGCTTCTCCAATAAACGTGTGCGAGCACTCGAAGTGAGCCAGCTTGAAGAGTGCACCGCCTCGAAGAAGGCATCCTTGATTCGGAACACCAATTGCCTCACCTCGTTTAGCCTCTCAGTTGGAGCAGCTGTTTTCAGGGAAAATATGTAAAACACATGTTACCAAGACATGCAGGTATATTCGCCGTACAAATTTCTCTTACATGCAGCTTAATAAAAATAAGACAAATAATTATCAAGAAAACGTTGAAAATGTACAGAGAGAATATTCACTTTATAGCAAATACAAGGTGATTTCTGTAGAACTGGCCTGGTATAATGGGCTATATTAAGATTACAATATTTCTAGTTTTATTTTTGAGTGAGTGAAGTGACAAGAAAGCAGGAGGACTTACTGACCCGTTCAGTACTTTTATGTGGAATGCAAACAAAAATAATAATTATATCAAGAAAAGAGCATTTATTGTTATACAATGAGAGGTGGCTTGCGCCAATCAAACGTTCTAATAGCTCTTATGCGAAACATCAAGCATCGAAGCAAAACTCGACACCTCATGCTCTAATTGTGCTTAACATTTGTGGTTTTCTTACGCATACCGTTTTGTACTTCGTACGAGGCCTATGGTCCAACGCGGTAGACTGAATTTTTCAGAAAATACCGTAAGAAGTAAAATGAGAACGATATATTGGGTGATGTTGGAGGCCTCTCGTACGCATTTTCGCTACACGGCTCGGTTTGCATTACTTCTTTAAAATTGTTTTCTCAGTAACATTCAAAAATTAGTTACGGCAATAAATTTTCGTGTTTTCCTGGTTTTCTTGTCGCAAACTTGTCAATGATGGGATAAGGAAGAACAAAAAAGCACCATAATAAATGAGCTCAGATCTTAAAGATTCACACCTTTTATCGCAGCAGTGGCTATATGGTTGAGTGTTCGCCTCGAATGCGACAGTAACAATCTTTAATTTCTAATGGCCACTGCTTTTGGCTAACGGGTAGAGGTGTGCTTCATTTTGAAACTCGTTTGTTTCTTGGAAACTATCTCGGAAGTGGCCCTGTAATTTTCTGTAAAAGACACTTGCACACATTAAGCCCCCGATAGCTCCGAGGAAATAGTCGAGGTACTGGTGCCGCTGTGAAAGGCACCAAATTGCTGTCACCGCGTACCTACCAGCGAAATAGGTAGAGGCGCACGTCTAGCCGAGTGCTAAAGTAGTATATAGTCGCTCAGAATGGCATCTTCTTTGTGGGCAATTTGCGGATGGAACCACTAAAGAAAAGAATGAGGGTGATCATTTTTTTCTTGATATTTCATTTCATTTCATTTTATTACCTTAAAGACCCCACTAGGGGGTGTTACATAAGAGGTGGATGTAGAGAAAGTATAAAAAAAGTGCTAACCATGTATGTTAATTGCGAGACAGTCAAAGTGTTACATTTTGTAAAAATAAACTTGGGCAAGTCATGGCGGCAGTGCTGTGGGAAAGGTCGTTCCATTCAGATGATGCCCGTGGAAAGAAGGAGGAAGAAAATGTCTTGGTGTGGCTGCGTGGACGGGTGACTTGTAGGGCATGACCGGTGCGATGAGATATGCGGTCTGGAGTGGTGATAAAGTCTGGTCGGTCACGTGAGCTGTAATAGAACTTATGGAACAGAGCTAGGGTGGCGAAGCGACGACGAAGTGCAAAAGTTAATAGAGATGATTCTTCTTTCAATGATGACACACTGGCATGATATGAATATTGTCAAGGGGCCGTGACGTGGCCGAAAACAGGAGACTTCGTGTTGGGATTTAACTGTTTATTTGGGCGAACCTGTGCCCGGTAAACGGAAAGTCCAATTACAGCAGCAGTCTCGCACAGATAGCAGTCTTGGACTGATAGCGGCGAACGGAGAACGGTATCTATACACAAGAACAGCGTCGGCCTTCGATCAACAACTGACAAGCGGCGAAGCCCGTCGGCATTTATACTCTTGCCGTCGAATGTTCTAGCGTTATTGCTGGCGGTGGCGTAGGTTCCAGAACAATCTGTACCGTTCGCACAGTGGGCGTGATCTTATCGAAATGATCTACTACAGTCCGGAACCTTCTCGGAAACTGCAGGCGCGGTTTGCGCTAAGAATCGTGTGGGGTTTGGGACGATAACAAAAACGTGGGAAATGAAACGTGGCATTGCCCCCCTCTGAAAGAAGGCATCGTCCCGATGCTTTAACTAAAGATGAAGGTACAATAATGATGCAAGAAAGTACACTGAATAAATTACGATACAGCAATACTACAAAAAAAAACTGGTTCAGTTTGTTAACGCGCATGAAACAGCTTGAGGCGCGCGACATGGACGACTTCAGGTCGCGATCGGTGTCATTGAGAGTTCGTGATGCCGTCGGAGACAACCTCGTAATCAAGTGGGCCGAGACGTCGAACCACCCTGTACGGTCCGAAGTACCGTCGCAGAAGCTTTTCGCTTAGTCCACGTCGGCGTATCGGCGTCCACACCCAAACCCGTTCACCGGGCTGGTAATCCACGAAGCGTCGTCGAAGGTTGTAACGGTGGCTGTCGATCGTCTGTTGATTCTTGATACAGAGACGCGCAAGTTGTTGGGCTTCTTCGGCGCGTTGAAGGTACTCGCTCACATCGAGGTTTTGTTCGTCGGTGACGTTGGGTAACATGGCATCGAGCGTCGTTGCCGGGCTCCTTCCGTAGACTAATTTGTATGAAGACATTTGCGTCGTCTCCTGCACCGCCGTGTTGTATGCGAAGGTCACATACGGAAGAATGGCGTCCCACGTCTTGTGTTCGACATCGACGTACATTGGCAGCATGTCGGCGGTCGTCTTGTTAAGCCGCTCGGTGAGGCCGTTGGTCTGTGGGTGGTACGCTGTCGTCCGGCGGTGGTTTGTTTGGCTGTGTGCCAAGATCGCTTGAGTTAAGTCGGCAGTGATTGCCGTTCCTGTGTCGGTGATGAGGCCCTCCGGGGCGCCGTGACGTAGGACGATATTTTCGACGAAGAACTTAGCTACCTCGGATGCACTGCCTTTTGGCAGGGCTTTTGTCTCGGCGTAGCGGGTGAGGTAGTCGGTAGCTACCACGATCCACTTGTTTCTGAAAGCCGACGTCGGGAACGGCCCCAGTAGGTCCATACCAATCTGCTTGAAAGGTCGGCAAGGTGGATCAATTGGCTGCAGAAGTCCCGCTGGCCTTGTCGGCGGTGTCTTGCGTCGCTGACAGTCCCGGCATGTCCTCACATAACGAGTGACCTCGGTGGTAAGACGTGGCCAGTAGTACCATTCTTGTAACCTCGCGAGCGTGCGAGAAACACCGAGGTGCCCTGCCATCGGATCGTCGTGCAGGGCCTGCAGGAGTTCTGGTCGCAGAGCTGAAGGCACCACAAGGAGGTACTTAGCTCGAAGCGGTGAAAAGTTTTTCTTTTGTAGAAGACCGTTTCGTACAAAGAACGACGCAAGTGCGCGCTTGAATACCTTCGGGACTTCGGTGGTCCTGCCTTCGAGGTATTCTACTAGGGCCTTAAGTTCCGGGTCGGCCCGCTGTCGTTCAGCGAAGTCGTGGGTAGTTATCGTTGCCAAGAAGTAGTCGTCATCCGGGTCGTCGGGTAGCGGTTGGTCGACAGGCGCACGAGAGAGACAGTCGGCGTCGGAGTGTTTTTGCCGGACTTGTAAATGACAGTAATGTCATATTCTTGAAGTCTCAGACTCCATCGTGCGAGGCGACCTGAAGGGTCCTTCAAGGTGGCTAGCCAACACAAGGCGTGGTGGTCGCTCACAACTTTGAAGGGTCTGCCGTAGAGGTAGGGGCAAAATTTCGACGTAGCCCAGATGACGGCGAGGCACTCGTTTTCTGTTGTGGAATAATTTGCTTCTGCTTTGGATAGCGATCGGCTGGCGTAACTAATAACCCTTTCAAGTCCGTCAGCCGTCTGCACAAGAACAGCGCCAAGACCTACGCTGCTTGCGCCAGTATGTATTTCTGTCTCGGCGAATTCGCCGAAATGGGCAAGTAACGGAGGCGTCTGGAGGCGATGTTTAGGCTCCTGGAAAGCGTGTTCCTGTGGTGTTTCCCACTTGAACTCCACGTCGGCCTTGGTAAGGTTAGTGAGAGGATCGGCTATTCGGGTGAAGTTTTTCACGAACCGCCTATAATAGCCGCACCGGCCCAGAAATCGGCGCACGGCTTTCTTGTCAGTGGGCGGCGGGAAGTCGGCGATGGCGGCTGTTTTCCGGGAATCGGGACGAACTCCAGACTTGCTGATAACGTGCCCCAGAAACAAGAGCTCCTCATACGCAAATCTGCACTTTTCTGGCTTCAGTGTGAGTCCGGAAGTCTTGATGGATTGAAGTACAGCTTTAAGGCGCCGAAGATGCTCGTCGAAACTCGAGGAAAACACGACGACGTCGTTCAAGTACACAAGGCAAGTCTGCCACTTCAATCCTGCCAGTGCTGTATTCATAACGCGTTGAAAAGTCGCAGGCGCTGAGCAAAGGCCGAAGGGCATCACGTTAAACTCGAAGAGGCCGTCCGGTGTTATAAACGCCGTCTTCTCTCGGTCTCTTTCGTCTACTTCGATTTGCCAATAGCCAGTCTTGAGGTCCATTGACGAAAAGTACTTGGCGTTATGGAGCCGATCAAGTGCGTCGTCTATTCGTGGGAGAGGATACACGTCCTTTCTTGTGATTTTGTTCAGGCGGCGATAATCGACGCAGAAACGTAGGGTCCCATCCTTTTTCTTCACTAACACCACGGCGGATGCCCATGGACTCTTGGACGGCTGGATAATATCATCCCACAGCATTTCGTCAACTTGTCTCTTCATGGCCTCACGTTCTCGCGTCCAAACCCTGTACGGACTCTGACGGAGTGGTCTGGCATTTTCTTCGGTTATGATGCGATTGTTCCTGATTGGGGTCTGCCGAATTTTTGATGACGACGAAAAGCATTCTTTGTATTGCAGGAGCAGGGCCTTGAACTGTTCTTGCTTATCGTTCGGAAGTCTGGGATTGACATCGAAAGCTATGGGAGGGGCTTGGTTCCTCTGAGCACGTTCCGCAGAATCGGCGAGGGCGAAAGCACTGGTGGCTTGGACAATTTCTTCGATGTATGCGACTGTTGTTCGTTTGTTCACATGTTTGTACTCATTGCTGAAATTCGTGAGCATAACCGTTGCTTTACCCCCCGCAGCTCTGCAATTCCTCTTGCGACGCAAATAATTCGGGTGACCAACAGATGCTGACTGCCTTCAACGACGCCTTTCAAGTCAAGTGATTTAAGAGCGCCGACTGAAATAATGACACTTGAGCGAGGTGGAATGGTGACTTGTTCTTCCAGCACATTCAAGGCATGGTGTCCTGACGGCGTGCGCGGTGGTAGTGCTTCTTCTGTGGATAACGTTATCGACTTTGTTTTTAGGTTGATGACAGCACCATGGAGGCATAAGAAGTCCATGCCAAGGATGACATCTCTCGAGCTACGCTGTAGGACTAAGAAGTCTGTAGGATAAATACGGCCGTTAATGGTGACTCTCGCTGTGCAGATTCTTGCAGGCGTTACGAGATGACCTCCGACTGTGCAGATTTCAGGGCCTTTCCAAGCTGTCCTAACTTTCTTTAACTTCGCGGTGAACGACCCACTGATGACAGAATAGTCGGCTCCAGTATCGACGAGAGCAGTCACACTGTGGCCGTCGATAAGAACGTCGAGGTCGCTAGTTCGCCGTCTTGCATTACAGTTAGGGCGTGGCGTTGGGCCACGGCTGTGTCGGCTTGTTCCGCTGCTTCCATGTTGGGTCGTGAGGCCACCTTCGGTAAGTGAGCTTTCGTCATCAGGGCTTTGCCTGGTTGGCATTGTGTTCGGAAAGCTCCGTCGCGGCGTCGTCGTCGGAGGAGGATCTTCGGTAGTTCATCGCACAGCAACCGCACCTCCACCGGTTGCTGCCCTTAGTTTCCCGGATACGGGCTAGAAGACCGGCCCCGTGTTGGGCCAGAGTACTGCCGGTGGTGCGGTGACGTGCGGCGGCTGGGCGACGGCAAACGCGAAGGGCTTCGTGGTGTCCACCGAGTGCCTGTCAGGTAGTCGGCGATGTCACGTGGTCGTTCTCCTGGCTGTGGACACGGTGCATTGACGGCGAAGCCACGCAGTCTTATCTGTCGGTACTGGCAACGGCGGTATGTGTGTCCGGCCTCGCCGCAGTGGTAGCAGAGCGGGCGATGGTCAGGGGTACGCCAGACGTCAGTCTTCCTCGGTTCACTGTGCTGGGTCGCTGGAGAACGGTATGACGTCGGTGGGGGTGGTGGCGGTGGTGGCGTCTGTCGACGGAAGTGCGATGGGGCGGCGTTTTGGCGTGGACAGGGAGGAGCGTTGTGGCGCAGTGCAGCGGCGTAGCTCATAGCTTCCGGCTCGGGCAGCAGTGCGTGGGGAGTTTGAAGCGACTGCCGAACTTCTTCTCGCACAATGTCGGTGATTGAATCCACTTGAGGCTGCGCCGAAGGCAACAGCTTGCGCAGCTCTTCCCACACGATCGCTCGGATCGTTTCACGCAGGTCTCCGCAGCTACTTTCTTGAGCAGCAGCGCACTCTGCGGTCAGGCGACGATTATACTGTCTGGTGCGCATGTCCATGGTCTTTTCGATAGTGGTTGCTTCGGCTACAAATTCTTGGACGGTTTACGGTGGGTTTCTCATCAGTCCCGCGAAGAGCTCCTGTTTGCCCCCTTGCTTGAGGAAACGAACTTTTTTCTCCTCAGGCATGTCTGGGTCAGCGTGACGGAATAGTCGGGTCATTTCTTCTGTGAAAATGGCGACATTTTCATTTGGTAGCTGAACCCGGGTCTCTATTAAAGCAGCGGCCCTCTCTTTGCGAGCGACGCTCGCGAACGTTTGCAGGAATGCGCCGCAGAAAACATCCCACGTTCGGAGCGTGGACTCCCGATTTTCGAGCCAGGTCCTTGCGGTGTCTTCCAAATAGAAGAACACACGACGCAGCTTTTCGTCATGGTCCCAGTGGTTGAGGGCGGCCACACGGTCATATGTTTCTAGCCAGGACTCCGGGTCTTCGAACGATGACCCATGGAAAATTGGTGGTTCCCTGGGTTGATGCATGACCATCGTGGGCTGGGACGCTGCGGTTGTCATTGTCGCTGCAGTCGCGGTCATGGCCTTGGTCTTCCGCGCCTTGTCTTGTAGAAGCCCGTACTCCGGTGGTAGCCCTTGCTGTCGGCGGCTCTTTCGCTGCTCCTGGTTGGCGTCGGTGTCTTCTCCGCGACGTGGGCTGGGTTCACGGCTTGACGGGGGCGTTCGGTACATGAACGAAGCAGCACCTCCACCAGATGTCACGGGGTCGTGACGTGGCCGAAGACAGGAGACTTCGTGTTGGGATTTAACTGTTTATTTGTGCGAACCTGTGCCCGGTAAACGGAAAGTCCAATTACAGCAGCAGTCTCGCACAGATAGCAGTCTTGGACTGATAGCGGCGAACCGAGCGTCGGCCTTCGATCAACAACTGACAAGCGGCGAAGCGCGTCGGCATTTATACCCTTGCCGTCGAATGTTCTAGCGTTATAGCTGGCGGTGGCGTAGGTTCCAGAACAATCTGTACCGTTCGCACAGTGGGCGTGATCTTATCGAAATGATCTACTACAGTCCGGAACCTTCTCGAAAACTGCAGGCGCGGTTTGCGCTGAGAATCGTGTGGTGTTTTGGAACGATAACAAAAACGTGGGAAACGAAACGTGGCAATATGGTGATTGAATAAATCGTACCGCGCGGTTCTGCAGTGGCTCAAAAAAATTTGTTAAGTAAGCTTGAGGCGGGCTCCGAATGGCAGCCGCATACTCAAGCTTTGGCCTGATAATAGGTTTGTAGGCTAGAAGTTTCAGGTGTTTGGGAGCGTAACGTAAATGGCGTTTCAGAAATCCAAGTGTGTTGTTAGCACCTGCTATTATGTTAGCGACATGCGCACTCCACGTTAGATCATATGACAATGTTACAGCTGGATACTTATAAGATTCGACTCTGTCCAAGTCAACATTACCGAGTGTGTAAGGAAAAGTTAAAGGGTTTTGACGACGTGAGAAAGATAATGATTTGCATTTAGTTGGGTTAAGTGTCATGAGCCAATGGTCACACCATGCTTGAATAGAGTTAAGATCATGTTGAAGTGTTTGCTGCTCACATGGATTAGTATTAGTACGATAAATGACGCAATCATCGGCGAACATGCGAATGTGACATGAAACGTGCAAAGGTAAGTCGTTAATGTATATTAGGAACAGTAGAGGACCTAACACCGAACCTTGGGGAACTCCGGACGTAACTGGAAGAGGGTTAGAAACACACTCATTAACAAAAACTGATTGGGAGCGATTCCTCAGAAACGCTGCAATCCAATTAAGAACGTTAGGGTTAATGTTTAAGCTAGAAAGTTTAAAAAGAAGGAGCTCATGAGACACTTTATCGAACGCTTTAGCGAAATCTCAAAGGATGGAATCAGTTTGCTGGTTACAGTCTAAGTTTAAGTGTAAATCATGAAGGAAGTTAGCTGGCTGAGTTTCACAGGATAGACCTTTGCGAAAACCGTGCTGTGAAGGATTAAAAAAATCATTTAGGTCTAGAAAGGTCATGATTTGTGAATAAATGACATGTTCGATGATTTTGCATGGTATACTTGTTAACGAGATTGGACGATAATTTAATGGTGACTGCTTACTGCCAGATGTATGGATGGGAACGACCTTTCCCACTTTCCAGTCATCGGGCAAGTGACCTGTTGAAAGAGATTGAGATAACAAAAGACAAGAAGCAGCCGAAATGTTCTTAGTATTAAGTAAAAACTTCGAATTAATTTCGTCAAAACCAGCTGATGATGTTAACTTGAGACATTCTATGCAAGATATTATGCCATCAATGGAAAATACAATGTCAGGCATTGGTAGTTCACTGGTGATACACCGATATCTTAGTACGATCGGAGGCATGGCATGGTCATTAGTAAATACACTTGCGAAGGCGGTGTTAAATACGTCCGCACATTCTGCGTTACTTATAACATCATTGTTTTCATTAGCTAGTGTTATCGTGTGTTTTTCTTCTGGGTTAATTACCCGCCAAAATTGCTTAGGATTTTGTGTTAGCATACAAGAAAGGTCATTGTGAAAAAACTTGTACTTTGCGTTTTGTATTGCCGTGAGGTATTCGGTTTCTGCTGAGTAGTACTTATCCCACAGAAGTGGGTTGTTGCTCTGTTTAGCAGCTCGGAAATATCTTTTTTTCTATTTTCTAGTCGCTTCAGTGATTTTTCGAACCATGGTTTGTTTTTCTTAGCACGGAAACTACATACCGGAATATACTTCTCAATTAGCTCTAGCACTTTGCTCTTGGAAAGCAACCAGTTTTCTTGCACTGGATGATTACTAAATTGCGTCTCAAATACCGGAAGAAAGCTGGTTAGCTCGCTGTTGATAGCTTCATAATTGGCCTTATCATAAAGTCGAATTGTTTTTTTGTAAGTTTCACATACTAGCGGGGCAAAGTTAAAGGTTGCATGAACAACCTTGTGGTCGCTTATTTCCCTTAAGTGTGTTATGGATGTCATAGTGTCGGGGTTGTTTGTTAGTATCAAATCTAGGGTGTTTGACGAGCTCTGTTCAACACGCGTTGGTTCAGTTATCAACTGCAAGAGGTTGAAGTTCAGACACACATCAACAAAGTTAGTTGCTTCTGGGCTAAAAGTTGTGTAGTTATGCCAGTCAATGCGAAGATAATTGAAATCTTCGAAGAGAACGATGTCGGCGTTTGGATGCACTAAAACGCCGATGTCGGCGTTTGGAACGCCTAAAAGTATGGTTCGCGGTACTGCGTGGCAGATGATCCATAATATTTCAATGTCCGAATCGATGTGTAATACTGAAGATGATAGCTGCTGATTCACTGCCACAAGGACCCCACCCCCATGTCCATCTGTGCGATTTTTGCGATAAATCATGAAGTTAGGCAGGTCGGCTAGAACTTCATCGTCACTGATGTTGCTATGTGGCCACGTTTCAGTTAATATGAGCACATTGCTGGTAGATGATAAGACAACATTTGATACAAGCTGACGTTTCGGCAAGAAGCTGCGAATATTAGCAAATATTACAGACAATGTAAGGTTAGCCCGAGGAACTTTGCTATTATGTTTTTTTTCTTTTACAACCCGTTGATTGCTATTTGAATTCTCTGACAGGTTGCGAGACTTCGCCATAAATATATTTCTTTGAGCCAATATAAAGTGTTTTGTAAGACAGTTGAAAGCGATCAGATTTAGTTTTGGCAAAAGCAACCAAAGGCTTACGAGCGTTTCTGACCGAGCGGGAGAAGTCCTGTGCGATACTGTAATTAGTCCCTTTTAATTTTCGAGCATTAGAAAGAACAGCTTCTTTCATTTTGGAGAAGCTAAACTTAACGATGATGGGGCGACCGCGCTCGATAGGGTTACGTCCTAGGCGATGAACTCTTTCTATTTCTTTTGGATTTATTGTAAGGCCAAGGTGGTCACGACAGTGCTGTATGACCAATTCTTCGGTTTGGGTGTAACTTTCTGAATTACTATGCTCGGGCAGGCAATAAAATACCAAGTTGTTTCCCCGGGATCGATTTTCGGCATCGTCAAGACGTGTCTCGAGTTCGAATACTTGGCGAGCTGCCTGGGCAGTGTTGGACTTTATGTTGTCTATTTCTGTGCGAAGCAAAATAAGGTTCTGCAATGTTTTTCAACATCATTTATCCGATGACTCAACTGGGCGATAGTTTGATTCGTGGTTAGAATTTGGTCTTTCAGGTCACTTACTTCTGAAATTAGTTTGGACTGACCAGCTGATATTTTATGCAATTCGTCGAGTATAGCGGTTGTGTTAGGACCCGGATTTGCCTCGACGTCGCCCGATAACATGAGCAAGGAACGAATAACGTCAGCACACTCAACAACAATTAAAAAGCAGCACCGTAGGCTCGGCAGCTGTAACAAAAAACAGTTGCTTGATTTCTTTGAGAACAGAGCGTAGGTTTACAAAACTGCATGGCAAAGGTAAGCGGGTTACTGCTCTGTGCTGTAGCACAGCTGTCGAGCCCACGAAGCACCGCGGTAGATCGCAGCTCTTTTGTAGGTGACAAACAGGTTAATGTTCCAGGCGATGCGGTCTCCCACGGTGAAGTGAGGACCGAGTGTTCCAGGGTTAGCGCCATCTGGTCGGTTGAGGTGCTGGCTTCCGGTTGGGTAAGGGGCGTTGTTCGGTAGAAGGCTTGAGTTTCTCAGCCATTTCCTTGGAACCGGCATGTCGACGCTGTCTCGGTGGTGGCGAACGATAAGGCAGGCAACAGCACGCGCGAGATAGCAAGCGTGAATACCTGCATGGCAAAGGTAAGCGGGTTACTGCTCTGTGCTGTAGCACAGCTGTCGAGCCCACGAAGCGCCGCGGTAGATCGCAGCTCATTTTTAGGTGACAAACAGGTTGATGTTCCAGGCGATGCGGTCTCCCACGGTGTAGTGAGGACCAAGTGTTCCAGGGTTAGCGCCATCTGGTAGGTTGAGGTGCTGGCTTCCGGTTGGGTAAGGGGCACTGTTCGGTAGAAGGCTTGAGTGTCCCAGCCATTTCCTTGGAACGGGCATGTCGACGCTGTCTCGGTGGTGGCGAGCGATAAGGCAGGCAACAGCACGCGCGAGAGAGGAAGCGTGAATACCTGCATGGCAAAGGTAAGCGGGTTACTGCTCTGTGCTGTAGCACAGCTGTCGAGCCCACCCTATTCTATGTATGCAAATGCAATGAGGTATAACAGAAAAAAAGGCCTAATGTTTCTTGAGGTGACTGCTGTTTATCTCTATTCTGAGTGCCCGTAGACTGTCTGGCTGCCGCACGAAATGTGGGAGCGTCCTTTCGAGAATGGTCATCAGCAGACGCTTGCTTGTTTGGGCTCTGCGAGCCTCAGATTTACGCGTTACCAAGATACGAATACTTCGCATGTTTCGTGCATCATGAAATAAGCCAGACCGTCCGTGACACAATAAACCCGATTCGTTCTTGTGAGACCAAACGTTTTCGTCAAAATAATTGGCAACTTGCGCTTTAGATTATAGTCCGCAGAGTACACGTATTAGCCTCACGAGATTATCTGTAACCACGTATACCAAACGTTTTCGTCAAAATAATTGGCAACTCGCGCTTAAGTGTAAAGTCCGCAGAGTACACATATCATCCTCGCGAGACCTTCTGTAACCACGTATGTTATATGAATGTTATCGTCTGACCTTTTCAGTTGGAATTCACGCTTTTTTAACCGGGTACGGCATTTTTCAGTTCTTTTGTAATGCATGAATCCTATCCCATTGAACGCACGCGGAAAGCCACGCGGGCTTGCGATTTGCCCTCGAAACAATGGCCAACGCTCTGCGGTTTGCTTTGCGCGTTGGTTAATACATGGCAGAACACTACAAGCAACTCTCGGGAGCCTCCATGTGCGCGCGTTTCCATGCTTAAGGGTGGTGTCAGCCTTTGACCCACCACTTTCCGCCACCTGCTAAAACACAACGTTGCCAATACCGGTTTCCATGGCAACAAGCACCATGTTGGTTCTTGAGGCCAAGCGTTTCTGCACCGCAACTCTCCACCAGTGTGGGTGTGCAATCTGCAATATGAGCTGCGTCTACCACATCGCTTTGGATCTAGCATCTGCTGTGTCACTATCCTCGTGCTAAGTGCTACTACAAGAGCCTTGAAGTTAGAATGCCCGGATGCTGCGTGCCGCAGTGTACAACCATCTGGAGAAAGGGTTTGAGATTGTTCCCGTTCTCGACTTGTCTGAGCCGATGGAAACGCTGGATCGTGCAAGTTCAGCGAGAGTGCTGGAAGCCGACTGCTTCCTCCCGTATTTATGAGGTGAGTAACCATTGTATTGCGACTCGGGAGTTGATTGAGTTAATCACAGCATTTTTCATGAAATTATTTGCCTTGTCGTGTGAAAACGCCGTGCCCGTATAACCACCGACAGACGCTTGCGTTTGCGTGTTTGTTTGGTCACAGATGTGTGAGCAGTGCAGATGTAGAAGCCGAAGAACGTGTTTCCCGTATACTCGTGTACAACTACAATGCAGCAGCTAAAGTTTGCGCCTCTTACAATTGAGTATTTGTCTTTCGCATAAAGGGCACAATTGCGAGAATAACAGCTACACTGGCCCAACTATGCCACTAAAGTCTTTGTTTTAAAAATAGAGAATACGACTAATTTACTCTTTGCGTCCATCCGTCGTATGTCTGCTCAATGCCTCGTAAAAAAATCATGCCTGGAACGTGAGCCCCGAGTGCACTGCCGTACCCTCTGGTTTTAACCTCCTCCTTCGGTACAAAGGCAAGCGTCTCAGAAGGCTGCCCCTTGCGAACACAGCAATGCTCTCACAGTTGCCTCCGAGCAGCCGTGATTTCACGTGACAGAGTGGTACGGTTATGCAATGCCTCCTAGAAAAACTATGCCTGGAACGTAACTCTCTTTTCAATTGGGAGCCTCCTGCCAGCGTGCTATCTCGGATGCCATGCCTCCCGCCTTGTGTTGCGACCGGCCGCCGCGTCAGACCGCTCGCCTCCGTGCTGCTCAGTCACGTGACCTAACCGTAACGCTCTGTCACGTGACATCAAGGCTGCTCGGTGGCAACTGTGAGAGTATTGCTGTGTTCGCAGGGGGCAGCCGTCGGAGGCACTCACCTCTGTACCGGAGGAGGGGGGTAAAATCAGAGGGTATGGCAGCGCGTACACGGCTCACGTTCAAGGCATAATAGAGAGTTTTAGTGCTGGGTACCCAAGCGGCTTGCGTACCCAGGACGTTGGGGCAGTGGTATTGCGCATGCGCGAATCCCCAAACAGATGCGTCGCAACATCTCTGGGGCGATGGGGCCATGCGTCCGCGCCGCCATAAACAACGCTGGCACCACTGGCCTCCTAGCGGAGATAAGTTGCTCTGGCGCACATGCTGGCGCATCATGTTACCTTCACGGCGAGCAAAGCCGAGGCGGACCAGAGCCACACCTTCGACTTATAAGTTTTAAGCGCAAATATTATAGTGGCTAGCCACTATACATATAGCATAGCATAAAGGCACGATATCTCGGACAGCATGGATCGGCCGCCTTGTAAGGCCCACCTTCGCAGGAACTCATGGTATCCGCACTGCAGATACTCTAGCCGTCGAGTTAAAATAAGCCAAAGTGCGAGCACCAATAGCGATTACAGTTTCAGCCAGATTAGCAAAACTAGAATGGCCAGGAACATAGAAACTAAAATATACCAGCCTCCCCCGACCAGCTGAATAGCTGGCGCCATCTAGCGCGGCCATGGTAAATCAGACAATCACAACATTGTTATTGCAGAAACATTGTGCATTGTACGTCTGGCACAAAAACCGCGCAGTGGCGTTATCACAAAATAGTAACCTTTTTTATTCATTTTCACCTCAAAAACATTACGCGTAAGCCAACATGTTCATGACTGTGGTTGCATGAAGTGTCACAAGATGTCGACACTATCGTTACAGCAACCTTATATTTTCACTTTTTTCGATAAAAAAAGTCTAGTGTTTTTGCCGCATTGGTGATTCATTCCTAAGTCAGATAAATGCAGTTTAAATGCAGTTAGCATCAACATTTGTGTTTGCGAAAACGTAAAGGCATACGTGTTTACGTATAATGAGCTCAAAACTTTACAAGACGCATGTTCCGGTTGGACGGTAAACGCAAACTGGTATTCGGTAACACGTTAACGTAAAGAAGTATAAGTACAAGCTAAAAGGTTCACAGAGCTACACGTTACATTGTTGCTCTGTCGTCGCGCTTGTCGTACTACGACAGGCCGTCTGGATTGCTTGACATCGACGGTGCCGGCTTCAGTGGCAAGTGTGGCGCATACGAAAAAGTTTTTTTTGGTTCGTGTTGATAACTGTCATATGATTTAAAAATGATTTATTGAAATTAGTTTACTTGATGTCACTATACAAGTTTAATTTAACATTTTAAATCGTAAACATAATTGAATAAAACTTACACGACAATTAGTACTCTATGGCGCTGCGAGTGCGTGTGACCTTCGTGCGGCTTGCGTTTGCGTGCGCGCCTCTATAAGGCATTCCAGTTGGGTATGGGTTGGGTGCGCAACGCCGCGTGCCCTGAAGCCCGCAACGCCCCAAGAGCTTCTGTACGCAGCACTAAAACTCCCTAATTTTTTAGGAGGCGTTGGATTATGTCACGTTGCTGAGCGGTACAGAGGCCAACGGTCTCACGCGGCAAGACAGCAACACAAGACAGGAGGCATGGCCTCAGAGATAGCGTGCCGGCAGCAGGTTCCCAATTAAAAAGAGAGCGACGTTCCAGGCATAGATTTTCTAGGAGGCATTGGTCTGCTTGTGTGTCGGTGTGTTTTTCTGTCTGCTAAACGCGTCTGTTTCCACGCACGAAAGATTCCTGTTTGCTTATGACTCAAATATGCCGCGTGGGAGATTGCGGTGCGGCGTCGCATTTTTTAATTGTGTATAAATGGCCCCAAGGATGACTGTATGTAGTGATCAGTTTATGTAGTGCTGTATAGGAATTACGTTTCTGTATTTCGTGCCTTGTATGAATTTTTGCGTTATTCCATTCTTCAAGACACATTTCGAGGACACAAGCTTCGAGCAAAAGAGGCAGGACGGTTTTGAAGAAATTAAGGCCAGGTGCCATTGGGATGCTATTTGCAATAAAATGTGACCTGGAATAACTTGGCTTGTTCATTATTGTTCCCCTTTGCTTTACTTCTTGCCTAATATATTGGCTTGTAGGCGAGGGGAAAGGTTGGTGTAATATGATTGAGTGCCCTACTATTTTCGGGCAATCCTTACAGCTTGTAAGGTTTTTAAGCAGTCCATTGTGCAGATTCATTCGCAGGAACTGAAGTTGCTACAGGAAATCAAATTACGGACAAAAGCAACATTTAGGCTATGCAAAAGAGCTAGTGGAGTTATGCGCTTTACAGAGAACATCGCGAGCTACCTGGTTGTTTTATTTGCCTTCTTCTTCGTTATGGGTACCATCATACCAACAGCACGGTTTTGAGCCTTGCACTAGAAGGCCTTGGAGGTGTCTGCAGCGCTAAGGTGAATTTGCTTCAGGAATGCCACGCAGATAACAGTTTACAGTGACATCGAGGTTCTCCCCTTTCAACTATAGGCTCTCTAAATATCCTCCCTCCGCCGATGCGGTGGTTCTACCATATATATCTATTGTTACGGTTAAAGTCGAAGGGAGTTTATTATCAGGGCGAGGTTGATGGTTAGTTAATAATGGCGTCGGTATATGCACCAGTTCACGTTTTCCTCCTCCTCTCCTCGCTCGGCTTATACCTGTTGCATTTCCCGGCTCCCAAACAAAGCCAGTTGGGCGAGTACGAATCATTCTGAATGTTGAGGGTGAAACCAAATAAGGCGGGCGACATGTACCTCTTGGGTCTGGTTTGACCGACGGCCAGCTGATGTCAGCTGTGCTACCACGTTTGTCAAATCGCTCAAGCGATCAACAATAATGAATGGGCCACTGTACTGAGGTAAAAACTTTTCGCATAGGCCCGGTTTACGTTGTGGCGCCCACAACCTCAAAGTCTCCTTTGCAGTATGCTACAGACTGATGGCGGCTGTCATAGGTTTCCTTTGATCGGTGTTGCGAAGCCACAGGACGGAGACGAGCAATGCGTCAAGCTTCTTCGGCTAGGCAGAGTGTCTTGGGGACAGAGTAGTCGCTATGGAAGTCAAATGGTAGAATAGTATCGATGCAGCCTAACGGTGAACGCGCGTAAAGAAGGTAAAAATGACTGTCATTGGTTGTCTCATGTATGGCCGTGTTATACGCATAGGCAACGAAGGGGAGAACGTCATCCCAGTCCTTGTGGTCAGATGACACGTACATGGCCAACATGTTAGACAGGGTTTTGTTCGTACGTTCTACCAGCCCAATCGTCTAAGGGTGATACGGGGATGAATCGCGGATCTGCGAATTGCACAGACGAACAACTTCTTCGACGGCGTCCGCAACTAACTGATGACCACGATCACTAATGATCACTGTGGAAGGGCCATGCCGAAGAATGATGAATCTAAGCAAAAACATGGCCACGCACGCCACTGTCGAGGATGGTATTGCTGCAGTTACTGCATAACAAGTCAGATGATCGACGCATACTATCATCCATCGATTGTTGTTAGACAGGCATGGAAATGGGCTCAATAGGGCAATATCAACTTGGTCAAATGGTTGATGAGGAGGTGGCAGTGAATGGAGAAGATCTGGCGGAGGAGTCGTAAGCCGCTTGTAGCGTTGGCATTGTTCGCAACTTGCGACATAGTGCTTGACTGTGTCCCGCATTCTTAGCCAGTGAAAGCGCTCTCGTGTCCTATTCAAAGTTCTGATGAACCCCGAATGACCAGCTGTCGCATCGTCGCGCATGGTCTTCAGTATGTCATATTGTAGGCTCTGTGGTACGACTAGCAGGAAGCGGGCACCTTTAGCCGAATAATTTGTTTTGTATAGAAGGCCGTCACGGACACAAAAGCGGCCGTTGGCTTGAGGAAGCGATGCCGCGGCCAGTAATGACTCCAAGCTAATAGCAACCTTTTGTTCTTTCTTGAAAATACTAAAATCTGAGAATGTGGAAGAAATCGAGGCAAAACAGCCGTCAAAACTGTCTTCTTGACACTCAGTCGTCTTCAGGGGAAGGCGGGAGAGAGAGTCGGCATCTGCGTGGTGGCGTCCAGACATGAACGAGATGACAAGGTTGAAGTCGAAGAGCCCAACGTGCCATTCGAAGAGCCCTCCTGAAGTCGGAGAGCCCAACGTGCCAGTCGACCCGTCGGGTCATGAAGATTCACAGGCCAGTATAATTCGTAATGGTCGGTAACGATTGTGAACGGACGTCCATAATTTTAAGGTTGAAATTTGTGTACCACAAAATTAGCTGCCAAGCGTTCTTGTTCTGTTATGGTATAGTTGCGTTCAGCGTTGTTGAAAGAGCGACTGACATAAGCCACTACCTGCTCAGCTCCTTGATGACGCTGCACAAGTACAGCACCGATGACGATGCCACTAGCATCAGCATGCATTTCCGTAGGCAAGGACGCATCGAAGTGACGCAGTATGGGCCCCGACGTTAGTAGAAATTTTAGCTGGTGAAACGCATCGTCGAAAGCTGAAAACCTGTTGAAAGGGACGTCCTTTTGAAGAAGACATGTTATGGAATGCACCACGTCAGCGAACCTCAGAACGAAACGATGAAAATATGATCGCCCAAGAAGCCCCTCAATTCCCTCACCGATTTTGGTGGTTCGAAAAAGCTGACGACTTCGATTTTTGTGGGTCTGGCCTTACTCCATTTTTGTTAACGAGATGTCCAAGTACTAATGTCTCTGTTTCACCAACACGACATTTCTTGTAGTTCAGGATCAAACCGGCTTTTTGTATGCAATCCAAAACAAGTTTGAGACTTCTGTTATGCTCGTTCAGTGTGCTGCCAAAAATCACCACATCACTTAGGTAGCACAAACA
Organism: Rhipicephalus microplus; assembly: GCF_043290135.1. Taxonomy (NCBI): domain Eukaryota; kingdom Metazoa; phylum Arthropoda; class Arachnida; order Ixodida; family Ixodidae; genus Rhipicephalus; species Rhipicephalus microplus. The sequence continues at coordinate 121,531,646 of NC_134702.1, forward strand.
AATTTCCCATTTCAGTCCTTGAAGTATCGTGTCCATAAATCGTTCGAATGTTGCCGGTGCATCACAAGGACCGAACGGCATAACATTAAATTTATAACGGCCGTCAGGTGTCACAAAGGCCGTTTTCTCTTAGTCGTTTGGGTGCATGGGTATTTGCCAATACCCTGATCGCAAATTCAACGACAAAAAGTAGGCAGCGGAATGCCGGCAATCAATGACGCCATCAATTTTAGGAAGCAGATACACATATTTTTTGGTGACCGTACTTAGTTTTCTATAGTCAACGCAAAAACACCATGATTCATCCTTCCTTCTTACTAAGATCACAGGCGCTGCCCGCGGACTATATGACTCTTGGACAACACCTTTCCGCAACATATCGGTGACCTGTTCAGCTACCACTGCCCTCTCTGTCGACGACACGCGATAAAGGTTTTGACAAACGGGATGTGCAGATCCGGCGTCAATTCTGTGATGAGCAGGAGAACGCGGTAGTGAGGTATCCGTGTCACCTAGTATGAAATCAAGCACCGAAAGATGTGTGGTAAGGGCACTTGCAAAAGCGTGGCGCTCATGCGAGGGTAGCGACTACCTGATCAGTCTTAAGATCACTATTTCAGAACTGCTTCTCTGGGGTTCAGTTGTTTCAGACTGTTGCTCTTCGCTTAAAACGGTGATAGCGCCTACGTGATTCCGTCGAACTCGGCTAGCTTCATATCATGTGGAAGAACAGCAGGCACCGAAAAACGATTGAAACCCCATATGCTTGAGGCGCCGTTCACAACTGCAACGAGAGAATGAGGCGCAAGTACATTTCTCTTCACGCAACCCGTCGCAAGTGGTTGAAGTTGCGCGTCAAACGATGAAAGGTCGGCAACAAAAATTAACAGGAACACGTGATAAAGACAACGGTGCTAAAAGATAATCATTCGACACGACGAAACAGTTTTTCTCCGGCAAAGATGTCTCAGCAAGCGTAGACAAAAGCGCGTTATGTACCATAATTTCGCCTGTGCCACAATTAACGGAAGCACCACAATTCTGAAGAAAGTCGATCCCAAGAATCACTTCATGAGTGCACCGCGGTAATACCAAAAGTTCTGTGACAAGATACTCAGCACCAAACCAAACACTTGCAACACAAATACCTAGACGAACGAGGCACTCTCCGCTGACACCACGAAACGCCACACCACTATTCCACGGGAACATAACCTTCCGACGAAGCTATTTCTTGAATGTGGCACTGATGACGTAAGCCGTAGCACCAGTATCCACTAACGCAGTTGCAGGCACACTATCATTTAACACACACACTTTGTTTTGGGACATCATAATAGGAAGAGGAGCAGTTTGCAGAGACGGAGACCGGCCGGCGACTTTACCTCCATCGGCCGTGCCAGCTAGTTTCCCGATTGAGGCAGTGGTGTAGAACGTCGCCGTGGGGATGGTGCATGGCGCGAGCGACTGGTTGGTGGCGTCAGGCTGCGGTTTGGTGCTGGCGAGTCACTCCTCCTGTCAAAATGGCGGAAAGAATTCCTGGATGGCGAGACTATAGCGTTTGTCGCGCGATGTTTTACCGGCCAATGCTCATTGTTGACGCCTTCAAAGTTAGCCCAAGTCGGTGTTGGGACATACCTCGTCTGGTGGCGACGGTGACAAAAACGAGAGATGTGTCCTGTCGCACAGCAGCTGCAGCAAGCAGGTGAAGAGCGACCGACGTTGTAGTCTTCAGGATAAGCCGACCTCGGACGCTCTGAGTAGTAGATACGATCTTCCAAGCGCCCATTCGTCGTCGCACACCAATAAGCGCGTTGGTCATGCGTCACTTCGTCAGAAAACGTATGGTGGTGGTGTTATAGAGGATTGGTTCGGCTGTCTGCAACGTTTGGCATGGCCGACAGCAAAGAAACCACGGGTGCAGCTTCGTGAGGTTGATTGAAAACGGAACCAAACTGTTCGACCTTCTCGACGTTCATTGATTTGCTGTGTCCCCCGAGTTACTCAGAGTTACTCACGGACGATTTGGCTCACAGTGGTAGCAAGGTCTCAATGGATACTGCAGCTGTCCTCAACGCTTGCAACTGTCGCAACATTCGCCAACCAGCTGAACTTTGGCGTGATATGGTGTAGCTTCAAGGTCTCAAACGTGCGGCTATGATGGATCACGTCAGCTACCGAAGCGAGGCTGTCCTTGCCAATCAAGTAGGTATAAACGTCTTCGGCAATACCTTTCAGAAAATGCCCAACTTTGTTCTCTTCGGACACACGAGAATTCACCGTCTTACACAACTTCCGGATCGTCTCAATGTACTTGGTACAAGTCTCACCTGGCACTTGAGCTCGCTGAAGTAATGTCTGCTCGGCTCGCTTTCTTTTCGCAGTGGAATCCCCAAAGCACTCTGTGAGTTGGATAGCGAAGTGATCCCAGGTTGTTAGCGACTCTTCATGGTTCTCGAACCACACAAGAGCAGTGTCTGACAGGGAGAGAGCAACATACTTTAGCTGAGCCGTAGCATCTCAGTCGTTGCACTTGCTCACACAATCGTAGTATGTAAGCCATTCTTCCACGTCCTCGCCTGGTTTCACTGAGAAAGGGCGTGGCTGCAACTGACGCATCCAGGCACCGGGAGTCAGCGCCGGAGGAGTTGATTACTGTAGGGCACTGTTGTTCGACATCGCGAGTTTCGGTAGTGTTGGAGGCAGTCGCGCGAGGCGTCGGCTACGGCGAGGACCTAGCGGCAGTGGCTCCGTCGTCTTGGGCGAGTACCCAGCACCTCCACCACAAAACTGTTAAGGTTAAAGTCGAAGAGTGTTTATTAGCCAGGCGTGGTTGATGGTTCGGTAATAATTACGTTGGAATCTGCACTCATTCACGTCTTCCTCATTCTCTCCTCTCTCGGGTCATACCTGTTGAATTATATATATATATATATATATATATATATTGTAACGAACAAATACAGTGCCGGAAGCTAAAACAGCTATTTATTAATGGCGAACTTGTGCCCGTCAACTAAACACACAAAGGTCGTGAGCTCACTGGTCAAAACCTCGTCAACTTCTCTCGCGTCTCGCCTCGAGCTGCTCCTTGAAAAACCACCAGCGTTCCTTGTCCAGCGCGTGATGTGGAGACACCTGCAGCCAGCGTTGCATGGCGCGTTGGCGCGTTTAGCTTGGCGCGTTTGGCTTGTCAGTTGGTGTGGCAGCTCCTCGAAAAACCACCAGCGTTCCTTGTCCAGCGCGTGATGTGGAGACACCTGCAGCCAGCGTTGCATGGCGCGTTGGCGCGTTTAGCTTGGCGCGTTTGGCTTGTCAGTTGGTGTGGCAGAATTCATAAGAGCAGGAAGCGGGGCAAGACTTCGGTAGGTGCCTAACAACATGCGGCATTAGTCCCCCTCCCGAAACGCATCGTCCCGATGCGTACGCTGACGTCGAACAGTTTTGTAAAGGAGTATTTATCTGATGTTTGAGCACATATATCAGTTGTCTCGTTCAGTGCCTTTCGTAGTACGGTTTCATTCGTACTACATGTACGACTTCTGGGCGATTCCTGCGTCGGGTTGAGCACACTTGCCCTTCAGGAATTACTTCGTAGTTTAGCGTGCCTAACTGGCGAAGTACTTTGTAAGGGCCGAAATAGCGCCGCATCAGTTTTTCCGATAGGCCAGGTGCGCGTATAGGTGTCCACACCCACACTTTGTCTCCGGGGTTGTACTGTACGTCTTTCCGCTTCAGATTATAGCGACTTGCATCGGAGCCTTGTTGCAAAATGATACGATGTCTGGCCAATTGCCGTGCCTCTTCTGCCCTTTCTATGTAGTCACTGATGTGTGGGTCACTCTCATTCGAATCGTTGATAGGTAACATCGCGTCTAAGGTCGTTGTGACCGTCCGACCATAAACAAGTTGAAATGGCGTGAAGTGTGTCGTTTCTTGTACTGCGGTATTATACGCAAATGTTGCATAAGGCAAAATACTGTCCCATGTCTTGTGCTCAACATCCACATACATCGAGATCATGTCGGCGAGAGTTCTATTGAGCCTTTCGGTTAATCCGTTTGTTTGCGGATGGTATGCTGTAGTCCTTCTATGATCGGTGTGGGTGAGCTTCATAACAGACTGCATCAAACGGGCAGTAAATGCTGTTCCTTTGTCTGTAATGACAACCTGTGGTGCGCCATGTCGAAGTACAATCTGAGTGACGAAAAACTGGGCTACTTCGTTCGCCGTTCCTTTCGCGAGAGGTGATGTCTCAGCATATCGAGTCATGTAGTCTGTTGCTACCACAATCCAGCGCTTTCCCGATGAAGAGAGAGGAAATGGACCAAGCAAATCCATTCCCACTTGCTGAAATGGCCCTTTTGGTGGCTCTATTGGTTGCAACAGACCCGCTGGTTTCGATGGTGGTATTTTACGTCTATGGCAATCGCGGCATGACTTAACATAATGGTGCACCGAATCCCTTAATTTCGGCCAATAATACTTGCGGCGAATTCTGGCCAAAGTGCGACTACTACCCATATGGCCAGCCGATGGGTCGTCATGACACGCTTCTAAGATTTCTGCTCGCAGTGATGATGGTACAAGAAGCAGAAACGTCTCACCGGTGTTTACGAAGTTGCGCTTGTATAGGACGTCGTTCCGGAGGACATAGGATGTCAAACCACGGACGAAAACTCGTGGTACCTCAATTTCGTGACCCTCCAAGTATTGGATAAGCGGGCGTAGTTCCGGGTCCTCTCGCTGAAGACGAGCCATGTCCGACACATTCAGAACTCCAAGAAATGGTATGTCTTGTTCTTGGTCAGATGATGGAGACTCAACAGGTGCGCGAGACAGGCAATCCGCGTCATTGTGCTTGAGACCGGACTTGTAGACCACAGTGATGTCGTGTTCCTGCAGACGCAGGCTCCATCTAGCAAGTCTTCCTGAAGGGTCCTTGATGTTTGCCAGCCAACACAATGAATGATGATCACTGATTGCTCGAAACGGTCTGCCGTAGAGGTATGGGCGAAACTTGCTGATGGCCCATATAACTGCGAGACACTCTTTCTCTGTCGCTGAGTAATTAGACTCAGCATTCGATAGAGTGCGGCTCGCGTAAGCAATGACCTTTTCTTCTCCATTCTGCCACTGAACGAGGATGGCACCGAGGCCAACGTTACTCGCGTCGGTATGTATGTCTGTATCGGCCTCTTCGTCAAAATGTGCAAGTATTGGAGGAGACTGCAAACGGCGTCGCAACTCTGAGAAAGCCGCTTCTTGTTCCTCCCGCCAAGAGAATGGTACACTTTCTTTCGTTAGCCGTGTCAAAGGCTCAGCGATTTTAGCAAAGTTTTCAACAAAGCGTCTGTAGTAGGCACATAGTCCCAGGAATCGTCTGACGGCCTTTTTGTCTTGCGGTTTCGGAAATTTTTCAACTGCTGCAATCTTTTCCGGGTCTGGGCGGATGCCTTCCGCACTAACTATGTGCCCGAGGAACCGAAGCTGACGAAATCCAAAGTGACACTTTTGCGGTTTGATGGTCAGTGCTGCCACGCGAATGGCATCCAGTACCATTCTCAGTCGGTGGATGTGCTGCTCGAAGGTTGAAGAAAAAACCACTACATCGTCGAGGTAGACGAGACATGATTGCCACTTGAGTCCGGAGAGCACAGTGTCCATCATCCTCTGGAAGGTAGCGGGAGCAGAGCACAAACCGAAAGGGAGCACTTTGAACTCGTATAGTCCGTCTGGGGTCACAAACGCCGTCTTCTCGCGATCTCGTTCGTCCACCTCGATCTGCCAATATCCACTTTTTAAGTCCAATGATGAAAAGAAATGAGCATTGCGTAGCTTATCCAAGGCATCATCGATCCGTGGAAAGGGGTAAACATCGCGCTTTGTGACTTGGTTCAGCTTTCTGTAGTCAACGCAAAACCGCAGAGTGTTGTCCTTCTTTTTGACTAGCACTACCGGTGATGCCCACGGACTGTTGGATGGCTGGATTACATCATCGTTGAGCATTTCCTGCACTTGGTTCTTGATGGCTTCCCTTTCTTTTGGCGCTACTCGGTATGGGCGCTGATGCACAGGTCTCACGTGTTCTTCGACCACGATACGGTGCTTTGCGGCGGGAGTACGTCCGACTTTCGACGAGGTGGAGAATCACTCGGCGAACTCTGTGATGAGGTCAGCAATCTGTTGCTTCTGAGATGACGAGAGCTCTCTGTCAATGTCTACTGACTGGAGTACGTTATCTACTGTCTCTGAAGCTTTGTCAAGAGTGCAAACATCTGAGACTTGCACGTACTCATGCAGCGATGCTACGGATGTTCCCTTCGCAACATGCTGCAGCTCATTTCGAAAGTTAGTTAATAGGACATACGCACATCCATCACGAAGGCTCACCAGGCCTCTTGCCACGCATAGTCCTTTTTCTAGTAGCAGTCCGATGTTTCCGTCAGCTAATCCGTCACAGTCACGAAGAACTTCACTCCTCACAAGAACGGTCACACTGGAACGTGGCGGCACGGTTACATCTTCGTCCACAATGCGGAGAGGTAGAACGATTGGTTTCTCCGCATGACAGAAGGCGATGGCATTCTCCGTAGAAAAGGAAACCTGGGACTCTTGCAAGTCAATGACTGCATTGTTTGTTTGCAAAAAGTCCATGCCTATAATCAGTTCCCGGGAGCACTCAGGAAGCACAATAAAGCTGCCGACATACACAAATCCTCTTATTCCTATCCTTGCGGTGCATAACCCCACTGGGCTAACTAAGTGCCCTCCAGCGGTACGTATCTGAGGTCCGGTCCACTCAGTCATCACCTTCTTAAGCTTCTTTGCGAAAGCATTACTGACAACGGAATAGTCTGCACCAGTGTCTATTAGCGCAACGGCCTCGACGTCGTCGATCGTGACTAATATCTCGGAGGTAACGTCGCTACTACTGCACTTGACCGTCGTTGCGTAACTGCCACCGTCCTGTCGGGCTAACAATGGAGGGTCTTCAGTTGTCAGTATATCAGCGGCCTCACCTCCAGAGGTCGCTGGCTCTAGTTTTCCCGCCGCGGGCTAGGTGAACGTGATCTTCGGAGATTTGATGACGGACGAGGACTCGGCGACCGATAGCGCATCGGTGCTGTCGAACGCGACTCCCGTTGTTGCGTGTCTTGAGGGGAATAGCGTGAAGACAAGTATTCTTCGATTTCGTAGGGTCGTTCACCGTTCCGTGGGCATGGTGCATTGACTGGAAAACCACGCAGTCCCGCTCGACGATACTGCACGCCCGGTAAAGGTGACCTGCTTCTCCGCAGTGGTAGCAAAGGGGCCGCCGGTCTACAGTGCGCCATACATCGCTCTTACGTGGTCTTGCTTCCGGCGTTGGTAGCGGCGTACTCGGAGAAAACGTCGGAGGCATCACAGCAGTCGCAGCCGTCCGATTCATGCGTCCGAGGTCCTGTCGTACAGCTTGCGCGTACGACAACTGAGGCGGAGGCTCCGGTTGTGCGCGCTGTAGAACCTGAGGTTGTGGTTGTAGAAACGCTTGCCGCACTTCTTCGCGCACAACGTCGGCAAGTGAGGACATCGCTGGATGAGCTTGAGTCATTTGTATTTTCTGAAGTTCTTCCCTTACGACAGCCCTCACCATTTCACGCAAGAGATCAATGTTACTCGTGAGGGTTGTCGACGCCGCGCTAACAGATGAGACGCTTACGTCCCGGTTGTATTGGCGCGCGCGCTGCTGCAGGGTCTTTTCTATCATGGTTGCCTCTGATCTGAACTCAGCAAGAGAGCGTGGTGGATTACCCACCAGGCCTGCAAAAAGCTCCTCCTTCACTCCACGCATCAGGTGCCGCAACTTCTTTTCCTCAGCCATGTTCGGGTCGGCCCGGCGGAACAGCCGAGACATGTCTTCAATGTACATGGCGACGCTCTCGTTGTTCCGTTGGTTTCGCGTCTGAAGAGCGGCCTCTGCCTTTTCTTTGCGGTCCGTGTTTGGGTACGTAGCAAGAAACTCTCTTCGAAAGTCGTCCCACGATAATAAGGACGCTTCGTGGTTTTCGAACCACGTACGTGCAGAATCTTGCAGTGCCACGTAGACGTAGCGAAGTTTCCTGTCTTCGTTCCAACCGTTCAGTCTGGCAACGCGTTCGAAACCGTCGAGCCAGTCCTCGGAATCCTCGAAAATATCACCATGAAATACCTCTGGTATGTGGGGTGGGTCCATGACGATATGCGATGGAAGTGAACTCGCTTGGGTGGCCATTGCAGGGGCTCCGGAACTTACGTCCTCCGCTGGTCTCGAAGAATCGAAGAGGGCACCAAACTCGGGCTGCTCACCTCGTAGCCGACGACTCGTTCGTTGGTGTACGGGAGTCAACAGCGCTGGCTCCAACCTTCGGGGTTCTGGGCTATGTTCCCTATCCTGAGATGGGCTTGGAATCATTACCCCGCACCTCCACCAGTTTGTAACGGACAAATACAGTGCCGGAAGCTAAAACAGCTATTTATTAATGGCGAACTTGTGCCCGTCAACTAAACACACAAAGGTCGTGAGCTCACTGGTCAAAACCTCGTCAACTTCTCTCGCGTCTCGCCTCGAGCTGCTCCTTAAAAAACCACCAGCGTTCCTTGTCCAGCGCGTGATGTGGAGACACCTGCAGCCAGCGTTGCATGGCGCGTTGGCGCGTTTAGCTTGGCGCGTTTAGCTTGGCGCGTTTGGCTTGTCAGTTGGTGTGGCAGCTCCTCGAAAAACCACCAGCGTTCCTTGTCCAGCGCGTGATGTGGAGACACCTGCAGCCAGCGTTGCATGGCGCGTTGGCGCGTTTAGCTTGGCGCGTTTGGCTTGTCAGTTGGTGTGGCAGAATTCATAAGAGCAGGAAGCGGGGCAAGACTTCGGTAGGTGCCTAACAACATGCGGCAATATATATATATATATATATATATATATATATATATATATATATATATATATATATATCAGGAAGTCTTGGTTTGGGAGACTTTTATTAGGCCCGAGGAACCGGCAGCCGTCAGCTATTATGAACGAACCAAGATGCAAGATGAGGATGCTATGCGACAACGATGGGGATACATAAGCAACACATGACATTTTGATAATGTACAGATGAAGAGTAGGGGTATACTAAATGCCCGCACTGATTCCCCCCTCCACGTGAAAGCGGTCAGCCTCGCCGCGGCAAGTCAAAGGGACAAAGAGCGTCGCATGAACGGCTTCATAGGGGAGACATGGACGACCTCAGTAGTTCGATAATGACGATCTGCACGGGCTACAATGGCGTAACGCGGTAATTCACTGGGGAAGTCTCTTGAAGAACTCTGTATGGCCTGATAAACCATGGCTGAATTTTGTCGCACAAATCGGGTGTCTGCATAGGCGTCAATAAGAGCATTTCATCTCCAAGTTTATAGGATACAACACGATGATATTCATTATAAGCTAGCTTTCTCTCTTGCTGTCGGGCTTTAGTATCTACACGAGCACGTTGACGACACTGTGCGAGTCATAAAATATCTTCCTCTGAGAAGGATGAAGATGAATTCGCGTGGCAGGTAAAGAAAGAGACGTCCAGGAAAGAAGTAGGAAAGCATCCATAAAATAGGTAAAACGGTGAGTAGCCGGCTGTCCGCTGAATGGCCGTATTGTAGGCGAAAGTGACGAAGGGTAGAACTACGTTCCAGTTCTTGTGGTCTGGTTGAATATAGGCAGCGATCATGTCACCAAAAGTGCGGTGGAATCGCTCAGCGAGGCCGTTAGTCTGGGGATGATAACTTGAGGTAGTCTTGTGAGTTGTGCTGGAGGCGTGAAGTTCGTTCACTAGCTGGGAAAGGAAGGCCCTTCCACGGTCACTGAGCAATACACGTGGAGCACCAAGACGCAGTATATTGGCTCGGAGGATGAAATCGGTGATTACAGAAGCTGAACCAGTAGTGACGGATGCCGTCTCGGTGTAGCGCGTCAAATGGTGAATGGCTGTTACTATGCACTGGTTTCCAGGAGGACTGACTAAAACGGGGCCATAAAGATCGACACCTACAACTTCGAATGGTGTGGCTGGGCACAGGAGAGGCTGTAGTGTAGCGGCTAGAACAGATATCGGTAGTTTTATACATTGGCAGGTAGTGCAGGACCCGACGTACCGAGCTACGCGAGTGGTAATGCCTGGCCTCTAAAACCGACTTCGAAGGCGATCGTAGGTTTCATGGTAACCAAGGTGACCAGCAGTCGGATGGTCATGAAGCGCTCTTAGAACTTCGCACCGAATTAATTGGCGTAGAACGGGAACCAAGCGCTGACCGTCAGGATGGTAAACATTGTGGTACAGCACCGAGTTGTCCAGTTTAAATTGCAAGAGTTGGCGACAGGGCCTCGCATTAGGTGGACGGGATCCGCTAGTGAGAGATACTATAATACGATGACAGTATGGGTCAGCCAGCTGTCGAGAAGAAAAATCGGGGGGTCGTCCGAAGGCAGCTGGAACATAGATGCGAGAGAGGGAACCAGCGTATACGTGGGCTCCGAGGGTGTGTTGTGCAAAGTGGTTGCGGAAACGCCGAGTGGAGCTGCTGGTAGTGGGCAGCGAGAAAGAGCGTCGGCATCACTGTGCTTTCTGCCACACTTGTATACGATGTCGAGATAATACTCTCGGAGGCGTAGAATTCAGCGGACGAGGCGTCCAGACAAGTTATTGAGTGTGGAAAGCCAATATAAAGCGTGGTGGTTGGCCACAATGATGAAATGGTGGCAATGCAGATAGGGATCAAATTTCTGCAGTGACCAAACGACGGCGAAGCACTCCTGCTTGGTGATCATGTAGTTTCTCTCAGCTGCGGAGAGGACACGGCTGGCGTATACAAAGACTCGCTCTCGCGAAGAGTTGCCGCGTTTCAGGAACACGGCTCATAAACCGTGGCCGCTAGTGTCTCTGCAGGAAGGTCGGTGCATCATCGGGAAAATGAGAAAGCACAGGGTCGGACGGGCGGGCATTCTTTAACATTTTGAAAGCCGATTCACATTCCTGAGACCACCGAAAGGGCATATCAGAAACAAGTAGCTAGTGGAGTAGGGTGGCTACGGAAGCAAAGTTGTGTATGTTTTAAAAGTTTTGTTTTCCCAAATCTTTCGGTTTATCAGGGCGAGGGAAGCAAGGCACCGCAGAAGTTTTATCAGAATCTGGGCGAATTGCTTCCTTGCCCATGACATTACCAAGGACCTTGATAGATCTGCTGGTGAAATGGCACTTCTTGGTGTTAATTTAAAGACTAGTGTCCGCAAGGCAAGTCAGGACCTTGTCCAAGCGTTGCAGATGTTGAGGAAACGTCGATAAAAAGACAACAATGTCATCAAGGTAACTTAGGCTAGTCTTTCATTTTCTGCCACGACGCATGGTGCCAATCATGTGCTCAAACGTTGCGGGCGCATTGCATATACCAAACGGCATAACATTGAATTCGTATAGGCCGTTCGAGGTTGCAGACGCAGTTTTTTTCTTTTCTTCTTCGTGCATGGGGATTCGCCAGTTGCCGGAACGCAAGTCGAGGCTCTAAAAGAGTTAAGTACCTTGTAAGGAATCGAGAGCGTCGTCTATGCGTGGCATGGGGTATACGTCCTTCCTAGTGACCCTATTGAGTGCTCGGTAATTGACGTCAAATTGTACTGAACCTTCTTTTTTACGCACCAAAACGACGGGAGACGACCAAGGACTGGTTGAGAGTCGGATTATCTCCCGGTGCAGCGTATCGTCTAGGTTTTTCTCAATGATTTTTCGTTCGGCTAGAGAGACGCGGTACGGAAGGCGGTGCACAAGGGATGTTCCGTCAGTCTGAATACGATGCGCTGTAGCGTTTTCTGGCCCAGGGCAGATGAATAAACGTCAAAAGAGTTTGCATGCTTTTACAACAAATCAAGCAGCTGCTGCTTCTGTGAGTCCGTGAAGTCTTTTTCGATAGCTGCTGTAAAGGCCGAGGATACAACATGATCAGCAGGATGACCTTTAGAGGAGGCAGGGGTAAGAGGCCTGACGCACAAAGACTCCAAATCGGGAACGCAGGTGACAGGAGTGCCCCGCGGCAGTAAAATTTTATTTTGTGTGGTGTTCGTAGCAGCGAAGACAGCTGATCCATTGTTGAAGCGAGCGACACCTGATGCGAGAGCTATGCCTTTATTTAGGCAACAGGGCGACGGAGTGGCCGAAATGTCACCAGAGTCGATGTCGTTGGCCAAAACTGAGACTAATTAATGTTAGTGCGGTGAAAGCTCGATGTCTACAGCAGCGATGAGTCGAAGTGGCCTGTAGGTTTTGTCGCTGAGCAAGTGGTCTGTGTCAGTAAGATGGACGACACCTTGTGCACAACAAATAGCCGCGAAAGCAGAGGAAAGAAAGTCCTAGCCAAAAATGAGTTGGTGGGAGCACGGGGATAGCACAACAAATTTTATATGGTGAAGATTGTCGTCTATTAGCACACGGGCAGTACAGAGAGCAGAAGGGCGAATCGTTGTTCTTTGAACAACCAGTGTTGTTCCATCATATGCGTCATGACGTTTCGAAGACGGGAACACAAATAAGCACGAATAATAGGAAACGCAGCCCTAGTGTCCACCAATGCATCAACGTCCACTCTCTCAACTGCGACTAAAATGATATTGTAAAGGTGCGCTGGAGGTTTTGGAGTCCCGTGTTGGAACGCAGTTTGCCATCCAAAAACTGCGTCGCTTAGTTTTCCGGATGACGTTCAGATGCGAGGGAAGCAGGCTAAAGCGAAAAAGAGAAGCTACAATAGGGCGACGATGAACGGCGTTGTGTTTATAGATGACTACTGCGCAGTTAACCCGATGCTGGCAGAGATGGAGACCGACACGGCAGTGACGAATACTGGCGGCCCTGTTACGAGGCTCCTGCGGTACAGTCCCGTTATGTCGTACCCTCAACGCTCATCTTGCTGGCGCTTGCGGCAAAAGCGTGAAATGTGACCATGATAGTCGCAATAATAGCGTGTGGGGCGAGTAGATCGAAGAGGGGGATAGTAGCTTGCGTTAACTGCACCATGAGAAAGAGCAGTGAGAGGGACAGATGATGGCTCAGGCGGTGGTGATGGAAAGTGTTTGGGAGGTGCGGCAGCAACCGACGCGTACGTTCGTGACGGTGACGTCAAGCTGATGGTGCTGATTGCGCGGCGGTGGCATGCGAGAACGATGGGAGGGTATGAGCGACAGTGGGCTGCAGGTGGGCCATGTGGGTCATGGCCATGAGCTCCTCCCTGATAACATGCCGCAATGACGTTGAAGAAGACTGAATGGGACACACTGAAGGTAGTGTGAATTCCATTGATTTGAATTCGCGTATAATCGCCCTTATCGTGTCTCGAAGGTTTGGATCCGCCGTAATACGGGCCGCGTCACTGTCCGGTTGTAGGCGCATAGACTCAAGTTTTTTGAGGTGCTGACAGGTTCTCGCAACGTCAGCAACTGTAGCAAGATTCTGGATTGCAAGGGCATGAAATTCGACGGGTACAATCCCCTTAAGAAGCTGGTGTACCTTGTCTCACTCTGTCAGTGGTGTGCCGACCTGGCGGCAAAGTGAAAGAACATCCTCGATGTAGGATCTATATGACTACCCGATGTGTTGTTTCCAAGCCGCGAAAGCTTTCTTTGTGAGAGCCTAACGAACAGCTGGTGTGCCAAAAACACGGCGAAGCCGATTTTTGAAGGCTGACCAGTCGGGAATGTCTATGAAGTGGTTGAAGAACCACGTCTTCCCGACACCCGTGAGGTAGAAGGAGACGTTAGCGAGTGTGTAGGTGTTCTCCCACTGGTTAGCAGCGCCGACACGTTCGAAATCATCCAGCCATTCCTCCACATCTTTCTCGCGCATACTAGCGAAAACATGGGGCTCACGCTTGAGGCTGCTATTTACGTGAGAACGTGCGACACGGTGTGGCTGAGTGGGCATGACTGAAGCACTGACCTGATCTTGGAGCGACATACTTCCGCACACCTGACCCAAGCGATAACCTGAACGTAGCTCCAGGGGGTACAGTGGTCGATAAGACGACGGAGGGTCTAACAGCACCCTCCAACACGTATGAAGTTTTGGTTTGAAAGACCTTTATTAGGCCTCAGAAACCGGCAACCGACCAGCTACAATGAACGAACCAAGATCATGATGCTACGCGACAACGATGAGGATGCATGAGCAACACAAACACGTGATAATGGAGATAATGTGCAGATGAAGAGAATGGGTATGCTAAACGCTCACTATATATATATATATATATATATATATATATATATATATATATATATATATATTGTTAAGGCGTTTATTAGCCGGCAACGAGCGAGAATATACAATGGCGACAGTCACAGCCAAGCACGGGCTCTCAGCGCAAGTGGCGTCCTTGTTGGGTAGCCCCACTAGAAGATACTCAAGAGTTCGACCCATTTCAGAGTTCGGAGGCTTCGCTACAATTACCCCGGGGTCGAAGAGGGAGCCGCCTGGCGACCTAACAGCTTGTTACTATGAGCGGGTCATAATAAGCCTTCAGGCGCTCCACGTTGACGATGTCTTGCCCACGGCGGCGCATGTCCGAAGATTGTTCAACGCGTTCGATCAGATAGTTGACGGGTGAGGTGCGCTCGATAACACGGTAGGGGCCTTCGTATTTGGGACATAGTTTGGAAGAGAGGCCAGCTGCAGAGGTCGGGATCGAGAGCCATACAAGCGCACCAGGAAGGAACATGGGCTCAGAAGTGGTGGAGCCATCACGAATACTCTTCTGCCGCTCTTGCTCTTGCGTCGTAAAAGTCTTGGCAAGCTCGCGACACTCTTCAGCAAGCCTGGCTGTTTTGGAAATAGGTGTACACTCAGATGGATCCGGCGTGTACGGGAGTATCGTGTCCATGGTGTGCGACGGGTGCCTTCCGTACAGCAAGTAGAAAGGTGAAAAACCAGTCGTGCTCTGAGGGGCGGTGTTGTAGGCATAGGTGACGAAGGGCAGTATATTATTCCAATTAGTGTGGTTGGCAGCGACATACAAAGAAAGAATGTCACCGAGGGTGCGGTTAAAGCGTTCGGTGAGGCCATTCGTCTGTGGGTGGTAAGCAGTAGTTTTGCGGTGGACAGAATGGCACTCCGTCAGAATGGCTTCGACGACTTCCGACAAGAAGACACGGCCTCGATCGCTGAAAAGCTCTTGGGGTGGTCCGTGGCGCAGTATAAATTGATGCAGCAGGAAGGACGCAACATCGCGCGCAGTAGCCGCAGGGAGAGCGGCAGTTTCGGCGTAAGTCAGAGGGGCGGTTGCTGGAACGACTTGGGGTGGCCTGGCGACCACTTGCGCGTAACTCAGGGGCGCAGGAGCCGGAGGCTGTGGAGGGTGGTACGCAGGCATTACCTCCGCTATTTCCTGTTCAATTGCTCGACGGATGGGAGGGAGAAAGGTAGTAGGCGATTTTTGAACAGTCGGTTGGTGGGCAAAGGGCAGGAGCGAGAACTGACGCGCAAATTCCTCACGGATGAAGGACTTTAGGTCTGCCATCAACGCCACTTGGTCACAACTGGCCTCCAAACTAGCAAGCGTTGCAGCTCGTGGTGGAGAGCGTCGGGTCATCGAACGCTGCCGGCGGAGCTCCTCGTAGCTCTGGCACAGTGTGATGACCTCAGCCACTGTGCCGGGGTATTTGGCGAGCAGCATCGTGAAGGCATCATCGTCAATGCCTTTCATGATGTTTCGGATCTTGTCAGACTCGGACATGGTGGGATTAGATTTGTTGCATGGGTCCAGGACGTCTTCAATATAGCTGGTGAATGACTCACCAGCCTCGTGAGCACGTTCACGTAAGCGCTGCTCGGCTTGCAGCTTGCGAACAGCAGGGCGACCGAAGACGTTGATGATTGCGGTCTTAAAATCGGACCAGGTGGCAAACTCGGACGCGTGGTTGTTGTACCACAAACTGGCAACACCGGTGAGGTAGAATACCATGTTGGTCAGCTTGCCATCTTCGTCCCATTTGTTGGGAACGCTCACGCGCTCGTAAAGGGCGAGCCAGTCCTCCACTTCAGTGCCATCAGCGCCAGTGAAGATGGGTGGATCGCGGATCCTGGGGACACCGGGACAAGGGGGTGGCATGGGAGGAGGCGTTTGCTGCGATGCGTCGTGGGACATGGTAGATTTCAGGGTACGTGATCGTAGCTCCAAAGGCATAGACAGGGATCGCAGCACTCTCCACCAAATTGTTAAGGCGTTTATTAGCCGGCAACGAGCGAGAATATACAATGGCGACAGTCACAGCCAAGCACGGGCTCTCAGCACGAGCGGCGTCCTTGTTGGGTAGCCGCACTAGAAGGTACTCAAGAGTTCAACCCATTTCATAGTTCGGAGGCTTTGCTACAATATATATATATATATATATATATATTGCAGTGAAGAGGAATGTCCACTACTGCAGTGACATCGGCATGTTGGCGCGAGGCACAAGCTAGGACTGCCTAGTTGCTGCTGCGACGACGTCTGTATACCCGGCCAGCTCTTGCTGCTTCTGTGCCGACGCTGCTACCGCTTTTCGCCTTGCATTGAATTATATTTTGGTGGAGGCTCCTGTGGTTTTCTCCGACCCTGGAATTGCATAGACGAAAGCTGCCGTCCGTCATGCCTGACGACGCTCTCTCCCCCCCCTCCCCGGGCGTCGCCACCCAGAGCCTCTCCCGGCGCCCAGTTCCTGCGATAACCCGACATCTTCAGCGGCAGGGACGAGAATGCCGTCGAGGATTGGCTGAAATTCAACGAACGAGCCGGCACTTCCAACAACTGGAATGAGGTCATGGAACTCGGTTCCGTGACGTTTTATTTAACGCATGTCACCACGCTGTAGTACAGAAACCACAAGGCGGACATTTCTACTTCGACGACCTTCAAGACCTGCATCGCAGCTGTTTTTGGACGCCCTGTGGTGCACCAACTTCGCGCACAATAACGCCTATGAAGTCGGTCCCAACAAACTGGTGAGGCATTCACCAGCGACATTGAGGACATCATCGACCTCTGCCGGTGTGTTGATCCGATGATGGTGGAGACTGACAAGGTACGACACATTATAAAAGGCATTTCCGACAACGCCTTTCAAGTGCTCCTCTCGAAAAATCCTGCCACTGTCTCGGAGCTCATCGAGCTGTGTCAAAGTTTCGATGAGCTACGACGATAGAGTTTTCTCACGCGACGCCCTTACGTGCCGGGTGACATCTTTTAAAGCCTAATAACCACCTCTGACCTTCAGTCGCTGCTATCGCAGATCAAGGAGTTTGTTCTCGCTGAGGTCGCTCGTCAGCCGTCGCTGCTATGAACAGCCAGCCATCCACCATCACATCTGCCAGCAAGCGTTCGTGAGGTCATCCAGGGGCAAGTTTGCATGGCTCTGCCATCTGCCCACGACACTTAGCCGTTGCCACCCCTGTGGCCTGTGCCGATGTGAATGCACCACTAAGCTATGCTGAGGTTGCCGCAAGGCCACCTGTTCAAACTTTTAAACTACTACTATCAGCTGTGCCCACTCATTGGTTCGCTCAGCCGAGGTTCCTCCAGTGTAGTGAACAACGTCGTACACCCGACAATCGGCCAATATGGTTTGCATGTGGCCTGCCTGGCCAAATAGCGTGATACTGCCGTCGGCGTGTCCCTGCCTATCACCAGAACTACCACCAGAGCTTCGATCCTGCCCCTTATGTGCCACCGCGCTTTTTGTTCGCAGGCTCTCAGCACCCCGAACAGATGTCATCGTACGCCGACCACCACCCTCCTGTTAGGCGTCGCTCGCCATCACCTCGATGCCACTCGCATTCGCCGACGCGTCGTCGTCCTTCATCGCCGGAGCAGGAAATCTAAATGCCGCAGTTCCAGAGGCAGGAACTGCATCACCCGCGAAACGAACGACAACGCCTCTCTCTTCACCGACGAATGTTCTGGCCGTATATGTGGACGGCGCTGCTGCACTCGCCCTTGTCGACACTGGTGCCGCAGTTTCAGTAATCAGTGCCAGACTCTGCCGTTGGCTCAAAAACGTTATGACGCCACTAGCAAGTATATCGCTTCGTAAAGCAAGTGCTGAGAACGTGACGGCGGCTGCTGCCTGTACTCCTCCCATTGCGATTGACATTCTCTTTTATGTCGTCGAATTGCTAGCGTTGGATTTCTGCTCCCATGCCCTCATTTTGGGTAGGTAATTGCTCTTCGCTAATAAGGCTGCCATTGACTGCTCTCGCACTAAGGTGGCATTTGAAGTGTTTAGCGACGCTCCTTTGTATGACGCTCTTGAAACCAGGAACAACCTATTTGTTGCTGAAGACGTTACCATACCACCACACTCTTTTGACTTGGCCCTGGTGTCTTGCAACGCGCTCGCCTAGTCGAGTGCCCGTTTCACGCCATCTGCCATTTCCGTTCGTCACAAGTGTTTGCCGCTACCCCATGCCCTTTTGGAACTTCATGACGGCGTCAGTACACTCATCATCTCAAATCTGCTGTCATGTCCTGTAACACTACTTCGGGGCGAGTGCTTCAGTAGTGTTAACAGTCTCGACCCTTCTGCGATTATGTACATGTCGACTGTTTCTTTCGCTGAACACGAAGTCGCTGAATTGACCTGTGCCTCTTCGCCGCAGACTACTAGACCTGACATACTGAGCAGCTCCATCACCGACACGTTAACCGTTTCGCAACGTGCTCAGCTTCTATGACTCCTAAAAAAGTTTCTTTCTTCCTTTGACTGCCAGCTTAGTCCCCTCGGCTGCACGTCAGCTGTGTCACCGTATCAACACGGGCACCAATGCACCACTGCGTCAAAGACCCTATCGCGTGTCCACGACAGAGCACCAGGTTATCGCTGACCATGTACCTGACATGCTCAAGTATGGTGTCATCCAGCCTTTGAATAGCTGCTGGGACTCTCCAGTCGTTCTTGTTAGGAAGAAGGACGGGTAGAATCGCTTCTGTGTTGGCTACCGTCCTCTTAACAAAATAACCCAAAAGGACGTTTACTCTTTACCGAGAATCGAGGATGCCCTTGACTGCCTCTAAGGTGCGGAGTTTTTCTATGGACGTTGTCGTGGTTAGGTTCGTCACGTAGCAAGGCGTGTGACGCGAGGAAGATGGAGACAGTGCGGAAAACAAAATTCAGTTATATTGCACGAGGGAAAAATCCACTGCACATACAGTACTAGACGTCGTACACGCACGTGGTTCACAAACAAAAAAAACAGTAAACAGTCTCACAGTTTGTGCCGGAACACGTGGCCTTGAAGTGGGGCCCTTCGCGTGCTCGGATGCAGTCGTCGCTAGGCTCAAAACAAACGCCTTAAGCTATCCGTTGATAAACTTTGCATGGACACTAACACCTACGTTTTCGATCACTCTAGCAACGTAGCTGTGCTGTATACGAAATAGCTAGAGGCTAACACGAGCACGCGTAAGTGGAGTCAGTTGAAGGCGCCATCTTTACCTGTGTCTTTTACTAACATTCGAAGCCTACTTCCCAAGAGGGATGAGTTGTGTTCCTACTTAGAAGATAGTGATGCTGACATATTAATACTCACGGAGACTTGGCTCTATCCCGACGTGACCAACGAGGAACTGTTCCCAGATAAAGACAACTCTAACATATATCGACGTGACCGTGCCATTAGAAGCAGAGGAGGCGTCTTAATAGCAGTACAAAAAGACAGTGTCATCAGTTTTCCTTGACACTAACGCCTCTACAGAGATAAATTTGACTGCATGCGTTACAACCTATGCAAAAGTACTTATAGGAACATGTTATCGTCCAGCGGATGCCCATTCCTCTTTCCCCAAAGATCTGAGTGACAACATATAACGAGCTACGCAACTCTATCCAGCTGACATTATATACCTTATTGGCGGTTTCAACTACCCGCTCATTGATTGGTCAACCATGATTACCACATGTCATGCCTCATTAAATTTTCTCGTAGTAACAGTCGACTACAACTTATCGCACGTTTTTCACTAATGTACCCGTGGTACTAACATACTTGACCTTGCTGTCACTAATGCACCAGAAGCCACTGGAGCAATTCTTCATATAAGAGGATTTAGCAACCACAATCTCCTTAACTTTCCAGTCAACCTACCTTTAAATTTTACAGGCTCAGTGAGAAAAAGAATCCGGGATTATAACCATGCTAACTTTCATCAATTGAGGATGGAGCTAGATTATCTTTATCGGGAAGAATTTTGCCGTCGTTTGTCTCACGAACAGGGAACGAAAACTGCATTACTTTCAAAGAAAAAATATTAGAGTTAGTTGACCAGCTTGTGCCGCTGATCTCTGCATCCAACGATAAAACTAACCGTTGGTTTGCTAAACATCTTCGAACATTATGAAATAAAAAGAAACGTTTCTATAACACCGCAAAACGCATTGGTTCTGTGTCCTGCTGGGATAAATACAAGGTCTGCTTACAAGAATATTGTAAAGCCTTAGACACTGCTAAGAAGAAATATTATTCGCAGGACTTGCCGTCACTTCTCCAAAATAGCCCGAAAAATTTCTGGCAAATAATTCTACCCTACAAGAAGTCTCCTAATCACATTAAAATACACGATAATTAACTAACGCCGCTCTCTGACGAAGCTTCCGCTATTGCTTTCAATGAGTACTTCGCCTCTGTTTTTACACAGGAAGATTGTTCTAATGTGCCATTTCTTCCAGATTACCCTTCCGCTTTAATGACCCCAATCATTGTTACTGCCGAAGGTATAGCACAACTTATCACAAATTTTAAGGTTTCTACTTCATCAGGCATTGATAACATTACCTCTAAAATACTGAAGAACACCACAAATATTTCCAGCTGCTTCCTCTGTCTCCTAATTTATCAGTCGCTATCATCAAGGGAGCTGTTCAGAGATTGGAAGATTGGTAAGGTTATTCCCGTATTTAAGTCCGGTTACAGGCACTCAACCCGATTTATCGACACATTTCACTTACATGCATATCCTGCAAACTACTTGAACATATCGTGGCTTCTCGTTTCTACGATCACCTTGAATAAACAACTTCTTCTTTTCTAATCAGCATGGCTCTAGAAAAGGGTACTCAGTTGACGCCCAGTTCTTCGAATTCACGTCTGATCTTCATTTTATTATGAACGCTAACGAACAAACCGATTGCCTCTTCGTTGATTTTGCCAAAGCATTCGATACTGTATCTCAATGTTGTTTAATCTCTAAATTGGCTGCACTCCGTATTGGTTCTATAATTCTGTCTGGGCTACGAAACTTCCTCTCTTTGCGTGAGCAACTTAGGGTGATCAATAACATTTCATCTAACCTTTGCGACGTCACATCCGGTGTTCCCCAAGGCAGTGTTATAGGTCCGTTACTTTTGCTAATATACAATAATGATACAACCGATAACCTTTCATACACAGCTTGGTTGTTCGCTGATTATTGCGCCAATATACCGCAACTATAATTGTTTTAATGATCAATCCGCTCTCAAAAATTACCTTGACCTAACCTTCCGGTGGTGCGAAACTTGGCAGATGTCCCTTTACGCCTCTAAGTGCAAGTTAATCTCGTTCACCCGAAAGCATGCCAATTCAGCATTTCACTATAAGAAGAATAACACCGTCGTTTCAGCTATACCACCTTACAAATATTTAGGCGTTCACCTTACATTAGATCTATCCTGGAGTACGCATGTAGCAGCTGTGTCATCGAAAGCCTCTCGATCTCTCGGATATCTCCGCAGAAACTTGCGCAACGCTCCTTCTAACGTACGCGTATTATCATTTATTACTTATGTTTGCCCACAGCTAGAGTATGCATCATCTACATGGTCACCATATCAAGATTACCTGGTACGTATGTTGGAAGCCATCCACAATAGGGCAGCAAGATTCTAGCCTTGAAACAACGACTAGCATTCAAGCATTACCTTAATAAAACGAGACCTTGCATTTCAGTCACGGAAATACGCCGCAACATTGCTCTTTTATGTCTGCTTCATAGGTGCATTTAGAGTAACGAAATTCACTATTTGCCACTTTAATCTCCGGTGCGCACTTCCCAGCGCATTCACAATGCACGTAGTTTCATGGGCATTCATGGTCACACGCAGGCATTTAACCTATCATCACTACCTAGAGCCATTGCATATTGGAAGAATCTTCCGAATCATGATGTATTCATTTCTAACCGTGAAACTTTTCGCGATAACCTAATTTCGTTGCGCTCGAATATTGTAAAACGCTGTTGCACCTCAATTTTTGTAATCTTTTTTATACATATTTTTTGCCTGCTTTTCTCCTTTATTGATATTTTGTTTGTATACTGATGCCCCCCTTACTCAATGCCCTTCAGTGGGCCTGTATGGTATTTTGAGTAAATAATGAATAAATATATTCTGCATGTTCGTCTTTTACTAGAAAAGACATACATAAGTAATTTTAAGGACCGTAGCGCTTATCACACTGCGCCGACCATGCAACGCTTGAACGGATCGAGGAGTGTTTCCAACGCTTTGCTAAGACGAGAAGAGACGGTGGTGGCACCTACCCGCCGCCTTACGTTCTACACCTTATCACCTCTGAGACGGGCGCGCACGCCCCTCTCAGGGCCACGTGCTTCGAGACCAAGTGCTTCGAGAGTACCTCGAGCTGCACGCTTGAGGCACTCTAACGCAGCGCTTTGGCAATACCATTGACCGATTTTCTTGCGCATAACATCAATTAAATCTTTTGTTCAGTCTCCCCAGACGCAATACTATCGTCTTTCGATGACATTTGCCGATTACATGCAGATACTGAGCCATTTTTTAATCTAGCGGCTGCCTCTGCGTCGGCTTCTTTCGCGGCATTTCGTTCAGTCAGACGAGCGTCACGTGCCTCTTTTTCGAGTGTGCGTTCTTGGTCCATCCAATTTTTTTGTGCTGAGCCACTTAACCCCAATTCCTTTCCGATCGCAGTCAGCTTTTCTGCCACGGTCATCGACCGTCACGAACAAAAATGCGATGTGATGCTCTTCTTAGATGTAACAAGAGTAGTCCTGTCTCGTGGACGCCAGATATGTCGTGGTTAGGTTCGTCACTTAGCAAGCCATTTGACTTGAGGAAAAAGGAGACAGTGCGGAAAAGAAAATACAGCTATATTGAACAAAGAAAAAAAAAACCACTGCAAATACAGTAATACACGTCGTACACGCACGCAGTTCCCACATGAAAGAAAAGAGTAAACAGTCTCAGAGTGTGTGCCGTAGCCCGGTGCCTTGAAGTGGGGCCCTTTGCGTGCACGGATGCAGTCATCGCTTGGGTACACAAGTCAGCATGCCGTGGAAGAGGGCATCGCCAGCTCTAGGCGTAGCCGCACACTGACAGCGACGTCGGCTCGCTGGACGTGGTCAGCAGCTCCGGTATTTCGAGGGCTTTTGCAGTACCGGAGATGTCCGCAGGACCACTTACCCAGAACTCGTGCCTGGCCGCGCCGACACGCCGTGCCCCGAAGATGTCAATGGCTCGAGGACAGGAACCCAGCCTTTTGAACCTCGCGCGTAGTTGCGACTTTGCCCTAGGCTCCCTTGCGTAGTCTCGTCGGCGTCCGAACAGCTTCGTTCTGCGCGAGCGCCTTCTCTTCTTTTTTTCAATAAACGCGCTGCCATTTTTGTCATCTTCCCGGTGATGTGGCGCTGTCGCCTGCTATGCTCGCATTTTCCAATCACAACGTACATCACAACATAAGAAGTGACTACTGGCAAATCTCTATGGCGCCTAAAGATCAGCCTAAAACGGCTTTTGTCACACCTGATGGCCTTTACGATTTCCGCGTCATGCCTTTCGGTCTTCGTTACGCGCCCGCAACATTTGAGCGGATGATGGATAATATTTTGCGTGGCCTGAAGTGGAAAACCTGATTTTCCCACGCATCTCCATAGGCTAGATGAAGTGCTACAGTGCCTAACTGACGCCGGTCTTCAGCTCAACCTGAAAAAAAAATGCCTCTTCGGCGCCAGTCTGCTCACGATCCTTGGCCATGTTGTCTCTAAAGATGATATTTTTCCTGACAATGCCAAGCTTCAGGCAGTTGCATATATCCCTGAACCTGCACTTCTGAAAGATCAGCGCAGCTTGCTCGGCCACTCCTTGTATTTCAGCCACTTTATTCAGAATTTTGCGATGATCACCACCCCTTGACTGAACTTCTACGGAATGACTCGAAAAGTTACGCTTGGTCTCCAGCCTGTGACGATGCCTTCAAAAAGTTGTGCCACCTGTTAAGCTCACCGGCAATCTTGCGTCACTTCAACCCGATTGCTCCGATTGAGGCACACACCGGTGTCAGCGGTGTTGTACTCGGCGCCGTGCTCGCGCCGCGCAAATGGCGATTCCAGGAGTAGGTAGTCGCATACGCAAGCCGTACCCTCACCAAAGCGGAGAATAATTATTGTGTGACAAAGGAGTGTGTGGCAATTATTTGGGCTCTAGGTAAATTTAGACCGTACATATATGGTCACCCTTTTGACGTAGTCACTGATCAGCATGTACTTTGTTGGTTATCTACGTTTAAGGACCCCTCCGGCCGTTTAGCTCGGTGGGCTTTGCGGTTGCAAGAGTTTGACATACGTGGTGTCTGCAGGTCTGGCCGACGTCACACTGATGCCAACGCCCTATCGCGTTTAAATGTATCATCGGAAAGCTCTGCCTGTCTTTGTGCCGCAGACGAAACGGTTGCGTTTCCAGCAAAATGCGACATTGCGTCTGAGCAACGTAAAGATGACTGGATCAGCGCTTGTCTGCGATTAATTGCAAACCCGTCAACTTCTCTATCTTCTAGAACATTGCGCCGTCAAGCGGTTCACTTTCAGATCCACAATGACGTACTTCATCGCAGGAATTACAAGTCTGACGGCCGAAAGGGGTTACTGGTCATACCTCGCCATCTTCGTGCTGCATTATGTTCAGCTTTCAACGCTGATTCTCAGTGCGCACATGCGGGCATCTTGAAAAGATACGCTCAGCTTTCTTCCCAGTTTTGTCGATGAGGTATGTAAAACTTTTTGCGCAAGTACATTCAGACATGCCTGCAGTGCCAATGACGGAAAGCTTTACCTCATCACACCACTAGTCCGGTCCAACCAATTCCTAGCCTAGCCAGGCCTTTCGACCGCATTGAAATTGATCTGTATGGGCCTTTTCCATTCACGGCTTCTAGAAACCGTTGAATCGTTGTCGCGGTGACTACTTCACGCGATACGCAGACACAGCCGCTTTGCCTGCTGTCATATCACGTGACGTATCATCTTTTCTCTTGCAGAACTTCATTTTCCGTCACGGCGCACCACGTGACCTTTTCAGCTACAGAGGACGTGTATTTCTCTCCGAAGCCGTCAACGCACTCCTTGGCAAATGCCATATCATTCACCGGACTACCACCACCTACCATTTCCAAACGAATGGCTTGATGGAAAGATTCAACCATACCCTTGGCGACATGATATCTAAGAATGTTGCCTCAGACCACTATAATCGGGACCTCAATCTGCCTTTTGTGACATGCGCATACAATACTGCTTCACAGGTGACTACAGGCTTTTCGCCATTTTTCTTCTCATATAGCCTAGACACTTCTACCACAACAAATACCATTCTGCCCTACCACACCGATTCCTCCGAGTCTACGGCAAACTATGAAGCTGCTCGCCGCACCGAGGAATGACGTAAGCTTGCCCAGTCGTTCACAACCATCGACCGATGGATACAAAAACCACGGCGTGACGATAACCACCCGTACCCTAACTTTCTTCCGGGCACACTTGTGTGGCTTTGGGTTCTGGCTGTTCCTACAGGCCTTTCTTCGAAATAAGTTTCAAAATACCAGGGACCCTACTACGTTGTCTCGCAGACTTCACCTGTTAACTACATCTTCAAACCCGTTACGGGTCGATAGATCAGCGCTTTCAGGGTCGTGAAACCGTTCACGTACAGCTGTTTAAACAGTATTACGTTCCGCTCGTACTTTGTTCTTCGTGAGTCGCCAGGATGGCGCTTTTTCCGACGGGGAACGATATGTAGTGAAGAGGAATGCCCACTGCTGCTTTGACATCGACACGTTGGCGCGAGCTAGGACGGCCTAGTTGCTGCTGCGACGTCGCCCATATATATATATATATATATATATATATATATATATGTATATATATATATATATGACGCTATGATGACGTGGCCTGGCTTATACACCATGTTTATTCCATAGCACTTCTTCCTCCTCTGATTCTACAAACCATCCATTCCATCATACGTCACATGATTCCCCCTCCCCCGGAAGAAGTCGCGTCAGAAAATCAACAAAACAAGAAAAATGCAGAGCGTTAAAGCGAAAATTGTCAAAATTCACTGTAGTTCCAGTTGAGAAGGGAGTTCCTTAACTTGAACGAAAAATCCACAGCAGAGGGAAGCAGTCCGGTCATGTCTAAGAGAACTCTGGTGGACGAGGCTGGCTGTTGCGTCCTGGATGGCATAACCACACCCTGCAGATCTGCCCTGGTGATGACATGGGTAGAGTTCTTGTGAGTAATGGGCTAGGTTGGGAGTTCCTGTAGCATTTTAAGTTTGAATGTCGAAGGCGTTGAATTGTGTTTCGTGGTGGGAACAGACGGTGTGCTTTCAGTTCGCGTGTGTGATGGTCGCAGCTGATGGAATTGTGTCTTGGTCTCTGCGTTGTACAGATGTTGCCTTCTTGTCTCTTTCGTCGTTTTCTGCGGTTTCGGAGCTGTAATTACAGGCGCTGTCTTGATCTCTTGTGCCAAATGCATTTGTGGCGCCGATACTTTATGCATATATGCCTCACGTATTCAGTTTGCTTTAAGAGGCTTGTTTTGCGTCGTCGTCTTGTTGGTGTATCGATTGGAGCGTCTGAAATCCTTGGACTCGCTTTTTGCTGGCGTTGCTGCTGTTGCATCAGAACGTGCTGAGGCGGGAGCGCTTCTGAAACATCATGATCGTTTTCCTGATAACTTGATGTGTCCAGTCGGCAGTTGTTGCAATGCTTTTCAGGCAGCGAAGTTGCTAGGACCGATTTGCCTGGAGGAACATCAGAGGCGCCTTCGACAGCATTCATTAAGTAGGCTTCTGGCACCTGGCAACCTGTCAGTGTCGCTTCCGAGCCTCCTGTGTTTGGGCTTTCATATGGCTGCGCTCTCAATGGCGACGCCGCAACAGACGTGGTTTGGTCGAATTTCAGTTGGGAATGGATGCCTTTCTGTGCAACGAATGATGCGAGTTCTTCTGGCGCATGAAACTTAACTGTAGGTCCCGGGCTTAACTGAGTATGCTGCGAGCTCCCCTGCTCTATTCCGACCATAGTGAACGTGTGAGACGTGAGGTGGGCGCTGTGGGCGACCGAAGATTCACGTGATGGAAAAGCAGGAGGTGGGTTCATGCGTGAAGACAGCTTTTGACTGTGACGACTGAGCGCGGCTGTCTGTGGATGGAGGGGTTATAAGAGAATATTCGTTGTAGTCGTCATTGTACCCTTTAAACCAAGCAATCATTTCTTTTTTGATCTTTTCCCATGACTCGTCGTTTTGAAATATGTGGATGAGGTATAATTTGAAAGCCACACCGCAGATGTAATCAGTAAAGTTGATGATCATCTCCCGTTCCGATCATGATGCAGTGGTAGCGTGGAGCTCGAACAGGTTGAACCAGTCCTGTACAGGTCCATCATCCACTGCTCCGGTGTACTTGGGATGGGAAGGTCAGTCGATGGTTCTTTCATGGTACTGGTCGCTGTGTGCAGCCAGGAGATGATTCCGTAGTTGATGTATTGTCAGGGTGTCTTGTGGAGAACTGCGTCGATGATGAGACACTGATGAAGTGGCTGGGACGTCTTCATTCTGTCATCTCGTGTGACGATATGATGAATGGGTGACGTGGCCTGGCTCATGCATCATGTTTATTCCATTGCACTTCTTCCTCCTCTGCTTCTACAAACGATCCATTCCATCATACGTCATATATATAAACATTACACCTACCAAATACCTTCCTCTTTACTTTCCTTGACATTATTGTCTGTTATATCTCATTAAAATTGCGCAAAACAGGAAAAAAACGAGCCCTTAAGTATAAACTTCTTTCCAATATATATATATATATATATATATATATATATATATATATATATATATATATATATATATATATATACCTCCTCCTCGTTTGCTCGACGCCACGAGCTCCCACATCAGCAGACACTGCCCCGCCGCGGTGGTCCAGTGGCTAAGGTACTCGGCTGCTGACCCGCAGGGCGCGGGTTCGCATCGCGGCTGCGGCGGCTGCATTTCCGATGGAGGCATAATGCTGTAGGCCCGTGTGCTCAGATTTGGGTGCACCCATGTTGAAGAACCCAAGGTGGTCCGAATTTCCGGAGCCCTTCACTACGGCGTCTCTCATAATCATATGGTGGTATTGGGACGTTAAACCCCACAAATCAATCATTCAATCAACCCTCTTCGCGTTGAAGCCCACGCTGCCTTCAATGTAAATGAGTCAACGCTGAGAACCAACATGGCAGTCCGTCAAGGATGGCGGCCATTTTCGCCTGTTGTAAGCAACCATAATCAAAGTTGTCACAACCCTAAAACACGTAGGCTCCCCAAGCGATTGCAAAGTAATTCGCTTGTGAACTGGCATCACAACGAAATGTTCTCCGTGTCCAGATAAACGTGGTGTTGGCGTGGTTTAAGTCGTTCGGCGCAGGCAATTTCACATATTGCTTTCAGCAGTTATATTGAAAGAAACCATTGTGATGCCGAGGAATTTGGCTTGAGTGTAGAAGGTTGTCAAGACAACAAGAGTGACAGTGATGATGACCGATCAGCAGCTAACTCACAAGGAGCGAGTTGCACTTGACGTCTCCTCATGCGGTAGTGCCTTTAACTCTCTTAAGTCACATTGATTGTACTGAAGCTAAATTACTCTTCAGCGAGGTGACAATAAAAGCATTGTTCTCCTTGTAGATTGCATGTAACCCAGTTAAGTGGATGCAATGGAGTGCCGCATACCGCCAACACGCTCGAGATCAACAAGCGTAACGATATGGTTAGGACTATAATCAACGCCTCTCTGCTAACTTCTTCTGCTCTTCAATGCTACTTTCCGAACAACGCTGTTGTTCGACCAATTTTGCAATTTCGCCATCACGCAAATATATACACCTGTGTATTTTTTTTGATACTGCTCTTTCAACCGCGTGATGCAACCTGCAACATTAGAGTGCATGGAATTGCTCACGGTTAGAGTCTGAGCATGGCTGTGACACAAGAGCTTCTTTATGGGGGGTAAATGAGGGCGTTTGTTCAAGAAGCAATTCCATGTTGCTGACAACACAACTAGGCGTACAATGTTTGCGAACAAACGCCACGTTTGAGGCCCACTAAAGGCAACTATTAGGTCAACATTTGTTGCTGAAATAGCGGCCCAGAAACCTCGTTGTGTTAATTTTGTGCAAATGAAGTGCTCATTTTTAATTAAAACCACGTTTTAGTGTCCCGCGTCAAGTTTGTGCAATTCGTATCACCTCTTCAAGAAGCGAACCGATCAGGTCACTGTTGCCGTGCACAAAGATGCCCGGCTTTACTGTGTGGTCACCGACACTAGTAGACAGAACGAAAGCATCGGGAGCCACAGCAGCAACAAGAGTCATGCATCAATTCTTGCTATTGGCTCAAAGATGGCAGACGTGTCTTGGTTAAACCGCGCCCCGTTAGATGGCACGAGCTGTGCAGTGTAGCAACGGAAAATTTCGGACCAATCGCGCCATTTTTCATAGCGACACCCGGTGGTTCTTTTATCCATATATCCAAAAGAAGCGAACAAGCAGAATTCCATTGCGTCTCTTAATGCACAGGTTCTTATTAGTGCAGCTATATTGATTACTAGTGAATAACTATAGGCGGTTCGTTTGACGTCATCGGTATTATGAGAATGCCCTACTGCCGCGCATGTATTGTTGGCATTTACCTTAATTTCTCGGTAAGTATATAAGGCACTGCTATTGGTAATATTGTCGTTTTACATGTCGTCAAACATTCAGTTATCACCCTGACGCTGTTGGTTATTTGTTTTTAGTGGCCCTTTGAACATTTAGTCCTGTGCTGCCACCATGGTGTGCTACTCGCTATCAGCCTAATACTGCGGCAAATCTCTCAGACAGGCTTGGTGCCAATTACCTCAGTGTGCCATTAAGTTGATACGTAAATTCTAGTTAACGCAGTTTTTTCTATTGCATGCACAGGACAACGCACGGCATCGTTGATGCACGGTCGATTAGCTGACACCACCATCTTTCACACTGCGGTAAAAAAGTGTTGCCAACACTTAGCAATTCCTATCGTTTTCGAAAGTAATTTGGTCTGGTATGCATTCATTCACCAATGAAGAGATCATCCGGTGAAAGAGGCACGAGGCAACGTCCTTGCGTCTTATTTTTTCCTATGCGAGTTCACGGGATGACAAGCCCCCCTCATTCAACTTCGTTTGCACGGAGCACCACCTATAGCACGTGGGATTTTCGAGTAGTACGATATCCTTCACAGTGCTTCTGTTGTAGCTAACAAACAATGCTCGAAAGCTGCTCAGCTTGGGCTCCCCGAAAGACGCGTCAGGTCACCTGCCGGCAGATACTGATATCAGTGTACTTTTTTTCAAGTTATGCAGAGTGCATGTATTTGACCATGTCGAAATTGAGTTTCGATACCATGCATTCGTACGCGGTCAACACCCTCAACACGTAAAAACTGGGCAAGTTTCTCGTTGCGAGAGATCTTATATGGACACTCTCGGTAGATTTCAGCCTTTGCCGTCACCGTCACGTCCCGAATGTATATGTATATTGTGACGCTGACTTTGTACTTCATCTTCATCCGTATTACAAAACCATTGTAGTGATAATCGTCGTATTTCACGCGAGCTGGTTATCTTTGGCTCGGGCACCTGGATTAAAAATATAACATGGTTACTGCCGTATATATATATATATATATATATATATATATATATATATATATATATATATATATACATACATCCAGTCGAGCTATCCCTCCCGCCACTTGGTAGGGTTTATATGTGAATTAAGCGTAGGAGTGCCAGTCAGCGCCACCAGTAGCCATGGCGGCAAGTGTGGCACACTCTTTTGGGCCTGTTTGGCATCACGTAGAACATGAACTCGTTACGAGTGGGCAGCTGACCAATAGTCCCTCGTATACAACCTAAAGGCACTAAGTCTGCCAGTACGAGACCCTCGTTAATGAATAAAAAAAGAAGTATATATATATATATATATATATATATATATATATATATATATTAAGCAAACAATGCTTAAGCAGCCGACAGGTTATTCAAACTTGCGACCCATCTTTCTGCAGCACGCTGCGTTCACTAAATGTGACTTGGGCTTAGACGCGTCATAAGTTTATAAATAGAGAAACATCTGGTTTGAAAGAACAGCCTGGTCTTGAAAAGATAATTTGCTTGCAGTGTTCCAGCAGACATAAACGGGGTATAAAAACGAGTGACACAGAGGTGACTAAAAATGCATTGCTCACCCAAGTGACGCCAATGAAAGCGTTATATCGATAACAGCTCCAAGACAGCAGCGTTCCCAGAGAGGTTTTGCTTTTCTTTCGGTATCAGTACGCTGCCGGCTATTGGCCCTGCGCTTCCTCTTGCGCCTCGTAAAAGGAGAGGAATCCCCGGCCCGAACACTGCAATATTATTTTCTAGGCACTTGCCTTCCGTATGTTATGCCTAATGTGCACCTTAATCGGGGCCCGCAATCAGTAGTACTTCCTTCGTTTTATGCAACAGCTGTTGCGTTTTTTCGTCATGTCCAGTCGACTTGCCCTGAGGTAGATCTGTTAGGCTATCCTATTGTTCTTTGTTGGTCCCGTTAGTTCCCCTGGCACGCTGCTTCCACTCTAGTCGTGTGTCTTGGGAGCATGCTGACGGCATCGTTTCTGCCTGGCCACCTCCGGGACTTCATGTGGTGGCTGGGGTTGGGCGTTCCTCCTACCCTTGACCGCCTCGAAAGGTGGAGAATGGTCCAGTCATCAACATGTCCGAACTGCTCCCTACGGGAAACAAATCAGCATGTTTTAAGACAATGCGTCGTTGCTCGTGTTTTCTGGGGGGTTGTGCATGCAGGATTTTGTGGCATCGGAGTAAACCGCTTTGTTTCTTCTTGACGTTGTTCTCTAGGCCACTTTGCCTGCCTTCTGATTGTTGCTGGTGCCTACTGTCTTTGGCGTAACCGCTGTGAGGCTGTTGCAGCAGGTCGCCGCCACCGTGATCTCTTCCCGATTTTCGAACGACTGTACAAAGAAATACCATCTGTTTTGTCGGAGGAACTCTTCTTTCTGGGTGAGGAGGCACTCATTCGACACTGGTCCTGCCATTTTGTGTTCGTCTGTGAGAAACGTGTAAGGATTGTTCTCAGGCCAGCCTGGTATTGGTAGGGTAATCTTTGTTTAGTACTCAAACAAATGCCTTGTAAATACTGTGTAAATAAATGACATATAGATTTTTACATTTTATTTGTGTGTTCTTCGTTTACCATGAAATTTGTATATGTAGACATATTTTTCGTATCAATTCTTGTGTATTTGTGTATGTTGTGTTCCGTTTACACATGTAAACATATCTTTTTGTAACAACTTTTGGTGTGTCTGTGGATGTCGTGTTCTGTCGCAATGTTCCGTTGGATTGCAATTGGTGTTTACTCTCCGTGAGAATAAATTTCTCTAAACAATGGTTGAAAAATTCCGTGCACAATTTAAAACAGCGCTTTTTTGACAAAATCAGAGCACATCGCTAGTCAGCGTGATTCGTGTATGGCGTTATGATATTCATGCACAACAAAAGCACTGAAGAAAACTACTCGAAAATAAATACAGTTGTTGAAGAGAAAATGTAGGATGATAGTAGTTCGCTAACCTACGTAGTGACAGAGAACTTCGTCAAAATGATAGGTTTTAGCTATGTGCTAATTTTACTAATATTAAAACCGCAACTACTCATATCGTTCATCCATGAATGTTATGTAGCGTAATCACCCTCACAGTAAACATTCAATATGGTTGACAACAAGCTTTGCGATGCTCAAATGTTGTTTACATTGCAGGAACAAGGTCCACGGTTGTGTAATTGACGGAAATGTTCATGAAGTATTCCTATTATATCAAAATGGCAAAAATATGTCAGAAAGCTGAGGCTTACTTCAGCGTTGTGAAGGAAGGGACACCACCATCTAGAGAAACAAACGAATGTGCCTCCTTTTTTGCCGTCTCTTTCTTGGCACTGATTTGTTACGTGTGTATATCTGATGGGGAAAAGAAACTTGACGGATTTCGACTGTAGAAGATGCACACCTCACCAGACTTAACAAGCATGCAGCCGACAAAGCGCAGCAAAAAATGACGTAGAGTAAACGTGCGAATCTGCGTAACAAGATCCTACTCATACTAGGAAAACCCTTGTTGTTTTTCTTAAGGAATAGCGCAATGAACGCTTTGGTTTACGGAGTGGCAAAAACGAATCCTATTCACTGCATGAGTAAGGACCAGTGTGTGATCTTACGCGGGGATCATGCAATGTCTCATCGTTTTTTCATTAACACGGTAGAATAATTGGACAGATGAAGAAGGACATCACTACCAGAACTGCCATTTTGTGCTTTGCTGATCCTCTCCGTTGGGGTCTTGACATCCGCTTTGCAGTGACACAGTCAATGGACATCCCGAGTCCCACGAGTTCTACAAGCCTCAAGTCCTCGAGATGTTGCGCGACGGCAACTACTTTAGATAATCAAGCAGGCACCATCTCGCTGCTTTAATATGTTTGTTGCATATCTCCTAAACACACCAATGGAATCATGACGCCGATTTTCCGTAGGGCGCGATGTGCATGTACTTACCCACTTTGAAGTAGTCGCTGAGTATCGCCATATTCATGACCTTTTTGACGTGCGCGAAGCAAGCTTCGTCGGCCTTCCTTTCTCCGAGAAACTGAAGCGGATCAGTGAACTTGACCAGCTGCCTATAGATGCTCCAAATGACCAAGTATCGCAAACCGGCTTTGCCAACGTATTCGTTTTAAAAGAGCTCCTTGATAATGCTGGTACTGCGTTGGAAGTTCCAAATTGGGTGCGAACCCGTGTAGATGCCCTCGGTGTACTTGGAAAAATAATTGGCCCATTGCTCTGGAAAGAGAAGAATAAAAATGGTGAAAGAACATATTGTCACACAGTTACTATATCGACGAAGCCATTTCTATGTATCTGCTATAAGCTGCGCATACTAAATTGTCTTTATGCTGACTATGATGGGTTGAAACAACAATATATTCGACAACCCATCACTGACGATGACTAATATTTGTTGCGTTGCACAAAGAAATACATGACACAAGAACTGCAAGATGAATATGAACCTATGTATCACCAAGAAATTGAGCTTAGATCTCATAAGAGGGATAACACATAAAAAAAAAGTGACGATCGTATGCAACACCAAACGCATATAGTTTTAAGAACTACTTTGTCCGTGGTGAAAATCAGCATTATTGTTCTCAAGTGAAAGTTCTTCAGTTAAGATTTCACAGTGCCGGAAGTGTCTCGAAACGTCGAATCATCGAAAGTACATAAACAACCCACACATAAATTTAGATATCTACTCTTGTATTTTTTAAAGAATACGCAAATCATATCGTTTTGCATGGGAGCACCGTAAAAGAAGCAGTTTTTCTTATCCCGGAGCTTCGCTGAACATAAAGAAACTGTACAAGACTTCCACACTTATTTACCGTGAAACATGCTGTGTACCGCACACTTATTTTGTACTGCGACTACCAGAGCAACCATTCGAACGTTTAAACATTTATTAATAATACCATAAAACAAGAATATCGATTTGGTTGAGAGATAGTAACGTCGCAACGACCTGCCAACCGAGGTCTGTCTTACGTCCCAGGAAGATTTTCACTCACTAAATACAGCGATTTCTACAATTTAGGTAGCATGCAGGGCGCAAGTAGGCAAACCCACAGAACTGTGTTTATTCTTTCTGATAGTCATCATCGCGTTGAGACTGGCTTGTAGAGGCTTAGCAATAGAATATATATAAATATATATATATATATATATATATATATATAAATATATATATATATATATATATATATATATATATATATATATATATATATATATATATATATATATATATATATATATATATATATTGTGAGCGCTGGGTACGTACTTCATCTTCATCTGTATGACAAAACCATTGTACTGATCATCATCTTATGTCACGTGGGCTGGGTCTCTTTGGCTCGTGCACCTGGATTAAAGAGATAACCTGGTTACCGCCGTACCGGACGTGGTCTCATAAGTGGTGGAGCGTGCTTTGGTTTCCACGTCCTCCTGCTGTACCCGTCAGCCCTGGAGCTCCGGTCTGGTCGACGGTTGTGCCCTCAAACAACAGCGATGGCATCACCCAACGCGTCCGCTGCTGCAACCTCCCCTTCTCAGCCACTTAGGCTTAACTACACCATGAGTACCTCCCACCGAGACCCTCCGGTATTTTCAGCCTTCGCGGCGAAGACGTCGAAGAATGGCTGGACAGTTATGACCGAACCAGCGTGTGTAATTATTGGGACGAGGCGCACAAACTGCGCTACGTTCCTTTTTACCTTGATGGCGTCGCTAAAACCTGGTATTACAACCACGAGAGCGATTTCTCCAATTGGTTGGCCTTCGCGGGGCATCTCCGTCAGGTATTTGGCACGTCTGCAGGATGCTCTGTGGTAGCGAAACAGAAGCTCGCAACCCGCATCCAGGGGAACGACGACTCATATACGTCCTACATTGAAGATGTTCTGGCTCTCTGTCGCCGATCACAAAATGACATGACAGAGGCAGAGCGCATCCGACACCTACTGAAAAGTATCAACTCTGTGGCCTTCAATGCTCTCGTTATCCAGAACCCAACTACCGTCCGGGACGTCACCACCATATTCCAACGCCTGGACACGCTTTATACCATGTGCCTTCCACACGCCTCTTGCGACGCTCGCTTTACCACACAGCATGAATTGGGAGCCCTTATCCACACAATTGTCAGAGAGGAACTCCACGGCCTTATTTCAGGCAGCCCAACTACTGCGTCTGTCCACCCACCTCCTCCCAGCCTGCGTGAGATAATCAAGGACGAACTGGCATCAATGACAAGTGCTACACATGCCCCGTCCCCTGTGCGCTTTCCAGTGCCTTCGTACGCAGAAGTTGCATCACAGACTCGGCACCAGTTCCAACCGTGCCTACGGACATCGGATGCGACCATTTGGCTGCGATGTCAACGCAAGTGCCAAGGTCACCCCACAATTCTACATGGCGTCCTCTGCGCCCCATCTGCTTCTACTGTGGCGTAAGGGTTCATATATCCCGTTTCTGCCGCCGCCGTCAGCAGGATGAACGTCGTGGTTATCCAGCTTACAAAAGAGACTTTGTCCCGAGATTCGATGAATACGATCCCATACCGTATCCGTCCGCATCCCGTCTGTCGCCCTCCCCTCAACGGTCTCAAGCTGGACTTCATCCTTCTCGTTCATCTCGTCACCGTTCTCCATCACCGTTTCGGCATACGTCATCACCCCTGCGTCCCGCGCCGATCTCTCTGGACTCGGAAAACTAGAAGGTGCAGTTTCCGGTAAAAAACAGCTTGTTTTCGAATCGTTACAACTCCTCCGTCTCGCCCAGCTAATTTACTGCCTGTTTGTTTGGAAGGTGTTTTCGTTCATGCCCTTATAGATACTGGAGCCCCCATTTCGGTAATTGATCGTGAATTGTGTTTTCGCCTGCGTAAAGTGCAAATTCCTTATTCCGGTTCTATGTTATGCGGCGATAATGACAGTCCGATTTGCCCGACCGGATTGTGTACTGCTCGTGTTCTCATCGATGGAATCCGTCATCACGTACAGTTGGCTGTGCTGTCTTCGTGCGCTCATCAGATAATGTTAGGCTGGGACTTCTTGTCAGCTGCGCCTGCTGTAATTTTATGTGGTCGGCCCCTCATTCGTATTACGAACACTGAGCTTTCTTCCGCTGCCGACCTTTCGTCGCCCAACCTTGTCACAGCTGCGGATTTTCTCCTGCCTCCCGGACAAGAACGTGTCCTTACGATCAAGTCACGATACGATCTAGATGGCGACGCTGTGGTTGTTCCTTGCCAGCGCTGTATTTTTCGAGGGATTACCATCGCATCTTGTTTAGTGCGGTTCTCACATGGTGATGCAAGCATCCCCGCCTGCAACGTGACGCCATAACCACTACTTCTGCCAGAGGGGACCACTGTTGCCAGCATTGCTGAAGAAGCCCCGGTTTGTGTCGTCAATAGTTCATCTGCTTCGTCATTCTCAAAGTGTATGCCAGCTGAAGATCCATCTCCCGCTCTCAAGGCCACTTTGTGTGAACATCTCAACCCAACGCAAACTGATGCCTTACTAGCGTTAATAATGAAGCACAAAACTAGCTTTGACGTTTGTTCCGAAGGTCTGGGTCAAACAACAGTGGCCGCTCATCGTATCGACACCGACGGATCCCGTGTC
The DNA here is from genome assembly GCF_043290135.1 of Rhipicephalus microplus. Taxonomy (NCBI): domain Eukaryota; kingdom Metazoa; phylum Arthropoda; class Arachnida; order Ixodida; family Ixodidae; genus Rhipicephalus; species Rhipicephalus microplus. The sequence goes on from NC_134702.1 coordinate 121,569,336, forward strand.
ATTCGCCGCCCCCCATACCGTGTGTCGGCTTCTGAACGCAAGCTTATAGAAGAACAAGTCAACGACATGCTCGCGCGCAACGTCATCAGGCCTTCGACAAGCGCATGGGTTTCTCCTGTCATACAAGTAAAAAATAAGCATGGCTTGGTACGGTTTCGCATTGATTATAGATCACTCAACAAAATTACTCGTAAGGACGGCTACCCATTGCCTCGCATTGACGACGCTCTTGATACTTTACAAGGTGCCGAGTACTTTTCAAGTCTCGACTTGCGCTCTGGTTATTGGCAGATTCCGATGCACGAGTCTGACAAAGAAAAGACTGCGTTTGCTACGCCAAATGGGCTCTTTGAATTCAGTGTGATGTCTTTCAGCCTATGCAATGCCCCAGATACATTTGAAAGAAAGATAGACACGGCACTGCGGGGATTAAAATGGAAGACGTGCCTTTGCTACCTGGACAACATTGTCAACTTTTCGTCCAGCTTCTCACAGCACCTAGAACGGCTAGACTAAGTCCTCACGGATTTAGCTAAGGCCGGTTTTCAGCTCAACACTAAGAAGTGTTGGTTTGCCAGTCACAGCATCAAGGTGTTAAGTGACGTCGTCCGTAAACATGGCTTTGAACCCGATACCGACAAGGTTGCCACGGTACTGCACTTTCCTACACCAACCACACCCAAAGACCTCCACAGCTTTCTTGGCTTGGCGTCGTATTTCCGCCGCTTTGTGTGTGATTTCACTACTATTGCGGCTCCTCTGAACAAACTTCTCATTACGAGCGCACCCTTTGTCTGGTCGGATAACTGCGAAGCCGCTTTTCACACCTTTAAGCGATGCCTCACATCACGACCAGTGCTTCGCCATTTCGACCCTGCAGTACCTACTCTGCTACACACTGACGCAAGTGGACTTGGCATCGGTACTCTCCTTTTTCAGCGGAACCACGCTTTCGAAGAACAAGTTGTGGCCTACGCGAGCCGTACTCTTCCACCTGCTGAGCAAAATTACAGCATTACTGAGCAAGAATGTCTCGCCATTGTGTGGTCCGTACAAAAGTGTCGCCCTTATTTATACGGCTGGCATTTCACAATAGTGACTGACCATCATGCTCCGTGTTGGTTATCGTCTCTCAAAAATTTGTCGTGATGTCTTGGCCGTTTCGTACTACGGTTGCAAGAGTATGACTACAGCGTCACATATAGGTCGGGTCAACAGCGCCAAGATGCCGACGCTTCATCACGTTGCCCGCTCTCGCAAAACGCTGAAGTGTCACCTTCTATCTGTTTGTCACCGCCCACCAAAGTGACCAAGCAGACAGCTGCTAGTTCGAAAGAGTTAATTGCCTCGGCAGACCTTTCGTCCACAGATCTCGCCTCGCTCCAACATGCCGATACCTGCTGCCGCACAATCATCGTTCGCCTCACTGGCTTATCGCGTGCTCCAAACAGCCGCCTAAGACGACAACGTGCCCGTTTCAAGCTTCAAAGTGGAAAATTATGTCGGCAAATTTACCATCCTCTCGGTAACCAATGGGTTCCCATCATTCCTCACTGACTACATCTGGAAGTCTTACAGGCGTTTCATGACGACGTGACAGCTGGCCACTTAGGGTTCCACAAGACTTACGACCGCCTCAAGACTCGCTGCTTTTGGCCTGGCCTCTCCACTTCTGTCACCAAGTACGTCACTTCCTGTGCGTCATGTCAGCACCGCGAACGTACCACGTGTCTTCCCGCGGGACCATTGCAACCGCTGCCATGCCCATCCACTTCCTTTGAATTTGTGGGCATAGACTTATACGGACCTATTCCGCTTACGCCAGCCAGTCACCGTTGGATTGTTACTGCCTTGGACAACCTTACTCGCTGCGCGGAGACGGCAGCTCTTCTATCTGGTGCTACCTCTGAAGTCGCCAATTTTTTTCTTTGCGCCGTTATTTTACGACGTGGCGCAGCGCGTTGCTTCTTAGTGACCGTGGCAAACATTTCTTTCACACGTCCTTGCTGAAGTCCTCCAGGCCTCTAACACCATCCACAAGACCACATCAGCGTATCACCCAGATATTAATGGTCTGGCTGAGCGTTTTCACCGAACTTTGTCCGACATGATCTCCATGTACGTTTAACCTGATCACAAAAACTGGGACACTATACTTCCTTTCGTCACGTTCGCGTATAATACTGCCATACAGCGTACGACAAATTACAGCCCTTTTTTCATCGTTTATGGCCGTGTACCGACTTTTGTTCTGGACACCACCTTTTTGTTCACCTCTTTCGTTTCATCTTCATCTCTCCCGGAAGAGTTCGCCGCTTGCGTCGCCCGTGCCGTGAAATCGCCCGCGCCAACACCGCTACCATTCAGGACAAGCGAAAAATCGACATTAATGCATAGCGTCGAGTTGTTCTGTTTTGCCCAGGCGACAAACTCCTTTTGAGGACACCTGTTCGGGCACATAGACTCTGCGAAAAATTCCTTCGCCAATATCGTAATCCATACACCAATCTGGAACGAACATCCGAAGTCAACTATCACGTTGCTCCTGTCAACGCGGCTCGTGATCGTCGTCACCGCCACACCAAGATCGTCCACGTCTCTCGACTCAAACCATATATTCGGTGTTCCAACCCCTTCTAATTTGCTGGCATCTTTCGCGAAGGGGGAAAAAAGTGTGAGTGCTGCCTACGTACTTCATCTTCATCTGTATGACAAAACCATTGTAGTGATTATCATCGTGTGTCACGCGGGCTGGGTCTCTATGGCTCGTGCACCTGGATTAACGAGATAACCTGGTTACTGCCGTACAGGACGTGGTCTCATAAGATATAAATATATATATATATATATATATATATATATATATATATATATATATATATATATTCTGCGCTGCTACTACTGCGCTGCCATCTCATAAGTGCCCAAGAGCACTCATGGGCGCGCTTCTGTCGCAGGCACGCAGGCACACATAAAGGCACCCGAAAACCACCCTTCTGGTTCACAGTAAACGTGAGGCGGGCATCAGACCGTGAGGGAGACTCGATCGGGTGTGAAGAGATTCTAAAAACAGGAAAAGGCTGGCGTTCGCTTGGCAACAGACCTCGCTGCTACGTCACTCAGCTGCCCGGAGCGATTCTCTTTCACTCTTGGCCAGCCCTGCTAGAATTACTCCAACGAGACCAAGCAGGCCTCACCATGCCATTGCTGTATGCCTAAGTGACCGCCATCACAACTAGCAGTTTGCGCCTGTCTCTCCAGTGGCTTTCCTTGCACGTTGCGATAGCTGGCGACGAGCAAGCCAACGCCGCCGCTAAGGTAGCACACGACTGCGACACCACCATCGCCAAGGCAGTAGCTTAGTAGGATTGTTCTTGAAAAGTTACCAGGTGGTCGAAGTTTCCGTAGAGTTCTGCTACGGCGCTTCTTATAATCATATGGTGGTTTTGGATGTTGAACCGCAATAATTGTTATTACTCCCGACAACGACTGCAGCTGCTCATTGAAACGCCGCACCAAGCCACGCGGGTGGCAATCAGCAAGCAGCAAGCCTTCGCCTTTCTTCCGAACTGAGACCAGACCGGACAGATTTGAGCGGTGGTTGCTGCTTTGCCTGCATACTGGCTGCGCCTGGCCTGTGGCACGCATGTATTCCAAGGGTTGCTTTTCATCGCCTTCGTGCCGAAAATGTGGCAACGACGAAATGCTGGGGCATATTAGCGGCTCTTGCCCTTACCTGGCCACAGAACGATGCGTGTTCGTTTGTCATTCTCACCTGCTCGCTATGGATTTGCAAGTGGCAGAGGGCATTTTTTTCCTGCGCACTTGAAAAAACAAGGCTTGTGAGTCTTCTTCGAGTTCTGTTCTGCAGACCACGTGGCTTTATACGCTTCGTGATACCAATTCGCTCACAAGACTCACAAGCTTCCAGACCCGCTAGAGCTTGAGGAGACAAGGTGAGCCCTATACCTACCACAAAATTTAGCCACAGTTTATGTACGTTTTTCTCTATAACAATAAAAACTACAGTCTACATTTTGTTATCTTTCTGATAAGTCATTCTTCTTCTTACTGTTACAGATTCCGGACTGAGATTGTAATGCTCATTATTTGCATTCTATTTTAGTATACTTAACTAACTATCAATTGGTTATAGCTAATAAATTTGTTGAGAAACAGTGTCTTCATCACATAACATAACTTCTGCTTCAGTGTATTTCTTAGCATTCTTTCTGAATACTGACCGAAATGTATGTTTTGACGTATTAGCATTTTGATGAGTAGAGTTTGCAGTATTTCAAAAGTACAACGAGATAACAGCAAATTGACGGACCCGTTCAGCAGCCACCAGCTGAACGGTCATGCATAAACAATACCATTTTACTTTTTCTGTGTAAACGTATTGTTTGGTGAATGTCTTTGGTCGCCTGCTGCGCGGAATTGTGAGCAAAGTACTTTCGATGCTGGTCACGAGTGCATAAGCTCTGGACGGTGCATTGCACTGGCAAAGATTCAAGCGAGCTGAGCAAATTCGCACGGGCTATATTGCCAACATTAAAAATGAGCACAGCATCAAGAGTGCACGTATATTTGTGTCCAAAGAAAGTGTTTTTATAGCCTGGTCCCACATGGCAGTGCAACGACTCGTTAAAATACTGGGTTTCCCATGGAGGCATTTAGAAAGTTATTCGGAATGAGCCAGTTGCGAGCTAGTTGTGGACTATTTGGCTTAACAGCTCAATGACAGATGCTGGATGGTGTTCTCTACAAACGTTCAGTTTACCATTTACTTGGTCCTACTGAAATTTCACTAAGTCCGGGAGTCCACCGGGGAAAAGCAGTGTAATAGATTGGCATTGGTTGATGGCAAGCAAAAATATATGGCACGGGCAGCTTTTCAAACGTCCTCTAGGCTGGCTCTATTGCTCTTAATGGTCAAATAAATACATCTTTTATGCTGGCTAATAAAATACCACTAAAACGTTTGCAGTCCGATATAAATTTGCTGTTTTAAAGCTACATCTCCCTGCTGTCTTTCTGACCCATTATTTAACGCAAAAGTGTTTTATTCTGGTGTCCACCAAAATTTGATTGACGTGTGTTTTGACGGGGAATGAAGTAACAGAATTGACGGGGAAAAATACGCAGCAGACGATGAAAAAAGTTTCGTAACGGGGCGTCCCACCTATGACCTCTGGGTCTAGGCAACAAATTCTGGGTGCGCTATCCACGACGCCCTCGTCACATAGTCCACAAGCCTTAAAGATGCGTCTTTTATGTCTACCGCTGCCATTTAGAAGCCTCCTAATTGAGGTAGAGTAAAGCATAACCTGAATAAAGGAAGTCCAATTTTGTCAATGCTTTGACACACCCATACCTAGTAACGTTACCCCAAGCATCGGCGCCGCTCGTAGCATTCATATTTACCAACGATAGCGCTGTGACACCAGCCGTTTTAGCTGGCAGTAAATGCGTGTTACCTACACGCGCTCTACACCCAACGAATAAACGCGATGGGTAACAGGCACGACATGACGTGCGTTGCTTGTCCCTCTATTCTGGCAGTGGTCTTTAAATTAACGAAAAACTGCCCCTAGGCCACATTAGCCCAAGTGCGGCGTCGCATTCACTGTATCCGCGCTAACCGTTAACTAGCTACGGAATATGCATTTACGATCATAATGGTTTGTTTAACCATTGAATATGGGCGTCGGTCATTGGGATAGAGCTATAGGACTATGCGTCAACTCTGATGCATACACGTTAAGCGGTGCTATAGCTGTTAAACCTTAATAGACACAGCGCAAGCTCTCTTATATTGATGCAAGTAAGCATAAAGCTACTTTTTTAAAGAACGTCTTGCTTACGTGGTTTACGGATTCTAATGACGCAGATATCAACCATATCTCTTTTTCTGGATGTGCCAAATTCACTCAACCATACGAACGGTAGCCCATCTATAAACCTGTAGTGCTTTAACTGCAATTATTTTCTTGCTTTCTAAGAACTGGGTCATGGCAGGTCACCACACAGATTTTTTTAAAGGGCCACTCACCAGATTTGACAATTTTGAGCCGACAAGCGCAATGCATAGACGAGGCGTTCATGATCACGTCGAAAGGTGTAAAAAGGGTGTACGCATTCAAATCACCCGTATGAACACTCTTTTTACGCCCCATTTTTAAAATTTGAGGTGTTCGTAATTAAACCACCCTCAAAACACCTATTTACACCCTTGTATTTGGGGTGTAATGAACAAGGCTACAAATAATTGATTAATATGTGGGCTTTAACGACCCAAAACCACCATACGATTATGAGAGACACTGTAGTGGAAAGCGCGGTAAATTTCGGCCACCTGGGGTTTTTTAACGTGCACCCAAATCTGAGCACACGTGCCTACGAGGCTACAAATGCACGACGTTTTCGGGTCGTTTTGCTTATACTGTTAGTATACGTTAACCATCTTGATACAAGCAAGGCTCCCACTACTAGCTGCTTGCGAGTCTAGTAATAAATCGAAGCAGAAAGTAATGTGAGCGAAACGCAGTTTTCATCGATATAGCACGTAAACTACTATATGATGGAAGATACAATAGGAGCGACGCTTGTTCAATAGAGTAAGGGCCAATTCTCCTGTACCTGTTTCTTTCATCTGTGTCGTTTGCGTGATTAGTCAACACTCACAAAGTGCACTGATTTGCCTGAACAAGGTAATGTTGCGCAAATTGGTGAAGCCATGCATGGAACACTCCCCCTTCCCCGTCCCCCATAAGATCGAAGCTTTTAAAGCTGGAGATAAAACGTCCACCACCTGCAAGAAAAAAAAAACAACAGCACAGTAGTTTAGCCATAACCATCACGTCAGCAGGCCATCAGGTCCCTTAAAAACGAACAATGACGTCATGTATTTTTAGCAGGCACGTTTTATTTAATTACTGTAGCAAATGTTCCTCTTCATGTGTCCTTAAAAGTGCCTCATGGAAATTAGGAAGAGGACACCGACCACAAAGAAAAATGCAGAATAAGGACATTTCGGTGACCTTGACGCAGCCTTGCTGACAATGACGGGAGCCTTGTGGACTAAATTGCGAACAAAGCTCTCCTCAGGGGAGCCGAAACGCATTCTCTAGTTTTCTCTCTCTCTTCGTTTTTCTTGTGGATCCTCTTCTTTTACCTCATGTAACTTCCCCAGCAGACGTGCTTCGGTCAAAGCCTTGACTTTGTAGGTAGTGAGAAAACAACATTGATGAAATATTTTCTGCCATGGTCTTGTTCCAAGGACTGCAAGCTAAGTACAAATGTATTGCCGCAACGTGAAGACAGAATTACTAATGAACGGGTTGAGAAAGTAGCAGCAAGTCAGTAGTTTATTTACAGCGTGCCAGAGCGTTCCTCTTCTTTCTTGTTATTGCTTGCTGCATAAAAGCGTGCAGATGCGCTTATGCGCTGTCGTCTTTGTCTTTCTAGCAGTACGCACGTGGCAATATGTTCTCATCGAATAGTATGACGGCTGATGCATGCAATGTTGCAATGTCTTTACCGAAATGAAAGTGCTGATAAAGTATCGCCTGCGTGACCTTGAATGTGCAGTCCCTAAAGACCCATAGACCTAAGCAAAAAGCATCAGCTTAGCTTTTTTACCAAAATTCACTACATTAGGTCGATGAAGGTGCGCTAAACATTGCTCCTGAATATTACAAATGCGCGTTCTGACTAGTAGCTCGTGCAGGCCGCACTACACCGTCACAAAGTTCACTGCGATTCAGATGCACTGTAAAAGAACGAGTATAACGCAACAAATCGCTGCCGCAAAAAAAAAGCAGCGCCCGCGCTATCAGCAGAGGGCCGGAGCTAGCGTTAAACCGCATCTAGCCGGTCTGAGAGCGCCACAAGGCGCCATCAAGTCTTGTCGCCTAGACAACCTTGGCTGCCCGCCTTCCTTCGTGGCTGCCCGGTATTGCTGCGCGCCGGGCGCACAGCGCGGGAAAGGGACCGACATTGTCATACATGTCACTGCGTGCGCTGGCGAAAAACCCTCCCGTGTGTGTGCGTGTGGTGCGCATGGCTTCTCGATCAGTAGAGTTTATTAGTCGGTGTTTATTTTTAAATGTGCCTGCGCTCTGTGCTCCACCAGTGTGTTCGGTCAGTGCTGATTATTGTGAAGGTGCACCATCCTGAAGACTGGACCTGTGGATTCATATTGTGGAGCACTCGAAGTGAAATAGTGAGTACCGCTCTCACGTTGTTCCGTTCAGCGCTTTGTTAACTGCGTGAGCATAAGAATAACGCTTTCAAACAATTTTGTTTTCAAGTAGTTGATGACAAATCAGCATTTGTTTACTTAGCGAGAATATTTGTCCGAACTGTTTCACGGGGATGATGGCGAAGTGTGATTGTGGGCAAGTTTTTTTTTTGTTTAGATTGTTTGGAGTACAAAGCAGAGTGAGCGTGTGCCGCTGAGGTTCAGCGAAGAAATTGAACAGATTTTTGCGGTGCCCTTTGTTGGTAGCCGTTTTTAACGAGGCCCGCTCGTGCTGATCATCAACTTTAGTTTACTGAATAATACATGTGTGGGGAAGGCGCCTGTTAGTTCTAAGCATCAACCGTATGTAAGACGCATATGCTTGGGCATGTCGGTAGTACATTTACTTTCTTTTTTTTCTTATTGCACAAAAATACTGAGAATAGAAAACAAGGGCGTGGTGTCCATGTCGTTTTTTTCGGTTCTTTTTCGTTTTGTGCGGTATCACTACCGTGATAACTAAGGTTGATGCATCGGGTGACAACACAGCATATAGCTTCGCGTTAGGAGCGCCACGCGAAGTTTCCCTACTTGCTAATACATTCAATTTCGTTAAATTTGTCAGCACCGGTATCTTCGTTCACCCGCAACGTAGCGTGACTCTGCCGACAGCCATGACTATGTAGCGGATCGAGCACTGAAGCTGGACTTTTGTTTGAGCAGACCTTTCGTCTGTGTGTGTGGTCGAATTGCCTACTCGAACAGCGCAAACGCTTGTTTGAACATAACTGCTAACGTTCTAGCACATCTTATTCAGACTGTTTGCATCATGTGTAACTTGCAAAATATTCTTGTTATTCAAAGTTCTATTGCCATCGCCTCGCTTTGGCGTTTAACTTCGCTAAGTACTTCAGATGTTAAAGGTATTTTCGCTATGTGAAGTGTATTATTAGTTTTTTTGTTGCAAAAAACACTTCAATGATATACATACTGCATGGTATCTAAGCATGTGTTGCAGCCAAAATGTAAGACTGGGCAGCATATCTATCTGGGAACACAACACGCACAGCCACTGAACAGCCTGCGCTGCACCGGGAAGGAGTTACGCTTTCTCACCCTGACTGCATGATTGAAACAAATGGCCCTAATCTAGCAGTATGCAATGGTAATTGAGTGAAGGTAACATGGTCACTTCATTCGACATTTCCCAGCCAATTTTGCGGCTATAGTGAATCTGTTTGAAAAAAAAAATCATGCTGATTTAATGCACTGAAAACAGTGAACTGCTTGAATATTTTGGCGAGAAAAAAGTTTTTGGTTACGTGGTTGCCTTTCAAACTTTTCAGACTGCTGTTTGAATGTTGTTTGTGAAAAAAAAATTTACAAGTGCCGCACCTTTTTTTATACCAATTTTGGTACATGTTAAGTAAAGGGGTTTATGTAAGCTGTTCGAAACTCAGCAATATTAATACAAATTCTCGGCCACATACGTCTGCAAGAATTTAGCCAAAGTATGTTATCTTTGCATTTTCTTATTGCTATACTGCACTTTGTATGAATATCTGAGCTGTGACTACTTACTTCACAGAAAAGGTATTTTGATGAAAAATTATTGTTAGACATCTTAAGCTGTTAAGCTCTACGAGAAAAGATCACTCATTTCACAGAATTGTCATTTTTGTCCGTATTGAGACGCAATTTGCACCATGTGGTGGTCCAATTAAAAATCACCTTTTATCTAAATTGAAAGCAAATAAACAGTTCTTTGTATGTGACAAGTTTCATCATTACAATTTCTATTCCAAGGAATAAAATATTTTTTTGAATTTTCCCATCAACGGCAATGGGGAACTTCGAGGCGTCGGCTGCTGTATGACCAAATAGCGAATGGGGAACTTGGAACTTCAAAAATCATTTAGAGGCAAAGCTCTTGATGCCGTGGGTCGTTCCCTCCTCTGTAGTAGTACTAGTATTATGTAGCCACTTGAGGAGTTGCACAATAGATAGCGTTAGTGGTTTTCACAGCATATACACGGACAAAACAATGATTCGTGGGGCGAATCGTTCGTCCGTTCGTTTGTGCATCCATCCATCCGGGACTCCGTGTGTCGGTCTGTCTCTCCGTCTTTCTGTCCGTCCTTACTGGCTTCAGACTGTCTGTTCATCCGTTTGTGCGTCCGGACGGACGAACGCTGCGCCCCACTCACCATCATTCACTCCGTGGATATGCTGTGATTTTTTTTTCAAAACATAAATTGCTATGACGAAATTTGGCCCATGGAAAGAACTGTTTATTTGCTTCGATTTAGGTACAAAGTCTATTTTATTTCAACCAACACATGGTGCAAGTTGCGTCTCAATAGAGAAAAAATAATTATTTTGTGAAATTTGCAATTTTTTCTCGTAAAGTTTCACAGCTTGAGAGGTCTAAAATATTTTTTCCTCCAAATATACCCTATGTTGATTAAGTATTCACTCCTCAGATATTCATTCAAAGTGCAGCATTGATATAGAAAAATGCAGATACAACACATTTCGGCTAAATTATTTGAGAAGTATGTGGTCGAAAAATGGTAATAATATTACTGAGCTTCAAACACTTTACGCAAGCCCTTCCCTTAATTTGCAGACCAAATTTGGCACGGAAGAAGAGATACTTATGAAAAAATTTTTTTCACAAACATCCAGACGAGATTCCGGGAAGTTCAGGAGTCAGCCACGTGTCCAATAAATTATTTGTTTGCGAAATATTCTAGCAGTTACCTTTTTTAATGCAGTAAAATCAGCGCGATTTTTTTTCGAATACATTTGCTTTGGTCACCAAAATAACTGGGACGTCTGATGTGAAATGACCCAGTAGCCAATTCTTCTATTATATAATCGCGTCAATGTGACCCAGTCAGAGAACACTAGTATTATTCGCATTATAATACGTGATTGTACAGTACTTAATTTTACAAGTTACCTGCTCTTAATACCTTCTCAGTGCGCGTACCGTCATGTATGCTCAGCTGCATTGTGCTTTTGTGCAATACAGATAAAATATGTATATGTTGTTGCGCGTCGTACTGTATTCCTTTTAATTAACTAATCCAATGAGTACCATGGTAGATCTGCAGAAATACACATGCAGCTGTGTTGATGCATACTTAAGCATAGAACTTAACATTAATTTAGATTGGTCATTGCATGCAGCTAATAGAACGTTATCAACTTGGAGCAGCATCTTTTTATTTGCCTGCGCGAGGAAGCTGAAAGGGTAAAGTAATGTCCATATCTACGGCATGAAAGGTATAATGATTCCGCCACAGCGTGCTTTTTATTGCGTTTATTGCTCAGCATACCTTTTCTACCATTTCTCACGGCAGTGGAGCCCGATGCTTCTGAATATGCTTGCTATGTACTCAATTTACACTTACACATAAGAAAGTAGTTAGTTATGCATGGTGCGCACTGTATGTTGCACTCTTTGTGAAATTTCAGTCATTGTTCCTTGTGTATTTATTTTGTGTTTCGGGTTTGAATTTCCTGTACAGAAACAACAGCTTTGCACCACTTCTCTCGAAGACACCAGTCATCACAGCAGCTGAAGATGATTGTGCAAGCAGCAGTGACGAGTGGTTTTGCAGTTAGAAGTATACCAACACTGACATTATATTAATACAACCCCAAATACACTACCTTGTTGAATGTTCTCTTTTTTAATGTCGAAATTTATACTGCGAGATGTAATAGGTTGTAAATGTGACTCCAGAAACTTGCTTACTCTTGCTACGTGTTTTTTTCAATTGTATAGGTGTCAATCAAACGCCATACGTCTCAGTCGTTTGCCCGACTAGCGCAAATGTTTTTGAAAGTTGTGGAAATTTATTGTATTGAAAACAATGAATATTTAGTATAGAGAGAAAGAAACTTGGTCCCGTGACATATTTCAAAATTTTGCAGAATGCCATCGGAGTCCTGTTTGTGTGTAAGTGCCTTCCGCGTCCTTGTCGTTTACGGCCCAGTCTACGTTCACATATATACACTGGTCTCATGAATCTCATTGAAGACCATGGCACCTTATTTTATTTGCTGCATGCATGCAGATATAAGTGCAGTGGGTGAGACCGGTATCTTCCTTCTTCCCTGTCAGCAGCAGAGAAGGTTCTTATATGCTTCTCCCTGAGAACAATTGAGGCTTGGGCCAGTTGGTGATGCATATTTGATGGAATGAAGTGCTGAGAACGGCTCTCCTCAACACACAAGTCTAAGCGTCACCTCCTGTGTCTCTGCTTCGGTTGCCCGTTAATTGCGCTTCATTTGATCAAGTATGCTCATCCATATAACTGCCATCACTTCAAGGGGATTTTCAGTGTACACCCCACTCACATGGGTGTAGCTTCATCCAACACACATAGTTAGGGGCGTTCATAAACAACTATTGAAATAGGGTGTAACGTTTCTTTACACCCCACCGTTTCAGGGTGTTTCTAAACACCTTATTGTTTAGGTTGGTCTTAGACACGCTAAAAGGGTGTTGCCCATGGGACAAAACAAATACACCCTTCTGGGTGTAAAAACTTTTAGAGTGTACGTGCCGCGGAAATTGGTCAAACTTGAAGACTAAATCTGCTCCCCCTCCCCTCTGCCGGCGCACGCGTCGAAAATGAGGGCATGACGTAGGCGTAGGAACGGCCCTACGTAAACGGCAATGCACTGACGTTGATCCTCTACGTAGACAAGTTTGTTCTGACGTTGTCAACACTATACCACGTGACATGGCGAAAGTTATTTACCACAACATGCGTAGTTTATGTATTTGTTGCTTTAAGAGACGAATAAAACTTGAAATAAATAATGAGACGCAGTAAAAAATTGTGCGCGTTTTTCTTTCATTTTCACCCTTGAAATGCTACCAGATGCGGGGCTAATGTGCCAGCGTTTCGCATGCGTTCGTGTCCCTGCAGTCAGCGCATTAAGCAGACAACTGCCGTGGAACGCTCCAACGCGTTCCCGCACTCGCTGTGCTCATGTACTCTACACAGTAAAAATTTTTACACCCAGAAGGGTGTAAATGAGCTTGTCCCGTGGACGACACCCTAAGGGTATTAATTCAGCACCTTCCAAAAGGGTGCTTTTCTATGCACCCTTAGAATAGGGTGTACATGTAAAAAAACTGTAAGGTGTTACAAAAACACCCTTAAGGAAGGGTGCCTTTGATGTCCATCACTTTTTAGCACCCTCTGAGGAGGGTGCGAGTAGGGTGCACAAGGGTGTTGAGTGCCCATAACAGGGGTGCCAGTATTCTTTTAGACTGCACTAACAGATATCAGCATGCACTGATTACACACTACTTGAAGAGAGTGGTCCTGATTATCAATGGTGCGCCACCTGTCGAGCTCCATTCATTGTGTGTGGGCAAAAATATAAACACGTACAATCGTGTATGAACTTGTGCTGAATCTATATATACTCCACAGTATATGCATAATGCGCGTTACAGAAAACGAAGCCTTGCTGCCCTTGCATATTGCATTCATTTAATAGGCAAATAAAACTTATAAACTTTTCTTCTGCCACACAACTTTTTCACCAGATGTGTAACATGTTCACGTATACGTACACTACACATGCATCACCTCAAATGTGTATTATATTTTTTCAGTTTCCCTTTATTGACAATTCTTTGCTACATACAATTACTCTGGTTTCAGTTTAGTATATTGTTTCAAGTACATAGAGACTACAAATGAAATACAGGCTAATATATCCCTATAATTCTTTGAAGTATCTACAATCCCAGTGGTTTCCAGTTTATTACTACTTCATGTACACAATTGGTTAATAGGAATGAAATACAGGCAAATATATACTAATAATTCTTTCAAATATATACAATCACCATGATTTCACTATATACGCCTTCATGTACACAATCGTTCCCAAGAAGTGATGCACACAAAAATATATACGGATAGTGTTTTCAAATGTATACAACCACAGTGGTTTAAGCTTTGTATTCCTGGATGTATAACAATTGGTTATGAGAAATGATGTACATGCAAATATATGCGGGTTTTTGCACATATACCTTTAGCGAATACTTAAAAAACCAATACATTGATCAGAAACAGAATAAGCTAAAAACGAACACAAAACTGAGTCAGGACACACAAAAAACAAAAGAGGTAATGCATAATTATGGCTAATGACACAGCTGGGTCACTTTATGCTAAATGTCCCAGCCATTTTGGCAACCATCTCAAATGTATTCGAATACAAGTGCTGCATTGAAAATAGTGAACTTCTAGAATATTAAAGAGAGGAAAAATATTTGGTCACGTGGCTGCCTTCTGAACTTCCTGGAATGCCATCTAGGTTTTGCATGTGAAAAATTTTATTTTAAAACCACCGCTCCTTCTTTCTATACGAAACTTTGTCTACGTGTTACGTAACAAGAGCTTAATTTGGGCGAGTTGGTTCATCGTGGTTGTGTGCTAGTCACAGCGCGACAACTTCAGGAAGAGACAGAAAGCACAGAAAAGAGCACCGACTGTAAACTGAATTTATTGAATGTGTACGAACGCTTTTATACGGAGTACAACAACCGTGTTCATGCGCGACGACACGTGTGAGCACTACAAAATAATCTTAACTGTGAAAAAAATGCTCCCTCTCGGAAAGGATAAGTGAGCGTGTAGTGATGCCCTGATCATTGGTTTACCTGATAAAAAATACTTCTACAAATGTTAAATTGGCATTAAGTAAACCTATTCTCGTGACGAATGGTGCAAGATTGACTATTCCGTTGCTGTTTAGTAAACACGCTTTTGAAAGCTTGCAAGGGGTGGAAAACAACACGTTAATATCATACCTGCTGGCTATTTTTTTGATTGTGAGACACGTGATGTGGTATAACATGCAAAGGTTTTGGTCATTGTTTTTTGCTGGTCCTGTCTTCTTTAACTTTACTTTCTGCAGGAGGGTTTCGCAAATGGATGTGATGATTCTGTTAGGATATCCAGCATCTTTTAGTCTTTTAATCTGGTTTTTAAGCCTGACCTCACCCTTGTGCTAACATGACTTCTCAAGGGTGGCCTGAATACTTGTGGTATCAATTCCTCTTTCTACTAATTTTAAATGCCTACTATGAAAAGGCAGAACATTCTTAGCACTCCTGGGCTGATAGCACCAGCCAATACCCCAACAGCATCATCACACTCGTTTGTGAAACCCTCCTGCAGAAAGTAAAGTTAAAAGAAACAGGACCAAAAGAAAAAGAGAATGACCAATGACCTTTGTATATTACGCGGTACTACGTACATAAGGTGTCTCACAATTTTACGAAATGAGCCAGCAGATATGACATTGTTGTTTTGCACCCCTTGCAAACTTTCAAAAGTGCATGTACTTACAGCAACAGGAATAGTAAATCTTGCACCATTCGTCACTAGAATAGGTTTACTGAATGCCAATCTAATGTGTATGAGATACCGCTAACATGTGGAAAAGTAAACATAGGACAAACTGGGAAATGCTTCAATGATCAAGCAAGACAGCATGCTTTAAATATTAAGAAGGGTTATAGTAGTCTCATGGCCGGACACCGTAAAGATTGTGAGGGTTGTCCTAGGTTTCATAAAACACGGTTTTTGAAAAAAAAGCAAGCAGAAAAAATGAGAGATTTTAGAACTCTTTATCAGGAAGGCCAAGGATCAATGCATCACTACACCTTCACTTATCTTTTCCGAAAAAGAGTATTCGTTTCTCGGTTAAAATTATTTTGTGATGGTCACACATGTGTTGTTGCAGATGAGCCCTGTTCTTGTGCTCAGTATAAAAACGCTCGTAGCCACTTCAATGAAATTCAGTTGACAGCGCTCTTTCCTGTCCTTTTTGCGATAAGATTTTTATTATAGAAAGAATTTCATTTTCATACAATTTAGGTATAATGATGAGTTTTCATTGTATCACAACATGGAGCAAATTGCATCTCAATATGGACGAAAATCACGATTTTGTGAAATTCGTGATATTTTCTCGTATATTTCAGCAGCTTGAGAGGTCTAAAGATATTTTTTCCTCAAAATATACCTTCTGTGGAGTAAGTATTCACTGCTCAGATATTCATACAAAGTGCAATATTGCAATAAAAAATGCAAACATAACACATTTTGGCTTTATTCTTGGAAGCGAATGTGGCGAAAAAATTGCACTAATATTGTTGAGCTTCAAATACCTTACAGAAGCACATTTACTTAACAGGTAGCCCGAATTCACTTTACAAAAATTAAGTGGTAGTTTTAAAACGAAATTTTCCACAAACAGCACACAGACGGCATTATGCCAGGAAGTTATAAGGCAGCCACATGAACAAAACTTTTTTTCGAACTCAAATAATCTAGCAGTTCACTGTTTTCAATGCAGTAAGTCAGCACATTTTTTTTTCAAATACATTTCAGATGGTCGCCAAAGTGGCTGGGACGTTTGGCATGGAATCGTCCAACTATATTTAAGCAAAATAACTTACACACATAACAATATTTGTTCATCTATCTTGACCACACTAGAAAAAGTTGTTCAGGCATTGTGACACTAAAATTTTCAGCGTCGTACTGCCTGAACAACTTCTTTGATAAACTCCAAACTCACGCCGAGAAAAAGCCGCTCAATCACGGTGGTTGTTTAAGGCCTTGCGGCCGTAGACAATGTTGAAAATAAAAAAAATCAACTCATCAGTGCTGTCACTCCTTCGTCATTACTGACACGGAATATTTTTCCGTCATCCACGTGGAGGTTCAGGAACTAGGCTTGCTCTAGGCTGGGGCCGGGGTAGACTACGCAGGACGTCAGGGACACCCTCTCATCCTGTAATAAGAGCAAATATAACTTCTCATAAAAGGATGTTCGTGCTGTTCCCGCAGCACCGTATATGAAGAATGTGTAGTGTGTGTATCCTTTGAACTGGCGTGTAATTGAAATTACACTGAACTCGAAACATACAACCCATACATTCCAATAATCTCGTATGATAAAAATAAGATAGTTTTCCAGCATACAGCAAATTCCCGAATTGAGGTGAACTGTAAGACTGCAGCTCAAAAATGGCACTTACGAAAGCCTGAACTCACCTAAGAATCAAATTTCTTATAGGGTAATGAGCCAGTGTGAAAAACAATTCATAAAGTACAACATTCAGAACATGTAGCATTAATCAAAACGCACAAGAAACTTACCTCTTCATGTACAAACAGTGAAGGCATCTCTGCTTTCTCTTTTACATGAGAACAAATGATCTTGGGCGTGGCACTAGCAAAGAGGTCTGCAAAAAAAGGAAAAGATTTACTGACTTTAATCACGCCTCTAACAATCTGAGGAATTTCGACAATTCAGCAATCAGTGCAATTCTCGCTGCCTCTATAAGGACATCAAAATGATCAATTTTCTCGTTCTTCTACCCTCACAAGAAGCTCCGTCAATGGCATCTAATCCAAATTTGACGCTGTGCTTCCTATTTGCATGCTTTCTAGACGTAGGGCTGCGAACATGTATTTTGTGCACCTAATCTAGCACAGAAATTCGTCATCTATAATTCAATCATCTTAATTCATTGTAATTTGATAAAAGATGTGATAGCTCGTCCAGTTTTTAAAGAGTTGCGGGCCTGCAGTGGGCACTGCCTAGCACGTATGAAAGTATTTCTTTTAAAAAAAAAATGTCAAAGCTTGCTTTCAGAAAAAGCATCTGGCATATTTCGACAACCAAGCCCATCCTCTTATGGCAATCAGGGGCACGCTATTAGCGATTATTGACTACGGGATTTACAAACGTAACCCGTGCCTAAATACTCAGTTAAACACAATCAAGCAAGTAAGAGCGCTCGAACGACACCAATGCGCGCGGACACCGACTACGTTGCAGCAGCCATGGCCTACGCTAGAGCTACCGCACATAGCTCCCACAGTCACGTATACTCTCTCGATTCTGTTATAACGCCAAACGTTATCGCAGATGAAAGCAAAACACGAAAGCAGCAAACAGAAACGAGGGAAAACAACGCACGGCGATAGCCACAACAACGCGCCTTTGGAAGTCTACTAGACCTTTCCCTGTTGCTGGTGACACGTGTCCTAAATATTTTAAAAGACTGACGCGCACGTGCTGGGAGCATCGCGGCATATCAGCACCTCACTCTATACCGTCCTTAAGCAAAAAAAAGCGAATTTGTACAGTGCGCCTCTGTACATATTTTTTTCTTTTTCTTTCTTTTTTTACGCTTACACCTACAGAAGCACGCTGCACATTTAAGTATTAATAGAAATGTTATCACGATGTAGCCTAAAGCGCATCTTGAAACAATATCAATCACTTTGAGCAGTGTAGAGACGATGTGCGATCAGCAACGAATCGCGCCCTTGTTAAGTGATCACATCACTCACTGTATGAGTGATGCAGGCACTTACACAACATCGCGCATAGCAGTGTTAAGTCACACGTTTAATCGGGCATCTGCAACAGGCCCGCGAACGCATGCTGTAAATGGCTGGCAGCCTACTTCGGCAGAGCTGCTGCGGGCGCCCAGCTAGCGCTGTATGATTACTACCTACGAAAACAGTACACTCACCGTAAACAGGCCCACGTTGTCCGTGTCCGCCGCTCCATGAATATTCCTTAATCCGAGCGTCATTTCAAACACGGTGTCATGCGTGACCACCATTGAAGATGCGCCTGTTCGCTAGAACTCACACAGCGACCAAGACCCCAGACCAACGCAACGCATTTGAAAGACGGATCAGACAGAGAGAGCAACGTTGAGAGAGAGAAGGAGGAGGCACTGGCGGCGGCGCCGCAGCTGTCGACGCAAGTGTTCGGTGACGCAACTATTCGCTTATCTACACCGCCGTTGTGGGGGCAACGCTGGCCGGGGTGAGCAGGGGGGGGGAAACGGGAAACCCGCCAAGACGGCGCCGAAAGGCAAACGCTATGGCGCATACGGCGGACGGCGGTTCGACGCGGAAGGAAATCGAATTGCGCTTCACGAATGACTCCTTGTAAATGGCAACTCTCCTTCCAGCCAGCCGCACAGCGATGCAGGTTATTTACCAGCTTCGGGTTCTTTGAGTATTTTGACGAAATGCGATTGCAGTGGGCGAAAAATAGTGAAGCAAAACTTGTGTAAAACAAAGTGCACCATGGTATGACCAGAAACAATAATCATTTCGTGCTCGGTGGCATTAGCGGTAGAGCATCGCTACACCTTTTTCCAGAAAAAATTCTTTTCGCATTATCTGTGTCTGGCAATTCCGCGTATGGTGCCGCAAACACTGAATGCGTAGTCGAAGCTGAAATAAATTAATCCACAGTCGTGGATGTTTAGAAGGCTTGTCACACACCCCGAAACGTGCCGAGGTTGTTATAACAAACTTTTTGCTGACCTTATGATCAACACATAATTTCATATGGTTGCCCGATGAGCTAGCTAAGCATCTGTAGCAAAGGCAGGGCACGTTCTTGTTAAACGTTGTTAATATGAACGATGGTTGTGCATAAGTGCAGTGACATCTTTCCGTGTGAATTGGTCATAACCGACGTTTTCGAGCGTAGAAGCGCCTCAGCGGACCTAATCAGCTACCACAGCAAGTTCGTAAGCAACGATGAAGTACGAAAATGTGCAGCTGTTTTCCATGTACTCAATAGTCTGTGTACAATGCGTTGACCACCGCCATTCCTTAAGCCACCTCCCATATAGACTCCCAGTCTGAACAGGTGTGGGACCTTAAACACTAAGAAGCAGTGCCCCCCCCCCGCACACACACACACACGAAATTCGAGGGCGCACGGGCTGATACACACATACTTATTCACAGGCGCACACACATACACGTGTACACACATACGGCCACACACACACGCGACCGTAAACGCACGCATGAATGGGCGTAAACATGTGCACAGGCACGGTTAACACAAGCACGGACTCGCACATACACGCGCACGCACACATGCACGGTTGTACACACAATCGCGCTTACACGCGAACACATGCGCAGGCTCACGCACACACACCCATACTGGGGCGAACATTATGTTCCTGTATATAATCCATAGCAAACATGTAGCTTATAACCAACGCTAAGATGAGCTTTCGTAACGTGAATTGCAGTTATTTGCCATTATAGATGAAACGCGATTTGCTTCTGCTGGCATTCTGGTGTATTCGGAGAGCACCTTCACACATTATAAGTCTAGGCCGTCATTTAACGCAAGGTCCACATATTCGTGCAGTAGCTACGCTGCTCGGCCACCAATCCGAAGGTCGCGGGTTCGATGCCGGCCGTGGCAGTCGAATTAAGACGGAGGCGGAAAGGTAGAAGCCTGTGCACTGTGCGATATCAGCGCCCATTAAAGAACACCAAATGGTCATAATCTCTAGAGCTTTCCACTACGACGACCCTCATAATCATATCGAGGTTTTTGAGACGTAAAATCCCAAATATTATAATTATGTGTTCTTCTTATGCTGCATATTCCATCTGATGAATCGTCACCTACACCCTTCTCAGGCACAAAAGCACCCTTACAGCCTATTTTAGGGTGCTATCGAGGCAAGCACCCAAACAAAGGGGTGCTTTTTTTTTTCAATCGACAATTTATGGATGTTAAAAAGTGTTGCAAAGGGTGCTTTCTCGTAAGAGCACCTTTTTACACCCTTTTGGGTGCAAAAAGTTTTACTGTGTACCGCGTCTAAGCCAGCGTTTCCAAACCATCCCGCAGAAACAGGCAGAACGCCACAAAATAACGCTGGTCAACAAAGCAACGCTGCTCGCGTGCTCGGGGGCTGGGCTTGTTCAGCACGTCATCTGCACGTCACCTCATGGTCGGATGCCGGAGAGGGTGGGGAAGAGATTTGGCTTGCGAAGGCTACGCGGAGGAGTGGCAAGGGTTTCGAGCTCGCCTACTCTCACCCTCGTTTCGCGCTGTTCGAAAAAGCTGTTTTCTGCGCTCGTAATGAACCGATTCAAAAAATTTTTGTGGCAAAATGTTCCTCATCTCACACCAAACAACTTCCACTGTCTAACTAAAATTCGGTATGGGGCCTGGTGAGTGGCCCTTTAATTGAGTAATTCTTAGAGAAAAAAATAATTGGACTGTGAAACAAAAGGCCTTGAATTTCAATTCACACAAAAGATAAAGCTATTTTTATTGTTTGCTTACTCTAGCGTCTTCAGACGCCAGTTATTCTGCTGGCTGTGCGTAGTACTGTGAAGGAGTGTAGGCTTAGCGGGCGTCAAATGCGCGACGCGCATGATGTCTCCATGGATGCTGACGAACGTAACACGGATGTTACGGGAGAAAACCACTACAAGACACCTGAATAAAACGTTAGAGTTGCTTTGAGACACTTATCAATGCCATGTTTGGACAATACCTATAATGTTTTCACCGTAAAATTCAAAGGTTCTTTGAGCATTTGCCAGTGACCATTAGAAAGTGAAGATCATACTGACTGGCTAATTTATAGGTTCCTATATTTTACGTGACCACCTCTCTGATTTGATGATGTAAAGAAAACGCACGAATAGGGAAGCGGAGGGGTGCCTGGTGCAGTGACATGATATTTTATGTACTTCATGATCCTGCTCTATACGTAGAAATCAGAGCATTCTGCCTTAGCTTAGTTGTATGCGTATAAGCTCAAATTTATGCGGCACTGGACGATGTTTAAAGAAATAATTAGGCTTAAGCCATCCCAACAGTTCTCCTTTACGCATACTTCTATTTTTTTGCTGAATCCTCGACAAAGTTGTATTCAAGTACTGAAATGACGCCTGAAATATAGTCATGTTGATAAATGTCATCTCTTCTGAAAGATGCTGTGATACACAAAATACGATATCAGTTTAGGTTCAAGACAAAATACGATCGTCGTAAAAATTCCATGCTTACTCTCAAAACGGTTTTGCGACAAAAAGTGTGTTCCGCAATAAGAGCGAAGTAACTCCAGTGATTCCTCCTACTTTCAGTGACGTATGGAGTGGTGTGGTGGCCCAAATCTTCAATGCGAATGAACTGCTTGTGGGTCACATTGACGGTGACTGCCTCCATCTGTCGTACTACAAAACAAGAAAAAGGGGGATTAGTGATCAATTTGAGAGCATAAGAAGTTTTGCGTGTGAAAACTATGACACCTTTTTCAGGCATGCTCTAGTAAAGGGCTCAGAAAATTTTGTGATTGATTTATCGTGCAGATGAGTAAAATAAAACGGGTTTCTAGAATATCGCCATAATAGAAATGCCCCACCCATAGCCAGGTTTAAACGCACGGCTTTCCTGCAATCAGCAGCGCAATATAAGCAATGCAAAACAGTAGTTGAGCAAACCAAAAATTGATCTAAATGCTACCAGTTCTCACGTCGCATTTCGCACTCTCCAGAATGAAGTGAAATTTATTTCTACGCGTGTAATATGTATACACCTTATGCATTACATGATTCACATGAATCATTGGAGGTATCCGCTGCGTATGCTTCCCTAGAATAAATCTTGGCTAAATGTTCGAGTTGGAATACGGCAAAGCATCTACAATTACATGCTTTATATGAGCAGTAGGTATGCAGAGCTAATAGGTACAATCGATGCTACCAATAACTAAGTAGATATAGAAATATTGTTGGCAACAATGAGCAGTAGATAGTGGTATCGAGAGTAAATTCGATAGCACTACAGATGGCATAAATTAATCTAATGAATTCATTGAAGCATATCATTTTTTCCAGGAGTACATGGCACATGATGGAGAAAGAAGATAAGAAAGGAGGGCGAGAATATTGATACTCTTGTGTTTCTACGCAACATTACTGGGTAAAGAGATAATTAGGATAATGTTCTACTGTGGCAGGATGTTTTTACACGAGGCGACTGCAAGAATTCAAGTTTATCTTGTATTATAAGATTTAAAAAAAAATAATGAATAGTTCTGCTTGTTGAATGTAAGGAATCACTGGTCGTTTTTGAATACAAGTCGTTTATTGACATATGCCTTCATTTTTTACTGGCAAAATATTTGTGTGGTGCGAAATTGTTCATGAATCAAGCGAGTTGGCTTTTGCCTAAAGTAAGCCATTGCAGATGTTCGGACAGTATTGACTGCCAACAACTGCAATATTATGCACATTCGATGGAAGAATTAAGAATACGACGATCTTTCTGACTGCCTATGTATAGATTACTTATATTATTTTGATCGAAGGTTTTTTCCCTCGATCAACAGCGCTAAAAAAATCATCGATGTTATTGATCTTCAACTAACTATTAAGTTTGCAACATTCGTGTCAAGTCACGATTCGCGTCATGTCATGATCCTGCCTTCTCACACAACAAACATCAGATGCCGTATATATTGTTTCTGAAAAAACAAAGAGACGCCGTATCCACGAGGCCGTGAATGAGATGGATTTGAAACCATCAGTAATGGCGTGACCGGTTGAGCAGCGATCGAGTGGAGACAACCTTTCGTCTTTCTCGTCAGGCACACCCGCGCGTCGCCGCCTGGAATATTATATGCATGCATGTAGCAATATCATGGCATGAATTTTCACAAAAGAGAAAATTTTTTGTTGTGCTTATTACTTAGCGGCGATGTCTTGATGCACATGACCGATAACAAGATATCTGCGCAGCGTTTCTTGCATTGTTTTTCTCCTATCTTTCCGTTCGGCCGTCCGCTGTATGCGCGCCGAAATGTTACCAAGGACGTCGTACAACAGAATCGCCCAACTTTCCATCTTGTTAATTTTTTTTTGCTTGGGAATATTTCTGGTAAAACAGGCCTTATAGTTGCTTCAATATTCAAACATATGCCATCATCACCTCATACGTCGATTATGCTTGCAATGAACGCAGATTCTCCTTTCACGTCCGGCGCAAACAAATCTTTACACCACTGTTTTTTTCCTCTTTTTTATGTTGCATCTGCCGCACTGTTTTCATTTACCGCTATAGCATACCATTGCCTATTAGTGATTAGTATAGCCTATAGTAGTCTCAGATTGTTTGTCATGTAAAGGTTACATTGTTATTGTTCAGCACGTTGTTCATTTTTGAGCACTTCTTACGTTGATCAGCACTGTTGCGTTATTCAGCACTTGCTAGCGTTAATTGTCTTATTGGGGCTGGCCATAGCTTGTGCATAGCCAGATCTGGTTGACGTTCCCTATAATGGCGTCGTTATTGACTGTAATCTCAGTGAAATGGTGAATCCACTTGCAGTGACAGTGTTCTATTTTTTATAACTATTGTAGCTCTGTCGCACAGGTATGCACAAACGAATGCTAATTATTGCACTTCAATGTTTGTGTTGGCGCTACGTGTAGCTTTAACTGACACCGCACGCTTCAGAGTGTCGGTGACTTGTCCGGAAAGCTGATGTAAGGTTCGTAGCTGCGCCATATGCATAAAGACATGCGCTAGCATTGTAGCAGTTGGCTGCAAAACAAACAATAAACCTCAACCTGTTCTTCGCTGCTTTATTTGCATAACACGTTCCGCCATAGCTCATGGGAGCTGTCAATATATATTCCTTTATATATTTTTCCTCCAACAAGGAATATGTATACTGCAAATAAATCTCTAATTATTAAAGAACAGTTTAGTATTACCATCACAAAGCCAGTGCATTATTTTCAACTGAAAACATTAAATAATCAACTTATTGGCAATGCGAAGCTTCCCTCGCAGTCACATGCTTAGTTGTTTCAGAACTGTGCACTGCCAAAGAAAAACAACAAAATTGGCCAACTCACGTTGTTCCTCGTACCCCAGTACTTTGCCAGCGTATACATAGCAATCTTGAAGTCGTAACCCAGACAAAAGGAACAGATAGGCATAGTCGTTTAGGTTTGTCTGTTTAATGATATAGCGCCTTCGCAGAAGCCAACTTTCTTGTTCGCTGCTGTAGCTCAACTACGAATAAAGAGAAAAAAAAAGAATGTTTGCTATGCGCCTATCTTAGGCTGTGACGATGCAGAAGACAGCACCAGTGCTAACCTTCTTGGCACCATCTATTAGGGAACCAACCTAATGATAAAAATATTTTTATTGAACGCTTCTGACGATTAAGGCCTTATGTGCAAAGTTCGTAGCAAACAATCAGAAAAAAATTGTAAACAAAAACACGAGCGGTGAGAATGCAATCACCGCTGCTTGAAGATCACAAGTTTGCTGTATGAGTCGTTTACATATTGCGACTTTTTATTCACATTTCTACATTAGTTTATTACACTGTGTGTGTATTTTTGTTGTTTTTGTTTTTCTCAGCCCAACCGTCCGCAGTGAGTTTAAAAGCTTTAATACCACTAACTTTGTTATAGCGGTGTGGTTTTTGTTAGCTGTGGTGTTCTTTTTCCGCCACTGCCGCTGCCGAAAGTATGTAGCGGGTTGAGTACTTAGTAAAGCGGATTGCCACTTTTATTCTCATGCCCTAGATAAACTGTGTATTGGCGGAATTAAAACCACTGTTATTCTTAATATTATAATATATATTTATTACAATGCTATTGTTATATATATTTATTATATTAGTATTGATAATATTACAATCTTTGAGTATAGGCGTTTTCCCACGCCTTAAAAATACCCGGGGAATGTATGGAGATTATACAGAGTAGCATGTCTGTTTGAACACCCTTATTGCAACGGTCGAACACGCTTTGTGTGCAAGAGTAATGCCTCCCCATCATGATTCGCCACAAGGATAATTAGAACGCAGTGCCAAAAATAATAAATATTTATTACAAGAATGGTCGCAAACACCTGGTTACGTCATCTCATAGCCACCATGCTCTGTCGAGCCTTGCCACATCTACGTGGCCGCACATACTGCCAAAGGCGGTAGGCATACGGAGCCCTGCAATAACTTTGTGCATAGCCCCGTGGCCAGATATACCCAGCTTTTATTACAGTAGTCATTGATAATTTCGGCTGAATTTAGCCGTCGATGTAGGAGTCACTGTCATTCATCGTATATACGTATCTATATACAAGAGAACGCGAGAAAAAGTTACAAAGAATACGGCATCCGGAATCAAACGTCTAGCCTTCAACTTGCGAGTGCGAGGCGTAGGCCACTGAGCCATGAAGGAGCACAATTTTGAACGTGGGAATGGCAAGCTAATGATATCTACCGCCTACCGCTAGCGATTTTCATATTGGAGGAACTAACACGTTTCCAGCATTACCAGCGAGATGGTGCACTGAGCGCACGTCGCCAGACCATCAGGAAACGGCGGCGCGCACTCTCAACTCCCACGCGTACTTTGCCCTGTGAATAGGGGGGGGGGGGGGATTGAACGCTCAGGCGAGTGCGAGACTCTGCACTCGCAGCTGAGTCTCGGTTTGTGAAAAAGGCGCGCTTTTCAGTTTTCAGGCAGAGTGAAGTTACAAATGATGCGCTTATTCGCGTTTATACGTGCCTGTGAGTACGTTTTGTGCGTAATTCGTGCGTGAAAAACGCAGGAGAAGATTGCGATCTGCTTGGCATTCTTCGCGCGACCTTCCAATTGGTGCTATTGCGTTCATTGCTTGGCCTACGCGGCAAAACTGTGACTTTTTTTTCTGTCTGTCACAGGCTTTGCGGTCTGACAAAAAAAAAACTATTACTTACCTCATAACTTCCGCAGTATTCCCATTGGATTTCATGGATTATTCCTACTATATATCGCTCTGCTATGACACCGATTGTACATGAATTACACAAATTGGACATGAGAAATAAATGAATTTTCATGGACGTGTACAAGTGCATATATGGTTATTCCATGCCGATTGTCTTAGCTATTTTGGCGACCATCTCAAATGTACTTGAAAAGCATTGTGCTTATTCACTGTATTGAAAGCAGTGAAACGGTAGAATATTTCAGATAGAAAAAAATTTTTGGTGACGTGGCTGCCTTCCGGATTTTTCATTAGTTGTTGTTTGCGGAAAAAGCTAATATTAAGTACCCTTCTTTCTTTATGTACTTATTTTGATTTGATATACATGTTAAGTAAAGGCTCTTGTGGAAAGTGTTCAAAGCTCAGTTATATCTGTGCAATATTTCTGGCACAAACGTCTTCAAGAATGTAAGACTAAAAAGAGGTTTTGATTGTATTTGATTGTATTTTTTTTATTTCAATACTGCAATTTGTATGAATATCTGAATAGAGATTACTTACTTTACAGAAGGTATATTTCGAAGAGAAAGTGTTTTTCTAGCTTTAAAGCTCCAAATTCACGGGAAAAATTCACGAACTTCACAAAATGTGGTCCAAGTAAAATTCACCTTTACGCTTAAAACAAAAATAAATACAGTTTTTTTATTAGCAAGTTTTATTTTTTTTTCCTTTGAGAAATAAAAGAGCTGTTGCACTTTTGCATTGACGGAAATGGGAATTTCAAGCTCGCAGCTATCGTATGACCAAATGGGAAGAGAGGCGCAGATTATCCGCGGACAATATTTATTTTTAAGCGACACATATATGAGCCCTTATACGCCAAGACGATGCTTTATCATTGTTTTATTTTTTACCTGTTGTTCCCCGAAAGGTGCACAGAGCACTAGAGCTGCTGAGTGCTTGTACATTACTGTTAAACTGTCCAATCAGCGAGACGGTTCCTTTTTTTACACAATATCTTGTAAATAGATGGAGAAGTGTGTGTAAACCATTATTATTACGGCAGTATTAGTGAAAGCATTCCACGCATATAAACCTCGAACTAAATGTAAGCATTTGATAAGCAGCTGCCACGCTGTACGCCACTTGTACTAGCAGCAGCGCTGAAGCGCACACGAACTCCTTTATGACGCAATTTCACACACTGCGTTAAAGCACTCTTACTAAACTGTTATCACTACTGTTGGCACGGAAAGAAAAGGAACACACTCTATGAACACGCATTTCTTCATATTGGAACCGAACAATTGTCATGGACGTCCATCATGCTACTACACCCTTGGACTTTATGAAGTAACTTTTATGTGACCTCTTTCTCTCAACTCATAGACAGCGAGAATCCATTGACGCACCTCAACCACTCTCTTCCCGTGGTCGAATCGTGTGTCGGGGAGTCTAATGTCGATGATGACATTCACTCCGAAGCCAAGAGAGCCACGCACCATCATCTCAACCGGATCAACACTTCGAAGTTTTGCCTCGTTCTGAAAGTCGAGGTTCATTGCCTTCATCCATTTCACCAGCTGCAGCGTCTGTAATAAAATTGCTACATGTCGTAAAATGTAAAACGCTATCGCAATTCCAAATATGGCACAATATTATAATGCGACACAAGGAGAAATGCAATTGAATGAGTTGAAGAAAAAAGTTAGCGGAGCTTCGCACTTGTAGTACGAAGCCTCAAGAAAGTGTCGGGTTCCTGACTAGTCTTCTTTGTTTCTTTTCAAGTTTATTTTTCCTCTCCTGATGTCTTTTTTCGTAACTTCTCTACTATCTCTGTCTCCTTTCGCACTCCATGGAACCTTCTTATACCAATACGATTTCATTCGGAAGCCAATTCTCGTCCAGTGTCTTTACCCTCCATGGTGATGTTTTTTTTTTTCACTGTCAACCTCATGCGCCGTTTACCCGATGAGGGCAGAAAACCATTGCGGTAGGAAGCTAAACTGAGAATTCCGTACGGCATTCTACAACCATGACACGCCTGGTATGTGAATAGCTTTGCTAAAGACCAAATGCAGCAATAGTGTTGGTTAAACGTGAATTATGGTTACAGTGCGAGCTATGTGTTTTAGTAAACACTACGTTTATACTCAGACGACACAGGCGTCACAAGATATGTCATGAAGTTAGGTACTGTCCACTGAAGCTAGTGTGCGCTGTTCAGGCCTTCCATGCTCGCAATCACAAGCAACCTATCATAGCCTAAAAGAATGCGTTGCTGGACTAGTCGGCTCATAACCTTAAAGCTTGGCAGCGCAAAACTGTCGAGGACAGGAAGGAACGCAAAACAAAGAAGAGAGCAATAAAATTTTCTATGCGCAAAAAGAGCGTGCAACCCTACGTAACATGCGCCGTGGGCGTTCTGTACAAAAACCCGCTCATTTGCGGAAAAGCTTATACCGGGCAGACCACTTGTTGAGTCAAAAATTGAGCACCGGAACGCGAGTAATATGTTGAAAATATTTTAACGTTTCATGTGCCTAGGAAATATAAGAACTATGCCAGTGAACCAGTGCTGTCTAGCAGTCAAACTGTAGGCAATAAGTGTAATGCGCTGGCTAGACATATAAGTGAGCCTTATCAAATGAAATAAAAAAAAGAAGGCGATTGTTTTAATGACACCTATGTTGTGCTGCGCAGTAAGGAAAAGCTGTTCTTGAGAAACTTTGTTGTGATCCCGAATTTCTGTTGCTCTGCCGATTCCGATTAGCGTTGTAGATTTCGATGTGCGTTGCGCCTTCTTGCACTACTTGGCTGCGTATATATTTAGGGAAACTTCCTAATAATGCTTAGTGGCGAATAGCGCTCTGCCCTTTATTTCTTTGTTCTTTTCTCTCATCGTCGATTTTGCACTGCTAAGCTTTATTCATACAAATCCGCTAACCGGTTCTGATGCAGGTAACACCTATGTTGCTTTTGGCACCGTAATGCAACGGCATCAAATTGAGTATATAAAACATATGCCACTGTTCAACTGATGTCTATGGTACACATTTTGCACAGTCAAACACAATAGTTTACAGAGCGTGCGAGCGC
Source organism: Rhipicephalus microplus (assembly GCF_043290135.1). Classification (NCBI taxonomy): domain Eukaryota; kingdom Metazoa; phylum Arthropoda; class Arachnida; order Ixodida; family Ixodidae; genus Rhipicephalus; species Rhipicephalus microplus. Next base: position 121,599,313 of record NC_134702.1, read on the forward strand.
CTGCCAAACCGCTTGTCTGCGCCACCTAGCAGTGTGTAATCTACTGTTGAATACAGCGCCACTCTGATAAAAAGAATTTTCGTTATTCATAGAACTCTCAGTTTTTGTATAGTCACACAGAACATCATTAGTTCGTTCGTTTCGCGCAAAGCGCTTATCCGCAGTAACAATTGCACAGGTATACCAGAGTAAAAGCTACGGAGGAGTGCTTCTAATACAGTGGCGTCGACTTTATATCTCTTGTTGAAGATGGTGGCTGATAACTTCTGCTGATGAAATGCTTTGTAGACAGGAGTTTGCAGCGGTGACTGCCGAAAAGCTCTACGCATTAGAAAAAAAACAACTTGGTCCGCGTTGGGAAAATTTCACGGGCTCTGATTAAGGGATGGATGCACCTTGGGCGCAGCGGGGCTCTCAATCGCTGCTTCCAAAAGAGAACTGTCGAGAGTAGGCTTTTAGCCACTCTCTGGCGTGGTCTGCAAATTTTTGTCGTTGGCTCGTCATATATTCCTTATTGTCATTTAGTAACATTTCGCTCAATTATATTACAACATACACACATTCCATCGTCATGCTTCGAATTAAAATTCCTGCTCATGGTTCGTGGGATTGCCGCTTTTTTGTGTGTTCATTGTGTAAGCACAAACTCGCTCTAAGTGTCTAGCTGCTTGCTGTTCTTCAAATGGCATTTCATTTTGTTGCTCTCGCATCATTTACGTCGTCCTTGTGGCGAGATTGCTCTTTATCTTCATGTTTAGAAAAAGTTTGTCACATGCAACCGCACAAGTTTTGGCCTGTACACCTAACTGACGGCATGTCATTATGTGTGCACCTTACATGATTTCCTTTAGTTTGAAAATCAGAAACAGGGTCTGTTTTGTATAAGCGATGCCAGTGACGCCAAGCGTTGTAAATGTATGTGCATCATTTACTTTACACGACCGATTTGGTCGAAAGGTATTCACCGAAGCGGGCAATATCATTAAAAATCAGAAATATACACCATGTTGCACATTCTAGAATGCGGGCTTCTCTAATTGAGCGATTCCAATACAAATAAACTGAGATGTTTTATTACCTCTGTTTGGTGTGACGAGGCGAAGGCCACGCTGGATTTGTACATTGCAGCAGCTTTCTGAAATGCAGTTTATGTAATGATGGTTCTGTAAACTTGAGCTTTAAATATGTCTCCATCCTTATAGTTTCTTGAATCTGTAAAGCAAAAAAAAACATCACTTGGCATGTGCAACACACTAACGGATCCAAACGCAACCTGTTTTTTTAGAATAAAACATACGTGCAATAGCTAAAACTAAACACGCTGTGTCGATTGCCACAACAACACAGTATAAAGATAAAGTTCGCTGTTATCGACACGTTCGATTGGCTATTACATCGAGACCATCCAAAAAGTAGATGGGCGAAACGAAAACGCGTTTGGTACCGAGCCCAGAATTCACATATCTATATCTGTGTGTACTGTACACACATAATTTCTATTTATTTATAAGGCACATGCACTGCTTCGAGCGCAATCTTTGGTTAGTTTTGCGCGAAGACGTTAGAGAGTTTTAGCAGAGCGGGCCAGCGGCCAGCGGAACGGAGCGGACCAGCGGAAACGCCACTGCGCATGCGCCAGTACGCTGAGGCGGCGAGCGGCTTTACGGCGCTGCGCGCTCGCCCGCTCGTTTCGTCATCCCAGCGCAGCGCGCAGCGGCGGCCGGGCGAGCGAGCGTAGTTATTCAAAATGGCTGCCTCCAACGGTCACGGTGTCGCGTCGCCGGCCGTGGTCGCGTCGAACGCTTCTGAAACAGGAATGCAACCAGCTAAAAAGCCCCGGAGGTGCTTCAGTGCTCACGACTACCCCTGTCTTCTTCGGGAGGTGGCCGCGGCGAAGCCGTTTGGCGATGACATCAAGTGGGTGCATGTTCTCGCTGCGGTGCATCGGGCGGTGGGCCGGGAGCTCACCCTAAGAGGAATAAAAGATCGTGTAGACATTTTGCTGGGATACTGGAAGCTGCAGCACTCCAAGAACCTTAAAAAGTGAGTATATTTGTTCATTCTGCACGTAATGCTTTCAGGCCAACCCCCAGCGACAGTCTTATGTTCCGCTTTCTCGTCTCCTTTTTCATGGCGCTGTTTTATCGCTGTTAGCTGGCGCGCATGTTTATCTGACGATCGTCCCTTTGCCTATTCAGGTCGGGCACAGAGGAGCAGTACTCTGAAAAGGAGGAGATCCTGCAGGACTTGTGGGATTTTTGCGAAAGTGTGAAGTACGAGCCCAGGATTGCTCCCAGAGGTGCCGCCTGCGCGGCGCGAAGGCGGAGGTTTGGGAGCGGAGCCCCCGGTAAACACGGACGAGCTGCCGGGGGTGACGCTCTCAGACGACGGCACAGGCGACGGCGCGCTCGGTTAGTTGATGACGCCTACTGTTGTGCTGTCTTCTCTTTTCTCTTATTAATTGAAAGCAGGTTCTGCTGCCTAGCTGTTGCAGAGCGTATACCTGCCATCTGCCGCCAGCCCTGGTGCTGAACCGGGGCAAGAGAACGAGCAGCAAGAACAGCGCGCCTCACCAGAACCAACACAGCAGCAGCGGCCTCCCTCAACTGAGCTACAGCGGCGCCAACCTGCAAGTGTGCAGCACGCCCTCCCAGGCACGAGTAAAGGTAAGTGTGGAGAAAGGTTTATGCACTACTTCTACACAGCAGAACGATATGCAGGAGAGCATCATAAGAAGACGCCAGTGAATGCATCTTAAAAGGGTTAACAGTGCATGTAGACGAGGACACTCAAGCAAGAAAAGGCAACAGAAAGCGGTGAACTGCAACTGATATTTTATTCAGACTCTAAAACATCCGCTGTGAAGACCAAGAGAACCTTCTCGTGTATGCTTATCGTTTGCACTGGAAACCACTGCGCACTCTGCATAGCGGAGCAAAAGCACACTTTTTACTGTACGAAGCTAAGTAGTCGCAAACATCAGTCTTATGTTCTCGAAGAAAAGAAGCAGACTATCTGGAGCAACGAGGGTGGAAAGCATGTTTCAAGATGCTACACTAACTAGCCCACCAAACCACCCCTGAGAAAGTAAATGCAGTAATCAGTCACAATTTAAGTATTTCTGTCCTTTAGTGTAGACAAGTCGGCCTTCAGTGTGCTCACTGTTATACAAACTGTGGTGCTGTTTTGTGACTGTTTCTAATTTTTTCTGAATCACATGCATTCAGTTCCCTTACATGTGCACTGAAAAAATCTCCACAGCAAGAAGGGCAATGAACAAGGCAAATGTTAAGTAGGCACACATTTCGCCAAAACCACCAGCTCCCTGTAGAAGTGCAGCTTGCTGAGCCAGTTGTTACATGTCAAGGGAACGGAACCCAGCGAAAAGGACGCAAAACACGAGGAGAGACGAGAGCCAGCGTTGTGTTGTCTCGTCTTTCCTCGTGTTTTGCGTCCTTTTCGCTGGTTTCCGTTCCGTCACCACCTCCCTAATGCATCTTTCAGACATAAAACTTCAAGAGATTTCACAGCAGGCTTTGACAGAATTCACAGCAAGCATCTAAAACTTAGGCAATTAAACACTCAACTGCAGCACAGTTACGGGTTTTACAACGGCTATGTGTTACTGCTGATTATGGAGATCGTGTTCCTTGCGTGTTGTTACACAATTACGCAACAACGTCCGCTACAGTGCATAAACTCGCATTAACTGAATGCCGAATTTTTTTTGCCTTCACAGGAATAAGAGGCTTGCAAAGTCTCGGGCTGCAGCTGCTAGCCCAAAGAGAAAAAAACGAACTAGATTTGCGCTCTAGGGAGCTAGAAATCGAAAAAATGAAAGTTCGCCACGAGGAGCGTCGTCTGGCACTGGACGAGCGGAGATTGGCCCTGGACGAAGGGAAGCACCGCTTCGAAGTTGAACGCTGGAGAGGCGAACGGGAGAGCCTACTCGACGAGATAAAAAAAATGCTTGATGAACAAACCACCAAATTGGCGCAGCACCACAACACATAAGACAACACCACCACAACGCGTAAGTAGAGAAACATCTCCAGTGGGATCACATTTCCTACACGTAAACTCAAATACAACTTTATTTAAAATACAATGGTTCAGACTCGAGGACGCCTAAGGTTGTAGATTATTTATTGGGAGGTAACGGCAAGACATCACTGCGCACCAGCATTTTTCCTGCGACGAGGGGTCTAAAACGGGTAGTTCCAGCGAAAACACGTTCGGCTGGTTAACAATTTTGGAAACAGCTTTTCAAATGTATGGAAGTGTATGTCTTGCCGGAACAATACGGGTAATTTCATTGAAAATGAGATACTGTCGTGTTGCACCTAGAAGTCCTCAGGTAATAGAATCTTAAGTCTTTGATAAATTGTCGGCTTCATTGCATCTGTCATGTTTTTTTTTAAGTGTGAAAGGATCCAGCGTCAAGTGTAAACCTGACAACACCATACGGTATGCAATTCTTCAATAAAGTCTTTGTTTTTGAAGCTGCTTGTCATGGAACATTACCGTGGGGCAAAGCGAACCTCGAGAACTGGTGGTTCAAGGCCCAAGTGTAGGGATACGTCGACACTGTACACACATTTCGCACTGTACAGAGGGGACTTACATGCATGGGAAATTAGATGACACTGCCAGTAATGTTGTAGCATTTAACACAGTATAGCGGAAACGATTGTAACAATACGAAATCAATTTCTCCATACGAAGAAACACAGGAATGTCAGTTTTTTGCACTTTTCGCTCGGCAGATTTCATTCACTAGAGTGTCATAACAAGTAGCGTACGTTTAGTACAGCAAATGACAGCCACAAGATCATTCTAAAGCATGGCTCGCCAACGAACTTTGTTTCGATAACTGTGGTTGGTTGTACAACACTATTTGTGGGCAAGGTAAACTTCAAGCTGTGGTGGTTCAAGGCTGAAGTACTGCGATACCTGGGCACCATACAAGCAAGTGTGACAGTTTGCGAGGAGTGCGCTCGCTTTGTATATGCGTGGAAGGTTCTGAAGGTAGAGTTTCTGGTTTTCTTTTTGAAGTCCACGAAGGCAAACATTCCGACAATTTTTCCAAAACCCCACTCCACAGCCTGCCTCACACTACTCATGGCTTTGTTGAGAGCTAATTGTTCAGGAGTCGGGAGAGCTCCGCCATAGGGCTTGAGCAGAAGGGGCCGCAACGGGTAGGCAGGGTCCCCGTAGATGCAGTAGTCGTGACCTTGAACGAGGTTTTGTAGCTTCGTATACGCGGCGCTGTTTCCAAAGTTACCTGAAAGAATAAATTACGATTAGCTGGAGCTGCGCCCGTTCCTAGCAGGGAAAGAGGAGGCGAGTGACGTTCAGCAGCGGTTTGATCCACCAGCTGTGCTTGTCATTTACTCGCCTGAATCGTCTTTGCTGCCGGGGTATGATCCGTCCAACTGGCAGATTATGCCATTTGGGCACATTATAGCTTGGTACTTCAGGGCGTGGACTCTCTTGTGGCCGCTGGAGTACACTTTCTGGTTCCTTGTTGGTCGGCATATTGGCCGCGCCGTGCCATCGATGAAGGCCCAGCAATTTGTCAGCGGGGCACCTTTCGCGTGAACGGCCTGAAAAAATAACGAACGAATATGTCAGAAAGTTGTAATTGCAAATGTACAACTCTAATTATTCTCGCTTGCCTGTGAGAACTCTTCCAGGGTGTCCAGGTTCAGCCACGTGTGGTTATTAACGTCGTCCAGAAGGTGAATGAAGTTGTCCTCGATGTGCCTGAGCACTTCGTTCGTCAATGACGATATGGTCGAGCTGTGTCGGGCGAAAAGGTGTTCCAGATCGCGCAGCCGGTTTGGGTAGGCTAGTCTTCTTAGCGTGATGCAAAGGGCCTCGTCGCCGGGAACTGACACCCTCTGCGGAGTTGTTACCTTGTCAGGTATGCACAAGGCTCTCTGTAGCCTGGGTACATCGTCCTTTTCAAACCGAAAGTACGTTCTGAACACGCCACTGTCGATCGCATCAATGTCCAAAAGACCTCGCATGGAGAGGGGGTCACGCCGTGTCTCGCCCAGAACTTCTAAGCACAAGACGTCGACTATTTCGGACCATTTCAACCGAGTCAGGAGCAGGGGGTCCTGCAGTATGCTCTGGGGCATTGTTCAAAGCAGCTATCAGCGGCAATTTGCAGCGGCAAGCCACACACTGTCTGTTAAAAAGCGCGGCAACAAACAGCTGGCTTGGAGCTTCGACTTCAGTTGGCATTGGTGACGTACTTTCCTCAGTTTAACGACTTCGCTAAAAGATACAAATCACCGTTAAAGTAAAATAATATGTACTGAAACATAAAATTCGTGTTTGTATTGTGGTTTTACCATCTAAAAATAAACCTTTACTTTTTTTTCCTATCAGGGTAGTTCAAATTTGAATGAACAGATGGCGCAGTACAACGCTTCGCTGAGGGCAGCAGCCGATCACTCAGCTAAAACTCTTTTTTTTTCGCGCGTCGTTCCGCTGGCGCTGCGCTCGTCCGCTCCGGTTCGCTGGCCGCTGGCCCGGTCTGCTAAAACTCTATTTTATTGCCTACGTATGCCACGAATTCAGAACGATTTATCTTGAAAGCTCATCATGCTTCTGGTCTTCGTAATAATGGCGCGGGAAACAAATGAGACAATTGTGAACAGATAATTCTTATATAAATTAACGAACCTTTGGTCAATTTCTAAGAAAATGCGCCTAACGAGCCATGGTTCACGCAACCACGTAAGACAGATACAGTCACAGAACTAGCGCCAATATAAAAGCACGTGTAACTGGTAATGCGAAATCACAGGGTTATTGAGAGCGATGATCCACTCACCCAGGTAGTTTAACCCAGGTACTTCATTTTCACTCTTATATTGGTGGAGATTGTACTCAAATGCCCGTATTTACATCTCTCATGCTTAGCGATAATACACATGCAGTTTAGGAGCTTAACCAACTCATCTATTCACGCGCGATAAACACAGTACACAAGCGTAGCGTGAAGTTGCCACTTCCACAAGCGCCTTCTCTTCATACAGATGACCGCAGACAGCCTTCAAAGTGCTGAACTACTAAAAAAAGTATTGGTTGACTTCCGGCTGGCGCATACCAGTAGTGCCGTGTGGGTAATTTGGAGCGCATACCAGCAGTGTCATTTGGATGTCATCGATAACGCTCACATTGCGCTGAGTGTTATCACTATAACGGGTGTCGCACTCTAAAGTATATCAGCATTACTCAGTAGTAATTCCAGCTCACACCAAAACAACAGAGGGCGAGCGGGGTCACGTTTAAATATGTATGCTTGACGTACCATTCTTTTCCTATGTCCACTCTGCCTGTGTACCTTTCAGCTTGCTCTTCAGCATGATTAAAAAAGATCACTAATACTTGTTCCTTGTCTACTCCAAGCATTATTCGCCTGCTGGCCCATTCACACGACAAACGAGGTACTGGCCTTATAATTAAAACAAAATTTTATTAGTTCTACAGCGCACTCACATAACTCTCGACCGCAGCTACCTTCTAGCAGATATATTTTAGAACATTGAAGAAAATTTAGGCCAGCACAAAACAATGCTCACTCATTCTAAAACTGATCCGGCGCGTAATATACTTTTGCGAAAATCATGCATAGGGTGGAAAGTCTAGATGGGCGTCAAATCTGCTGCACAATGAGCTGCTTAATGTTGACCTTTCAACTTTTGCCAGTGGGGCTCCCTATACAAAAAGAGGGCCCAATCATGCGCCGGTCTATATTGGCATTTTCTTTTTCTCAGCAGAACTTCTACGGTCAATGTTTGCCGTGTGTATTATATATTGTCACAGGTAATGGGTATGAGCCATCAACTGTAGGTGGAATCTCTTGGAAGTGAAGAAAGAAGAGGGCTTTTGCGTCCTGGTCTGAGGGCAAGCAAGACGTCATTTCGTCGCTGTCTGTTGATACGTTCGAGGCACTGGTAGAGGTGCTGGGTAAATGCGCCTCGGCTGCAGATTTTCAGCCGACACACCGAGCTATTTGGAGACAGCTACAGCTCCCACGGCAAGAAGCAGTCGCCGCCTGCGAGGACTATTTCCCGAGTACGGTCCCCTCTCTCAAGACGAATTGGCAACTTCAACTAACAACCAGGCGAGTCAAACGAACGACGCCTATTCTTTTCTCCCGCATGTTTTTCATGCGCCGCAAACACCACGCTCATTTCATGGAGACATTTATGAAGATGTTGACGACTGGCTTGACCACTTCAATCGAGTTGCCAACATCAACGAATGGGATGAAGTTCGCAAGCTGCGGAGAGTTTACTTTGTGTTAGAAGACTCTGCCAAAACGCAAAACGTGGTACGAGAATCACGAGGGTTCCTTTGCGACGTGGCACGAGTTCAGACGACAGTTTTGTGATGCGTACCACAGCACTGAAAGGAAAGAGAGAGCGGAGCAAGCTATCTCGTCTCGGAACCAACGACCCAACGAGAGAGTTTCGATGTTTGTCGAGGACATGCTTCGACTCTTCAAGCGTGCTGACCCTGCAATGTCCGAGGAAAAGAAGGTGCGGCATTTAATGCGTGTGGTAAAAGAGCAGCTCTTCGCCGGACTCGTGCGCAATCCACCGACTACTGTGGCAGAGTTCATAAATGAGGCAACCACAATGGAGCGTACTATCCAGTATAGGTCGTCACAGTATGAACGCCATGACGTGACCCCTGCTGCATGCTTTATCGGGGCTGACAGCGAGAGGCATGCCCTCGCTGAGTTCATAAGAAGCGTCGTGCGGGAAGAGCCGCGCCAACTACAAGCAGCGAGACCCCAACCACCCGTAAGTGCTCTCGCAGACTTAATCCGAAATGAGATCCGACAGGTGGTCACCCCACTCGCGCCAACAAGGCCTGAGGCCCCTGTGCTGACTTATGCGGCGGCTCTGCGATCTCCTGCACCACATGGCCCTGTCCCACCATGGGGAGAATGGATCAGGCTAGCCATTGATTCCAGGGCACCTCTTCGACTCGGCCACCCGCCTCAAGGTTTCCGAGTGCACCAAATTATCGCCCGTCTGGATCATGGCAGAACGACACAAAGGCCAGCGTGTGGCGTACGTCCGATAACCGTCCACTCTGCTACCACGGTGGCGAAGCGGGTCACGTCTACCGTAACTGCCAGTACCGCCAACTTGGTCTTCGTGGCTTTCACCCTGGTGCTCGATGCCCGCGTTACGGTGAGCGTCCCCGCGACATCTAAGCGTACCTTACGGGCCAGCAAGCTCCTCGCCTTGGTCAACGCCCCCAATGACATTCACCATCACCTCGCCACCCCATGTCACCTAGAATTCCCTCGTCATCTTATGCTCCTTTTAGAGGCTGGTCACCGAGACCCCACTGGGGAAACTAGAAACCGCGGCTCCTGGGGGTGAAGCCGCGTCCACACGAACTGTCAAAGAGCCTCCTTCGACGCAAAGACCCGACGAAGACCGTTCTGACTTTCCAGTCGTTTACGAAAGTCATAAGACTGTTTCCGCCGACATCACCGTACACGTCGATCATCACGTCGTCACTGCCCTCGTCGACACCGGCGCCGATTATTCGGTTATGAGCAGCGCCCTAGCATCCCAACTGAGGAAGGTAACTACCCCTTGGCAAGGACCGCCCTTGCGCACGGCAGGGGGCCACCTCGTCACGCCAACTGGAATGTGCATAGCCCGTGTTCGAGTCCGTGCTTTGACGTTCACAGGGTTCTTCCTCGTATTACCTGTGTGCTCCCGTCCACTCATTCTGGGGCTGGACTTTTTTCGCGAACACGGCGCAATTATTGACCTACGAGACTTGCAGGTGTCGTTCGAGGACCCGTTTCATCCTGAACCAGAAAACGCCCGCTCATCGAAGGCTGCCCTACGTGTATCCTCCAAATCTGTTACTCTGCCTCCCCGCAGCAGCCTTTTTATCAACGTTGAATGTGACCAAGACGTCCCCGATGCTGTAATTGCAGAAGGAAATTTGTCCCTACTTTTTGCACAACAAGTCTGTGTTGCCCGAGGTATTGTTCAGCCCAGTAGAAAACAGGCTTCCCTATTAGTCATGAATTTCAGCGAGGAGTATCGCCATCTTACCAAACACACTGCGATCGCATACCTTGAGGATATTGCCGATGTCCCTAGTCCCTCAACATTATCTGCTCTTTTGTCGTGCGACGATTCCGCCATGACATTTGCAAGCACTCTCGACGTTAAGCAGGGTCTACCGTCTGCACAACGGGAATGTCTTTGGAAGCTACTCGGCTCATTTCGGGACTGCTTCGCTACGACTTCGAAAGTTAACCAAACACCGCTTGCCAAGCATCGTATCATCACCGAGCCTACCGAGAGACCCATTTGACAGCATGCCTACAGAGTCTCGCAAAAAGAACAAGACGTTACACGCCAACAGGTCCAGCAGATGCTCAAGGACGATGTCATACAGCCATCGACCAGTCCCTGGGCGTCCCCTGTTGTGTTAGTAAAAAAAAAGATGGTACTTTGCGATTTTGCATCGACTACCGAAAGTTGAATGAGATCACGAAGAAAGACATGTATCCTTTACCACGAATAGACGACTCGCTGGACCGCATTCGCAATGCTCGTTACTTTTCTTCCATGGATCTTCTACGCAGCGGCTATTGGAAAATATCTGTTGATGAGCGCGACCGCGAAAAGACCGCCTTCATTACTCCTGACGGACTCTACGAGTTCAAGGTCCTTCCTTTCGGCTTATGCTCGGCACCAGCTACTTTTCAAAGAATGATGGACACGGTTCTTTCTGGGCTAAAATGGCAATCGTGTCTTGTCTACCTTGACGATGTGGTCGTCTTCTCGGACACGTTTGAGCAGCACGTCCAGCGCTTACAGGCAATTCTTCATTTCAGGCGATTAGAACAACTTGACTTTCTCTCAAACCTGAGAAATGCCACTTTGCATTCGAGGAACTGAAATTTCTTGGTCACGTCGTCAGCCACGCCGGTATACACCCAGACCCTGAGAAAACGAAATCTGTTGCCGCATTTTCTGTCCCAACGAACAAGCGCGACCTCCGCCGATTTCTGGGACTCTGCGCATATTACAGACGCTTCGTCAAAGGCTTTTCTAAAATCGCTGAACCGCTAATTGAACTTACGAAAGACGGCGTACCGTTTGTTTGGGGTCATGATCAGCATCACGCCTTTGACCCGCTACGAAACCATCTCCAAGCCTCACCTGTACTCGGTCACTTTGACGATAACGCTGCCACAGAGCTACACACGGATGCCAGCAACGTCGGACTTGGAGCTGTACTGGTTCAATGGCGAAATGGCGTAGAGCGCGTGATTGCCTATGCAAGTCGAACACTATCATCTGCAGAGAAAAACTACTCTGCAACAGAAAAAGAATGCTTAGCCGTTGTTTGGGCAATAACAAAGTTTCGCCCTTATTTATACGGTCGAGCATTCAGGGTAGCTAGCGACCACCATTCTTTATGCTGGCTCGCCAACCTCAAAGACCCTTCCGGTCGTCTAGCACGCTGGAGCCTTCGGCTGCAAGAATTTGACGTTACAGTCATTCACAAGTCAGGAAGCAAACACACTGATGCTGACTGTCTCTCACGGGCACCAATTGGAAGTACGAACGCGGACGTTGAAGAAGATGATACATTCCTTTCCTCTGTGTCAGCAACCGACTTGGCTCAACAACAACGCGACGACATGGAGCTAAGCCCGCTGATTGACTACCTCGAAGGCCAAAAACGCAGCCTTCCTCGAAACTTCGCACGTTCACTGGCCTCGTTCTGCATCAGGGATGGAGTCCTCTATAAGAAAAATTTCGACCATATCCAGGCTACTTACTCACTGGTTGCGCCGACCTCGCTTCGGGACGATATTTTACATGCTTGTCTCGAGGAACCATCATCCGGACACCTCGGCTACACGCGCACATTGGAAAGAATTCGCCGCTCATACTACTGGCCCCGCCTCGTGAAGACAGTCAAGCAGTACGTCCGCACATGCCGCGACTGCCAACGCCGTAAGACTCCACCTGTCTGACCAGCAGGACTACTACAGCCTATCGCCACGCCGAAGACACCATTCCATCAAATTGGCATTGACTTGCTGCGCTCATTTCCCACCTATCCGTCTGGAAACCGGTGGATTGTGGTTGCCACCGATTATTTAACGCGTTACAGCGAAACAAAGGCCCTGCCCAAAGCCACCACAGCCGAAATTGCACAGTTTTTTGTCACCAGTATCGTACTTCGTCACGGAGCGCCAGCTGTGATAATTACTAATCATGGTACAGCTTTCACCGCAGAGATGCTTCAAGAAGTGCTGAGACAAAGTGGTACAGAACATCGGAAAACCACGGGTTATCACACCCAAACAAATGGACTCACTGAACGGTTGAACAAGACCATTGCAGATATGCTGTCAATGTATGTGGCCGTTGATCACAAGAACTGGGATGATATACTCCCTTACGTAACTTTTGCTTACAATACAGCAGTCCAAGAGAGTACAGGTTTCACCCCATTTCGCTTAGTTCATGGTCGAGAGGTCACTACAATGCTCGACGCAATGCTCCTTCCCAACAACTTGAGCATGTTCAACACGGACGCTGCATTGTTCGCTCAACGCGCCGAGGAGGCCCGTCAACTCACCCGATGCCATATTCAGGCTCGCCAAACTGCCGACGCACACCGCTACAACCTTACACACCGAGAGGTTACCTTCCAACCAGGCGATGAAGTTTGGGTGTGGACTCCCATCCGACAGCGTGATCACTCTGAGAAGTTGCTGCGGCGCTACGTCGGCCCTTACAAAGTTCTGCGCCGACTCAGTGACGTTACGTATGAAGTTCTCCCTGAGGGCACCTCAAGACGTTCCCGTCGGTTTCCACAAAGGGATGTGGTGCACGTCTCAAGACTCAAGCCATATTTCTCGCGTCATCTATCGAACGTGGATTAACTTGCCATGCAATGACTATTTTTTGTCCCTTTGTTTTTTTTTCATTGTCTTGTGTACTTACTCCTTTCTTTATTGAGTACTTCTATGACGCCAGCCCATTTTTTTCTCCCTTACGACGGAGCTGTTGGGTTCCATGGTAGCATCTTTTCTTTCTCATTTTTTTTTCTCAACGCTCATTACCAGCATCGAGCCGATGCTTTTTGAGGAGAGGGAGTAATGTCACAGGTAATGAATATGAGCCATCAAGTGTAGGTGGAATCCCTTGGAAGTGAAGAAAGAAGAGGGCTTTTGCGTCCTGGTCTGAGGGCAAGGAAGACGTCGTTTCGTCGCTGTCTGTTATTACGTTTGCGGCAATATATTTATCACATCCCGGCATTGGCCCAATGTATCTTCATGATCCGAAAGTGAGTATCATGACCACACGGCTATTCAACAAGCCAGCACAACAGAGCATAGCCTTGTGTCGTATAGTAAGTATAAATTCAGGGTGGCCTGTCGCCATTGCGCGGGTATTTTCCTAGTTCTACCATGCATACGCCTACTCATCACTTAATAATATACTCTGGTCCTCGGTGTTCAAAGAGGAAAGTCTTGTTAGCCATCCTCACTCGGACCACATATAAACACAGACGCCACGCAAATTTTCGCTATATGTTCAGTGCATGAAGCAAAGAGACTCTCTCTACAGAGTGTCAGGTAAACACGTGTTTTTTGTTCCCGAACATTGGCTGCTTCGTTTCACATTTCCTCGGACTGAGTTTGCTGAAGCTGCCTTATGCAAGCAGCAAGCACTTACTTTACGTTATATCTTCCTATGCTATCGCTTGGCGGAAGAGCGGTTCAGTATATTGCCGCGAACCATGCATTGGGTTTGTTTATTTGTGTTTTGCTTTTTCGGCCTGACTGCGTCGTCCTTTGCTGCGTGACATCTGGTGGAGGTGCGGGTTACGTGAACCCTAAGCCATTGCCAACACGACAAGCTCGCCCAACTCGTGTCAGCTGCCGACAGCAAGGCCTTCAGCCAGAGTTTGGACTGCTCCCGGATAAAAAGAGGAAAGAAGACGTAAAAACCACGATGATCAACGCAGGCACCATGACCAGCGCTACCAACCCTCCCGTCGTTCTGCAACAACCTCGTGAGCCCCCATCATTCCGAGGATCTCCTGGTGAAGACCCGGAAGAGTGGCTGGAGAAGCTGGAGTGCATCCGCACCTTTAACAGGTGGGATGACGAAGAAACGTTTCGTCATGTCTTCTTCTATTTGGAGGATGCAGCTAGAACGTGGTTTGAGAACCATGAAGGCTCCCTAACCGACTGGATTGTCTTTAAGAGCGAATTCCTGAAAACATTCGCTACGGTTGTGCGGAAAGAACGAGCCGCCCTTTTGTTGGAGACGCGAATGCAACACCCTAACGAAGGTGTTGTACTGTTCGCTGAGGAGATGAAGATGCCGTTCCGGAGAGCTGACCCCGAAATGGCAGAAGAGAAGAAGGTGCGCTTTCTGATGCGGGGAGTTAAACAAGAGCTCTTCGCTGGACTCATCCGCAACCCCCCTAAGACTGTCGCTGAGTTCATCACCGAGGCTTCGATGATCGAGAGGACCTTGGATATGCGTTCGCGGCAATACGATAGACCACTCAACACCCTTTCGGTGAACCCGGTAAACGCCCTTGGATTGGCGACAAAATACTTGCGGGAGACCATCCGCGCCGTCGTTCGCGAGGAACTGGGGAAATTGTTTCCAGCAACGCCGCAGCCCCAAGTCGCCTCCCTCACTGACGTCGTCCGCGAGGAGGTTCAGCAAGCACTGGGGAATTCTACGCCGTCGGAAGCATCTTACAAACCACAAGCGATGACCTAGTCTGCTGCTGCTCTTCGACCCCGACCCGTCCCAACTCGTTATCAAGAGGCCCCGCCGTACCGCCACCCAATGTCGCCCGCCCGACCCCCTGTAACCCGAAACCAGGCGCCCAGGAAGACCGAGGTGTGGCGAACGCCAGATCATCGTCCGCTGTGCTACCACTGCAGAGAGGCCGACCACGTTTACCGCCGCTGCCCGTACAAGAGGCTGGGTTTGCGTGGGTTCTCCATCGATGCACCCCACCCGCGAGCCGGCCAGCGCCCATTTGAGATCGAAGAATACTTGTCAAACACCAGCCGTGGACCATCCCGTTTCAACCGTTCGCCGTCGCCCTACCCGTACCAATCCCCCAACCGTCGCAGCAATGCTGACTTCGCCCGTGGAAGGTCCCCCAGCCCACGAGGGGGAAACTAAAAGCAGCAACTTCTGGAGGTGAAGTTGCACAACGGCGAGAAAATGAAAACCCTCCAACGACGCAAGACCGTGATTCACGACATGCCCTTATTCCGACTACCCGACGACACCCTGACGAGACCCCCGAAAACGACGAAAGCTACGCTGCGTGACGCGTACCCGAAATGACGAAGCCTGCCGCTGAGAAGACGACGATGACGACGCTTAGTGCCCGACCATCAACACGCGCAAGCCGCGACGCGACGCCCCGACGCACCCGAAATTGGAGGAAAGCGGCATCCGACGTCCAGTTGTCCATCGACGGCCTTGACGTAGTCGCCCTCATTGACACGGGAGCCGACCACTCGGTCATGAGCTGGTCATTCGCGTCCAAGCTAAAGAAAGTTACGACCAGATGGGACGGTCCCCACATACGCACAGCAGGAGGCCACCTCGTGACCCCAAGTGGAATGTGCACATCGCGCGTCACCATAGATGGCACTACGTACCCTGCGGAGTTCGTCATTTTGCCTAACTGCTCCCGCGACGTAATTTTCGGAATGGACTTTTTGACGGACAATGGCGCAATAATCGATCTACAGACCAGGTGGATAACGTTTTCTTCCGATCACTCCACGACGTCGCAGCCGAACCTCGGACACCGTGCTGCTGTAAGGATCGCCGACGATCACGTCACCCTGCCACCCCGCGTAAGCTTGATGATCGCCGTTTATTGTGAAGGTGCTGCTCCTGACGTCGACTATATCGTGGAGACTGACCAAAGGTTGCTTCTAGACCGCGGTGTGTCTGTCGCAAGAGGCATTGCGCGGTTTAAGCAATGCAGATCCCACGTTTTGGTCACCAATTTCACCGAGGAGTACCAACATCTAACAAGGGCGCTGCGATTGCGTTCCTCGAAGAAACGCAAAAAGCGAGTCAAGTGATCGCGGTTGCCACCTTTGAACGCGCACGCGCAAATGCTTCCAGGCTGCCACATCCTTTCGACGTGAACCCGGCGCTGTCGCAAGAAAATCGGGACAGATTACTGGAGTTGCTCCGTCGCTACAGCGAGTGTTTTTCCTCGAACTCGAAGTTACGGTAGCCACCTTTGGCGAAGCACCGGATAATAACCGAAGATGGAGCCCGACCTATCAGACAGTCACCGTACCGCGTTTCTTCACATGAGCGCGAAGCCATCCGGACTCAAGTAGATGACATGCTCAGCGACGACATAATACAGCCATCGAAAAGTCCGTGGGCTGCGCCGGTTGCACTCGTGAAAAAAAAAGATGGCACTTTAGGATTCTGCGTTGACTACCGGAGACTAAACAAAACCACCAAAAAGGACGTGTTCCCCCTGCAACGAATCGACGACGCCCTCGACCACCTCTGCCACGCCAAGTACTTTGCTGTGTTGGGGATGGCTGGTCCCGACGAAGCAGAAGAAGAAGAAGACGGCCGACGGAGACGTACGCGCCCGGCAGGGACCCGACCAGCCCGAACACGCACGTTGGCGCGCAGCGCCGAAAGAAAGCAGAACTACCGCACTCTACGGTCACCGAACACACACTGACTTTATTTTACAGTCACCTTGGATGGATGGATGGATGCTATGAGCGTCCCCTTTATAACGGGGTGGTGACAAGTATGCCACCAGGCTCGACAAAAAAAAACACTTTTTTTTATGTTGGCCTAATGCCTCTACTTCGATAAATTCTATCTTAATAGAAAAAAAGGTAAATTTTCAGCTTAAGTTCTCTGCCATTTACGGCACACTGTCCATATTTTATTTTTCCAATATTTATTTTTGTCCTTTCTCTCTAATTTTCTGCCACCAATACTCTAACCGTCTCTTACTTATTTCAATCGCGGGTGTGTTCAGCTTTCCATTGTTGTCCCTAAAACCCAAGGCTTCCTGTAGGCTCGTGCCCAAACGTACACCTGGGTGGATATCTCCACATTCAATCAGAACATGCTCCGCCGTTTCCTTATCTTTCCCGCAGCATGTGCATTGTTCTTCTTCTTTACTGAATCTTGCTTTATAACTACGCGTTCTAAGGCAACCCGATCTCGCTTCAAACAGTAAAGCGCTTCCCCTTGAATTATCGTAAAATGCCTCCCTCCTTATTTCATTTTTGCCCTTTCGGTAGTTACTCAAAGCCGGTTTTTTCTCCATAGCTGCCATCCAGTAAATCCTCTCCGCCTCCCTGACTTTTCCCTTAACGCTCTTTGTTGACATACGGCTTACAATACCAGCCGTATACTTACTAGTGAGTCTTCTAGTTCTTTTTCTCCACTGTGTGTCCACGCTCTTCCTATACAAATAACGGAACACCTTCTCTGCCAATCTACTCTCCTTCATATTTCTTAGCCTTTCTTCGAACCTTATTTTGCTCTGCGCTTCCCTCGCCTCAAAACCTGCCCACCCCATATCGCCCTTTACAGCCTCGTTTGTCGTCTTCCCGTGAGCACCCAACGCGAGGCGTCCCACAGTCCTTTGATTTACATCCATTCCCGCTTGCACCTCTGCCCTCATGCACACCACTGAGTTCCCAAAAGTAAGCCCTGGAACCATTACACCCTTCCACAGACCTCGAAGCACCTCATACCTATTGTATCCCCACAACGCTCTGTGCTTCATTATTGCCGCATTCCTCTTTCCTTTTGCTGCCGAGGCTTTTTCCTGTACCTCCATGTATCTATCACTCTCATTTACCCATACTCCAAGGTACTTGTATTCACTTACCCTCGGTATTTCTTGGCCTCCTATGGACACCGTCTGATCACAGGGATCATTGAATACCATCAATCCACACTTCGTTACACTGAATCCTAGTCCAAGAGCTTCACCTTCCCTTCCGCATATATTCGCCAGCTGCTGTATATCATCTCGACTGTCCGCAAATAAGACGATATCGTCCGCATAAAATAAACCTGGAAGCTTCTGCTCAATCATCATGCCGCCCTGTTTGTGTGACAGATTAAAACCAATGTTGCTACCTTCTAGCGCTTTTTCCATACTCACCATGTACAGCATGAATAACAGCGGAACAAAGGACATCCCTGTCTCAGACCCCTGCTAACCTCAACGTTCTCTTTGCTACGCATTCCTTCCCACTCTATGCAAACTGTATTTTCTCGGTATATCTCCCTCAAAAGCTGTATACAGTCGTCGCCCATGCCCATTCCTTTCAATATATCCCACAAAATTTCCTGATTAACGTTGTCGTATGCCCCCGTGATGTCTAGAAAAGCCACGTACAAGGGCCTATTCTCTATTTTGGATATTTCTATACACTGAGTGAGAACAAACAGGTTATCGTCTAACCGCCTGTCGACTCGAAATCCGTTCTGAAGTTCTCCCAAAATATCGTTATGTTCGGCCCATGTTTCTATTTTCATTTTTACTGCTTGCATCGCCATCCTGTATAGTACCGATGTAATTGTTAGTGGTCTATACGAGCGAATCTTGTCCTTTTCTCCCTTGCCTTTATAGATTAAGTTCATTCTACTTTGTCGCCAACTGTCCGGTATTTGTCCGTCCTTTAAGCTTTTTTCTACTGCTTTTAACAATGCTTCTTTAGTGTTATGTCCTAGTTCGTTAATGAGGCTAACGGGAATCCCATCTAAACCCGCGGCAGTGCGCTTTGGAATTTTTCCTTCGGCCTTTTTCCAGTTGAAATTATCAAGTACTAGCTCTTCCTCTGTTGCTTTCTCCGCCACACTTTTACTCACCGGGGAGACCCCCTGGACGCTCTTTTGAAACGAATCGGCTGTTACCTTTTGGATGTAACCTAGCGCTTTGTACCCTTCCAATTGATTTCCTCCTTCATCTAGAATATGTTGTTGCGTTGTGACAGACTTCCTACCTAGCGCCTTTATGTGGCTCCAAAAAATCCTAGGCGCGGCCTCCTTTTTTTCGTGTATCTCTGTCATCCAGCGTTCACTTTCACCTTTAATTTTTGTCTCTACCAATTTCTGTACAAGGGATTTTTTCTCTAAATATATTTCCCATATTTTTTTGACTTCGTCCTGCGGCCGCTTCTCCTTTTTTGCCTTTCTATGCTCTCGTGAGGCTTCGCGTCGCTTCTCGATCGCCTCCCGGATTTCCTTGTTCCACCAACTTTTTGGCTTCCTGGAATGATGCCAGAGCGGCGCCCCCTGGCATCCTCACTTGTCAATCCGAAACCAAAACGCAGAATACAACAACCATCCCCTCCTCGAAAAAAGTTCACCTATACACTGTTTATATTTAAACATGCTCAATACCAACATATTTTACAAGGTATGTACATTAATTAGAACACATGAAATTCAGAGCACGGCACACTGAACTCACACACTACGAGTCCTGAAAATGCACTGAAAATATGTACATTTGAAGTCCTGAAAATTCACTAAAAATTCTATACAACTCAGTACAATATAGATTTGTAGTTTTACGTCACGCAGTCTTCGAACCGACGCGGCTTCTGCCGCTTCCGCTTAGGGCGGGCCCTTTTGGGTGAAGAATCAGGTGCAAGAGCAGAAGAAGATTGTGAAGGCTCTAAACGAGCGTTGAAATTCGCGCTCTCATCAGAGCTCGCAGCATGAGCTTCGGAAGAATTTTGTGGACCGGAGTACGGTTCAATGGTCTCAGCCGAATTCGAAGGTTCGAAGTGAACCGTATGACTTGATGTACTTGAACCAGCGACACCGACTGGTAACTACTCCCCTCTTGAAGAAATGCCTGTACATGGAGGCCACAGGTAATAATCTGATGGATAGTTGAAAGGCGCGGACGGAACGTGATGGGGAAGACTTTTAGGTGTTGAAGGCGAATCCGTATAAAAAATAACAAGGCGCGAAGCATTCCAGATGTTACCATCACTTAAGCGAAACGAAGTGGGGCTAACCTGGCCCAAGACTTTGTAAGGACCCCGATACTTGGGGCGCTTGCCTGGCACACGAACCTTGACTAGATCGCCAGTGTGAACTTTGGACTGCTTTGCACCTCGACGGGTGTCGACATACTTTTTCATTGCTTGTTGACGAGAAAAAACCCTGGTACAAATTTGATCAGGAGAAGACACTGCTATGTTACGAGGCAAAGAGACTATGTCGAGAGCAACTCGCGGTTGCCTACCGTGGAGAAGTTGAGCAGGAGACACTCCAGTGGTGCCTTGTGGTGTGAACCTGTACGAAGCTAAACATTCAGTCAAGACTTGCTTGAGGGGACGGTGCTCTAATTGGGCGATCTGGATATGTTCCTTCAGAACGTGATTAAAGCACTCGATTTGGCCATTTGATTGGGGATAGAAAACTGATGACCTCAAGTGCTGAATTCCTCGTTGTGAAAGAAAAGCCTCGAAATGTTGGGATTGAAGCTGTGGACCATTGTCCGTAACTATGGCATCAGAAAAACCTTCCCCGCTGAAGATTGAAGACAGAAATTCAATGATGACCTCAGAAGTAACCGTATGTGTGAAACAAATTTCTGGCCATTTGGAATAGTAGTCGATGAGAGAAACAACGAACGGGGCATTTTGCGGAACATTATGCAAAGGACCGATGATGTCCATGCCGAGTTTCTGCCAAGGCCGATCAGGCCACTGGACTGGCTGCAACGGAGAAAATGCAGGTTTGGCAGACTTGTCAGCTGCCTGACATATATGGCAGTTATAAACTGCATGCTCGACCTGCTTATCTAAGGCTGGCCACCAGTACCTGTCTTTGAGATTCTGTTTGGTGCGGACAATGCCTGGATGGGTCTCATGGGCAACTGTATTAGCTTGTTACGGAAAGAAGCAGGGGGAATCACGCGTTCATCGCGGAAAAGCAAGCCTCGACACAAGACAGTTCCTGTCGGACTGCGAAGTAAGGCAAAAATTCAGAAGTAAGAGCACCTTTGGAAGGCCATCCTTCACGTAAATATTTGAGAACTTGAGACAAAGTGGAAT
Source organism: Rhipicephalus microplus (assembly GCF_043290135.1). Lineage (NCBI taxonomy): Eukaryota > Metazoa > Arthropoda > Arachnida > Ixodida > Ixodidae > Rhipicephalus > Rhipicephalus microplus. The sequence goes on from NC_134702.1 coordinate 121,620,479, forward strand.
CTGCAGCTGTAGCTGCCTGAAGCTCAGCTTTAGTAATGCAGGAAGTAACTAATGAAACAACTTCCTCATCCCGCTCTTCAGTAACCGGTATCTGAAGAGGAAGGCGCGACAGTGCATCAGCAACCACGTTATTAGAACCCTTACAATACTGAACACTGAAATTATATTACATGAGTTTGGCACACCAACGGGAAATGCGAATGGGGCGGCGGCCTTCGGATCCTGCAGAAAGAAGAGCAACAAGTGCTTGGTGATCTGTACGTAATGTGAAGTGCCGGCCCCACACGTAAACATGCCATTTCTCACAGGCAAAAAGACAAGCGAGAGCTTCACGCTCTCCTACTGAATATCTGCGTTCAGCAGGGGTCAATGTACGAGATGCAAACGCAATAGTGATCAGCTGATCATCTCTGAGTTGTTGAAACACTGCTCCCAGTCCAACATCGGACGCATCCGTCGTGATGACGATGGGAAGCTTCTCATTGAAAATACTAATGGCTGGCTTTGAGGCCAGTATTGACTTTACTCGAATGAAGCTCTGCTCAGCTTCAGCTGACCAGTTAAAGGCTGTGCTTGATGAAGTACAGTACGCAGTGGTTCAACAACATCGGCATAGTGAGGAACAAACTTGGCATAATAACCAACAAGACCTAAAAAAGATTGCAAGGTTTTAATATCAGTAGGCCGTGGGGCATTGACAATGGCCTGAACTTTAGATTCAACAGGTGTCAAGCCGCGGGACCTGACATTATGTCCTAGAAATTGTAACTTATTCACAGAAAAAATGCACTTGTTATTAAGTTTCACACCACATTCACTGATGCGGTTGAGAACAGTATGCAAGTTAGCATCGTGGTCTTCGCGAGTACGTCCCCACACCAAAATGTCATCCAAGTAACAAAGGGCGCCATTACAACCCTTAAGAATAATTGACATCGTTTTCTGATACACTGCAGGGGCAGATGCAAGCCCGAAACACACGCGGCGAAACTGAAACAAGCCTTCGTGCGATACAAATGTGGTCAAGTCTCTACTGCACTCAGGCCCCGCCGCGGTGGTCTAGTGGCTAAGGTACTGGGCTGCTGACCCGCAGGTCGCGGGTTCAAATCCCGGCTGCGGCGGCTGCATTTCCGATGGAGGCGGAAATGTTGTAGGCCCGTGTACTCAGATTTGGGTGCACGTTAAAGAACCCCAGGTGGTCAAAATTTCCGGAGCCCTCCACTACGGCGTCTCTCATAATCATATGGTGGTTTTGGGACGTTAAACCCCACATATCAATCAATCAATCTACTGCACTCAGAAAGTTCAACTTGGTGATAAGCGGACGCGAGGTCCAGCTTAAAGAAACATACCGCTCCGGAGAGCTGATGAAGCAGTTCTTCAATGTGAGGAAGTGGAAAACAGTCTACGACGATTGCCTTGTTCGGTTCTCGTAAGTCGACGCATAGTCGCAGGGATCCATCTTTTTTCTTGACGACGACCAGTGGAGAAACCCAGTCGGAAGCAGAGACAGGCTCGATGATTCCGCTGGCTTGAAGGCGAGACAGTTCCGAAGAGACTTGCTCACGGAGAAGAAAAGAAATGCGGCACAGCTTGGCACGCACAGGGCACACACCTAGTCGACGCATCACTTTATGCACAAAACCACGCACACAAACCAGTTCACGGGTGAACAGGTGGTGGCATTCAGAAGGCGCGTTGGCCGGAAGATCATCTTGGACGTCGACTTGGGCACACGTCATAGACGCACCGACGATGTTCATGGACAGAGCCCTAATTGCATCACGTCCCAAAAGTGAACTGCCATTGGCTGTTACATAAAGAATAATGAAAGCAGTGCGACTGCAATAGGAGACCTGAGCTGTAAATTGACCTAAATTATCAATCGTTCCCTTGGAATATGTTTGTAGAACGACGTGTGAAGGCAAAAGCCGAATGTTGGAAAAATGACTGTAAAAGTCAGAGGCACTGATTAAAGAGACTGAGGCACCAGTGTCCATGAGAAATGACAAGGGCACATGGCCCACTGAAACTACGATGCTGGGCTCGGACGTAGTGTGGAGGCCATCCACATTTAAAACAGTGACCGTATTGGTATGTGCAGTGCTCGAAGGAGCGGACGAAGAAACTGGTTCCGGAAGATTTGCTGGACGGGAATTGCATACGGACTGAAAATGTCCGGTATTTCCGCACGCAAGACAAGTGCGGTTTTTCGCGGGACACTGCGCAAAATTGGCTAAATGCCGAGCCGATCCACAACGAAAGCAATGCGCGGTTGCGCTTCTAGAAGAAAATTGCGAACGCGAATTAGGAGCTCGGTGCTGTTTCTGAAAACCAGAATTTGGCGGAATGGGGTCGCCATATTGTCGGCTTCCTCGCCCCCGTGACGCAGAGGGGCCGCCATGTTGGCCGCCGCGCCAAGACGAAGATGAAGGGCCACCCTGTTGACGCGTCCCGTGAAACGAAGAGCTGCCACCTTGGCCCCCCGCAGCAGAAAGTTGCTGCACTGAATGCGGAGCGAATCGCTCCAACTGGGAGCGAAAAAGCTCGTCCTCTCGCGCAATCGAGAGGGCTTCGGATAATGAAATCGAGGAGCCCTTTTGAAGCATGCGGCAGCGGACGTTTTGCGAGGCTACCCCGATGAAAAGCTGATGGCGGATCATATCTTCCCCGAGCGCGTCGAAGCCGCACGACGCGGCGAGCGTTCGAAGAGAAGTAATGAAGTCGGCGACTGGCTCACCAGGCAATTGTCGCCTTTCTTGGAATTTCACGCGTGCGAGATAGTCGCACGAAACATCTTTAAAATGCTCATCGAAAAGAGCAACAGCATTCTTGAAGGCATCGCCCGACGCTGGCGTCGGTGACGCGTTGGTGGCTTCCAAAGTATAGAAGAGCTTTAACCCAGCAGGGCCCAACGCGTTGAGCAGCAGGGCCTTGCGACGCTCGGGCTTGCTGGCGTCTTCCCCGACCGCGTCTGCGTAGGCCTGAAACACCAATTTCCAGTCCGCCCACGGAAGTGGCGGATTTCTGGGCGAATGAAGAAATAGGGGAGGTGGAATAGGAGACGCCATTTCAAGCAAGAAGAATGGAGAGGTGCAGACGAGACGAAATTGACCCCAATACACTGTTTGAAGAAGACGACAGAGGCGGCGTAGCTGAATGAAGAAGGAATGAAGCGACGCAACACGCAGTAGCCACCTTGCTGGGTACAAAGAGCGTCTAGGGTTAGCACGAACACGCAGAACGAAATGGGTTTTTACAAGTCCTCGTCACCATTGCTGTGGCGGGGGCTGGCTGGTCCCGACGAAGCAGAAGAAGAAGAAGACGGCCGACGGAGACGTACGCGGCCGGCGGGAACACCGACCAGACCGAACACGCGGGCTGGCGCCAAGCGCCGAAAGAAAGCACAACCACCATAGAGAAAGAAGAAGACAAGAGCGGACACTCCGCGAAACCTGGCCTCAGGAAGTGCGTCACGACTACGTAACGAACTAGTGCTCCCACCACACGTCAGAGGGCGCAAGCGCAAAAAAAAACACAGTTATAATCAATGCAACAGAATTGTTTTCACAAATTAATAATTACACGCCCAAATTTGGTATGTTCTTTATACATAAAAACGATTTATTCAACACACCTTACGCGATTATTTTTCTTCAGCCGTACTGTCATAAACACCATCTACCCAGCGACAAGCCCATGCATGACTGACAGCGAGAAGCTTTCGTCGCTTTCGTCAACGTCGGCTGCGTCGGCGTTTTCAAGCGTGAGATAACAGGTGAGGCACGTTTTCAAGCGAAGCTTGTTGAATGACATGTTGTTGGTCTTGTTGGGTCATTTTTTCAGAAAACGGTTACGCCTGCGCGAAAAAGACACCATGCAACAAACATAGAAAGATGCACACACACACGTTGCGCTTCGTGTGTGCGAGTTTGTTTCTTACGTGGCGTGTCATTCACGCAGTTGTAACCTTTTTCTGAAGCTTGTAAGGACTGGGCGGTTCGCTAAAAAGAAAGTTTGTGGCTCTATGCGGCGGTTAGACGGGAACATTGTGCAACGTATGCAGTATAGAAAAGGCGGCACGGCGTCAAGCCGAGGCGACGCGTGCTGCGTCTGCCACGGACGCGAGCGTCTGTGCGCTGAGCATAGCTGGGCAGCTAGGTCGTAGGCTCGGTGCAAAATATTGAGAAGCGTTTGTTGGGCCTCGCATGCTTCACGACGCATTTCCCGAAGGCTCGGAACACGAATAATTCTTGGTGTGCCGGAGGCAAATCTGGACTAGCCAAGTGGCCATCATCTTCGTTTCTTCGCTAGCCTTGTGCCACTAGTGCAAGCTGCCCACAAATTTTTTTGACGTTTCCAATATAATTTTACCGCACAAATTTCAACTACGATTTTTCTTCCCAATGTACTGCTGATACTGCGTACGCACGAAGGTGTTCTAATGTTCCCAGGCCGCGATACCATTGCATTACAAGGGATAGCGGCCTGGAAACTTCTGAAGATCTTTGTTCGTGGTCTTGACGTATATCTTTGTAAGTCAGAGTTTTATGGGTCAGAGATGTATCACTGGTTTTGTATTGTGCATCGATTAGCTAATCATTCAAAGGGGTTTGCTGGTACACTTATGACGTGCACATATCTTTTTTGTAATTTGACAGCGAAGCATCCACTTACTAACATTTTCAGACCGCGCTGACGCCATGCCGTCCGGCGGTCCAAGCTACGGCAGCTACTGCTGTGTATCGTGGTGCTTCAACAATGGCAGAACCCACAAGAAGCCTGGGACGAGTTTCTTCCGCGTACCACGGGACGGCAGGTGTGTTAAAGCTTTTGTATGGTTTGCATGTCTGTAGGCTTACTGTTCGTACTTGCTAAGTGAGGGTAACAATAAAAAATCACTATTCAAGCACTTCCCCTTTCAGCTGATAGTTCATTGCCAATGCAGGATGAAAGCATGGATGCAGTATGCTGGACGCGATGATCTCCTGAGTAAGCCGGCCAGCCTATTGTACGCAACGTACAGGGTTTGTAGCGACCATTTTACTGCTCAAAGTTTCATGGACCCTGGGCACACAAGGCTTACAAGAATGGCTGTTCCCAGTGTGCAACCAGCTGCACCATGTAAGTGATTGACTGAAACTCAAATATGTGCAATAGCAGCCACTTGTATTGAATCAGTGGCGACAGTTAACCGTGAAGATCTCTGTAGCCGATAGAGAAACCTCACTACAGAAGTAACACTTGGAAAGTCTTAAGTTCTGTGAATTGTGGGCTATTACCTTCCTAACAGCAGCTTTACATTTCTGTCATTTTTTGATGCTCTGGACCTGCGCAACTTGTTTTGAAAGACTTTAAAGGGCTATTTCACGTTATCTTCAAGCCTGAGTGCACATGTACGTATACCTTTCATCAGTGAAAGCTGCCACTGTTGATAATTCCAAAAATCACAAATTACTTGTTTCCTAGTTGGTGCCGTCTCTTTTCTTCCACGTTCGACCAATTTATGCGTTTGAAAGAGCTGTTTAAGCTTCCCCATGCTACAAGCTTTGTAACTTGTACCAACTGCACATATATGCAGGTTCTCTGAGCGTCGCTTCAAGTAGTGACTGTGACATGGCTGCAGAAGCTGCACTGCAAGGTGCGGATGAGCTTCAGTTTGTGTTATTATAAGCCTCTTACTGACACATTGTCGTAATTTCATCTCTTCAGGACCTGCGGTAGAGGCTTCAGAAAGCGGCTCCCACACATTGAGGTGCCCCGATGAACAGGGTGCGTTCAGTGTCGCGATTTCTTTTTTTTTTTTTACCCAAATTGACTGTTGACCAAACCTCTGCAGGTGGCAGCTCCCTTGTAGCTGGTGAAAGAATTTCTGATGATTTCGTCTTGCCGGAGAAAACCTTAACCAGTCGTTCAGCTGTCACAAAAGGAACTTGTGTGGCCGGTAAGTTGTATGTTCACTTCAACACCAGAGTGGATTGATATAGAGACTTCCGCAGGCCGCTCGCAAGATTGTTCCGACAGCATTGTCCGAGGCACTGAACAAGCTTCACAAGACCCTCCAGAAGACGTCTCCGCCAACAGCTCCACGCCTGAGTGCCTTAGAGAAAATGGTGACTATGCTTTTATTGCAGCAGTTTTTAATGTGCTATTTTATGTTTAGGACATTCTGAGGAAACTATCCTCAAAAGGACACTACGTGTGCACTTACAAAATGTAAGGGTGGGCTCTCAGTGATTTTCATTTTTTTTGTGCATTGTCAACATTGTGAATGGTTTGTTTTTAGGTAGTGGAATCGAAAACTTTGTACCACAGAAAGTTGTGCACCTTGGGTCTGAAAGAGCGAGGAAAGTGCTCGTATGGGATTAGTTGTTCTTCGCTTTTACATCAATTTTTTTGTTTATTGCAGTGCGTTCCTGTGTGCCAGCGACAATGTCTCCATCAATGAAGTACAAGCAAACCATTAAACATCTGCAAGCCAAAGTAGCAGCACAGCGGAAAACTATCAAAAGACTGCAGAGACAGCCTCACCAAGCACCGTCATCGACTACGAAGGCCCTTGAAGTTATCCGACCGCACGTCACCGAGGAGGTTTTTAAACTTCTTTCTGCACATGTTCGCTTGAGGCCCAAATGCAAGGGCAAGCGGTTTCCCGTGTGGTTCAAGAAATTCGCTCTTCACTTAAACTTCCGAGGTCCGCGAGCATACCGATTTCTGGCTCCGTATTTTTCTTTGCCCTCCCGGCGTTCATTAAGGAGGTGGCTAGCTAATGTAAAGATGACTCCAGGCATAATTCCAGGAATCCTTTCTTCCATTGCAACAAATACTCAAGCTTGGAATGAACGGGACCGAGTGTGCGCTTTAGTTTTCGACGAAATAGCACTCAAAAAGAATTTGTACTATGATGCTTCAAGAGACGTTGTCCAGGGTTTTACAGATGATGGCACTCATCGCACTTCAACCATCGCTGATCGAGCACTGGTTTTTCTTCTTGTTGGTGTTTCGAGAAAGTGGGTTCAACCGGTTGCTTTTACTATAGGGCACACATCAACACCATCATCTGTTATGCATAACTTGCTGGTGTCACTCATTTTGGAGCTTAGGAGCATTAATATTGCAGTGAAAGCAGTCATTTGTGACCAGGGCAGTTCAAATGTAAGTCTCGCTAACCAACTAAAAGTGACTGTAGCAAAGCCTTTTTTTGAAGTTAATGGTGAGCGGGTATATTACATTTTTGATGTTCCGCATTTAATTAAAACAACGCGCAATAATGTCCAAGCACACAAGTTATACATTGGGGATGACATCGTTAACTGGTCGCACATTGTAAGCCTTTACCAATCCTCACATGAGTTGCGGTTGCGATTGGCTCCAAAGTTGACTGAACGGCACGTTCATCAGAAACCTTTTTCTAATATGAAGGTCAGCAGAGCAACTCAGGTCTTCAGTGCATCAGTTTCGATTGCTATCACGGCAATGGTGTATGCGAAGGTGCTGCCTGCCTCGGCCATCACTACAGCTCAATTTTGTGATCGTATGGACAGGATTTTCGATGCCTTGAACAGCTCGAGTAAAAAAAGAACTTCGCAAAAGCTGCGGCATGCAATCATGAAAAATGATTCAGAGCTGATTGACTTCCTCCGAGGCCAGCTTCCCTGGATTGCATCATGGCAGTTTGTTGGCAGACGTCAACCACAAACCATCGTAGGTTGGCAAATAACAATTCAGGCAATTTGTCAACTATGGGACGACCTCTCCAAAAATTACAATTTTGAATACCTGTTAACACGCAGGCTTCAACAGGATCCTCTGGAGAACATATTTGGCCACATTAGGCAAAAACAGGGTTGCAACACCAACCCCAATGTAGCACAATTTATTTGTGGCCTGAAGCACATCTGCATAAGAAAACTCTTCAAGCTGTCAGAATACGGAAATGTCGAGGATGATGAATGTGACCTCCTCCAGGAACAGCTGTCGCCATTCTCCCTCACCAGTGCGTCTCTTGTGGATAATGAGGAGTGTGCACAGCCACAGCCTGACGACTTTCCCGCTCTAGACGATCTCTCTGAACTTGCGACAAACATTCACTCCCATATTATCGATGACTCCGCTGCATATTATGTAGCTGGTTTTCTCATCAAACACTTCCTTCGGAATGCATGTGACGGTTGCAGTTGCCCACAGTTACTGAAAGACGACAGTGAGACGCTTAAGGGTACCCACCAGTATTTCACAATGCTCAAAGCATACCACGTCCCCAGCAAACTTTTTGGGAATCTCACTGTGCCATCAGAAGCAGCTTTTGCATACGTACAACAACTTGAATCTCGCTTTCTTGCCATAATTGAGGCCACTGCACATCACCTGAAAGTGTGCGATGTTTTGTATCACCATCTGTCAAGTGTTGGCGATTTTCATTTCTGCTCTGCTGGGTGTCGCGCTAAGTTTCTGAAAATGTTTTGCCGGGTTCGTTTATGTTGGCATGTGCGTTTTGTGAACCGAAACTTAGACAGGGTTAGGTTCCAGTCTTCAATCTCGGGCATGCAGCTTGACAAGTTCAAAGGTTAGCAATTAGCGGCGGGTTTACACTAAAGTATTGGAGTTGAGCCGAATCCTGCAATAGCTTTGTTATGTTATTACTTCGTTACAGCAGACTTCATTATGGTCTTATGTGCTTATATTCAGTTCAACTGGACTAACCACTCCTTCGTTGCATTCATTGTTTTGGTTACCCGCTATGAGGAGTACAAACACTGTGTATTCGCTCGAAGTGATTTGCATAACCTTAAAAAGAATGTTGGGCATCCTGTCTGTATTTTTTGTAGCAAATACGGGCGAACTGTACACTTTACTGTGGGTCGCTTGGTCACTGTGTATGCTTTATCTCTCCAGCTCAAGTAATATATCGATAACAAAACCGCTTGTTGAAATGTCTTCGAGCGGGTAAGGAACACAGTATGAAGTGGGCACGGTTCATGTTATCACGCTTTTCGTATTTTAGCTTCTCATCAACCTCCTCATCTTGCCCATCAAAATTTTCAAAAGAATACCCAAACTTGTAGTGTTTGATGGGGCTGCGGACGCTGCCATTTTATTTTTATATAGCTTGTGAGTGATAACGTACGATGTAGAGCCTTTGTGAAAAATAATGAGCCAAAGTGGTTTCCTTCTGCTATTTATTAGCCCTGTAATACCGCTCTCGTAGCACCAATTAAAGTCCACAATTCTGGATAAAGTGATGACTACAATCTATTTTAGCTCGCAAGCGTCACAGCAACACCCAAACGCAAATCACTTGGGATCTTAAGTTTTTGATGAAGGCGACGCATAACAAAAGCCACAAGACCTGCCAGTGTTGTAGCATAAAGTTTGTCTTTCACGTAGTGAGCAAGCTGCAAAGCCCTACCTTTCTGAGGACAAGCAGGCATCAAGTCTGCTTTTTTTCATTTTGGACTAGCTGTTCTTAAGCACAGCCAGCACACTGCACCTTTGCCTTTCTGTTATATTGTGTCGTGTGGTTTCTGTGCGCTCTTTTTTTCTATGCATTATTTCAGTTAAGCCCAGGCGTGATTCGCGACTTCATTGCTGTGTATATGTCACTTCTTCCTTCTTCATCAGCATTGTGCGCTATGTTTTTGCCATAGATCCTTAGTTACCCACTGGCCCGGTGTGTCATACTTCACCAGTTTCTCGGCTTCTGCCAACTCTAGCGATGTGTGCGTTGTCTGTGTTCTCTATGTATTTGTTACAATATTTGTTACAATTTATTTGTAAGGCGAGATGCATTTGTTGTCTACCTTTGTCATATTGTGCTTTTTATATTCTCATACTCTACCTTGCCTTTGAATAAAACATTGCGGATGCTCTGTTTCTTTGACTGATATATACATTGATCACTTGTTCCAAAAGAAAAACACAAGCGCGATGAATAAAACGATAGTGAATTATCATTACCTGCATCTCTTTTTTTTATAACTTAATCAAAATAAAAATTACGTCACGACCGATTCGCACGAACCACTGAACAAAACAAAACAGGGAATCGCTAAATCAAAACGACCTACAAAAACTATCCATTTGGGCGATGAATAGTGGTCTGAAATTATGAACTTACGACATAGCCAAACGTCGGTTATGCAAAGTAATTCAAAAGTTGCGCCAGTGAAACCGAAACCGGAAGCGCAAGCCACTTGCTCTCATCAACCACTAGGTGTGCTAGAGTCGATTGGGCCGCTGGGGTCTACGGGAGTGTCCACTCTTCACCTTTTTTATTTCTCTATGCAACCACAGCAGAAAGTTACAGCGCCGAAAGAAAGCACAACAACCGCACTCTACGGTTACCCAACACACACTGACTTTATTTTACAGTCGCCTTGGAATGATGCAAGAGCGGCGCCCTCTGGCATCCTCACATGTCAGTCCGAAACCGAAACGCAGAATACAACATACTTCTCATCCATGGATCTGAAGACCGGCTACTGGCAAATTGAAGTGGACGAGAGAGACCGAGAGAAGACTGCATTTATAACCCCGGACGGTCTATACGAGTTCAAGGTGATGCCGTTTGGGCTGTGCACGGCACCCGCAACGTTTCAGAGTCATGGACACTGTGCTAGCAGGCCTGAAGTGGCACACTTGCCTCGTATACCTCGACGACGTTGTCGTATTTGCCCAGACTTTCGACGAACACCTCACAAGGTTGGAATCTGTACTCGAGGCCATTCGTACGTCGGGGTTAACGCTGAAGCCTGAGAAGTGCCGTTTCGCGTACGAGGAACTCAAGTTCTTGGGTCACGTCGTGAACGCCGCGGGAGTCCTTCTTGACCCGGCAAAAATATCAGCCATTGCGAACTTCCCAAGGCCGAAAGATAAAAAGGGTGTGCGAAGGTTTCTCGGACTGTGCGCATACTACCGGCGCTTCGTCGCAAACTTCGCACGCATTGCAGAGCCACTCACGCGCCTGACGAAAGAAAGCACCCCTTTCAGCTGAGAAAACGACCAAAAAAGGCATTCTGCGAGCTGCAACAACGCCTGCAAAACCCGCCCGTGCTCGCTCATTTCGTCGAAAACGCCGAAACGGAAATGCACACGGACGCTTGTGATATCGGTTTGGGTGCCATCCTCGTCCAAAAGCAAAGCGGTTACGAAAAGGTAATCGCCTATGCAAGCCGCACTCTGTCGAAGGAGGAGAGAAACTACTCTGCCTCCGAGAAAGAGTGCCTGGCTATCATATGGGCCATTTCAAAATTTCGCCCATACGTCTATGAAATACCGTTTAAGGTTGTGACAGACCATCATGCGCTGTGTTGGCTCACCAATTTGAAGGACCCGTCTGGCCGTCTTGGGCGGTGGAGCTTGCGCCTGCAAGAGTTCGACATTACGATATTCTACAAATCCGGCAGGAAACACTCCGACGCCGACTGCCTGTCCCACGCCCCCGTCGACCCACCACCACAGGACTCCGATGAAGACAGCGCGTTCTTCGGAGTCGTGACAAAGAGCCACCTAGCCGCCCATCAGCATGCTGACTCTGACCTCCACGCCATGATCGACTACCTCGAAGGACGCAACGTCGCCGTGCCTGGGGCGTTCAAGCGCAACTTACCAGCGTTCAGCCTCAAAAACTCCATCCTAGTGAAGAAGAATTTCAACCCCGGAACGAGAACGAATTATCTACTTGTCGTCCCCGCAGACCTTCGTGACGAAATTTTGGAAGCGTGCCACGACGACCCGTCTTCCGGACATCTCGGAACAGCTCGCACGATTACAAAAATTAAGGCGAAATACTTCTGGCCCCGCCTTACATCCGATGTCACCCACTACGTCCGGAGCTGCCGTGACTGCCAGCGATGAAAAACACCACCGACGAGACCCGCCGGACTTCTGCAGCTGATCGCCGTCCCAACGAGGCCCTTCTAACAGATCGGAATGGACCTTCTGGGCCCATGCCCTACACCCCGATCCGCGAACAAATGGATTGTCGTAGCGACAGACTACATGACGCGCTACGCAGAGACCACCGCTCTTCCGAGGAGAACTGCACAAGAAGTTGCAAAGTTCTTTATTAACCAAGTTGTGCTGCGACATGGAGCCCCTGAGGTCCTAATCACAGACCGCGGCACGACCTTCACTGTGGAGCTCATGCAAGGAATCTTACGCTACAGCAACACGGATCACCGAAGAACGACGGCGTAGCACCCCCAAACGAACGGACTAACGGAACTGCTGAATAAGACAATCGCGGATATGCTGTCTATGTACGTCTACGTTGAACATAAGACGTGGGACGAAGTCCTCCCGTACGTCACGTTTGCGTACAACACGGCTATCCAAGAAACCACGCAGATGACACCGTTCGAGCTCGTCTACGGAAGACGGCTGACTACGATGCTCGACGCCATGCTTCCGCACGTAGAAGACGACGACCTTAACGCCGACGTCCAAGGATACCTCCAACGTGCGGAGGAGGCCCGCCAGCTTGCTCGAGTTCGTAAAACGGACCAGCAACTGGTGGATGCCGGACGCTACAATCTCCGACGCCGAGACGCCGAGTACCATCCTGGAGATTGTGTGTGGGTTTGGACACCCATTCGACGACGTGGACTCATGAGAAACCTCTACGATGCTATTTTGGACCCTACCGGATTCTACGACGTGTTGGCGAACTAACGTACGAAGTGATCCCCGATGGTGACTCCCGTACATCACGACGACGCACGCGGCCCGAAGTCTTCCATGTGGTTCGCTTAAAAACTTTCTACGGACGATGACGAACTTTTATTTTAATTTGTTTGGACTGTCCCTTATGTTAGCATCGGGTCGATGCACTCTTAGAGGGGGGGGGGGGGTAATGCCGCGAACCATGCATTTGGTTTGTTTATTTGTGTTTTGCTTTTTCGGCCTGACTGCGTCGTCCTTTGCTGCGTGACAATATTCATGCGTAGTTCTACTACGCCATGTCCAACGTGAAAGGAGCCTGTCTTCCTTCGAGCAGTAAATAACAGCTGTTGCTGATCATGAGCATATGGAGCATTGTCGTGGAGGGACATTTCACACGAAATTGTTCTATGCTGGCGTCCACCACAGCTCTACTGAGTTATATTTGTCGCGTATACGACGTTGTAAAGTATACAATAACAGATGGCAAAGGAAAAAAAACGAGAATAAAAAGTGCCATCACCGGGAGTACTACTTATGACACGCAAAGTTGCCGCGCCAAGCGAGTTGGGCACGAATAGCACATTGTTTAGAATACTAACGGCCACCTGTTTATGTACGTCGTTTATAGTTCTGGGTGCTCCGAGCTCGGCAGTTTCAGCGTGCTCTCAGCCCTAATGAGGGCTGCGAACACGCTGAAACTGCGTGTTCTCACGCTGATTGCCCATCGACTCGATGCAGTCGATGGGCGATCTTTAAAGATCATCGCCCTGTGCGTTGGGATGCACGCGTGCTCATATTGTAATGGTGGTGGCTTTAACAGCTGGTGCTCTCGCCGCAAGTTAGCTTTGTAGATACACAAAGCACGAAGGCCACTTCTCTCACTGTATCGGCCGCTTTTGCGAAGTGAGCCCAAAAAGATGTAACTGCGTAGCCACAACTGTAACAGTAGCCAATATGCTCTCGTCTTGTGAGTACTTTTGAGATCGTTTCGTGCTTCCTCCTCTTTGTTTTAGCAGTGTGCTTAAAGTATGAAGCTGCAACAGTTGTTAGCGCTCATCTTGTGTATGTGACAAGTGCGCCTACTGCTGCAGCAGTGCTTGTTTCTTCGCGTGGCAATAAAATTTGTTTTTATAGTCTTCATTCATTTGCCCTTGAGGCAGATGAAAACCACTAAGTGCTCAGCTACTGCTGTGAAGGCACGTTTCACTTTTGTGTGATACCGATACCTAATACAGAGGGACCATTCATGTGTCTAGGGGTGGGGGGGGGGTGAAGCTCCGTAAGGATGAGACTTGTGTGGTTTCCGTTGGGACGGCTACAGTAGCAGGGAGCTCGGGTAAAGTACGGTATAGTAGAAAGTTACGTGAAACCTAAATTCAAGATTTAGTGAGTGACTAAATCAATAAATTCTGCCAAAATCATATAAGATACTTGCGAACAGAAACTACCTATTGAACTCGGTGTCTTCAACAGAGACACTGGGAACCTCAAGACACAGCTTATGCCAACTCATTTGCAAATAATGGCGCCATGCTAAGGTATAATATGTGAGACACAAAAGAGCTTATCTATATTCTAATATTACTCCTATTTAATACAGCAATATAAAACACGTACAAGCACAAACCCTTTAAACTAGTTGGCGACTTACCATAGGACATCGCATCACCCACTTCTCATAATTTACTTCCTAGAGATGTGCAAATTTTTTGGTTAGTTGACGGTCGTCTTGAACAGTGCGTGGGAACTCGCTATAAGCAGCCGTTTGATATCTATTTCAAGCCGTGGTGTAGCTAATCCCAATTGCTTTGCCCGCCGCCTTTAGAAGTGGCAGTAGTATATTTTTGTGGTGTTGCCACTTCCACTAAAAGTTCGCCTTAATTCAATAGCAGAACTCTGTATCTGGCGCGTTCCACTGTGTAGTCATTGCTCGAAAGTAGGTGTGCAGCAGCGCTTTATTCCAAGCAAGCCGGCAACAATAAGTTTAATCCTATGTTAGTGGCTGTTCTCTGGTAGATAGGTGGAAGCATAAATTTACAGCAAAAAGGCTGAAAGATTAGGTTAGGAGAACTGATAATATGGTGACGAGGAGAAAATTCAGCAGGAGAAGAGGCAGAACAGATAGAAGTATAATATAAGATAAAAGCTAACATAAAAAAGGTGAGAGTGACCACCCAAAAAAAGAAAAAAGGAGCCAGAAAGACAGAAAAAGAAAGAGAGAAAGAAGCACGCAGTCGTACAGGGTATGGCATAGCAATGTGCAGTATACAATAAGGAAGCAGAAAGCAACAATTGAGAGGGTAAAAAGCCAGCCAAGCCTGTGCCAGCTAGGTGCCCACCAGCTCTGTTGTCACGCAGCCTAGCACGGCCTAGCATAAGCTGCTTTAAGTTTTGTTCAATTTCAATATGTGTGGATCATTTTCCTTGCATCGCAGTACATTGTGCCTTCATTTCTTGCATCCTTCATTTAGCTCTTCCAGCCGTGAATTTTTATTTTTCCGGAATTTCATTCTTCTTGAATCTCCTAAAGATTTGTGCTCAGAAGATCAAAAACAAAACTTGAAGCAGTGGTGCAAGTGTATAATCGTGGCGTCAAATTAGCTCATCAGTCTCGTAATATAAGAAAAAGATTGCTTTTGTATTCCCGCTACTTTTATGGCCACATATAATATGAGTCAAAGTTCAATTCGGATACGTGGAAGTCCTGGAAGCAGCTTCAAAACTCGCGCTTTCCTTTGGAGATGGTGAGCCCTTCTGCGGACGGCAGTACGTCACCTCACCCTCAAGTATTGACGTCTTGTCACGGTAGTAACCTCTCTTTAAAAGAACCGTCATGTTGCCCTTCACTGGATGGATAACAATGTTCTATTTTAGCGAATGTGATCTATGCTTGCTTTTCTTTTTTGAGTAGAGCGAAACATTTTGTTTGAGCGTTACTGTGAAAGAACGCTATAGCGCTGGCTTATGCGTCAACCCAGTTGACAGCATTTACTGCAGCAAGAACCAAACTTCTTGCATCTTTTTGTGGCCCAGTTTTTAAACATAAGCCCCGGTTAAAAACAGTGAGCTTGTGCGAGCTTGGCTTGAATGACGACAGCTTATGCACGATGGACACAAAAAAGCTATCGCCCATTTGTTGGACTCTATCAATAAATCTTGTTTTATTTAGTGAAGGTACGGGTACCCCCATTGTCTGAGCCCTGGTACTACGTTATCGCCCATTGTCTTCGACCATGCAGGTTCACGCTGCTTAAAAGACACCACCTCTTATGGCCTCTATTTGTCCTGGCCTGATTTGCCAGTGAGACCTCCCAATATTTGCAGTCACGGAGGACCAGGGCAGTTATAAATGGCATTCGTCACACGAAAAACTCGGTAAACCCAATAGATGCGATGACGCTGCTAAGTAGGGCACCGTGAATATTTATTTCACCAACGTAGCGAAGCTACAGTATACAAACGATGAATCTGAGTTCGAGGACTGGTACGCTTTCAATCAGGTAGTAATTGTTGTTTACGGACGCCCTGCTGCACTGAAGGTACGTGCCGTACAACGCCTGTATACTCGGGCACAGGAACCAGGGGAAACATTTACCGCCTATATCAAGGACATTTTCGATTTCTGCAGAAGCATCGATGCCTTAACGAGGGGAAGCGCTAAGATACAAAATTTATTATGAAGGGCGGCAGCGATGATGCTTCCGGATGCTTCTACGAAGTCTCCCACCACTGTGTCCGAATAGAAAACCCGGTGCAAGAGCTACGTTGATCAGCAGAGGCAATGAGCTCCCACGCGGTGTTCATCTCTGACAAATCAACTAGTCACTGCACTTCACGTCTTGCCTTACCAGCCGTACGTTCTCGCGCTAATAAAATATTTCGTGCGGAAAAAACTTGTTCGTCCACTTTATCTGCTCTCGTTTGCTCGACGCCAGGAGCTCCCGCATCAGCAGACACTGCCCCGCCGCGGTGGTCCAGTGGCTAAGGTACTCGGCTGCTGACCCGCAGGGCGCGGGTTCGCATCGCGGCTGCGGCGGCTGCATTTCCGATGGAGGCATAATGTTGTAGGCTCGTGTGCTCAGATTTGGGTGCACGTTAAAGAACCCCAGGTGGTCGAAATTTCCGGAGCCCTCCACTACGGCGTCTCTCATAATCATATAGTGGTTTTGGGACGTTAAACCCCACATATCAATCAATCATCAATCAGCAGACACTGCGGTAAACAAGCCCATTTACTACAGTGCTCCGAGGCATTATTCAAGAGCAGATTTCTGAGGTTGAGCAGGTTCCCTTTTAACTGCACCCTGTCACCAAGTGTCTTATTTACGCTGAGGCAGTGAAGCGGTGGCAACAACACAAGCCCTTGCCGTGTCATGAAGTGCCACATAATTCGCCGAATGAGCCATCTGCCATTTGGACTGCTTCTATCGATGCTGCCGCCCCGACTGTATTGACCGCCCTATGGGCTGCTCCTATCAGTGAAAATTCCTAGCGAACGCGTGATGACCAGTGGACATACTTTGTCTGTGGAAGCCGTGGCCATATCACCCCATACGGCGGTTGTCGTGTGCCAGGATGAATAGACACCAGTTTGCAGAATAGCTACGTGGACTGTCCCCTATCTCGTAATCAAAGCTCTGAATGTCAATAAATCACGCCTTCACGTGCTTGATTGATCCTTCACGTGCAGTAGGCTCTGAAAGATTTAGCATGTTTTCTTTGTGAACGAGTGGCCTTAAAGACAGACAATTGTGTCGTATTCTTTCTATTTTGCTTTTCCTCTTTTGTTATCTTTGGTCTTTTCTCTCTCCGTAACGTCTTTTTGTATCATATCTTATTCCACTCGTCACCTTACCTCTCACAGGGTTGCCAACTGTTCTAAGAACTGGCTTACTTTTCTGTCCTTCCACTCATTTCTTTCCTTTGCCCTTCATGTGACTATTCGCTACCTATGCTTGGGCACTCTCCTACACCCCGTCGTCACTTCGTGTCACCCATACGTCATCGGCCAGCTACTGCTAACGAGAGAAACAGGCCGCCGAAGTTCCCGAGCCAAGAACTGCACTGTCAAAATGCTCAAGTCCTCGAACATTGCCGCGGATGATTGTAGAAGTTTTTCTGAAAGACATCCGTGCGTACGCTTTTGTAGATACTGGTGCTGCAGTTTCAGGTACGGATGCCAAGCTTTGCCGCAAGCTCCAAAAAGTGACCACGCCTTCTGACGTGATGTCATTAGGTACAGTAAGTGGAGAATCTCTTCAGCTTATAGCCGCCTGTACTGCTGGTCGACGAATCGTTGTGACGGACCACTACATTGCAGAGTTTGTCATCCTTTCATCCTCCTCGCTCGATACCCTACTTGGCTGGGATTTTTTTATCGAGTAATTCCACCATTATCGATTGGGCCAGACCTTAACTTGGAACACTTGCCGTTCTACGACTAGCCCTCTAACAACGCCCAGCAGCTGAGCACAAACTTTCAGTCAAGGAAGATACTAAAATCTCGCTGACAGTATCTGTGTTTCTTCCCTTGTTCTGCGGTGACATTTTGGATGAAGCTCCATTCTTTGAACCATCAAGACTCTCCCTAGGTCAGAAATCATTTCTGTTTTATTAATCTCTCTCCATTTCTTGAGGGAACAGCACTCTCTGCCCCACCAGTCTTTTTTCATATCTGATCAAACTGTTGAAAGGGGAATCTCTTCAGTGGTTCACGCTACTGACAAGGGACATATTTTGCTATGTAGCAACAGTTGTCTCGTAGTGACCCCGACGTCACCAATGCCCTCAACCTTCCTGATGTACCACCTTCTGAGTTATTCAACTCGTTGATCACAGAGGAATTGTCGTCATCTGAATACTCTGATCTTCAGCTGTTGTACCGATTCCGTGAATCGTGGTCGAACCCCAATAATAATAACTGTGGGCGTTTACCGTCTTAAAGCTACTATATGATTATGGGAGACGCCGTAGTTGAGCGCTCCGGAAACTTTGACTGCCTGGGGTTCTTTAACGTGCGGCTAAATCTAATCACATGAGCCTGAAGAATTTTCGCATTATTGAAAATGTTGCCTCCGGGCTTCAAAGACGTCCCCAGAGTGTCAGCAGCAGAGTGCCTTAGCCACCAAACGACCCTTGCGGGTCAAACAATTATGGATACCCTAAGACAAGGAGGTGATTTCAAGAGCACCCAGATATAGATAGATAGATAGATCGATTAATATAAAGAAAAAAAAGAAAGAGAAAGAAGGAAGAAAAAAGAAGAAAAACGCTCAAACGGTCCTGGATCGCTGAAATATGCTCTCCATTAAAAAAAGGGCTCCGAACCATATCGCCGCCTAGTTTTCTTTCTGTCGTGCCTGGCAAAGATTCCTTCTGTGTACTCCGCTCGTGTGCCTTCGCCGCTCCGCATTAAGTGCGAAAACGTCTTCAGGGAGTGAGCTAGTCAACAAGGTGGCCAATGTCAAACGTAGTCTGCAGCAGATAACGTCTGCTGTAACACAATGTCTAACGTCCTAATTAACTAAACATTTGCACGGTACACAAAGGCGACGCAAAGCCACAATTAGAGTCTCGCATTGAAGTGAAATAAATGATGGTATTCGACCGACGTCCTGTAATCATTTTACATACTGCAATAAATAAAGTTGATAGGTATACTGATAAAAATACATGAGGCGTACTTTAGAATTCTTTCACGTTCACTACTCGTCACGATGAAACGATAGTCAAAACAAACTGTGGTGAACAAGACACTGCAAAAGATACGGTTAGGTCCACATCTTTTAACTGGCTTCCTTCGTTTTAAATTTCCTCGCACTTTTAGTGCACCAACCGATAATGTGAGCTATGCATGCAGTGTCAGTCCACAAGTAACTAAACGGCTATTCTTACTCACCTGTAGTACGATGCTCATTCCTCTGTATTTCCGGCACACGTACTTGTAGAAGTCATTGCACGGGTCAACACCATAGTCAAGTTGCGAGCGCAGTGTAATGGCCACATAACGGCAAAGAACGCCGACACATTCATCTTCCACAATGTGAGACGACGGAACAAGATGTCTCGATTCAGGCGTCGTTGTCACTGAGGTATTTATAGGTAGCGTTGAAGACTCTTTCGTTGTCCGTGTTACCCTTGGCACCTGAGCTTTCGGTACAAGTAGGGGGGATAATGTGTCCACCTGGTTGTAGGGCGTAAAACAAAGTAGTTCAGGGAGAATCAGTCGCTATATTAAGCAATTATGCAATACAGTTCTCACACACAAAGAAGTTCGTCAGCACAAAAGCTTCCGCATGAGAACATGTGCACCTGTCTTTCTATCATCCTCAAGAAAGCCAAACGATGTGAAACGAACTTTATGTTGTTGAAGGTGCATGTGACACTGTGGTTGAATGGCATTTGCAGTTACCAATAATGAAAATTTAAACTTTGGCCATGTTTACGCGTCCCCTGTTTTGCACAAGATTGTGCCCTTATTTCTAAATAAGGTTGGTTTCGTCAAATATTGGCTCACACGACCATACTTACATTAGGCTCGTTGTCAATATATTCAAACTCGTGTCAAGTTATTACAGATTTCTTAGGGTAACATACAAAGAAAAAAATGACTCCATATCCACGAAGTGAATGATGATGAGTGGGCGAAGCTCCGGAGGTAAACCTGGTAAACTATGAATCCTCCGTACGTTTTACCCACTCGATTTTATTACAACGCTGCCCCTAGCGTACGTGGCCGCCCTAAATCGAACTATTGCCTTCGACCAATGACGCGCGCCATATGTTACACCATTCCTATTTTACAGCATCTCGCATCTTTCATCATCAACTACAAGTACTGCCGCCTGGTTTACAACATCTTGCATCCTTTCGTCAGCCTTATCCATCCGGCGACTCCGAGCACGCGCCAACCGCGAACGGATTTTATTACAACGCTCCCCCTAGCGTACGTCGCCGCACTAAATCGAACGATTGCCTTCAACCAATGACACGCGCCATATGTGACATCATTCCTATTTTATAAGATCTCGCGTCTTTCATCAACTACAACTACCGCTTTCTAGTTTATAACATCTTGCATCTTTTCATCATCAGCTACAAGTACCACCATCTAGTAAACACTACAAGAACTAAACGAGAGGTGGCTACATACAGGAGACGGTACCGCCATCTAGTGAACATTGCAAGAACTAAACTAGAGGTGGCTACATACAGGGGACGGTACCGCCATCTAGTGAACACTGCAAGAACTAAACTAGAGGTGGCTACATACAGGCTACAGGGGACGCACAGCCCACGCCCTAAGGAGCTTCGCCCCTAAAATATAATTTTGCTTCACAACAAGCATTTTTTCGCTGTTTGACGAAGGATGCAATATGATTTGTAGCAAGTTGTAATTAACATGAACCTTACTGCAAAAAATCTGCCGATGTGTAAAAGCTCACATATACAAATAGCAGTCGGTGACTGTATACGGCATAACCTATAAATGCATATATATATATATATATAGATTTATATATATATATATATATATATATATATATATATATATATATATATATATATATATATATATATATATATATATATATATAGTCATATAGTCTCCATTCTATGGAACCCAATAGGCTGAACCGTAAGAAAGAAACTGGCACAGTTGCCAAACAGTCTGTGAAGTCCCTCATGGCAGTTTTTACTACGTCGGTTATCACAATCATGAGTACTTTTCAGGGTCTTAAAGATTTCACAACGGGCCTGAACGCGCTGTTACATAGTGGTAGAAATAAAAAGACTGAAATATAATGACATATTTGAGCATACTTCCTCGCTGTGACTGGTATTTAAAATTTTGTATGCTTAAAGACCGTTCTGTTATTAGGCTTGAGTGGCCTTGACGCTGCATAAGCGAATATTGAGTTTATTGCTTCAGTAGTGAACGTGGTCGTGTAGACTGTCATGCATGCTAGTCGCGAAAGTCAGAGTACGCACACTAATATGCAACCCCGCTCAATTCTCTGCTGTATACGACGTAACATGAGTAGCATAGTTAAAAGCTGCGCCGCCAGTGGACATCGAGTCGCGGGGCATTCAAGTGGAGAGTAAGCATGCACAGTAAATCAATGCGGTCCAGCACAAACTAACCACGCGCTCACTGTTTGCAGCATGTGAGCATACGACTTCTTATTCGGTGCAGGTAGAAAGAATCATACCACAAATCTTTCCCGGCGTCTTACACTTTTGTATTCTGGAACCAGACTGAGTGAAAGTAATATTTACTTTCGGCTAGAAAGTATGCACCATAAAATGGTTGTCAGTCCCCCAAATTGAGAAAGGTGCACAAGAAAAGGTTCACAATACAATTCGCTAATATTACCAAGTATGATTCGGAAGAATACCGGAAAAATCATTCGATATACATAAATAGTGTAAATAATAAAAGAGTGCACCTAGTTGAACAGGCACCACTGAGTCATAGCGATATGTTGCCAGTAGCTTGCACAGAATTTCAAGTACTGAAAAACAGGGTGGGCCAAAAAGGGTCTACACTTATATTTTAGTAAAACTACGGAGTTTCAACAAAAATACTCGACAAATTATAAGATCAATAGAAACAGCTCGACAGCCAAAAGGATATACCTGTTAAGGGATTTAAACGTTTTTCAATAAATCTTGCCAACGATAAGTAATGTTACTATGGCCATGAGAATTAGAGTTGCAAATACGACTAACGAGTAATAAATATAAATTCTTGCTTCGGTCATCTCCCAAGACGACCAGTTTTCAGCGAACTATCCCTATCTGCTGTAAAAAATAGTGAAGAGTTACAATTTATCCAAAAACGCTAACAGATAAATGCGATATCAAGAATATTGAGCAGTATAAGAGGTCAGAATAGGAGCTCATTCATTTAGTATCTGCTGTGGCGTGAATATAGATAACGCTAGAGTAAAGGAAGGAAGCGGTGCGAGAAAACCACGCAGCAAGAAACGAACCACCTTCTTTCACAGGAGAGCTGTCATACCCACTGTTTTTCTCGTTCGGAATGTAGACAAAAAAAGCATCAGCATTGTGGCAGTGTGTTATATTCCATGTTCTTCTTCGCTCACCACACAAGTGTGCCACGCATGCGCTGCCCCTTTGCGCCAATTATTTTGGCGTGGGATTCAATAGCACTGGCAGGTGAGAGAACGAGTCGAGAGAGAAGCATAAAAAGGAATAAAAGAAAAAAAGAGACATATACAGAAAAAAGGAGAAGACATAGGAAAGAAATCGTTGGGAAAACTAAGAAATAAATCGCCAAAAATAGATAGAAAGACAAAAATATGTAAAAAGGCATTGGAATGAACGACCTCAACGCCAAGCAGTCCAATCAAGCACTCTGTGAATGTCGCTTTTTCTATTCCTCTAATCCATCGAGCGAAGTACTGTCAGTTCCTTTCTTCCCGGCACGAGAGACAAAGTGGGTGGAGGACGGCTGTTGCTCGAGGGAAGTAATAAAATGAATGGATCATATGAACACCTGACTGCCATAGTTGTAATGGCATCGCTTTCATTTCGAGCACGCGTAAACAAATTACAGTGTCTAAAACGGACGCCATTAGCCCCTATTCGCACCACCTCGAAACATTTTAGAGCATTGAGGAGCGTGTTCTACGCTATCTTTGTTCAAGGACCATGTGCAGTCGTTCAGTTTCTTTTCTTGCGTGGTGCCACTTACACGTCACGCATCTTTTTTCAACCATACACTCGCTGTAATGTAGTTACGAATATTTCATCTCTTGGGTCCAAATTATTTATATTCCAGTAACTCTAAAAGCCCAGAGACGATGCATTGTGATCGTGCTTGACCGCAAGTTGTTACAAAAGGCGTGCCACTGACTCCAGTGTCACGAGACGTGAACTTCTTTTGCTCACAGCACTTCTCGAAACTTTGGCTCAAGACACATCCTACAAGGACTACTTTCTTTACTTCACCATGAGCACGACGCTAATATTTTAGATGTCGAACTGAATTATAATAATTAAATGAAAGGTTTGAATACATTACAGCAAGCGCAGATTATTTATGGCTGTATTTCAGGATTACGACACATAAAGGTGTAAAATAATATGTCGTTCTCAAAACTAGGAGAGTGAGCATCCCTAAATCCTGGATTATCCGTGAAATGTTTCACCAAAAACATCTCTTTAAACATTTGTCAAGAAGCAGTCGACAGAAAAAAAGTCACAGCTTTGCCGCAAAGGCGAAGCATTGAATGCATTAGCAACAAATTGCATGGTCACGCGCTGAATGGCAAGCAGATCGAAACGTGTCCCGGGCTTCTCAAGCACAAGGGACGCACGAAACGTATTCACAAGTATATAATAACTTGAAAAACCATCTCAGTAGTTGCTTTGCTGTGTCTGAAAAGCGCTCTCTTTTCGCAAATGGAGGCTGTGCAGCGATTGCAGTGACTTTCCCGTGCCCGGTAACTACAAAAGAATTGTTCCGACTAAACTCATAGGCTAGCCAAGACGTACAATTCTCCCCACTGCAAGATAAGGACGCGCGATTGAGCGTACACCCCCTTATTCCCAACACAGGCCAAATTACGCGTGAGAGATGAAAGCCACTACACGCTCACTGCGCCATCTTGCTGATAATGCTGAAAACGTGATAGTTCCCTCCCCCCCCCCGAGATGCCCGCCAACGGCGGTGAGTAGTAGATATGAATAGCTTGCCGTTTGAACGTTGAGGGAGGTACCTCTTGGTGGCTTAGTGGTTAACGCTTTGTATTCGCGAAGCGGATGTCCCACGATTGATTCCACGAGCCTGAGTCTTTTAAAGAGGATATTCATTCTTGGGAACCTTCGACGCTAAAATTTTGGTCTGTCTGTCTGTACACTTGACTGTTTGCCCACAGTAACGACCCCTCTAACGGCACCAAACGATACCTCAAACGGCCAACCCTATCCGCAGCGCCCACCAATATTTCTCATGTTTCAGCGTTCATACTTGTGTGATTGTAAATTAAAAAGAAAAGCTGCGCATATCTGAGGCACCATAACAACTGCTCGACGTTTTCTATGTGTACCTTTTTACTAGAGAAGGCACACACAAATTATTTTAAGGATCGTAGCGTTTATCACGTTGCGCTGACAGTGCAACGCGATGCTCAAAAAGGCAAGTTTTGCAACGCTTTGCTAAGACGACACGATGGCGGCACCTGCCCATCGCTTCGCGTTCTACAGCTTATCACCTCCGAGATATGTGCGCATCTTTATCTTGGGGGCGCACGCCTTTTTTAATTTTCGAAGATAACTGCCAGATGACGCTCGTGTCTAACGTGCCTAGATGCAGTCGTTTGCCTTCGCTGCACATATCGAGACTTTCTAATGCAACACTTCCAGAATACAATTCACCAATTTTTTCGCGCAAACTTCAAATACACTCTAAAAAAAAGGGAGCGAGAATGGAGAAACGGGCTCCGTTTCTCCTTCGGCGCAGTGACTTCCTCCCTTTCTGGCGCTTTACCCGTCGCGCCCTCTCGCGGCAAGGACCAAAGCAGCAACGTTCCTCCTTCAGCGTTCAAGTTTCTCCTCAATTACGGGGGTCTTGCTCACGCGCATGTGCACGCCATGCCTATAGCCGGCCGCGGCCAGTCGCGAGCGATTGCTTTTACCTAAAATTGTTGTAAGCAATGCAGGAGTGACGTTTTCTTTTGTTTTATTAGTGTAAAGTAAAAGCCTCTCTTTTTTTATCGTCAGACACTCGCACGATGCTCCGAACACTTCCATGTGTGTCTCGTGTTGTTTCATACTACCAATTTGTCACGAATACAAGGAGCTGTGCTTCCAAAGCAGTCTTGCTTTATTGATTACCTTAGAGTGTAAAAAGCCCCGCCGCGGTGGTCTAGTGGCTAAGGTACTCGGCTGCTGACCCGCATTGCGTGGGTTCGAATCCCGGCTACGGCGGCTGCATTTCCGATGGAGGCGGAAATGTTGTAGGCTCGTGTGCTCAGATTTAGGTGCACGTTAAAGAACCCCAGGTGGTCGAAATTTCCGCAGCCCTCCACTACGGCGTCTCTCATAATCATGAAGTGGTTTTGGGACGTTAAACCCCACATATCAATCAAATCATTAGAGTGTAAAAAAAAATAATGAATTTTTTCGGTGTCGATCTACTTGGTAAGCCCACGCATTTTTAGTTTCGCACGGCACCAACAGCACTCAAGAATTCAACGAGGTGCGTAAAAAAGCATCACACTTATTTTTTCAACATTGTAGGAAACCTGATACCACTCTACAGTCCATGCGTGAAAGTACGATCATATACAATTGATAGAGTTATACGTGCCACTACCGCCATACGGATGTTCTTTGCAGTTTACCCCCATTTGAATACGGCCGCCGTGGCCGGAAGTCGAACCTGCGTCCACCAGCATAGTCACACGACACCCAATAAGGCTATGCTACCACAGCAGGTGAAAGCACAAAGGGAAACAGGCTGCGAAGTTTCACCGAGCGTTTATTCGCCAGACTAGATTACAACCATCAGAAACTTTTTAAACATCATCATAACTAAACTTTTGTGAAAAGTGAACCAATGACTTCTGTAGGTTAAAGCAAATTCTCAATCGCATTGGTTTTGAATTGCCCATGCCAGCACTGAGAAGTAGGAAGGAATTATGCACGCGAGCAGTATGCCTTTCTCGTCCATGATTCTCCTTTGTCGCGAGAAACGCAACACAAAATGCACTTCTAGTAACAGCTGTGCACAGCAAGTAAGTACTAACGCTCACTCACCTTTGTGAAAAGAGTATTCCGAATCCAGAGTAATAACCACCACAGCCACAGCGCTAACAACAAAATTGTGGCACGCACTATGATTGCAAGTTGACACGCGAGGCGAATCGCGAGAGGCATCTGAAGCAGAAAAGTATGCAGGCACAACGTTCTATAAAGTTATAGTAAACTTGCGCACTGCAGCGATAGTTCCTCCACTCAAGTATGAGAGCTGTCGCGACGCCAACAGCCACTGTCATAGCTCACGAAAAAATACCGTCGGATGCGAGGTCATCGCTTATTTCTCTCGCAAGACCCGCGTTGTAACGTACGTATACACTGCTAGGACGGTTGTTACCGCATCAAAAACATTGTCGTTGAAGGGCTAGTGGTGTACTATATCCATGGCTAACTGTCACACTTGTGGTACGCACGTAAAAAGAGTATAAGCCAACGTTAAGACGAAACAACTAAACGAGGTCGACGTGACCACAGAACACCTACCACGACGGAGACGAAGTTTGGTCTGCATGCTGCGCCCTCTCCAAGTAACAAGAAGAAAAAAAAACGTGACCTCCGAAATGGCTAACGCGCGGCAAGTGTTTGCACTCTCAGAGGCTTCAAGAAAAAAAAGTAACTGTGGCAGTGGTCGACAGATGGCGCAGCGTTCGAAATGCCGTGGGCTTTGGGGTATTTGCCTTCGTGAAAACCTGATAAGCTCTAGTAATTATTCCGTTCATTATTGTGCAACCATTGATTAACTAAGGTTTGCCTAACCATCAGATACATTATATTTACGTGTGCGCATGTTGTGGTATTGATACAAAACGTAAAAAAAGTGTAAGAAAACGTACTTGTAACCTGTGCCACTCAGGTCAGTCGAAATTCGTCGCTATATAAGCTGATGCGCTTTCATAGTAGGGTGTGAGTAAACACGTCGAGGTGTGGGCCGTTGGCGTGAATGGTTGATTGTGCTCTTGTTGCGTACTTGTTAGCGTATACGCTAGTGTACTTGTTGCGTACTGTGTGACCAAGTGTGCATGTGTAGCTATATGGATTGTATCAGCACATACCCCGCACCTCCACCAATGATGTTACGGGGAATAAAGTATACACTGATGAACAAATGTGTACTGGCGAATATACTGGCGAGCTAATGCGTACGACGCTGCTGCAGTCCGAGCACGTTCCCGTTCAGCACTTCGTCGTCGTCATCCTCAGGCATCTACTTAGCCCGTGACAATATTAGGCTTTCAGTGTCCGTAAGTAGTTCTGAATGGGTTGATGCGTAAGCAATCCGCAAGGGAGCCGTGATAGTGGGTAATAACAACAAACGTCGCGGCAGTCAAGTTTTTTTTAATTTTGTTCAATCCCTCCAGATGGCGCCACCTACCACCTATTTCATTGCTATGACGCTCTAACACCTCCAGCCATTTATATATCGTTGAACATCTATCTATCAAAGCTGCACTACGGATTCGGAATGGTTTCGCTGCGATCGAGTGTACGGTTAGGAGGCACATCTCGTGACCTGCGGACCCGTAAGCGCATGGATAACGTCGCTACACTATGTTAATCTGCGAGAAATAAATACAGCAAGCCTAGCATTCACTCTTCAGGTGAGGGCTCTGCAGAATCCGTGTATTTCGGAGTGAACGTGGCTTCGCTGACCGAACGAAACGTATTTGCTCCGTCGTTCTCTTTCGCGATGTGTTCATCGCCACAGGTTCGTCTGCTTGTTTTTATAATCATTTCGTTCAATATCAAGCTCAGCGGGACCGTTTTTTGTATCTTTCAGTACCGTGTACTCCTTACCAGTTGAGAATCGTTGCATTTGCTAAGCCTACTCGCTTCGCCAGGGGGCAGCCATGTTGATTTTCATAAGGAGGAACGTGTTTCTCCGTGGATGAGGGAGCAACGTTTCTCTATTTAAAGACGAACATTGGGGACATCGCCGTTCCTCCCTAAATGGAGAATACGTCACTCCATGTTTTTAAAGAGTGTACGCGTTTTCTCCACTCTCTCAACACGCAAGACGTCTTTCGACGACATTTGCAGTGAAACATGCACATATGGGGCCTATTTTTCTCCGAGACTTTTCTTCCTTGCGTTTTCTTATATATAGACAGGCATACATATACAATATATGACATCGTCGTCCACGTAGACGCCGACACCCACACCCACGCCGACGCCAGCGGCGAAATCCAGCCGACAGTGCCGACATTAATTCTGCCGACAGTAATCCAGCCGACAGTAATCCAGCCGACAGTAATTACTGTCGCAATTAAAACAGAACTTGCTGTATTATTGTGGCGAATTATGCGAAAAGCTCAGAACATCAAAGCATCTCTTTCTAAAGTCACAATGTATAAGTTTCTCCTTTTCCATCCACAAAGTTTTTGGGAGCATCTCACCGATAAGAAAGACGCTGTGCGTAACGTCTCTGTTGTTCCGGATTCAAGTGTAATAGCGCAGGTTTTTAGTGTCCCAAATTTCAGTGAATTTTCACACAGATCAGACACAGTTGCGAAATTCAGTTGCAAAGGTATAGGTATAACCTCACTTCTTTTCAAGGAAACAGGACATTTTTTTTCAGCATTTTTAAATCTCAACAAAAAGAAATCAAATGGGCTCTAAGATATCCCGAACAACTTTCTTCAAAGATGCGCTGAATGGCGCGCGAAACATCTTGGTATATTGGTGCAAGTCTTCATAAATGTGACACGAAATTCGACAGAGAATGCCAGTCCACAAATCTGGTGATATGCATACCGTGACAAAGTATACGTTAATTTTTCAGTTATGCACTGCCATCAAGCTAATAGAACACTTCGTTCTTGGGCCTGTAAGACCATTTTTGTAAAGATAAAATTTCTCCAAGAACAGCAAACATGAATTTCGATGGGGCATGCTTGTCCTCGACGAGGCAATTATGTTTTCAACGCGATTGCTTCGTTGAATGCGTCGACGCATTCGTTGAACAACGAATGCGTCGCGAAGCTAAACAAACATGGCCAAATAGATGTTTTTCTTGGTTGCCGAAAACCATTCATTCATGTGTCACATTTCAATATAATGATGAAACTCACCATCCTTTTAATTAACAACCAACTTGTAATGTGGCTCGACTCTTACCTATTGAACTGCTATCAATATGTCCACATAGTGAAATCTAATTCTATTACGGTACCAGTGCTTACCAATGTATCTCAAGGTTCGCTCCTTTGGCTCCTACTTTTTCTTAGTTATTTGAATAACTTGCCTTCTGACTATTATGTACGCACCCGTTGGTTTATAGATGAGTGCATTCTCTAAAACAATACTGAGGCAATTCGGGATCAAGCCGCATTAAACAACCGTTTGATAGCTATAGCTTATCAGTGTCTTATGTGGGTAGTGACCTTGAATTTCGCATAATGTGCTAAGATATAATAACAGGTAAAAATCCAAACTTGCTTATGCTTGAAATGTGAAGATTCTGCTACCTGACCTTGTTGATTGGTTTAACTACTCGGGTTTAACTATTGAATACCCGTCAAACTAAAACACAAATAAAATTATACCGCCCCAGCTTGAAATTGGCTCTTGTTTCTCAGACATAAATTGAAACACTGTGACAGTAACAATTAGTAGCCTACACGTCGCTCACACGTCCATTATTCGAGTACGGAGATGTATCCCATACGCTAAAGGTGAGATTATTTCCATATAGCCTGTACCAAGAAAAGCACAGCTTTTTAATTCCAATAAATAAGGCAGGAAAGTGTCCATATCAGTAATTTACATGCAATTTTGTATTTTCACTCTCGAAAAACTGCGGAAGCTGCACCGTGTTAATATGATGTTTAGCATTGCTAAGAACTACGATGAACTAGACTTCCACACACGCATAGAATTTAGCAGGTCACAACGAACCCTGAAGAAGCAGAGTCCATTTTGGTACCTTAATGCAAAACAAAAAAATACAGAGGTTTCTTTTTTCCTATGAAAACTGTTCAGTGGGAAAGGCTAAAAATGAAATGACAAACATGTAAACGCCTGACTTTTTTGGTGGCAATAGTTCCCTATTTGAGGTCACTGGGTATGCTTTATTTCTGGAACGTGAGTCACCCGTTGTTCATTCTTCATTGCAACGTTTCTTATCAGTATATGCTTTCCTAATTGCAATCCGAAAATATGTGTTACTGCTCATGAATTTTTCTTGTTTAGGTTTACATATTTTCTTGTATTTTGTGCTTCTAACATGATATTACCTTGTAAGAAATGTAACATTCGCTGCACTGTAATTACTCCTGCCTTGGCAACCAAATTTAGGGTTATGTCCTGTACTAAATAATAAATCAATGAATAAATAAATGTTCTTTCATAATTGTGTTCATATATTAGACTGCATGACGTTGAAAGCAGACCAGTGTTGTGGTCCTTAGAAGAACCTCGTTTCATTAGGCACACATTGGTGCTACCCCCCTGGACGTATAGCTTCCTCATCAACCGTATCATGACCGTATCCTTTCCGTATTGTTTCCACGTCTCCGCGCAACAACAATTGGGATGACTACATCACTGCAGTTGTTTTCACACTGAGCCCGTCCCAAAAGAATATCACTAGCGAGACGCTGCTCAGCCGTTCTACTGGTGGACGCCATCGTTACCTCAGGCACACGTTACTGGTTTGGCACACCTCAGAAACGCACCCATTAATTTATTATTTAGTGAAGACCCTGCCATAGAATCGGCCCAGTTGGTACGCAGGCCTACAGAGCGCGAAATGGTGCGCTGAAATATAACAAATGGCTGGTGCAGAGTTATTGTCTGTACGGTGATAATTCAGTTGTTAAGGGGTGTGTAAGTGTGCTTCATTTCTTTTTCTGTCCCGTCTCACTGAACCTGTAGAGCTTCAGCCTTCTTTTTGTGCGAACTGCAGATATGGGAGAACGAATGTAATAGTTGCAATAAACGGCACAGAATACTAAAAAAGACCAAAATCTAAAACGTGTAATGTTGGCCGCCCATTTAACTTCCTAAGTGAATGCTAACAGGAACATACTTTCCGTCAAAGTATAACCTGCAACTTATGTTTCAAGGTCCTCACCGTGATGACATTTTCAACTGGTCGCTGCTCGGTGAGAAGGTATGTCAGTAGAAATATGCAGCTCAGCACTCCGACCAGCAGAACGATCAGACTGGTTAGAAATATGGTGGTCTGGTGGCGCATGTCGGCCTCCCCGGCGTCAGTCTGCGGAAGTCGGTAACGGTTGAGGAGACGATCCTGTGACTTCTGGGAAACGCATTAACATAAATAATGAGGAATTCAAAGCGTTGAAAAGCGCCTAAATGAGATTTATACGTTTCATTCATCATCAAAAAAATTTTACACCAGCAAAGAATCGAGAAACTCAATGAAGCTTGATTGTGCGAAACATAGCACTTGGTAATTAACCACTGATTCATTTCAGCTGTATGTTCGGAAAATCAAACACCTTTGATCTATCTATCTATCTATCTATCTATCTATCTATCTATCTATCTATATATCTATCTATCTATATATCTAGCTAGCTAGCTAGCTAGCTGGAATGTGCTCTAGCTAGCTAGCTATCTGGAATGTGCTCTAGATGACGCAATAAAAAAATTGGCCGATGCTGATGTAAGTCTTATGGAGCGATCTATCTTGAAATGACGCAAAGTATATGTATAAATGTTTGCACGCACAGACGTATATTGGAGGGTTGTAGATGTGTATATAACCCTTTGTTTGCACTTGCTGAACAATTCCGACAGGAATTAGAGTATTAGCAACACCTGAAGCTACAAAATGTTAAGAAGTAATCGCGAGTATCGTAGAATTGGGCACTGCTACACAAATCAACTTCAGTGAATGGCACCTATACAATTGACATAAACCCGACATGATGGCTGTATCTGAGGAGTACATAAGTGATGTTTAAAAATTGAATTGCCAACATGGCAACCAAAGTTGACGTTTCACAAGTTAGGGTCTATTTAAAAAGTAATTCTGAGACGTGGCGTGGCTCTGTGGTTGAACACTTGACTGACACGGGAAATATTCGGATTCAATTTCTGCTCAAGCCCTGACATATTGTCAAGCTGTTATGAATTATTGCGCTGACTCATAGTGGTAAATTTTAGCAGAGAACGCCGGCACAGTGTTAAAGGCACCATTTTTGCCTATTTAGACGAACTCGCTCAAATAAAAGTTTGCCATTATGCGGAGAAGGCAGGAAGGTCTATTGTCACCACACGGACACCTGTCAAAGTTCATCCGATGTTATCTACCCTTGTACGAAACCGCCTCCTCACTCGTATCAACAAGTTCCACGGCTGCTCTTCATCCATTTAAAAAGTTGGTTAAATGCCACTGACAACACACTGCATCCTCACTAATTCTGAGACCAGACCCCTCAGGCATATTCATTATCGTGTCGCCTCAAAGAAGCATGATGCAATTCGAAAACAAGTTAGAACGATGCGCGAAGATGGCGTTATTAGGCCATCTAACAGTCCTTAGGCATCACCCTTGGTGCTCGTCAAAAAAGAAGATGAGTTTCGGAGTCCACTACCGAAAGCTCAATCAAATCAGAAACAAGGACGTCTATCCTCTGACGCGTATTGATGATTCATAGGATAACTACGAAACGTACGCTACTTTCCGTCCATGGGCTTGAAAAGTGGCTACTGACGAAGTGATTGAAGTGGATGAGAGAGATCATAAGAACACCAGCTTCGTCACGTCTTATGAACCTTATAAATTCCAGGTACTTACTCCCGGTATGTGTTCGGCGACAGCAACGTGTGATAATGGCGGTACTGCCAGGACTCAATTGGCAAGGCTACTCTATGTACCTCTAAGGCATGATTGTCTCTTCTGAGGCTTTAGAGGAGCACTTACGAAGGTTCGAAGCAGTTTTTGAAGCAATACGCTTGGCCCACCTTACATTGGAACCTCAAAAGTACCACGTTAGCTTTAACAAACTTCAATTTCTCGGTTATGTCGGAAGCAGCAAAAGCATCCGACCTGACCCGGATAAAATTGATGCCGTGGTGAATTGCCTGATGCCATCAGACGAAAATCATGGTGGTGTTTTTTGGAGCTCTGTGCTATTACCGGTGGTTTATTGCAAATTTATCGTGAATCGCACAGCAATTGACATAGCTAACTAGGAAAGATATCCCCTTCACATAGGGTGCAGACCAGCAGCAGCCATTTGACAAGTTTGATCAGTGCGTGGAAACACCTCATATCCTCGCCCATTTCGACGAGACGCGCCAACAATGCTACATACAACCGCAAGTAATGTGGGTCTTGAAGCAGTGCTCGTACAATCACAGGATGACCACGAAAAACTAAAAGATGATCGCCTACACCAGAAAGACGCTGTCCCAAGCAGAACTACACTACGAAGGGGACGGATTATCTTGCCATGGTATAGACAGCCCAGAAGATTAGTCCTTATTAGTACGGCCACCTATTGACCATCATCAGCGATCACCACTCTCGGTTGATTTGTCAACTTGTGGTCGTCCTGCATGCTGGAGTCATTGGCTCTAAGCATTTGACTTTACAGTTGCCTAGAAGTCATGAAAACGACACACAAATTCCGAGTAACTTTCTCGCTTTCCTGTTGAGATGGCACCCCAGGACAACGACGACGACGACACAGCCTTTATGGGAATTGTGGATGCTGGCGCCTTTTCTCAACAGCAGCCGGGTGACGCTGAACTGCTACCACTCATAGTTGCCTAGTAGGAGGAACGAGTAGCGTGGCGAAGTTTCTTGCGAGAGGGCTGGCGTCGTACTGCTTGCACAATGACGTCCTTTGTAATAACTTTTTGGTCTCCGGCACCAGCTGCTTGTTCGTCGTTTCTTCTTCACTTCAACGCGAGGTACTGCAAGCCTGCCACGATGAATCTACCGCTCGTCACTGCCCTATCGCGAAACCCAGTGGCACTGTCAGAGCGCCATACCTGATTACTGGACCATTGTGATGCTACACACTGGGACGCTGGCACCCTGCAGTGCGCGAGGCGCGCTTGCGCGCTGCACACTGGAACACCCCTTATTGGCTGAAATGCCGCGTAAATTGTTTTTGGAAATTTGGGTCATGTGCTCATCGTAATTAAGGCTGAAACAGAAGCGCAGCGGAAAGAATTGGTCAAATAGCGAAAATTGTGACTAACTTTTAAAAGACGGGGATGACCAACCGAAAAGAAACCCGCTAAGGCAAGAATGGCTACTCTGGTAGCTTTGAGTACCGAAATTTGGCAACAGCCTATCCTGACGCATGGCATACGGACAGTGGTGTGACCGATCGCTTGACGGCGTACAAGAAAAAGATCAAATACTTGAAGTCATGCAAGTCAACAGCGGATAAACAAAGGATCTGGAAAGATGCGGCGAGGAAATGGCTAAATTTATTTGTCAGGCGGTGTGGTGAGACATACGTCACGCTTGAAGGTGTCTTTTATGCGCGCGATTATAATGAAAATCTACAGCCAGTTGGAAGAATTGAGAAGTGGAACTTGCATTTCACGTGCGGTAAGGGCAAAGCCGAGATCATAGACCCTGGTGAGCTACTCCTTACTGCAACTCGAGAAGGACAATCCTATTCCGTCAAAGAAGCAACAAGGTCGACAGTGATAACACATACCGAAATCATAGCCTTTTGGGCATCGCTGATTAGGAGCCATTCACTATGACTCTGTTCATCGCCTCTGTGGAGTCAGTGAAAATTCAAATTTTGTGAAGGACAAGTGTGACACATGTCGGGTAAAGATAAGATGGAGCAGTTTGGGGTTGAGAGAGGCAACATGAGTAAGGTTTCACTGCAAATTGTGCATTAAATTGTGCTTACAAAAATTATTTCAACCTACAGAGGATCCTGCAATTACTGCGATCTTGCAACCCATGCTTGTGCCCCATACTTCCGTTGCCCCGAGGATGTGTGGCGGCGTAGTGAAGTGGACTTAAAAGCCGGTGCCAGGCACGTTGCGAACGCTCAAGATAATTTTGTTTCTCGCCTCAATCTAAGGACACTCTGAATTAACTTCCATAAAAAATTTTCTGCTTTACTATTCCATATGCGCTCAAGCCTGCATTTTCACTGAACAGCGTCACCAGACTACATGTGGCAGAACATAAAGCACTTCACACTTTTTTTTAACGTTTGCCCCTTCAACTTCGAAACTGCTCTTCCATCGACTTCAATACTTTTAAGACGTTTACTGCCAACTATACAGCAATGTTATATAGTTATATTGTAAACTATTCGTAAAATGTTTTAAATTTAATCAAAGTGGACCCAGCATCGCATCATTTCCTCACCACAACGCATCGTGAGATATACTAGTGGTCGTCGACGGGTGACAATAAAATACTGCTATTTTTTAAAAGCAAATCGCCGATATTTAGCGCGTTCTTTGAAGTATGGTATATTTTAGAGTATTTTTTGACACCTAGGTTTCACCCACAACGGCTAAATTCAAAACACTGTAATGGCCGAAAAAATCTTTACAAAAATTATTTGCTGACAATAATTAGTAAACAGATATGAAAAACCTATTTTTTCTCTACACAATTGGAGGACATCCAGCTCAATGTCTGGGACGTTTGGCATGGAATGACCTGAGACGAATATTTATCCGTCTCACTAATTACGCTCTGCTTTTTGAACAACGGCTTGCTGTTCACTTGTCACTACATAACTACTGGTATGATTGCTTTTCCAGACACGCTACCTATCGTAACCAAAGAAAAAAGTACCAAAATCACGTTTACGTCATCTATTTGACCTTCATTGCTGCGATTGTCTTTTAGACGAAATCAACCTCACGAAATAATTTGAAAAGGAACATCACATTACCATGTTTCAACAGAGCGGGTTAGGACTTTCCAGGAACAAAGGTGGTGATCGCTTGCGCTGAAAAACAATGTGGTCCTTGATACCCAGATGAAGCAGCCTGTCCAGCTTCCGACACAGGACGACATAAAAGCGTTCGCTCGGTAGCTCGTGCAGCGTGCTCCCGTGCGACGACAGTCATTCTTTCTGATACGTTGACGATAGTGATTCTTCCTGTGCTCTTGGCGCATACCCTCTATGGAGGGTACGTCGCGAATTTAGTGGTACAATAAATTTCCACCCTAGTGACCTTGAACAACGTAAATAATCTTTTGTACAAATTTTCATTGCCCCACCAAACCATCATGAACCCTTGGTTCGTCACACACTTCGGTTAACAAGGAATGAGTGCAGCGTGCGTTTCAGTTTTATGAACATATTCCGTGCAATACTTGACTCTCTTGCAAATTTTCCTTCAGTAAGTAAAACCACAATTTCGCGGCATTTTTATACTCTGGCCTCAGTGATGAGCTTCAACAATGCCTCTCCAATGTTGATAATTACAGAGGTTAGATGTTTTCATCAACTATGGTGCTCAATTTACACAAGGCGGACCCAGGTACAAATTTCATTGTGTCCTTAGTATTTTTTATTTATTTTGGGTTTGTTGCTATTATTCGGGATATTGGTAACGGACGCTAGCGGCGGTGGTAGCGGTGGTAGCGGTGGTAGACACCTGGGGCGCAGCACGTGACTGGTGTTATGATCTCACAACACCTTTGGCTGTGAAACGATGCGAGGGGCATGGAACCGTGTCGACTGTTAAAGGTACCCGTACTTGGTTGACCGTGAACGTCAGTAAGAATGCCGGCGCTGCAAGAATGTATTCTCGTTTTTCAAGAAGTTTTTCGCGCACTGACGTTAGGGACGCCAGCGGTGGCTCAGATACGTACACCACTGTGAATGTGATCTTATGATGGCTTCCACTACAACATTTCGATAAAACATCTGCAAGTGAGCTCTAAGAAAATTCTAGTAAAAGGTGGCGGTAACAAAAAGAACTTTATTTGCCGAAATTAACCAATTGAGGTAGCAAAAATCGAGCAAAACGAAGGGAAAGAAGTTGAAAGTGTTAGCGTATCATGTTGCTATTTCATCAGTTTACCGTCGGTTTGAATAAAACAAGAAAACGTGCAACTTACCGATGGACGAACGTCGTTTTCATTTCAGCTTTTCAATTTCGGCCTCGAAGCAGTTTCTGCAAAGTCGACGCAGACCTGCACGGACTTTACGGTTTTGGTAAGCATTCGATTTTATTACGAAATTCTGATGTTTGTGTACTAGATTGTTACGGCGCAACATAGACATAAACCGTGGTGGTGGTCACCGAAGATGAAAATGACGAGAAAAAGTAGAGCTGGCGGGTGGTATTCAACCTGCCGCCCGGTTCTTGGTCCATTCCACTCTGTGGGTGAGCGCCATCCATCTGGGATCATCATCATCATCATCCGCCATATCGTCTGGCTGACGATCAGTTGTTTTAATAAACCTCCATTTCGCATTCATCACACTTGGTGGACGTGCTGGGTAACCGCCTCGCAATGGAACTTCCCAGCGGCCGTCGTTTGAGGGATAACTCTGCAACTTTGACGGAAAATACGGTGTCTGCATCTGCCCCCGGTGTTCCTGTGGCTGGAGATGATGTAGCGACATCTGCTCCGGCAACTACAACCTTGATACACTAACCTCCAGGAGATCCTGACAAGTTTAGTGGTTCCAGCGATATAGATGAAGTGTATGTTGAGGATTCGCTGACATAGTAAGGATGTGTGAGTGCTCGATACTGATGGGGTCCGATTCCTATGCTGGCGGGCCTGTTGTTCCATCTTCGGAGAACCACCTAAGTGTGGTATGAAAACCATGAAACAGAACTTTGGAGCTGGGAAACGTGCAAGCGAAAAATGTTGGACTTGTTCGGGAAGCCCGTTGGACGAAAGATGGCTGCAAACAAAGTGCTCGCTTCTCGGGTGTGAACGTCAACCGAATCGTACATCCGAATCGTACATCTCGTACATCGAAGATGTGATTTCTTTGTGTCGGAAAGTGAATGCCGAGATGCCGGAGGTCGACAAAGTTGGGAATATTCTCAATGGGATTGCCGACGACGCCTTCAATCTCGTAATATGTGAATCACTCAACCGTGAATACCATTATAAAGGAGTGCAGGTGCTTTGAGCAAGCGAAGGGCCAGCGCATCAACGGCGTGTTTGCCCGGCTTCCCAGCATGGCTGCAAGGTCGTCTTGCGAAGGTCACGCGAGAACGCAATCACTGGCACCCGTTTAGCCAGACCAGGTGACTAGAATCGTAAGGCGTGAGATTGAAGCCATGGCTCCGGCTCTAACTTACACCGGTACAGCTGATACAACACCAGTTACTGTTTCATTGGTTCAGGCTATCGTTCTTCAGGAACTCGTCAGACGGCATCCATTCGTTGTGCGCTATGACAAGCCGGCAGGAAACCTCATGGCGTCCAGCCTCGTCCTAGCCCGAGCAGCACTTTACTGACGCCCGCTTTCGCGACCCTGCAGCTTTGAGGACTGCCGACAACCAGCCGATTTGTTTCCACTGCCATCGTATTGGTCATGTAGTCCGTTACTGCAATGGCCGCTGGTTCTCGCCACCTAGGACGTCGTCTGTCCCTCACCGCCGACGGGGTGACACCCGCTTTGCGCCGCCAAACCAGTGCTCTTCCCCCAACGTATGCAAAGCTTCAACAGCCGCTTCTTGTCGCCCATGGTGATCAGTCACACTCGCCTCCAGCTCATCGCCAGTTATCTCGCTCACCGCAGACTCACCGGCCGGTCTTCCCGTTTAACCCTACTCTTTCCTACCCAGAAAACTAAATAGTGCAGCGCCCGGAGGTGATGCTGCATTGTCGACTTTCTCCCAAATTCATCTTTTGGTGCTTTTCGCGAGACGAAGTTTGCTGGACGTTGACATTCATGGTGTACCAATTTCGGCGCCCATTGACAAAGGAGCACCGATTTCAGTGATGAGCGCAAACTTTCGCCTCCTCTTGCATAAAGTCTTCACCCCTGCCGCTTCTCGCACACTCCAAGTCGCCGATGGATGAACTGCTGTCGTTGACGGATTGTGCACTGGCCGTAATGGTATAGCCGGTCAGTCTACCTCCGTTTAATTCGCCTTCATTGACCAGGGTTCCCATGACCTAATCCTTGGCTTTGATTTTCTGTGTAGTCACTTCGCACTGATTGATGATGCGACAAGCGCTCTTCAGCTCGAGTTGCCACAGCTTGCCGATTTTTCGGTCGGCCTGCCTTCCCGCTTGCGCTCTCACACTCACACCCGTTTTCTACCCCAAGCTGCTACCTATATCGTTTTGTCTTGTTCACCTGATATGCCCGACGGTGATTACCTCGTGTCTCCCATTGCCGACGTACTGATGGTGTGAGACGTCGCCCTTGCTCACACCATTGTTTCCGTGGTCGATAATACAGTGGCCATTCTACTTCTCAACGCGAGCCTATTGACTCAAGTGCTTCCTCAAGACATGTCACTGGCCACCATCTCTTCGCTAGACAGTTGCATGACTGCCACTTTGGAAGCCGATGTTTCGTCACCATGTCATGATGCTAGTTCTACTCTGCCTCCTGACGCTATCGCGAAATTGATCGCTCCCGATTGAACCCCGGCGCAAGCAACAGATCTCCATCATTTACTTGCGTCCTATCGCGACTTTTTCGACTTCGACGACCGCCCTCTGGGTCAAACATCTGTCGTTAGTCACAGGATCAACACTTGTGACGCCACTCCTATACGCTGGCGTCCATATCGCGTATCTCATCAGGAACGCCAAGTAATTCAGTGCGAAGTTGACAAAATGATCACTAAGGACGTTATAGAGCCGTCGTCTAGACCTTGGGCCTCCCTCGTCGTTCTAGTGAAAAAAAAAGATGGAAGCTCGTGCTTTTGCGTTGATTATCGCCGCTTAAACAAAGTGACTCATAAAGACGTCTACTTTTTTGTCACGAATCGATGACGCTCTCGACTGCCTTCATGGTGCACAAAACGTTTCATCGATCGGCCTTCGGTTCGGTTATTGGCAGATTTCAGTCGACCGTGTGGATCGCGAAAAAGCTGTCTTTGTGACGCCCGATGGTCTCTACCAATTCAAGGTCATGCCATTTGGACTTAACAATGCCCCAGCAAATTTCAAACCCATGATAGACTCCCTCCTTCGTGGATATAAGTGGTTCATATGTTAGTGTTTGACAACCACTACGTTTGACAGCCATCTCACATGTCTGTTTTCGTTTCTAGATGTTTTTGCAGAGCCACTTTCACAATGATTTTGGCAAAGTGCTGTTTTGGATGGCGCTAAATCCCTCAACTCGGTCACCTTGTAAGTGCTGCTAGCGTTCAACCGGACACCGATAAAGTGCGAGAAGTACAAAAATTCTCTTTACCGCACTCAACCAAGGACGTCCACAGTTTTGTAGGATTATGTAATTGTTTAGGCGCTTCGTCTGCGACTTCGCCCACATTGCTCGACCTCTTACTGATCTCCTAAAAAAGGACGCTCCTTTCACTTGGGCTGCCGAGCAAGCTGACTCTCTTTCTACTCTTATCTGTCTGCTGACTGCACCACCAATACTGGCCCCTTTCAACCCTGCTTCGCATACAGAGCTTCAGACCGATGCCAGTGGCAACAGAATTGGGGCGGTTCTCGGTCAACGACTGCACGGCAAGGATCGAATGATTGCTTACGCCAGTCGTCTTTTTTCGCCCGCCGAGAAGAAATTCTCTATCACTGAGCGTGAAAGCCTAGCGCTAGGGTGTGCTGTGCCCAAATTCAGGCCCTACCTATATAACCAAACGTTTTCCGTAGTAACGGACCATCACGCTCTAGGCTGGCTCTCATCACTAAAGGACCCGTCTTGGCGTCTCGGTCGCTGGGCACTACGTCTTCAGGAATATTTGTTTGAGGTTCATTACAAGTCAGGGCGACTACACACAGACGCAGAACGTTTGTCATGCCATCCAGTTGAAGAGCACCAACTACAAGACCTTGACTTGGACCCCTGCGCGCTGTTCATCCGCGCTTTGCTTGACATCGCCCGTGAACAGCGACGGGAGCCATCGTTAGTGACTATTATCGACCGTCTAACGTCCCCGTCACCTGACTCGCCTCTCAGTCTGTTCGAGCTGCATGACTACATCCTGTACCTTCACAGCTTCAATGCTGATTGCTCGGGACTACTTTTTGTGCTACCCCGCCATCAACGCAACAGTGTTCTGGAACAACTTCACGATGTACCAATTACTGGTCACCTTGGTGTCTTTTGTATATACCATCTAGTGCGACGTCATTTTTTCGGGCCTGGCATGTACCGTACGGTGGTTCGTTACGTCTCTTCATGTGACCACTGACAATGACGAAAGCGC
The DNA here is from genome assembly GCF_043290135.1 of Rhipicephalus microplus. Lineage (NCBI taxonomy): Eukaryota > Metazoa > Arthropoda > Arachnida > Ixodida > Ixodidae > Rhipicephalus > Rhipicephalus microplus. The sequence continues at coordinate 121,662,236 of NC_134702.1, forward strand.
CCGTCAGTACTCCCTTTTGGCCACTTACTCTCCGTCGACATAACCATGAAGCCCTTCTGTGTTGGTCTTGACCTGCCTGGCTCTTTTTCTACGTCCGCTTCGGGTAATATATGGGTTGCTGTCGCCACGGATTATAGCACACGCTTCGTCATCACTCAAGCATTGCCGACGAGTTGCGCCACCAAAGTTGCTGTCTTTCTCTTGTACGACGTCATTCTAGATCATGACGTTCTCGACAGCTGCTTACCGATCGAGCGATGTACTTACTTTCACGTATCGTCAGCAACATTCTCCGTACCGTGTCGACTCAGCGCAAGCTTACCGCAGCTTATCATTCCCAGACGAATTGACTGACCGAGCGTTTTAATCGAACGCTTACTCAGATGCTGTCAATGTACGTTTCGTCCGATCACCGTGACTGAGACAGTGCGCTGCCGTTTGTCACCTTTGCTTATAATTCTTCACGACATGATACAGCGGGTTATTGGCCATTCTATTTGCTATTTGGTAGGCATCTAGTGTTACCTATTGAGACCCTTCTTTTTTCGAGCAGACTTTCTACTAGATACGCCAGTGACGTCATTGTTCGAGCACATACAGCTTGACAAGTCACCCATGACTGACTGTCTTTGTCGCAGCACAGCAAAAGGATCGTTACAATAGTCGACATCGAAGCGTACCCTACACACCGGGATCTCTAGTACTTCTTTAGTAACTTTGCCGCCAAGTCGGCTTATCCAAGAAGCTCCTCTCCCAATACAGCGGCCCCTACAAAGTACTCCGCCGACTTAGCGACGTCAATTATGAGATCGCACCTGTGGAGTCAGTTTCTTCAACCGCGTCACCCCAGACAGACATCGTACACTTTTTTACACTGAAACCATATTGTCTTGCTACCTTTTTATCGCCTTAAAAGCACCGCGACGGCGCTTCCGCCGCGGGAGGGTGATGTTACGGCGTAACATAGACATGAACCATGGTGGTGGTCACCGAAGATGAAGACGACGAGAAAACGTAGTGCTGGCGCGTGGTACTCATCCACCATATCGTCTGGCTGACGATCAGCTGTTTGAATAAACCTCGATCTCGCCTCCGTCACAATATCCCAATAACATTACCTGTTGTATTATTTGCACTTGGTGGGGCAGACTGGTTTTTTCGGAGTTTCGCAGTATAGAGGTTATCTCTGCCTCACTTATATATAATGAAGAAATTGATTGCAAGGTACGGTTGGATACAACACAAGCAAAAAAACATCCACTCCACAAACAGCAATGGCTGTCTGTCCAACAGATGATATGCAAAAATTGTCCAGGCAATAGAAATTACTAAAATTTATGACCTCATTCACTCTTTTGATCTTATTTATCTACACAGAGGCATGTCTTCAGCTCTCGTGTACTACAAAAAGATCACTTTTCATCCGGATTCATGAGTGTCCCTGTCGCACAACTCAATGCACGGGAAAATTCAGGTATATATTTTCGGGGTACTATACACCATGACCAGTATGGTGCTTGCTGTTCCGTCATACTGGCATGCCAGACACACCATCCGACGCAATAGTTGATGAAGAATAGTTGCTCAGGTGACGCGCTAAAGCCGGCAAGTTTAACCCTCTCATCTTCTTCAGGCAAGAAGTCGTAGGCCTCATATGCAAGCTTGGCTCCCTCCAAGTCAGCAAGGTTTTCCACGTCGAACAGCTGCGAAAACAGCAGCAAAAACATTCGCATTGTGGATTAGGTTGTTTAGAAAAACGCTACTCGGATTACAACTAAGACGACACGCTTGACGTGATCAAAGTTATTCGCTCAAACTTAATGCACCTCTACCCCGGGTTTGTACTGTTGCCTTGCAACGAAGAGAAACTAAAAAATCAATTCGGCATTTAATAAATAACTAGCCGCAGCCGCACATGCATATTCGTGCCCTGAGATGGATGTTGAAGCGTCATTTACAGTTTTCTGAATGGTTGTGCTGACAAGATATCCGCGACATGTCGTTATGACAAAACTAAAAGGAACTTCGTTAGCCATTGTAATGTGCAAAGAACGTACCCCGAAAGCTTTTCAGCTCTCTAAATATAAAAATTGTCTTACTCCTTGAAAACATTTTCACGTTCGGATATGCATTTTATGTTGAAGACAATATGGACTGGGCTTCAAAGCATTCCAAAAGCCAGACACAAGGCCCTAAAATGCACCGAATGCATCCCCATGTAGCTGTCGTGGGGTGCGTCTGCGTACTAGAGTCCGATTACCTTTCAATCAGATGAGCTATGATAAAATGGGGCCCAGTTAACCAAGCTCACGAGGTAGCTTCGAAAGGACGTACACCAGGCTGCGCATACCGCATACCTTCACTCAGCCGAACACAGAAATCACGCACACGCTTCACTACATCACTAATCATTAAATGTATCAGTCAGAAAGGTCTCGTTCGTTCAGGGGGAACTATCAGTTGTCAGCTCACCTAGCATCTTTCCTTTAATAGTTTCACTTGCTTCAACTGAAAATTGGAAGATTTCACGTACAGTGGAAATCGATGATAAGCGAAGCACGAATGAGAAAGGTAGATATGTCACTTTAAAATCAGAACAACGTTACGAGGTAGAGGTAAATAATGCCCTACATGACTTCCGTGGCATGAATATTATGTTTGGACGTGTTGTTAACCTTCGTCATCTATTCACATCACGTCATACTAAATTTAGTATTTGTGGATCTAGCGAAATGGCCACGAGCACGCTATGAGCGTGGTTTGTTGTCATGTTCTTACAGAACACGCGTGTCAGGATTATCATGTTTGCACCAGTCATATACTTTCGTCATCCATTGACGTCACGTAACACCAAATTTGGTTTATGTGGAGCTAGCATAACGGCCGCAAGTGCATCATGAAGTGCCCAATTTACTCCAATGTAACATGACGCACGCTGGGCACAGCGACGCTACGTTAGCAAAACGCGAGCACTTTGAAGTCTGATGCCAGACGCGACCAGCGTCTTTTGGTGCGGCCCGATGGCAAACGTCACGAAATGTAACATGCTGCTTTTCGTACCGATGCGTTACTCAGACACCACAGCCTCTCCCTCTTTTTGTGATGGAGGGACGCGGGATGCGCTGAAACGCACATGCGTCAAAGTAACGCAGCGTGGCGCGCGCCTTCGAGTATATGGCAGGACCGGCGCCTAGCGGGGCTACGCCGGCGTGACGCTACGAAATGAACGCCCGCGAGCACGTGCATCGCGTCACGTTGAAATGTATTGGCGCCTTGACTGTGGCATGTAGTCATGTTCTCACATGACACGCATCTCATGATTATCATGTTAGCACCAGTCACATACCTTCGCAATCCATTGGCGTCACGTAATACCAAATTTGGCATATGTGAAGCTAGCGAAACGCCTGCGAGCGCATCATCAGTGCGCCATGTCGTCATGTTGTTAAATGGCACGCATGTCCTCAATATCATGTTTGAAAGTGTCATTTACCTATGTCGTTCGTTCGCGTCCCGTAAAACCGAGCTTGGTACATTTGAAGCTAGCGAAACGGCCGCAAGCGCATCATCAGTGTGGCATGTAGTCATGTTGTTACATCACACGCATGTCGTGATTAATACGTTCGGATGTGTCATTTACCTCTGTCTTCTATTCGCGTACTGTAATACTAAATTTGGTATATGTGACGCTAGCGAAATGGCCATTAGCGGATCACAAGCGTGACATGTAGTCATGTTGTTACATGACACGCATGTCATGATTTTCATGTTAGGGTCTGTCGCTTGTGTTCGGCATGTAATCATGTAATGCCATACCAGGTTTAAAACATGCCATGTGAACGATACTACCACAAGAGCTGCAAGACCATGAAACGGAAATCATCACATGACATACATATAATAATTTTCATGGTATGACCAGTGAAGTATGCTTTTCATAGAGTCGTGTTATGTCATACCAAGTTTGGTATCGATACCATTATCGAAACGGACAGGAGAGCTAAAAGGCGTAGGCGGATAGATAGATAGATAGATAGATAGATAGATAGATAGATAGATAGATAGATAGATAGATAGATAGATAGATAGATAGATAGATAGATAGATAGATAGATAGATAGATAGATAGATAGATAGATAGATAGATAGATAGATAGATAGATAGATAGATAGATAGATAGACAGACTCAATGTCGCCGAAGTGACTAAGAAATGCTTCGCATTTAAAACATTAAGATCCTTTTATGTATGGAGTTTAGGCTGGTTATCACCTTGCGTCCACACGCACTAGCACAACAGCTTTATCTACGTGGTGTTCACAACGCTGTAAGTGTACCTCTCTAGGCCCAGAAAAAGTGAGAAAACCCATTAGGGCTAGGCAATTCTTTTTCGTCTTGGCTTGTCCACTCCTAAAGAACCTACTCACGCACCACGACACAAAGTTGTCCCTTTTCTTCGAGCTCTAATGCAAGTGGCTGTGGTTCCGCGCAACATCCCCAAAGCCACGCTGATAGTTGACGTACCGAATTCAGTCAATGAGAAGCGTCTTGTTGATGGCACCACAGGCGTGCAAATCCTCTATGTAGAATTTCACGCTAACCAGGAAAGCTAGCGATGTGCGTACACGTGATAAAAGACAAAGACATCCTTGTGGCACCTGCCAACTTTCACACTATGAACAGTGATTCGAACGAAGAGGTAGCTCTCGCTCTGGACATTGCTAACTTCAAAACATTGTCACATGGTGCTCCTGTAACACTAATCACAGACTCGTGGCAGATAAAGATAAACTTTATTTTAATGTTAGAAAGCATGGTTTCAGTTTATTGAGCATTTTCTTCACAGAGTTGCGAAGAAGAAAACGCAAGGATAAGAGGAAAAAGCTGCTATGTTAGCAGCTTGACGAGGCTCCTACCCCTTTTCACTTGGCATTACAAAATCCGCAGAGCACAAACGTGAAAGAACAATTTGACGTCAATTTTCAAAACTTCAAAAAATTAGCAAATACAAAAATGCATCAAAATACATCAGTTTCAGGTTTACATAAAATAAGCAAACCACAAAAGAGAAAAACAACAAATGAAAACAGAAAACAGCGTACGGTCAATCATGAAACAATGCACACGTCGCTAAAAGGCTACCAAAGTATTACTAAATGATTATACGACGTTTACAACACTGGGTATGCTAAAAGCACAAGTTTTGATGCCCAAGGAAAACACTGACGAGTGAGATGTTACATGTTTTACTCGCAAAAAAAGCAACGAAAAAAATGTCAAAGAAAACAAATATCATAGGATGCCATGTTACACACGAGCACTATTATAGGGTGTTTATCTTACATATAGTATTTTAGCCGGACAATTAGAAGAAGCTAAACTACACGACGCCATTCTAGATGAGAAATTTCTTAAGTTGTTTTTTATGTACATCAAAGATGTCGATGTTTTTATTTTCAAACATGTTTAAAGAAGCAGAAATACAGTGTTCAAGTCTTCTCAAACCATGATGAGTTCGCGAATAAGGAACGAACCAGGAAGGCCTTTTCCGAATGTCATAATGGGATTGTGTATTTTTTCTGAGGTTACACAGTTTAAGAAAACAAGCGTTGTTTGACAGCAAGCTTTGTTTGTATTTCATAATAAGGTTGAAGCTGTGTATGTGATCGATCGGTAAAATGTTATTTTCTCTGAATAAATGACTTATATGTGCGTCGTATGGTACGTTTGCAATATGACGAATCGCTTTTTTCTGCAGTAAAAATATTTTGTTCCGATTTGTTTCAGATGTGTCTGCTCACACTAGACTACTTTAGTTTATGTGAGATGAAAACAGCGTATTATAGAGTAAAAATTTAATGTTTGCTGGAAGTATCTTTCGAAGTTTAGACAGAGCACCACACGTCCTAGCTATATTTCTTGTTACTTTATTAACGTGCTCGTCCCAATTAAGATTTTCATTAAAATTACTCCTAATGATGGAACTTCTTTGACAGCCTCAACTTTTTCGGGCCCTAGGTATATATTCAAACCACGACAGACAGCTTTCTGAATCGGTGCGAATACCACAGCTTTGGATTTTTTTGTGTTGATTATTAAATAATTTGCAGTGCTCCATGTGAAGATATCGTTAAGAATGTTGTTGGCTGAGTCTGCAAGCTTATCTAAATCATTACCATAAAAAATATACTAGTGTCATCTGCATAAATTATAAAGTCCACATATTTGCTGACACTTGTTATGTCGTTTATATAAATATTAAACAGTAGGGGCCCTAATATGCTGCCCTGAGGTACACCTGACGTTACGGTTAGAAGGAAGAATTGGCTGTCATTTATAACTACAGATTGCTTTTCTTGTGATAAATAAGATTTGAGAAAGCAAAGTGGGGTTCCGCGAAAACCATAATGACGCAATTTCGCACAGAGTACTTCGTGGTTGATTCTGTCGAATGCTTTGGAATAGTCAATAAAAACACCCACTGTTAACAGTTTCTTTTCAAATGAGTTAGGTATGAGTTCTTTTTGTGTGAGGAGAGTCAGTTCCAAGGACATGCCCCGTCGGAAGCCAAATTGATGCGGTGATAATATATAGAGTACTTTCACAAAAAGACATGACACATTGATATATAATTTTCTCTAGCCCTTTATATATAACAGGAAGTATGGAGATCGGACAGATAATTAGAAAAGATATTTCGGTCACCAGATTCGTATAAGACACTAACTCTCGCATGCTTCATTCTTTCTGGGAAAACTCCCATAGACAAGCAGATATTAAACAGATGGGTAAGAAAAGGTAACAAAAGATCAAGTGCTGCTTTAATAGGCGTAATTTGTAGACCATCTATGTCCCGAGCAGTAGTGTTTTTAGTAACATAAACAGAAACAATACTTCTTCAAGAATGGTGTTTAAAAAGAATGCAGTGCTCATCTTTGGCACACCTAGAAAGTCCCTGTAATCTCTATTACAGGCACTAAAAGGGTTTGATAAATCAGAGAACACCAGTGTTCTAAAGTACACATTAAATTTATTAGCAAGTTTTTCACCTTTTACTGTCTTGTTATCTGTGTTTAACGCAAGTGCGTTGTCTCTAGAGCAACTTCTATTTAGAAGCTTATTTATTTCTCGCCAAAGCACGTCGACACGTGTGCTAACCCTCTTGAAGACAGCTTCATAGTACGCATTCTTAGTTTTTCTCAGGTGCTTCGTTACAAAATTTCTATACCGCTTGAATACCAAAAGATCGTTATGGTGTCTTGTTTTCACGAATTTCGCGTACAGTAGATTTTTCTTCTTAATCATTTCCAGACATTCTCGCGGCCTAATATTGCTTTAAATACTAGGTCCAGTGAGACAGTTGGGCTTTCCCTACTGGGCGTACCAGTTGAGCTGTTTTAGTATAATATTTGCACAATATTGTGATCACTGCCCAGACTGTCATCCAGTGCACTCAAGTACACTACTGTGGCGTTGTTGGTTATGATTAGGTCGCATGTGGTGGGCCAGTAGGCGCCGTTTTGTGTAAGAGTCTCAGTTCCCGGCGTCAAAAGGAGTGTGTATTTATACCGCTGTATAGCTTCTAGAAGCCTAAAATCTTTGGGTGCATCTGCACAGTCATTCATGTGGTGTGCCAAGCCCTGAAGTCCCCAGTGACAATATTTCAGCTGTTGCCAACGCTTCCCACAGTTTGTGGCCATACGAGCAGACCTCGTATTTCTAACAATGACATCAGGTTCACAAGTCCTAAAATCATTTATATATAGCATTGGATATGCTGATAGATTACATCTCGTGTAGTGTAATGATTTCATAATGGCAACCACAATGTAGGTAACAAAGCGTAGCGTGTATCTTTCAAAAGCATTTCATACTTTGCCTCTGTGTTCGGCGTATGCATAGCAAAGGTTATTCAACATTGGTTATAAATTGAGAAATGCACAGTGACCTTCAGTGTACCATGTAAACATGAATTAGACGTTGTATAATCAACTCCGACCTTATTGTATAACGCATTGTCAGCAAGCTTGAATTTTTGTATTTCTTTCAGAATTTGGCACTTCACCACACTGTCCACCGCATCATATTGAGGCATAGTGATGGTCATTTGAAGGAGTGTCGTAAAACAAGACCTCGCTGGATGGGCAAATGTCCTATCAGAATATATAGCTATAGTAGAAACAAAGTACAAATAATTTGTTTTTGTGGTTTTCCATGTTTGCACACATACCCTTCAAACACCAACTTGTGCCTTTAGCCAGTAATGAACCTCATCTGAAAAAATTGTTTTTAATCAGATGGCACCTGCTGATGTTTTTTTTTATCTAGAGTAGCCACATCACGTGATTTTGGCTCACCTAGCTCAGTTTCCATGAAGAATAAAGCTATGTGTCCACGACACATGACGGACAAAATAAAATTTTGCTGCTCAAACTAGATCATGACTCCCGAATGCAATCTACAAGTTTTTCCACGTGTCGAAATTGTTTCCTGCCACTTCCGATCTGCAGCGGGACCATGGAGCTTAGCAAGCGCTACGGCAAGGAGAGTAGACGGTGTTCACGACGCCAGTCCTCAGGTGCCCTCCAGTTCTTCAAGCCACTGGTAAGCTGAAATTCTACCGTCACCACTAAAGTTGCCAGCAAAACCGAAATGTCGGACAACATATTGACTTAAACCAGAACCGTCGACCGTAGTGACAACTTCCAAAACTGCTTTAGTAAGTCACTTAGCCATCACGTACTGGAAACTGACTGCTCAGCTGTCGAGTTTGATCGATTGATACGTGGGGTTTAACGTCCCAAAACCACCACATGATTGAGAGGGACGCCGAAGTGGAGGGCTCCGAAAATTTCGACCACCTGAGGTTCTTTAACGTGCACCCAAGTGTGACAGCTGTCGAGTCGGGTTGACCAGATGGTTGACGTGGTCGGCGATGTCAGCGTGACATTCTGGGCGATGTCATCTTGCAGCACCAACGGAAGTTCGTATTGACGCCAGTGGTCATGAAATTGGTGCTATGCTGGCACAGTGACAATGTGGGCGAAATATCGTGACTGCTTATGCGAGCAGGCTGCTGTCCGTGTCGGAGTGCAATTATTTCATCACGGAGCGTGAGCTCCTGCCTATGGCGTGGACACGTGCGAAACTTCCCCCTTACTATAACAGCCGACCACTACGGATTTTCCTGGCTCACCTCTTTGAAAGATCCGCCTGGTCGTCTCGCTCGCTGGGCACTCTACCTGCAGGAGCATACCTACATTGCAGTGTACATGAGTGGAAAACTGCACCAATGCGCTGATTTTGTACCGTGCTACCCTATAGCTTACGGAGACTCAGCGAGCACTGACTCCATTGACTGCATACTTTTCCTTTCCCAGCTACCTCGCCTCAGTTTAGAAGCGCCGTAAAAAGCCACTGAGATGTCCTGCGGACTATCTTCAGCCTGTCGACATTCCATCGGAGCATTACTTTCGAGTTGTTTTGCATCTTCTTGGTCTCTCTCCAACATCCACTACAGGCAAGAAATGGGGCACCATTGCGCACTGATTACGCCATCCGCTATTCAATGAACCGAGCCCTGCCAACCATATGTGCTATGGACGTCGCTAATTTTTTGCTTTGAGACCTTATTCTAGTGTGCGGTGCCCCATGGCAACAGCTGACAGACCAAGGTCATACCTTTCTGCTCCACCAAACATAAGCTGATGACCTCGAACCCCCCCCCCCCCCCCACACACACACCAAGAGGCTTACGGGGAGCTAAGTTCGCAGACATGTTTTTGAAATACGTGTCAACAGATCATCATGATTGGGACCTTGCATTGACATACGTGACCTTAACGTGCAACTCCTCCCGGCACAACATTGCTGGTTACTAAATTTTCTACCTTTCATTTTGGCACGAACCAACGTTGCCACTGAATATGCTTTTTCCGCCTACCGCAGAGTCGCCTACCGAATACACCCGCGATACTACTGCTCGCTCTGACCACGCCCATCAGCTTACCCGCATCATATTGACGCTTCGCAAAAAAAGTCGCAGCTTTTGCCGCAAAGGGGAAGGAATGAACATAATAGCAACAATTTGCAGAGTCACGCGCAGAATGGCCAGCAGATCTAAACGTGCCCCACGTTTCTCACGCACAAATGACCCACGAAACGTACTTTGAGGTACTGATACACGAGAATAGGCCTCAAAGCTGCTACTTCGCTGTATCTGAAAGCGCGCCCTTTTCGCAAACGTAGACTGTGCAACAATCGCGGTGACGGCTTATACGCGACCGGTAACTAAAACAGAATCGTTCCGATCAAAGCCTAAGGCCAGCCAAGACGTACGATCCTATCTACCATGAGATAAGGACGCGTGAGAAGTGTCGACCTCCGTTGGAGATGAGAGCGCGGCCGCCACGTCGTGACAATGCTGCTACGCGCACTCATTGTGCCTCTTTGCTGGTAATGCTGAAAACACGATAATACCCCCCCCCCCCCCCCGAGATGCCCGTGTGCAGCGGTACGTGGTAGATATAGATACCTTGCCGTTTAAACGTTGGAGGACGTGCTCCTCAGTGGCTCATGTAGAATTCCAGAAAATTTTGCAAAAATCCTATCAAACGGCTGACTATTATTTCTTGTGCAGTACAGAACCTGGAAAACGTACCAAATTCGAGGTGCCACAAAAACGTTACACACGAATATTGTATGTAACGAATAATGTAGCGAATATTGAAAAATTCCAAACACCCCAGCATGAAGGTTTCGATGCCATTTCATTCGCGTGGTCTGTCAAAAAGTGCGTAATTTTCATACATCTTTCTAGTGGTACCTTTAGGTATTCATTGAGTTCAGCGCTCTACTGCAGTTTCTCAAAGAGAGTAGGTGTGTGCCTCCAGTAACTATGCCATAATCCAAATCTTTTGTTTCTATTCAATAAACTTTCAGTTTTATCATAAAAACTCTGCGTGATCTCCAGTGTTGTTCTCACACTTTCCTTGTCAGCACATTAAAATGCAACATCATCAGCATAGTAAAGCACTCGTATTTCACAGGATTGCTACTGGAAACCTCCTACTTGATCAATACATTATTTTTCCTACGCAGGGGCTCTAAAAACAAAGAGAACAGCAGTGGTTACATAGGCCATCCCTGATTTAACATGAATGCGTTGTGCGAGTTTCCTATTTACAACCAAACTGGTGTGACAGTTTGATATGCCATTCGAACCCCTTTACATAAAATAGAACCGAGGCCAGTATGTTATAGTATATTAAAAAGTGTGACATTACCATATTTTAAGGCTTTTAGAAATCTACTCGTACCATCGATGTTTTTCCTGAACGGGAATCGCAGCAATCTAGAATACTCCTCGCTACATGTATATTTGAAAATACACTTCTAACTTTGATTCCAGGGGTCTGGTGTGACCCTACTAAATGCTTATTTACACTTTGCATCCTACTAGCCAAGACCTTCATAAAAATGTCATATACCCAATTTGGTAACGGTATAGGTTTATATCCTTTCGTAGTTTTACGCTGTGTTTCATCAGTAGACTTCGGAATCCGCACCGTGTGTGCGCACGAAAAAGAGGGTGGTAAGCGCCCTCTTCAAGAAGCTTTAACAGATAATTGTTGCAGAATTAGAGCATAGTGGGGATCAAATGCCTTATAAAAGGCAGCTGTTGAGCCGTCCGAACCGGGAGACTTCCCGGGTTTCAGTTCGTCTACAGCTTTCTCCGCTTCATTCACCGTAATTTCTCTTTCTAACAAATCTATTTGTACTCTTTGATTGATTTGTGGGGTTTAACGTCCCAAAACCACCTTTGATTATGAGAGACGCCGTAGTGGAGGGCTCCGGAAATTTTGACCACCTGGGGTTCTTTAACGTGCACCCAAATCTGAGTACACGGGCCTACAACATTTCCGCCTCCCTCGGAAATGCAGCCGCCGCAGCCGGGAATCGAACCCGCGACCTGCGGGTCAGCAGCCGAGTACCTTAGCCACTAGACCACCGCGGCGGGGTTATTTGTACTCTTTGCAGTTATGGTACTTAAGGTGAGAAATTTTACCGAAAATTTGTATTTCAGTGTTTGCGCAAAGCGAAAAGCTTTCTATAGGAGGTTTCAAGACTGCAAGCTCTGTGCCCCCAAAAAACTTCCGGTCACCTCATTTACCAGCTCGCAATGTCAAAACTGAAAGGACGTTTTCGCGTTTTTTCAAGGGTAAGCAAACACTCTTATTAGTTTTTCAGATAAATTGAACGTGCGTATTGTTCAAAGCAATCTATTGTAGTTTTTATATAGCCCAAAAGAACATTTATTTGAATATACTGTTTCAATATGATAGAAGGGAAGTGTAGAAAATCAGTGGGCTATTCTCTCACTCTCTTAGTCCCCACCTTTGATATCCTTGCACATCTGTGGACGAAATCGCACTGTCCTGGTGGTCTAGTGGCTAAGGTACTCGGCTGCTGACCCGTAGGTTGCGGGTTCAATCCCGGCTGTGGCGGCTGCATTCCAGATGGAGGCAGAAATGTTGTAGGCCCATGTGCTCAGATTTGGGTGCACGTTAAGCAACCCCAGGTGGTCGAAATTTCCGGAGCCCTCCTTTACGGCGTCTCTTATAATCATAAAGTGGTTTTGGGACGTTAAACCCCACATATCAATCAGGTGCACGAAATCGGAAGTCATCAAGGGTCTCTGTTTGTAAACAGTGAAAGGGTATTCAGTAATCTGGAACGCTAGTTTAATTGCATTATGGTTCCTCACTACAGCACCCACATACTCTATTTCACCTGTTTCAGTGCTACGCACATCAGTCTTCTCGTCTAAGAGGGCAAGTTTGTTTGGCACCTCTCCTAGAAAAAATTTTTTAGATCGAGCCGAAATTTTGCTCCTTTGTATTTTTGTGTTCTATAGCTTCCAAATTTGCATTGGTTTCCCTCATTTCGTTTGTCGACAACCCAGGGCTACTTGTTTCTTCAAGTATTAATATGTATAGGTGGAATCGCAAGCAAGTTTGTTTTTTACGCCTCTGAAACTTTAATTGGCCTGCTCTTTCTGTTGGTTTGAATTTAATGCATCTATTGAAGCTTTCCCAATTTTTCGAACATGTTCCTGCTCCGCTTGAGCTACCAAATGTCTGATTATGCTCTTTAAAAGTTCACTTAAATTCTTATTGCCTAACAGGCTTCAATAAACTTTTGAAGCTCCCATTCTAGTTTCTAGTTTGTCTTGACCCTATATCGAACATGACCGAACTATGATCAGTACTATATTTCTTTCACAATGTAGTTTCAGCAACTGGATGCTAGATCTGAGGTGACGTAAGCTTGTTTAAACTGAGTGGAACTGCTTACGAGGTTAGCAAAATCGTTTAGGTCGTGCAATAATTCAGGTTATGTTACCGGGAGATATACCAGAATTTGTTGTATCTACCATAAAGAACGGTCCGTATAACGTATCCCGCTTGCTATGCAAGGTGGTCTCTTCCTATAGGTTCGTAATAGATTTTCTATGGAATACCTAAGCAGCGTGTCCAAAGAGCGCCCACAAAAAAGACCAGGTAGACACAGTTTTTCCAACTCTGCTTTACAGAACAGTTTATAGGGCGGCATTGGGTAGCAATGTCCTGATACGCGTCAAAAAGATGTTAGTTTCTGGTGAGTTTAAAGTTTTTCTTCAAACTACACACAGGTACACTACCTGTGAAAACATGGCTTCAAGAAGGAGGTATGTTTGTGCCGCGGGGAGTGAACTGTATTTCATGCAACAAAGCAAAAGCTGTAAAACAAGTTTTCGTTCACTGCTGGGATGCTGTGTTTCATTTGGGATATCCTGCAGAGAACTTTGAAGAAGGAGCTACCAATTGACGCCTACGGTATTCGTTTTCTGCCTGTTCAAGGAAATTGTCTCCCGTATGACCTCTTCATGCTTATAGGTCTTCATGTTATAGGTGTCACGTTACACCGTAACTGTAACCTGTAGATAATGGCACACAAGGACGTCAAACTGATTCGAACAACGGCAGTACGACTATTGTTTTTCTCTGCACACGCATCCTTGTCTTCTTCTGAATAGCGGCACATACAAGCATGCCAGCATCTGCGGAAATATTACTTTCAGAACTTGTACTAGTGGCATTACCACCCTTCCCAAAGGACATCGTCCCGATGTCATAACATAATTACCAGATGAAAAGAAAACACGTACGATAAACAGTACACAAGGGGGTGTTCACAATCACTGTAAGTCTACTCAAGGGACTGTGACGATTAGTTAGCGTTGGTAAAATGGTTTGATCCTCAAAACATGGACGACGTGTGGCTGTTGTGAACAGCAGGATTGACGAGCCATGTCTTCGTCAAGAACCTCGTAGTTCACTTCGCTGAGACAACGGAGAACTCTATAGAGACCAAAATAGCGGCGTAGCAACTTTTCCGACCGGCCCTGTTGTCGAATGGGAGTATACAACCATACTCGTTCGCGGGGTTGGTAAGAGACATCGCCATGACGAGCGTTGTACCGCAGTGAGTCGATGCATTGTTGCTTATGGATTCGTTCGACTGCAAGCTTACGAGCCGCGTCTGCCAGTTGGATAAATTCGTTCGTCTTGACACTAATCTGGTGTCTGCCTGGTAGAAGCATGACATCCAGCATTGTGGTGACCTCCCTGCCCTGAAGCAACCGAAATGATGTGAATCCAGTTGTTTCTTGCACAGCAGTGTTGTAAGCGAACGTGACGTAAGGGAGGATGTCATCCCAGTTTTTGTGGTCTTGATCAACGTACATGGATAGCATGTCGGCGATCGTCTTGTTTAGTCGTTATGTAAGGCCGTTGCTTTGTGGGTGGTATTTCGATGTACTGTGCCGCTAAGCTGCATGACGTCTTGTATCATCCGGGCGGTAAAAGCTGTGCCACGATCAGTTATGACAACTGCTGGTGCTCCATGTCGGAGGACGATGTTTTTCATGAAAAAGTGGGCAGTCTCAATGGCGGTTCCACGTTGTAATGCCTTCGTTTCACAGTAGCGCGTCATGTAATCAGTAGCGACTCAACTCCAGCGGTTGCCGTCACGAGACTTGGGAAAAGGTCCGAGTAGATCCATGCCAATTTGTTGGAATGGTTGTGTCGGAGGAGCGACGGGCTTCAAAAATCCGGCTGGGCGCTGATGTGGTGCTTTACGGCAATGGCACTCGTGACACGCCTTCACGTAATGCTTCACGTCTTGATTGAGCTTAGGCCAGTAGTAGTGTTGGCGAATCCGGGCAAAGGTACGTGTGAATCCCAAGTGGCCTGAGGGAGGCTCATCGTGACAGGCGGACAAGACATCGGCTCGTAACGCTGGCGGGACGACGAGCAGGTACTCAGTCGCGTAAGGGTCGAAGTTTCTTTTATAGAGAATATTTCTGCGGACGCATAACGATGATGACGAGCGGGCGAATGCTGGTGGTGGATGCGGCGTACGGCCTTCGAGATATTCGATGAATTGTAAAGCTCAGAATTGTTCTTCTGCTGTTCAGCCAAGTCGGATACACTAATGGCGCAGAGAAAATGGCCGTCGATATCTTGATCACCTGACGCTGTATTAAGAGGAGCTCGGGAAAGGCATTCCGCGTCAGTATGCTTCCGGCCAGACTTGTACACGACTGTCAAATCGAACTCCTGAAGACGTAAGCTCCACCTGGCCAGACATCCGGACGAGTCTTTAAGGTTCGCCAACCAGCACAGCGCATGATGATCGGTAACAACTCTGAACAGGCGACCATACAGGTACGGTCTGAAATAAGCTATTGCCCAGGCAACAGCTGGGCACTCCTTTTCAGTTGTTGTGTAATTCGCCTCCACAGATGATAAAATCCGGCTCGCATAAGCAATAGGGCGTTCGACGCTGCCTTGCAACTGGAGGAGAACTGCACCAAGGCCAATGTTACTGGCGTCTGTGTGTAGTTCATTGTCGGCATATTCGTCGTAGTGTCCGAGTAAGGGCTCAGACTGGAGACGCTGCTGGAGCTCGGAGAAAGCGCGTGTTTGCTCAAGGCCCCACACGAAGGGAACGACGTCTTTTGTTAGACGAGTGAGGGGTTCGGCAATGTTTGCGAAATTTTGCACAAAGCGTCTGTAGTATGCGCAGAGGCCTAAAAATCGACGCACATCACGTTTGTTGGTAGGTGGGGGAAAATCTGCGACAGCCATTGTTTTGTCTGGGTCCGGCCGAATACCATCAGGGCTAACAAGGTGGCCGAGGAACTGTAATTCGTTGTAATCAAACTGACATTTTTTCTGGTTTCAGTGATAGGCCTGCCGTGCGAATTGCAGCAAACACAGATCTAAGTCGCTGCAAATGCTGCTTAAACGTTTGGGAGAAGACAACGACGTCGTCTGAGTAAACCAGGTATGCTTCCCACTTGAGACCGAAGAGCACTGCATCCATCATCCTCTGGAATGTTGCAGGGGCAGAACACAGACCGAAGGGCAGCACCTTGAATTCGTACAGACCATCAGGCGTTATGAATGCTGTTTTCTCTTGGTCGCGTTCGTCAGCTTATCCATAGAGGAGACGTATCAGGCGCGTCGGAGGTGGTCTAGTGAGTCGTCGATGCGCGGAAGCGGATAAATGTCTTTCTTTGTTACTTTGTTGAGTTTGCGGTAATCGACGCAAAATCGGAGAGTGCCATCCTTCTTTTTTACTAGTACGACGGGGCACGACCATGGATTGTTCGAGGGTTGTATTACGTCATCTTCGAGCATCTGCTTCACTTGAGAACGTATAGCCTCTTGCTCGTTTTGTGATACTCGGTAGGCATGCTGGCGTTTGGGTCGCTCAGCATGGTCAGTGACAATGCGGTGCTTTACGGTTCGCGTTTGTTTTATCTTGGATGTAGACGCGAAACATTCGCTAAACATGCGGAGGATACAGCGGATTTGCTCTTTCTGCGCACATGACAGCTTCGGATTGACATCGACTGCATCGGCTACCGTAGTATCACTTTCAACGGCTGCAGAAATTGGGGCTATCGTCGTACACGCTTCATCAATGGATTCGAAATGAGCGATAGTTGGTCGCTTGGCCAATTGTTGGTATGCTCCACTAAAATTGGTGACCAATAACTCAATCATCCCACGTTGAAATTGAATTATGTCGCGGGCAACGCAGATTCGCTGAGACAAGAGCACTGAAAGGTTGGCTTCAGTGATACCACTACTGTCATGGTCTATGTCGCCCTGTACAGTAACGAACATACTGGTGCGTTGCGGAAGTGTGATGGTGTCGTCGACAATGCGAAGCGCAGTCTTCTGCGGATTGGTATCTCCAGGCTTCGGGCCATAGTCGTCAGCAAACTTTACGAGGCAGTCTCGGAGATTTATAACAGCACCGTGCTCACGAAGGAAATCCATGCCAAGGATAACTTTCCGGGAGCATTTGGGAAGCACAACAAAAGAAGCAATGAACGTCGACTCAGAGATTTGCAGCCTTGCGGTGCATCTCACGATTGGTGTCAAGAGATAACCACCGGCTGTCTGAAGGTTTGGTCCATGCCCCCAAGGAGTCATGACTTTCCTGAGTTTAGCAACAAGTTCAGCGCTGATAACGGAGTAGTCGGCACCGGTGTCGACCAGAGCAGTCACTGGATGGTGGTCGACGCGAACGGCAATGTCAGCAGAAACGGGTTCGTCAGCGATGTGAGGTGTCGGCTGAAAGGAATCGTCGAAGGTCAGCGGATGGGTCGGAGGAGGCTGTTTTGACAATAGCTTAACAGCGGTCCCACCCACGGAGGCCACTGATTCTAGTTTCTCCGGCGTGGTCTTGGGGACCTAGCGGATCGTCCCGCAACCTCGGCGAAAGCGGAGTACTGATTCGCCGACGTAGAGCGTCGAGGAGACGGAGAGTGTGATTGGCGTCGCTGAAGATTCGGAGACGGTAGAGTTGCCAAGTATTCTGCAATGGCGCGGGGTCGTTCGCCGTCCCTGGGCCGACGAGCGCCTTTCCGAAATCCAGGTAGGCCCATCTGTCTGTACGAGCACTCCCAGTACAAGTGACCTGGCTCACCACAGTGGTAGCATAGTGGCCGATTGTCGGAAGCGCGCCACACGCTAGATTTCCGCAAATTAGGTCGCGGATTCTCACAGTGTGGTGGGCCCGAGAAGTACTGCGGCATCTGCAGGCAAGTCGGTCATTGGTTTTCGTAGTGCGGCAGGCCCGAGAAGTGCTGCGGCGTCGGCTGGCTGGTCGGTCGTTTGTTTTCATAGCGTGGCCCGCCTGAGAAGTGCTGTGGCGTCTGCAGGCTAGTCGTTCGGGGGAAATAGCTGGCTGCTGGTGCAGGAGTACGT
The DNA here is from genome assembly GCF_043290135.1 of Rhipicephalus microplus. Lineage (NCBI taxonomy): Eukaryota > Metazoa > Arthropoda > Arachnida > Ixodida > Ixodidae > Rhipicephalus > Rhipicephalus microplus. Next base: position 121,680,564 of record NC_134702.1, read on the forward strand.
ACAGCTTCCGCATACGTTAGCAGAGGAGCTTCGGTTGGAGGTGGCACTAATGATCGTACCAGCTGCCGCACCTCTTCACGGACTACGTCGGTCATTGCAGCCACTTGAGTCTGTGAAGGCACTGCGTGAAGCTTTTGCAGCTCGTCGCGTACAATGCTACGAACTAGCTCAGAAAGGTCTCTCACGCTCGTGACATCGGGTGTTACCAAGGGTGCTGACAGACATGCGAGGTTGTCGGACGGCTCATACTGCTAAGACCGCTGTCTTAGCATTCGCTCCATTGTCGTGGCTTCACGGAGAAATTCCGCTACGGTAGCTGGTGGGTTTCGTACAAGTCCTGCAAGCATCTGCTCCTTGACACCCCGCATAAGAATGCGTAGCTTTTTGTCTTCTGTCATTGCAGAATCCACTCGACGGACCAGACGAGACATCGCCTCAACGAACATGACCACGCTTTCGTTCGGTCTTTGATTGCGAGAATTGAGGAGACGTTCAGCTTGTTCTTTCCGGTCGGCGCTCCCTTACGTGTTCCGCAGCTGAGTGCAAAATAGCGGCCAGGTTGTCAGGGCGGCCTCGTGGTTCTCGAACCAAATACGCGCCGAATCCTCCAGGTAGATATAGACATACCGCATTTTCCGGTGCTCGTCCCACTCGTTGGCGACGGCGACGCGATCGCATTGGTCCAGCCAGTCTTCAACGTCTTCGTAGGGCTCCTCATGGAAGGGCTTTGGAGTTCGAGGGGCTGGTGGCAATGGCACTGGCGGAGTCGTGGTCTGTTCAGTCTGGCTTGCAGTTGTCGCACTTGCCATGGTTATGGAGCGTTCCGGAAGAGGGCCGAATTGGGGTGGTAGGCCTAGTTGCTGCCGACTGCGTCGAAGGTTAGCTGTTTCTACCAAGGCGTCGATGTTGGGGCCGAGATCTTCCTCGTGGTAACAGTGCATAGACTATTACCCAGCACCTCTACCAGTGTCACGTTACACCGTAACTGTAACCTGTAGATAATGGCACACAAGGACGTCCAACTGATTCGAACAACGGCAGTACGACTATTGTTTTTCTCTGCACGCGCATCCTTGTCCTCTTCTGAACAGCGGCACATACAAGCATGCCAGCATCTGTGGAAATAATACTTTCAGAACTTGTCCTAGTGGCAATATCATATGGATGTCACGTATGGATGTACGAAATGCTGACCTTTAAGCGCCATCGGTTAACGCCATTTTGTTGAACAGGTAACGAAGCTAAGAGAAGGGCTAGTATGAATGCCTAGTATAATAGGCATTGAAAGCGTTAAAAGTGCATAGGTAAATACAGCCAGCTTTCGCACGCTGTTCGGTCATGTGTGGCATAATCATAAAACTGTATCGACAGCAATAAAGAAAAAATTCTTCTCAATGTCTCAGTGGTCAATGCCTTGTACTCACGTTTCAGAGGATTCAAGTTCGATTCTTTATTGAGCGTTTTTTTTTTCATCCTTGCATTTTTATATATATTGATACGTAAATATATACGTTGAGGAACAGCGATGCTGACGTCGACGCCGCGGCCGGCGACAAAATCCAGCCGAGAGTGTTTATGTAATTGGTATGGTAATAAAAACACAAAAGCACCATTAAAACAAGCGACACTGCGAAGAACGATTTTGAGCGAATTGCCTCGTTCTTCTCTGGTCCCCAACGCGACGTGTCGCCTTTCTAAGAAGCCACCGTCTAGTTTCTCGGGCTCAAACCACGTGATTTGAAAGTAAGAGACGTTACGTACGAAACCATGTCGACAAACTCCACAGCCTCGACGCCTCTGCTAACTCATGGCCTTGTCAAGGTATCGAGGCTCAAGCTCTACCGCACTCCTACTGTGGCCCCCTAGACGCACCAGGTCGTTTACTACAGGGGGTAGTTTTGCGTGGTTTTCAATGACATTCTAAACATACAGTGCCACATATTATAAACAGGTGCTTAGAACGACGTTGAAAAAATAGGTGTTTTGGTGTGAGTTCATTGTGGCTTGCAACTTATTGTTATTGCCAAGTAACATTTTATCGGTGGTGCATCTTGGAAATGGCTCGTGTTGAAACTCACTAATGCTTTCGTTATTAGCTTTCTTTGTTGCATCATTTATCAGGCATGAAGTAAAATTAAGAAACTTTGAGTGCCTGCTGCTCAAAAAAATTATAAAAAATACTGCTGCTGCTTATGACAGATTAGCTATGCATTGGTTTAACTGGCGCCTTGAACAAGAATTGCTTTAGTTTGGGGAGCAGCAACTCATGCTTGCCAAATGAGCGTTACTTGGGGAGGCGATGGGCATATTAGTATTTCATAATACACATTTAGCGTACATGCTCTTGCAGTTGCTCATGACAGCAAAACACTATTTTAACGGTTAGCCCATGAGATAGACACAGGATACGCAGGCTACTCTTTCAAGGTACAGGTGGCGTTGTAATTGCAGGCATTACCGATGCATTATGCAGATGCAGTACACAGAATCTGCTCTTGTTGAAATACTGGGACACCACTATTAGATATACTGGCTAGATAAATACAAGTTATTTTCAGGCAAGCATCTGCATTTTACAGGTGAAAACATTTCTTTCTCGTTTCTCAGTGTTCACGTGATCTATTGACCTCACTTTGAAGATACCCTTATTAAGCCAAAGCAAAACGTTCGGTCACAAATAGCCGACATACTTTACCATCCACCACTATTGCGAATTTTTTTTTAGGGTAGCATCAGCTACTTCACGGCCAAGAGCATGAGGGACGCAAGACGTCCTAGAAAAACGTAAGGTAGGGGCTGCAAGCTGGGGTTCTCTATTGGTTCTCGACTCTTGTATGGTCACAAGGCTGCACACATTTATGATATCGAAGCATGCAACAAGCTCAGATACGGTAAAGACTCTATTTTTCGCTTTATTGTGGTGGACAATCAGTGACAGCGATCCCTTGACGCAAGCTCAAGTATGACTTTGAGGCGACATATTAGCGCCAATAAAAATAGTTTGCAGGCAGCTACCCTCTTATCTATTCCGTGCTGTTTTGTCCCTTCGTTGAATCCTGCATGTGTGGTGTTTGTTTTATCGACTGCCACTGCCGTTTTACTCTCCTACTTTGACATCATTCCCTTACGTTGTGGGCACGTGGAATGGCTGGTTGTGGAAAATTTGAAGGAACGGCGAGCCACTTTACCCAAGCCATTGTGGCGCAAAATATTAAGCATTACATACTCTCATCACATAATAACGCAGAAGTCATAAGCACATACGGCTCCTATCCACTTTCCTAAACAAACCTGCAAACCTTGAAAGGTTCGTTCATGTGTATATGCGAGGAAACTATCGAGATTGATACAAGGACGTCGAAGGTGGCATCAGGCACCTGACCTCACGGGTCATATTGTGCGTGCAGGGGGCGTGTTCTCATACTCCCTGTTTGATCGAATAGTGGCCCAATTTTGCTTTGCTTAGCAGAGAACATTATTTATATCTCCTTTGCGAAGGTGTGTGATAATTTCCCAGCAAAAAAAAAATCAAGACGCCGCGTTCAGCACAGCAAGGCAATATATTCCTGGCAATTTAAATTGATTTCACTTTTGATATACAAATATAATTTTGAAATCTATCTTCATAAAGAAATTTGGTATATCTCCAAATACTACCATGATCTTTTTGTTTCGTTATACTACCCATACCAGTCACCAGCACAATGCATGCTACCATAACAGAAACCTTAAACCAGGTATCGTTCGACGTAGCTCCAAGTGCACTCCAAGAGACCATAATTTGCTGGCCAACACGGACTGCCTCGAGAGATGTCAACACATGTAACGCTGTTGTGCTTATTTATACAAATACAATTGATATATCTTATGCGCATACCCGCATGGCAACAGTGAAAGGTGATTTACAAGCTCTCCGGCGGATGTCGCAGCAGTTCTCTGCGAGCTGTGACCCTGACACAAGAGACACCCGAGAAGGCATTCTAGGCCAGCTGACCTGCCGCGTATTAAATGCTCTTGTTAAAGAAATTAAATGCGCTTGCTTGCGTCTTGTTAAAGAAATTTTCCAGCTTGCAGAGAAGTATTAAATCTAGCCAAAGGTAATGCGACCAAACCAGAATTGTTAGGGAGCGGAAATTCCTGAAAAAGAACACTTTCGAGTAGTGGAGTGCCGTTATGTTGTGCTTCGTTATCAGTATTCAACTGATTAAGGCAAAATCATTTTTTTTTGTGTTTGCAGGCGCCAACATTTCACCAGACTCTGTTTGCAGGGAAACAAAACATACCGAAGATGGTACGCTGTACAAGTTTTACCTCGATTGCATGTGATGGTGCTCCGTCTGACGGCTCTCCACGTGGTTCACAAATTTTCTGAACGTTCTCGGATGTTGGGAAAATCTGTTATTTTTAATTATGCGAAACTTCTCGAAATGTAAATCGTAAAAGCATGAAAAAAATTTTCCCGAGCCCTTTTACTCCAAATAACAAAAGTATCAAAATAAATAAAGTGCTAACTTTTCAGTCAGACTGGCAAAATGGGGCGATTTCGTAAAATTTAATTCAGTTCAGTTTACGTGGCGCTGTTACAAAACATAATATTCACCCTGTTTTTTTCCGACAAATTTGTGGATTGGATATACATTGTTTTGTGTGAAAGGAATACGAGCCACTCAGATTAGCGCACGTCTCTCAATCATCGAAATGAAAGAAGTCGGATAAAGATGAACAACATATTTTTGTAACGTTGTTGTCATGTTTGTTTATTCTGTCTGAGGACCTTAAACACGCACTCTTGGCTCATATGTGAACAACAGCAGAACAGCGATAACTGCTGCCTACCAAAAATTGCATTTCTGAGGCGGATTCATGCGTGTGTCTTCACTGCAATTAAATGCCTCCGAGAATTCAGGCATGTTCCTCAGAGGTACGATGCAGCGAGAACGGAATCGTTCATAGTGTTTGCCTATGATGCCATGTGAAGTGCACCACTTCACACAGTGGTTGATGAAGAACAGTTGATCCGACGTCATGTTGAAACCCACCAGCTTGACACTTTTGTACTTCTCGGGCAATGAAGCAAACGCCTCGTACGCTGTCCTGGTTCCAACAAAGTCAGCTATGTTTTCGGAGTCCACTGTGTCGTCTAAAACATTTTGCTGAGTTGTAGTCAGCTGCGAAAGATGGCCGGGTATTGATTAAAATCGGTAGCGCGAATGCTGATTTAAGTATATAAACGAACTAACGAACTGTAAGGAAACAACTGCCAATTTTACTTAATTAGGAGAGCATCGGTACAGTTAGGCGGGATAATTTTTTTACTTTCTAACTGCATTTTACATTTATTCTGATGCGTTTTGTTGATTTTAACTGCCTAGACGTAGCCATCCTCGTTGCGTAGGAATCATTAGATGACATTTAAGATCCTAATGCTTTAGACTATTGGCCGTAAGACAAGTGATCGCTGCCATCATGGGCTCTTAGCTCGGAGTTTTCTAGTGTTTCTGTATCGCAATGTAAATTTTTAAATCCATGAAACACCGTATGCTCCAACCCAAGTGTTTTCATGCGTATGCGTCTACTGCTACACATCTAATTGAGTCGTTCAAGCTTGAAAGCTCAAAAGGTAGCAAGTGCATTGTGGTGGTACTCAGACACTTCCATATAACAGTTTTATAATCAGCATCAATTTCTATAAAAAGCTGTTTGTGTAATGAATCACCAGAGGATAAGTGCCAAAAGCGGATTAAAAGCATTTGACCGCGAAATAAGACACGGACAAATAGGGCGTGATCGACAGCAAAAATACTATCCACTGAAACACTTATCAGGCAAAGTCGAACATTTAAACTCCCATCACGTTACCCGCTTTCCATGGGAACCGCTTCAATAGCAATCCCAAACAAATTAACATGGCTGTTTGGCGGTAGTATATAGCGGTGCTTTACAGTAACACATATCTATATTTGGGAGGGAAATAAACAGCAAGTGCATTGCCTTTAAGAACACTCATCACTGTAAACTGCGCAAAGTTAGTCGTCTGTAAGAAACAAGAGAAAATTGGCAGATCCCACGTGCAGTGAGAATCGATGATATGTTGTTATGTTGTTGGGAATCGATGATATATTGATATGTTGCTGGAAATGTTGTTATACATCACACAAAAATTAGCACAACGTTACGAGGTGGAAGTAAGTTATGCCGTACATGACTTCCTCATCATGACTAACATGTTCGGAGGTGTCGGTTACCTTCGTCATCTATTCAAGTCACGTGTGACAAATTCATGTGGAGCTAGCGAAACGGCCATGAGCCCGCTATAAGCGGGGTATGTTGTCATATTCTTGCATGACACGCGTGTCAGTATTATCATGTTTGCACCAGTCATATATTTTGTCATCCATTGAAGTCAAGTAACCTTAAACTTGGTATATGTGGAGCTGGCGAAACAGCCGCGAGCGCATTATGAAAGGCCCTATACACTCCAATGTAGCGTCGACTTGCGCGCACGCTGGGCACAGCGACGCTACTTTAGCAAACTCGAACACTCTTTAGTCTGACGCCAGCCACGACCAGCGTCTGTCCGCGCGGCTTGACGGCAACGGGCACGAAATGCAACATGCTACATTTTGCGCCAATGCGTTACCCAGACAACACCGCGTCTCCCTCTTTCTTCACGGAGTGACGCTGGGAGCGCTGAAACGCACATGTGTCAAAGCAAGGCAGCGCGGCGCGCACCTGCGAGTTTGAGGCAGGACCGACCCCTGGCGTGGCAGCGCCGGCGCGCACGCGCACCGAATCAGGCCGAAATATATTGCTGCCTTCACTGTGGCATGTAGTCATGTTCTCACATGGCACGCATATCATGATTATGCTTGCTTGCACCAGTCCCATACCTTCGTCATCCATTAGCGTCACATAATACCAAATTTGACATATGTGGAGCTGGTGAAACGGCCGCGAGCGCTTAATCAGTGCTGCATGTAGTCATGTTGTTACGTGACAGGCATGTCGTGATTGTCATGTTTGCTTGTGTCATTTACCCATGTCGTTCGTCGCGTAATATCAAGGCGCGTCGCGTAATATCAAGTTTGGTACATGTGATGCTTGTAAAACGGCCACGAGCGCATCGTGAGCGTAGTATGCAGTCATGTTGTTGCATGACACGCATGTCATGTTTAGAATTTTTGCACCAGTATCATACCTTCGTCATCCATTCACCTCCCGTAATACCAAACTTGGTCTAAGTGAAGTTAGCAAAACGGCTGCCAGCGCATCATGAGTGTGGCATGTAGTCATGATGTTACATGACACGCACCTCATGATTACAATGTTTGCACCAGTCACATACCTTCGTCATCTAATTACATACTGTGATACCAAATATGGTACATGTGGAGCTAGCGAGACGGCAGCCAGCACATCATGAGCGTGGCATGTAGTCATCTTGCTACATGACACTTATGCCATACCAAGTTTGGTATAGACACCATTATCGAAACGGCCAGGAGAGCTAGAATTCGTAGGCAAATAGATAGATAGATAGATAGATAGATAGATAGATAGATAGATAGATAGATAGATAGATAGATAGATAGATAGATAGATAGATAGATAGATAGATAGATAGATAGATAGATAGATAGATAGATAGATAGATAGATAGATAGATAGATAGATAGATAGATAGATAGATAGATAGATAGATAGATAGATAGATAGATACGCGCTAAGTCACCGAAGTTCGCTAAGAAATGCTTCACATTTATTATCTCTTCTGATCCTTCGTTTCACTTGTCATCTGCTTTGCTTGCTTCCACATGTTGCTAGGAAGTGCATAGATGACGCCTTCGCTAAGTGAAGTTCTTGTGTGCGCACGTAATGGCCACACCTTGGACTGAAATTGTCATGTCTTAAAGTCGCGAGGCTGCAAAACTAATCGACTTGGGCAATTCACAGTGGCAACGGCACGTCGGTATTTGCGCTTCCTGGCACAAAGTTTGCGTTAACTGTTGGGTGCGCACACTACTCAGGTGGAAATCCTAGGACAAACAGGGACGACCACATGATTGACATCAGCTAATGGAGGAGTGGCAGCCGTCCCAGCTGCTCACAAGAAAATTGTCTGCTCTCGAATGTAAGGTAATGCTCATAGAGTTATATTCGGGTGCTCACTGCGTTGTTTTTACGGTCGTGAATGTGTAGACATGCTCACCCAACCTTTCAACAGGCAATCTCTATCCTGGTGAACACCAAGTTGTAAGCCTGCGCACAAGGCTCTAAGTAGCGACGACCAGTATGTACTATCGTTTGCAATGTGACTTCGAACACGCAACCACATGGCTAATAGCCTCTAAACCAAGACAGCGTTATACGTGGATGGCGCTGACGAAAGATGAGGGAAAAGAAGGGCGCTCCTCCGCTTACTGTCAGCACTCTCGTTTCGCTAATGTTGCCGCGAAACGGCTGCCGAATGCGTGTCATTGGCTGCGAAGAATGATAACGACATACAAAAGAATTTCCACGAATACAAAATAAGAATTTGCCTGGCGTATTAAAATTTCCAGTGAGCATCACCTATATATATTGTCATTGTCGTTCAAGCAAGGCCTGTGCTTAATGGCAGGGTACGTCACAGGTGACATCTCGGCTGCTACATATTTTGATGAGTAACTGCGTCAGGCAGGGTGCTTTGAAGTGAAATCGTATCTCGGCTAGCGGTCACTGACAAGCTCCCTCTTTGCAGCAACGATATCCAGGTGGGAGTGAGACAACAACTAGCGAAAGCGCGGAGACCTTTCCACTTTGTTTCTGACAGCAGCTGATGCAAATCAGCCAATGTAGGGTTCGAGGCTATTCGACGCGTGTTCGAGTGTTCGAACTGATATTGCTTACGATAGTACAGTTGAGATAGTTTAGGGTATGAATAAGGATCCCAATTCTCAACATCAGAAGAGTCATCTACTCACAACAGATTTATGCGACCTTCGCAAGCAGAGTGCTTTTTCCGTGTAGTCCTTTCTGAAGTCTTCCGTCCAATAACTAATCTTAATGTTATTAAGATCAAATGCACGCATAAACTCGTGGCCAATCACCTGTAATAATAACAAGAAAGTGTCAGTGCACATCAATAGCGGCACATAGAATGTAATGTGTTCACGATACGTGGACCAGTCAGCAAAGTAATAGCTTTCGCTCACAATACAACTTATACCAAGTTATTTGAGTTCACGTACAAGAACCCCAAGAGGTCGTAATTTGCACAGCCCTTCACTACGGCGTCTCCTATACTCATATGGTGGTTTTAGAACATTACATCCCACATTATACGACCTATACCAAGATATGGCGAAGGAAACAAAAGTGCATGAGTAACCATAATTGTAGTGATGATGACACGAATTTACTCTGAACGCCAACTACACCATCACGCTTGTATGCTAGCTAATACTCCGCTTGCAAGTGCATGTAAATTTGCTTTGGCAGGAATGTATGCAATGCACAGCGACGTCCGAACCTTAAGTAAACATCTTTGGCGCCTTACTGCGCATAGCCGCAAAGATTAGAGTGCTGGTGGCAGAGTCATAGTAATGAACATGTAACGTTTTTTACATAACAATCGGAGCATATAGGCAGCACAGCATGACTGCATGTCATATTGGCGAGCGCAGACCATACGTGCGCAACAAAAACCGACAGGTAATGAAAATTAGTGGATGCAAGTCACGCGCTATTGAAGACTGAGCCACGAACTGGTAACACTCTTCCGTGCAAACACTCTGTCAAACAAGCCTTCTAAACAGTTGCTATATTCCCAGCTTACGTTAATCACGACAGGTAGAAATTTGCCCACCATAGTGATCATAAACTAAGAGAACGCAGTTTAAAGCATCATAATCCATTACACAAGTCCAGTAGGATCGTTGAATGGGTTCCTGTTTCATTGGCATAATTTCCATTTCAATGAAGCTTCGTGTGTTCTACAAGCATGAAAACGTAAATATATCAACTGGGACATTTGCTGAAGTCGTTAACTATGGCGGCATTTGAAATGCTTAAACTATTGATCCTGTGACCTTCATAGCCAGTCGCTTCATAGCCTGTATTGCAATGTTTTTAAATGCTAGCGACATTTGCAATATTACTTTATACGAGCTACAAGTAGCTACGCAGATTATAAAAATTAGCGCGAAAATACCGTTAAGACTTTGATGTACGATTGCGCAACTGTAAATTCTAACTCATTTCCACCATAGGTAATCATCAAATCAAGTGACTTTTCCTCTACTTGCATTGAAGTGCTTGAGCTATGCGTCTTGTATTTGTGCTACACTGTTCCGCATAAAAGAAGGAGGTGTACGTTTAAGAGTTGGTTTTGTTTGTGAAACATCATAATAAAAAGAGCTAACACACAATGATGCTAAGGAAAGTATAGCGGATAATACTGAAATATTCGAAGTATATGTAATATAAATATGAAGAAAGAAAACTGCACATTAAAATGACTTGCCTGGGGCAGGGGTCAAACCTGCGACCTTGAAAGAGCACGTCCGATGCTCTACCAACTGAGCTATCATGGTAGCCATCCCTAGGTCCATATTATAGGGTAAATAAATATATGCCTATAAAAGTGGGAAAGTTAGTAGGCACCGCCTGTTGCCATCATGACCACGGTGGACAACATCTGGTCAGGGGCGTAGCCAGGGCAAGGAGGGGCGCACGAGGCCCGTGCCCCCCCCCCCCCCCCCGCCAATTCTTTAGCAATGGCATAAAGAGCAAAAAATTGCCGTTTTGAGGAGGTGCCCTCCCAAAAATGAAGGTGTTCCTCCTCCCACTCTCGAAACAACTTCTGGCTACGCACCTGCTCCCGTTCAATAACTGCTGGCGGCGCTGACTGATGCTCCCGTGTTTATATGCACGTTTACACATTAAAAAGTCGACAGGGGGGATAGCCACCACAGTAGTTCAGGTGGTAGAGCAGACCACGCGTTATCCGAAGATCGCAGATTCAGCCCCTGCCCAGTGCATGTTATATTTTTGTTCACTTTTTTTTCTTCATAATTTAATTTCAATTACTTCCAATACTTCAATATTATTTCCTATACCTTCATTATTATCACTGTCTGTGAGTTCTCAATATTTATGCTTCTCTCCAAAACAAGCCCTTAAGCGTGGATTTGCTCCCTTCATTTGTAGCGAGGGTCTGGATCTGGCAGACTTGGTGCCTTGAGACAGTATAAGAGGAATACTTAGTCAGCCGCCAGATCGTAGTAATATCACATTCTATACGTGACGCCAATAGGCAAAATATAAAACGTGCCTTATCACGTTTCACGCTTTTTTAGGAATTGGCGTAACACGAAAGTAAAACGTCTTTTCGCACAGTGTGTTCATAGAGCATTATTTCACCGTAAGGGCAAAGAAATAAAATGCTACACCAACGAATTGCGATGTCATGCAAAGAACGATAAGCAGCTCGAAACTTGCAGTGCCCACATCAAGCAGAAAGCACGCCTGAATTTAGCATACACACTTCAAGACAAACGCGCACAAACTACTGTCCCAGCTCGACACTTTAAGCTCGCTGTTCAAATGGAAAGAAGTACGCACGAAGTGAATGCGCAGTTTACGCAGGACGATTGCGAACAACTGTCACAATTTTTATTGTTTGGTGTTTGAGCAGCACGCTTTTTTCGTAAGCGTGGGCGGTGGCAGGAGGCGAAATGACTTTCATGCCATTTTTAATCACTGCAACTTCGAAGCAAACTTGCGGTGAAAGCACAGGAAGTACAAAGCACCCGAATCTTGACATAGGCGTGCGTGCGAGTGAGCCACCTAGAGAGCACCTGCACGCCCTGTGACCACTCCATGTGGAGGTAGGCGCGCATAGACACGCGCGTGTTGCGCGGCAGGACTACCATTGAAGCGCGAGTGCCTTCTGTGTGCCCGTAATGACATCTCGCTACTGATGACGAAAACGCGCTCAAGTTACTGAGCTCTGATGACTCCCAGCTGCACATGATTCGTAGATATGGCTCACCGTTGAGTGGTTTGCGAAGGTTCGCTCTGGGCTTAGTGGTTAGCGTTGCGCGCTGATGAGCGCGAAGTTGCTGCTTCGGCGCCTCTTTTCAGGAAAATTTCTTCTCGTACTTTCTGTATAATCTGTATTAACACACATTGCGACTTCATATCCGAGACGGATATACATCAGTGGAGCCATAGTGAGCACCGGCATAAAATAAAACAGTCTTGTGGTAAAGGAGTCTCTCACACTTGCCATAATGGCAATAGTTGGTGCTGACTGACTCTTCCGCCTTTCAATGCACACATATACCATACAGAGTGGACGGGGAGATAGCCGCCATGGTAGCTCAGCTGAAGAAGAATGGCGATTTGGGCTAGTTGGTTTGAATTCATGATAATAATGGTTGCAGCGCGAGCACGAATGCGCTAGAAGAAACAGACGAAAGTCGAGGTACGGAAGGCAAAGAGGACAACACGAGCGCTCGTGTTGTCCTCTTTGCCTTCCGTACCCCGACTTTCGTCTGTTTCTTCTAGCCCATTCGTGCTCGCGCTGCAACCCTTATTATCATAGCTCAGCTGGTCGATTATTGGACGTGTTATTCCAAAGTTGCAGGTTTGGTCCCTACCCACGGGAGGGTATCTTTTCGTCCGCCTTTCGTTATTCTTAATACATTACAATTACTTCCAACATTCGAATAAAATACCCCATGCTTTTCTTAGCAGCATTTTAGTTCAAAATAATAGTAATCCGTATGCGCTATTGTGCTTTCCAGCCTGGTGCGTGCACCGCACTGCTCTTAGAACTCGGTACACAGCGAGACAAAATTGGCCGAGTAAAGCATACTGCTTTCTTAAGGTAGTGTCACAAAAAATATGCGCCCTTACCATTCCAAGGCCACCATAATTGATTGCTAGTGGCACAAAAGGATATAGGACAGGACCACACATAATTCCTGTTGGTACTGTAAGTGTTTCCTCCTCTGGCGTGTAATAAGCGTTCACCTCGTCTTCTCTGTACAATGGAGTCGCCTTGTCGATCCAAAAATAGTGAGCTGAGTGAGAGAGGGCCTTTATCCACGTTGGGAAATATCTATCCAGTGGCACATTGGAGTACGGTTCTGCGGCGAACGATAAACGATTACTTTGGTAAGATACACGTCCAGCCATGGCACACATATTGCATAAAAATTGGTGATTGCTGTCTCGTAAGAAATATTAATGCAGTGGGAAAACTGATATCAAAGGTTTCACAGCACAAGAAGGAGCTATTATATGTAGTAAACTCTATCCGGTCAAGCTATTGGGGACATGCTCTGGCATTAAGTGACGAATATACTGGCTGGTAGTTGGAAAACAGCGATTATTGTTTCCTGTTCTCGCGAGTGATCTGGTTCAGTGCGTGGCGGATCTGATATGTCATCGTTGTGAGAGTTTTCTCGTTGCCAAGAAATATGAATGGTAGTCTAGGTACAATGAAACCTAGTGGTAGTTTGCGCTTTAACATCCATCGAGAACGTAGGTCGGCTACCATACCAGAAATCAGGAGGTTCATCGACCATTACACGACACTGACGCGAACGAGTGACGAGAGCTTTTTACGAAGGTATGCAAGAGATCTTGAAGTAAAGTACACACGCGTCTTTCATCTACGAGACGCCCAAAATATACTTTTTGCCCCTTCTTGATAGAAACCGGTAGATCGCACACCGTCTATTTGTGTAACGTTTACTCCTTATACGGCGTGAAGACCAAATTCAAGAATTCGTGGGTCTAACGAACTGATTTTCCTCAATCAGCACTTCACTGTATTGTTAATGATTCGTCAACGTGAACGAAACGTTCAACAAGGTGATGTAGTGCTCAGTGTACTCGGCTGCAGTTCCTAATCTTGTGGGTTTGATCCCGTAAGCTGCAGTGACATTACAACGAAGCATAAATTCTAGATGCTCGCGTGCCTGGCGGAGTCAATGCACGCTGAAGAAAACCACATGGTCGCAGTTTTCGGAGCCCTACATCAAAGCGTGCTGCATAGTGGTTTGACGCGTAAGACACCAATATCCTTCGTGTCATCGACCTGAAATAACACACAGGACTTTGAACTAAATACCGTATAACAAATGCTTTCGCCTAAGACAATATCGCTGTTTTTGTAACGAAATTGCTTCCATCAGGCATTCGCAGTAAGCACAATCACTTAGAACCTTTAGTCGCCTTCATCACGACCCTATGTTTGTGATGACGCGGCGCAGTATACGCTCAACTCATGCAGCATATCAAGCAAATATTCGTGCGAAAAAAACTTTGAAGCTTACTTAATGACCTTTTCATTGTCTAATTCACGCTGCGACTATGAGACATGCCGAAGCGGGAAACTTCCGAAAGGCTCTTATTCAGGAAAAGTCCAGAGAATCAGCAAAAGTCCAGAGAAGTAAAAGCAAGAGTTTGCTGGTATGGTATTATGAGACAGCTTTTCCAGCTAGCTGAAGGCTTAAGAACTGCGAGCGTGTTTTAGGCAGCACTTCCTGTGTTTCTCCGATTCATTGCTTTTGCTTTCAGCGATTGATTTTTAGGACGCGGAGTATATACACTTCGCAAAATTTATACATAAAACTTTCTCCCTGTTCGCTCGAGTCACAATAAAAGTTTACTCAAAAAGCCTCAGTGGTGAGCTTCAGTCGTGTTTTTAGTCACCCTGTGGTGTGAGCGAGTACCCACTTTATCGGAAATTTGCGAATGGTCTACATCTCTTTTGGCACTCGCATTTGTATGTTTCTAGCATAAATAGTAAGGCTCTTGGGTTTTTCAATGATTCAATAAACCACCTCAGACAGAGTTTCACCAACAGCAGGTAGCATGGTACACGTTATACACTGGTTGTTCCAGTTAGTTGGCTACTCTACAAACTTTGCGTGGCCCATTTCGGGGACTTCGCTGCAATTCTTGTTTTAACGGGAGTTATCGTCTATAAATGCTGCGGTGGTGAGCAGGAAACCCGAAGTATAACATGATTTCACACAGCACATCTTTGCCGTCAGAACACAGTGACATCCAATTTGTAGCCTCTGGCCAAGTATTTTAGTTGCATGCATCTAGTTAGTTGCATGCATTTAGTTGCTGCACTGGTGCCTGTAATCAACAGCTCTTCTTCGTTATCCGTGCAGTGTGTGTTGTGCTCGTGACCAAACATCTATTTTCGCTCAGCCAGCCACGCATTCCGGCACTGAGTGTCACGAAGAGCAGAAGGCCAGTGGGGCAGGACTCACCGACAGCCTGAAAACTTAAGCGCTGTGCAGCGCTGCAGGGCACGTGGACAAGTGAGGACGGGTTTTAGGGAGCAATAGAGCTGTTGTTGAAAGGGAGAATGAAAACAAAGGCCCCTGGTGGATGCCTTCTTTCCCCGAACCATGACAGCACGCTTCGCACCCCCTCCTTGTTGAGTCACATCACAAAATTCTTCTTCGGTGACCTGCATGCGTGGAATGCTACTTCTCAAGTCGACTACCGTAGAGCCCGGCCTTGCTCTCTCGTACGTGTCAACCCTATCAGCTATGCAGCGTGTCACCAAGTTTCGTCTTTTGTTAAACCACCATCATTCGTGGTGACAGAGAAGTATGGCGTACCATGTGGCTCCTCCACGTGGGAGTTAGCATGCGATAAAAAAACAAAAAAAGATATTAAAGTATAATAATAAAGGCGCGTGCACAATATTGCGATTTCGGTGGAAACTTTGTTGTCGAAGCCAACGAAAGTAAAACAGCGGCATTTCGACTTCACTAGTGAATATCGGTAGTTCAAGCGACGACTTTTATTTATTGAAGTGTGCGAATTCTTATGGAGCTAGGTGATTTCTTCAGAAAGATTACTTTTATGCCTTATGCATGAATGCTTCCTCTGGACGTCCCAAAAGAAAAGACGTTTCACTCCTTCTGCAGCGGGCAACTCGTCGAAGGCAGCGCGAGACATTTTTGAACCGGAGAGTGAATGGGTGTCGTCTGCTACTCAGTCAGAGCAAGTTGTTCTGTGGAGCCAGTTCCTCGCAGCGCGCGCGTCCACTCCTCGACTCCGCCCCTGGCGTGACGTGTCATCCGCGTCACTTGTCACTCTGCCGCGTCTTCCACGAGCGAAATTTTCCAACTCTGCCGATATTTACTACAGCGTCCAGTCGCCGCTGTAGAAACCTGTGTTAGGCTCGCGTGGCGGCTACTGCTCCGCTCTTGGAACACAATCGCTTGCATGTGAAACAGGCTTTACAGTTCTTGTCAAAGGATAGAATTTTGGCAAGAAAATTCACAGGAGGGCATGCCTTACATATAGCAGTCAGCTTCGCAGCCTTGTAAATCAGTGAAACAGCAAGTATCAGTCCATATCCTTAAAATTTTGATGTCGCACTTTAGTCTGCGAGCACTGTTCATCAGTTGTTGTATTCACGCCAGTGGCTTTACCGAGGTCATCTCCATAGCTTGTGGCAGTCATAGGCACCCGATTGCAAACGAAGACGTTATTACTGGAGCATTGTAATCGAAATAAGATGAAATGTCGGTTAGGACGGAACACATCACGACGAGCAAGCGGCTTTAACTGTGCTGCTCTCTCATTTTTTTAATGTTACTTATCTGCAATTAACTAATGAATTGACTAAAGTAAACCTAATTAAAAAGCCTCAAGTAAGAACGTAGTACAGACAATGATTCAAGATTGAAATGGTTTCAGCACTTAACGGTACTTATCATAGACAATTCCTGCGAATGGGGACTCTTTGATGACAGCGCAGCGGCTCTGCCGGAGCAGATCATGAATCCTACACAGCGACACCCGTACATGACAGAAGCATTCTTCAAGAGTTTGTGTATAAATGGCTCGGCAGAGCACGCAGGCTCACAGACGCTTATATTCTGAGCAAAATCGCAGCGCTGCCGTTCCTGCACCAATACATCGTAGTTACGTTTCCACAACGCCGAAAACCATTTGTATATAAAAGTGCTAACGGACGCCACACACGTTCCATGCAGGCCAGATCAAGCGGGTAAATAAAGATGAACACTGACTGTAGATCGCTTCGACGAACTCTCCATCCAATCGTCGTCCTGCACTTCCTACGTATGCCGTGATACCGTTCAACGTGTCGATAGCGTCGGCTGCAATCTCGCGGCTGACCCAGCTTGACGAGTTCAACTGATTCACGAAGGCGTTGCGAATTCTGGACACCATGCGCTTCGTCTGGTACACCATGCGAGGTGAAACCACTGTTAAAAAGAAAAACATCAGGGCACATGCTTACTCAAGCCTTGTCGACCAATAGTGCATTGCATATTTTAGAATAATATTCTCGGAATAAATAGTAGCGAAATATAGGAAGGTTCAACACTTTTAGGACAATCCGCCATACCTTGTTATGTTTTTGTCCTAATTAGGCATATGGCTGTGACTTTGGAGGAGATGGAGAGCCTGCTATTTTGTGCCTCACCGAGCACACAATTTATGAGGCCTAAGCCATCCGCTACTCCAGGATGAGAAATTGAGTACCAGATTTGTCAGCTAACGGTTGCTACCTTGAACTGAGTCTAAAGCCAGCAGCATTCAACAGCAACCCATCTCCGTGGCAGGTATCTTCTTTTGACTGTTAGAAAACACCTAGCGTTAGTATCTGTTCATATCATTATTTTGTTTACTGATTTGGTTTTATACAATACTGCAGACAGTAGTCCAAGGCGGGGGGGATGCACATGCACAGACACAAAAAAAAAATATCAAGACTTTCTGCGTAGCAAAGCTGACGAAGATGGTAATGAATTCCACGCTGTGATCGGTCGAGGGAAGAATGAATATTTATATTAATTAGTTTTTGCGAATGCAGGTTTGACTCAATGGCTGTGCTTGTGACGTGAGCCTCGACCGATGAGTATTGGAAAGTAATCGTCAGAGTTTATTCCGAGCCTATTAATATATACTGAAGATAAGAAGTATAAGCGTGCCTGTTTTCTTATTTCATATAGTTGCTCTAATTCAGCAAACTGTAGCATATGTGATGATGAATAAAGGCGTCTGAAATGTTTGTAAATGTACTACACTGCTAACCTTTGATCTTTCTCAGAGTCTTTCTATGTTGATTTGTGTATAAGGAACCCAAACAGCACTGCCGTATTCTAAGAAGGTCTAATAATTGTTTTGTATGTCATCAACCTAAAAGAAAAGGAAGGATTCGCTCAACTTGAGTTTCAGCAAGCCTTTTTTTTTTTGGGGGGGGGGGGGGGGCTGTAGAGCATATATTATTTATATGGCTTGATCAGTTAAGACGAGAAGTTAACGTGATTCATAATTATTTGGATGCCTGAACTTCTGCGAGGGGGTTATCTTGTTGATTGATTGATTTGTGGGGTTTAACGTCCCAAAACCACCATATGATTATAAGAGACGCCGTAGTGGAGGGCTCCGAAAATTTTGACCACCTGGGGTTCTTTAACGTGCACCCAAATCTGAGCACACGGGCCTACAACATTTCCGCCTCCATCGGAAATGCAGCCGCCACAGCCGGGATTCGAACCCGCGACCTGCGGGTCAGCAGCCGAGTACCTTAGCCACTAGACCACCGCGGCGGGGCAGGGGGTTATCTTGTAGACAGTAAGTAAGTTAACGTTTGTTCAATTTGTTAGTGATGTTCATGTGGACAGTTTTCTGAAGGTTTATTACTATTATTCATTTGTTGCGCAATTCTGCCAATTTATTTAAATTGCTGGTAAAGGTGATTGGATTAAAGACAGAATTTACAGATGTAAACATAACGCAGTCATCTGCGAATAAATTCAAATGAACTGATTGGACCGGTACGTGTTGAATGACATAATTAAAGATGTTCAACAGGAGTGAGCCCAGGACGGTCCCCTTCGGATCTCCTGAGTACACATCTAAAAATCGCGAACTGGACTCGTCTATGTTTACGTACTGTTTTCTATTGGTAAGGTATGTATTAACCAAGTGAATAATGCGCGAAGGTAATCCAGTTGCTCTAATTTTAAAGATAATAGCCTATTTGGGGACCTTCGATGCAGAAATTATGGTCTGTCTGTCTGCATATTTGTCTGTCTGTCTGCCATTACCGGTACACTAAACGGCACCAAAGTGGCGAAACGATACTCCGAATGGCCGAGCCCATTCGCAGCGCCCACGAATATTTCTCTACATTCAACATTCATACTTGTGTGATTGTCAATTAAAAAGCAATTATTGCGCATATCTGAGGCACCATAAATACACGTCAATATTCTGTATGTGTCTCGTACTGGAAAAAGCATACAAAATTATAAGGACCATAGAGTTTATCACGTTGCGCTGACTAGGCAACGCTTGCACGAAAAGGCAAGTGCTTGCAACGCTTTGCTAAGACGACACGGTGGTGGCACCTACCCGCCGCCATGCGTTGTACACCTTATCACCTCTAAGACACGTGCGCAGAGCATGCGCGCTTCGTTTTCCAAGATAACTGCCAGATAGCGCTCATGTTTCACGTGTGACGTGACTTGATGCGCTCGAGGCACTCTAACGCAGCGCCTCCAGAATACCATTCACCGGTTTTCTTGTGCAGAGCATCAAATAAACGTTTTGTTTACTCTCTTCAGGTGCAAGGCTGTCACCTTCCGACGACATTCGCAGTGTAACATGCAGATACGGGGCCAATTTTTTTATTAATAACTTTGAATACACCCCTCTGTCAAACGCCTTGGAAGTGTATTAAAGTATTAAATCAATCTGACCACATTTGTCAAACACCTTAATAAATTCATTAACTGTTGTGAATATTTGAGTCACTGTGGAATATCCATGCCTGAACCGTGTTTTTCCTCAGGTATTACATTTTTTGTGCTAAAAAGATCATTTATGTATTTTGCTAATATATGCTCAAGCATCTTACACGAACACGAAGTCAGGGAGATAGGACAAAGAACGTTTTTAAAAACTGCAACCCCTTTTGCGACGCGCCAGTCGTCAGGTAACGTGTCCGTATCGATAAACTTCTGAAAAAGTATTGCCAAAAGAGGAACAACCTGTACTGCATATCTTTTAAGGAACGCGTTTGGAATGTTATCCAGTTCTGCAGATTTTCTAATGCCGAAGTGCAGGGGATGCTCAATCACGCCTTCAGTAGATATACTAACGGTGTTATTTTCATTATCCTGGAAATCTTCGGAAAGCGACTGTGTCATCGAAGAGCATGGTTTCGTAAAAACGCTTTGAAAAAAAAAAATCTTGAATGACTTTGCTATTTTTTTTATCGATAAGAACTTTTGCGAGAATCCTTTTGGGAAAAAACTGCCAAAATTTGCGAGATTTTCAGTCGCAAAACGACCGAGCTTAACAGTAAAGTAGCGCTATCTCGATTCTTGTAGCTTCAGGTTTAGATCGAGAGTCAAATTAGATATAACAGTCCTGCCGTAGTTTTGTTTTCTATAACGTTTTATTTATTTTTAATAGAATAATTTCTCTAGTTATTTATGGTTTATCTCGACCGATTCTTTTCATTTTATCTGGGATAAGAGTTTCAATGCAGTGCTGACAGCATCTTTTGAGTTTAGTCCATAATGTGTTGACGTTGTCATCGCAGAAAGAAAAAAGGGTGTCTTCTAAATGGAGTATGAAGTTTGAGATATCAGCTGCATTATAGGTTTTACCTTTTACCACTTTAGGGCTACATAAACGAGAATGACCTCATCTTGAGGAGTTCCGGTTCTAGGGTGTAAAGTGGCCGCATATACGCAAAGATCTCTCTTCATGTCGGAGAGGCAATAACGCTAACCACCGTGCGTCCACCATGCTCACCAATAAACTCATGAATATGACTTGACACATCTCGTACTTATGGCGACTTACAGAAATAAAGTGACGAATAATTTCAATGCGGTTAGTATTTGTCTGATAGCCCGGTGATGGCAGGTGGGTGGTATTCCTTGCAAGGCATCGCCCCTTAACTGAGTGCCACTGTGTCCGCGTGATCACCACGACACGAATGCGTCGGCAGAACAACTGACGCACAGCCGGCACTTGTCTCCTACATTGCTTCAAAATGTCGTGTAAGCGCAACATGCTGCAGCAGCTGTTTTCAAATATCTACTGAAGTGTCAAGCATTGGTTGCCCACACAACACTTCCCTAAACTGAGGGCCGAGCATTCCAGTGCAAGAAGACTATGCTGTTATCGCAAAAACATTACAAAAGCTTTCAATGAAGTATTCTTCTCCTAAACAGTTTTTTTTACCGCATATCATTTGCAAGTGAATACGCCACCGTTGAAAAGAGAGGCGGTCGACAAAAAAGTAATCGTATTAGTACTGTATTTAGAAGATGAGCTGTAGAAGCTGAACGTGTCACTTAAAGTTGTCGTTGTGTATTCGTGTGGTATCGAAAGTCGTCGGGGTTTATCAATTAAAGCTGATGCTGTTCGCTGAGTGATGCAAATACGTCATTATTTTCGCGCGAATTTTCATGCCTTATCCTCTATTTTATGTTATTAGGCTGGCCGTATCCGTAAATACTAGTCATTATATGTGACTCCCGAGAGAACCACCACCATATTTATTCACCAGAGTTGTGAATACTACTTCAAAAGACCAATGTATTATGTTACAGCCTCAATGCAGCGCCAATATATTCTCTAGCAATTAGAAACTATTTCCGTTTGCTTTTCTTTCACGCCGACCTCCCGCGACGTATACGCTCAACGTAACAAACGCATAGAAATAGCCGATAAGTTCGCAACACAGGAGGGTGCAACTTATCAGTTTAGAGTAAACGTCAAAGCAGGTGTGTGACCACTTGAAATTAGCAAACCTCTGGCACTACGGACACTTGGACGCCAACAATGTCAAAATTGAGGGTGAAAGGAAGAAGTTCGGAGAGAATAAAAGCGTGAGAAAGAGGGTCATTTGGGGGTCTTAGCCATCAAAATGGAATTATGGACTTTCAAACAGTAGAGGAAAGACCAGGCGAGCTACGATCCATGATAAATTGATCGCTGATAAGCAGTCAAGAAGTATTGTACAGTGCTGAGAATGTGCAACAAAACTCTCTACTTAGAGCTAGCATGACGATAGTTATAGCGCGAGAACAAAACGACGACACAGAGACAAGAAGGACACGAAAGACACGAGCACTCGTGTCTTTCGTGTCCTTCTTGTCTCTGTGTCGTTGTTTTGTTCTCGCGCTATAACTATCGTCATGCCATATCAACTAGCCCAAGTTAGAGATAGCACAGCAGCCTAGCATAAAATGAGAACTTTCGATTCAAATGGAGATGCTGGAGTAATCCCAACCGTATCTTTACCAAAAAAGCGTGATAAATAAATCGTTAAATAGAATAAAAAGAAGAGGTCTGCGGTTTGGCCTCCCTGGCGACCACCTGCTGTGGTATACACTTCCTCACCATAGCAGGGTATTGCACCCTGGTGAAGTTGTTGGTCACTACCTACATGACTACAGCAATTAGCCCTTGGCCCTAAGTCCGCAGCGGCTGCGAAGCAACTGTCAAAGGTGGTGGTCAGACCTGCCACGCAGCGGAGGGTGTTGAGAATCTGGGTACGGAACGGCAATCATTGGAATCTGAAATTGGTTACGTTCAGCTCTAGAACGCTCTCTATTGACACTAGTCACACTGTGCTATTCGAAGAATTACAGTGTTAAATAGGATTTAATAAGGGCTCAAGAAATGTAGAAGGAAAAGTGAGAATTATACCGTAGGGGCGGGTTTTTTTTATACAGAAAAATACTGCTGGTCACACAGAGGAATGCTATAGGATCAGTAAGAGGGTGGCAAGTATCATACTTGAGTTTCATACTTGAGGTGCAAGCTCGAAATAGTAAAGGCCTATGCGTCTAAGTCGAAACATGATGATCATTCGGTTGAATGCTTCTATGAAGACGTAGAGTGAGGCATTAATAAAGCAAATACGCAGTATACTATTCTTATGAGCGACTTTAATGCCAAGGTAGGCAATAAAAAGGCCGGAGACTGTGCAGTGGGGATTATGGCATCGACTCTGGAAATGACAGAGGGTAGGTATTAGCAGAGCTCACAAAACGTAATAATTTACGGATATTGAATACCTTCTTCAGGAGAAGGGCTAACAGTAGGTGAACATGGCGAAGCCCTAATGACAAGATTAAAAATGAAACAGATTTCATAAAGTGTGTACACCCAGGCATCGTAAAGGAAGCAGAAGTAGTTGGCAAGATCCGATGCAGTGACGGTAGATTGATAATTGCACGTATTCACCATGAGCTAAAAGAGTAAAAGCATAAACTCTTGCGCAAGAAGCCAATCAATGTGCTCAAAGGAAAACTACATAAATTCGCAGTTTTGCTTCAGAACAGATTTGAGGCTCTAAACGAGGTAACCGACGTTAGCGTTGACACAACGAACAATAAACATACTAGTATCATCGAAGCGTGTGCCATGGAAGTAGGAGTATCAGTCACTAGACACGACACTGGAAAACAATCTGAGGAGGCAAATATTTTATCAAGGAACAGCAAACCGTAAGAGCTTCAAACGCAACCGACTATATGAAGCTATTGCCGCTTTCAACGTTAATCAAATGGCGCGAGCTAGCCGAAACCAGAACGTATAACATGAAGAGAACCGAGAGAGGTGTAAAAACCGACAGAAGCCTAAAAGCTGCGAAAGCAAATTTGTGCATAGGAAAAAATCACAAAGGTATGCGTTAACAAAAACAACAATATCAAAACCAAGATAGATAGGAAAGTTGAGGTGGTAGAGGAGTTCCACAGAGAGCTGTACAAATGCCAAAACTACCAGGATAATATCATAAGAAGCAATAATAGCCCAGATGAATTCGACATTCTGCAAGTAACAACAGGGTGAATAAGCAATCCATATAGGCAAAGCCGTTGGTGACGATAAGTCAACAACTAACCAGCTAAATGATGGTGGACAAAATGTGTAAGAAACACTGGTCATCTTATACACGAATTGTCTCTTGAAGGGAAGGGTACCAGAATCTCGGAAGCATGCCAACGTTATTTTAATCTATGCGAAAGCAGACGCCATGGGCTTGAAAAACTACAAGCTGATTAGCTTAGTGTCCGCTCTCTACAAACTATTTACAAAAATAACAGCTAATTCAATTAGAGCGATATTGGAGTTAACTCATGCAAAATACCAAACAGAATTTCACACCGGCTACTCATCAACGGACCATATTCACTATAAATAAGGTAATACAGTAGTCCGCGGAATACAACCAGCCCAAATACATAGCTTTCAAGTGTTTAGAAAAAAATCTAACAATTTTGAGTACTTCGTATTCAACTATGGGAGAGCACTGAGCCGTCCCGCTAAAAGAAACTAAGCTTCCATAGATTACGAAAAGACTATTGAATAACTCGAGGCATCAGCAGTATTGTAGGCGCTACGGAATGAAGTCATCGATGAACCCTACATAAACATACTGGAAGAAATCTACAGTGCAGACACAGCAACCATAACTCTCTATAAGAAAAGCGACAAAATGCCAATAAAGAAGAATGTAAGGCAGGGAGGCACAATCTCTTTAATGCTATTCACCACGTGTTTACAGCAGGTTTTCAGAACCCTAGATTGCGAACAGTTGGGAATAAGAGTTAATGAAGATTATCTTAACCTGCAATTCACTGTTGACATGGCCTTGATGAGTTGTTCAGGTGATGAATCACCGCTCACAACTACGGAACTGAACACAGAAAGGAGAACAGTAGGTTTGAAAATATTATGCACAAAACTAAATTAATGTGCAAAAGTATTGGCAGAAAATAGTACTTTTCGCTAGGTGGAGAGACAGTAGAAGTTGTTAAGAAGTATGTCTAACATTATCTGTAGCCACGGAACCTAACCATGAGAGCAAAATAACTTGAAGGATAAAGATGGGAAGGGTCACATTTAGCGAGAATTTCATACATAAGAATGGCAAACTGACCCGTCCATAAAGAGAAAGGCATATAATAGCTGCATCTTGCTGGTACTTACCTACGATGCAGAAACGTGGAGCCTTACAAAGAGGGTTCAACTTAAATTGAGGACGACGCAGCGAGCGTTATCAAAAATTGTAGGTGTAACTTCAAGAGACAGGAAATGGTAGAGTGGGTCAGGGAACAAACCAGGGTTTAAGATATCATTGATAAAATCAAGAAGAAGAAATTAACACGGGCCGGGCACGTTGCACGTAGGCAGGATAACCGCTGGTCATTAAAGTAACGGACTGAATTCCTTGAGAAGGCAAACGCATGAAGGGGAGCTGAAGAGTTAGGTAGGAAGATGAAATAATCATTTCCCAGGTATAACGTGGCCGCAGAAAGCACGAGATCGGATTGATTGGAGGATCATAGAAGAGCGCTTTATCCTGCAGTGGGCGTATTCAGGCTCATGCTGATACTTTACATTGAGCACAATACAGAGCTCACCGCAGAGTCAAGGGCTCCCGGCAAACATCGAAGTAAAGGCCGCTGTCCCTACTTAGTTCGCCCTAAGCTTTGACATGAGCATAGAAAAAAAAAGAAGAATCAATACATTGAATTCAAAAAAATTCTGAACAAACAGCCTACTAGTGTACACACAAGATTTACACACAAACAAATTTAAAAGTTTACATAACACACTCGAAGAATTGAAGGTCACTTTCGAAGAGACGCAATCAAGCGAAATTGGCTAAATATTCAAAACCTGTGGTACACAACATGCATGCGGATACACCAACATACACTGTACACTAATGCAGTCAAAATTCAAATTTACGAACGAATTAATTATTGGTCGAGGCAAGAACTTTAACTAATTAACTATCAATATGTATACCAAAGGTTAGTAATCAGTTCAATTTTTTTAATAGTCTGCTCTGCTCACCATGAATCTCCATTATTTGCAAGGGCATCTATCACATTAGGTATAGAAATTTGAAAAAAAAGACAGCATACAGTGACAATTTTGTGTATGTTGTTTAGGAAAAATTCAATGCAAATTGGCTGTTTGTGACTGCTTTTGATTCAGGCATAGAGGCTTATTCTACACAACATTTATGTCACCGCTTAAGATATTGCCTACGCTCGTTTGAGCAACATTTCTTCACACATTTCACTATTCTCAATATTTCATATGGGTGTCCAAATTTGAAAGCTTCGAAATCAGACATAAATGAAATGCATAAAAAAGACAGCGTTCGCACAGCCACAGGAGATTAACGGTCTCCACGCGGACCCCCTTTCGATAAACAGGCCCTCATCTACAGGGTAAAATTGTGCACAGCTGTAGAACTTGTTTTTATTCATCGTCGGTCACGCCCCGTACAGGTTGTAACAAAATACTCGTGGGCAAGGCGATGCGAACATTTTGAGATGTTGAAGACTAGAAAAAAAAAAACAAGTCGTCAGAGCACTTCTTCGACTATTCGTATTTACAGAACCAAATTCATCGTCGCTAGGGTTGCATAATAAGCTTGGGTGAATGCCATCAGCAATGACCACCATGGTAAAGTAATAACGAGTGCTATTGCATCTGGTACGACAGGCACTGTATAATCGACCTAAATACGCGCGTAATCGCTGCACATGCTATTATTGTACAGGTTAGACATAGCTACGACTGTTTCTTCAACCTCTGCCTTTAATTATTTACCGTAATTCAGAAGGTTGCCCAGCGATGACTAGCGACCATAATTTTTTCACCATTGTGTGAAGGCGTTCGCAGGGTGCCCATAATAGTGACTCTTGTAGATGTTCTCTGTCTAGTGGCCCCATTGGCAGTAACGGCCGTGGATCTACAGAAGCTAGGGTGTTAAAGCTCCTTCACATCAGAACTATTGTCAACGCTTTCTAAATCCTGCTCAAAGAGCCTTTTGTGAAAGAAGCATTCAGCGCGTAAAATCCCCAAATCTCATAATAAAGGGTCAGAGGGAAATCTTTCAGATACCCAACTGAAGGTATTATACACTAAAAATTAAATACCTATATTTTGGGGGGCTAGTACTAGTCTCTGGTCTTTTTGATATGCATCACGTTTGTAACTATTGAACTGTTGATGTTCATATTCTGGCTCGGCCCTCTCCTTACAGTTGTTCTGTCAGCCAGCTCACGTGTGGCATCATTTCATAGGCAATCTGAGCGGGATAAAGTATGTGCATATACATACCAGTATGAAAGTAGTGGGTTAAAATTGCCAGATTCATGACGTCTTTCACATGCTGGTAGCAAACGTCACTGGCTGGCTTGCCGCGTAAGAAATAATACTGATCAGTGACTTCCAGTAGCTGCCTGTAGAAGGTCCAGGCGACCAGGTATCGCAGCCCTTTTAGGCCCACACTCATGGATTGGAAGAGCTTTACGATGATGGCGATTGCGTATGGACGGCTCATAACAGAATCGTATTCCGTATAGGTGCCATTGGTGTACTTGTAAAAAAAGGTGATCCACTCATCTGGTAAGACAAAGAAATGTCGATTAGCGTCACTGCAGTCATAACATATGCATAAATGAAATTCAAGGTACTAGGGCGCTATGCAGGATGGCCCCAGCTTCTCGGGCAGACGAGTTCACTCCGAATTCGATTTACGGCGGCTATGGCTACAAGATGATGATGATAAATTCTTTTATTACTGAAAAAGAGGAACTAAGGTCACTGAAGGGCGCGGACCGATGATTAGCTCGTAGCCTCAGGTTTAGCTGGGATCACGATGTTGTCAGGTGCTCGACTACAACGAACCTCAGAAGCCGCACTGATTATTCTAAAGCAGACCTGGTGCAGGCCTTAAAGCTTCAAATTGAATTTACGCAGATCTTGTCAGGAAAATAACACCTGAAAAGGCTTCTTTTATACGATGGGCTCATTTTTTCACTCACTGACAGGACAAACAAATTAAAGAAGGTGCCACTTCTTTGGAAACACAACCCAACTTCGTCAACCATCTTTGACGCGATTACAGGTTGCATGGTAACCAATTGAACGCATTGCGCTGAGGAGTGGATTGAATTTTTTTGCACTGGTGAGCGCATCCCAAAAAGCGTTTCGTCAGAGTTCGAACAGATCCCGAATTGCTCTAGGTCAGGCGATCCTGCATGGCAACGCGCTATGTCCTAAACATGTGAGCGCTGATTTTCAAAAGTGTTTAGGAAGCTGGGTGGCATATGAGAATGCAAGAAGCACAACACAATTTGTTTAGAAAAAAAGCAAAATCGTATTGGCCTTAAAATTTAGTAGGCGCTATACTCTGTAAAATATATAAAGAATGCAGATAAAACATAACTGGTTAGAGAAGATGATAATAAAAAAACAACTAAATATAGAATAATAGCTATTTTTAAGTTGTGAATTGGGAACGAAAAACTGTTGAAATAAAAATCTTTGGCAGTTTTTGAAAATGAAGTAAAAACATACACCTACTTGCAGTAACGTACGGTTTTGTGGATTCACCGAGTTTTTCAAAAGGAGTGTACGTCAAGTCCTCAAACGGTGTGATGGTAGTTACCTCGATGGCTTGTACTACAAAAGAAAAACAAGACAGAGAACAAGAAAATAAGTGCAAGTTTTTTTACTCATGTGCCTTTCAGAGAGATGATACAATGCTTTCTGTTCTGAAAATGTGGCTCTAACACTATAAATGTCCGTGTAATAATGCCATTTACCCACAGGTTGGGTGTCCTAAGTGATTTCTAAGTTTTTTCTAAGTAAATTGCCCAAAACGATGTTCTACCAATTCTTTTAAGTGGTTAACTGGTTGCAGCTATGCTTGGCCTTCTTCAGTTTACGTGGGTGCTCAGTTGTTTCACGTAAGCTTTGCCACATCCGTGGGCCTTGCACACACTTATTCCAGCTCCTTTAGACTCGAGAGCACAAACAGCACTTGAGAAATCATTTTGTCAAAAGGGCGTTTTTTTGTCCCACATCAATATTAGTCATCATTCTCGCGGAAATTTTCTTGCACTCTCGTCGAGCACCCGGCCGTTCGCGGTTCCGACCTACAAGTGAGTTATCAGTGTGACAGAGCATTTTCGATAGGAAAGTCGCTATCGCCTAGTTTTCAAAAAAAGTAAACCAAGACGAGTCGGAGGATCATTAATGTGGGACGAAAAGACACCATTTTTCCTTATTCTTTTCTCTTTTTCTAGGAGTGAGCCAAACGCTATATGAGAGTGGTTCTGTGCCATCACGAAATCAATGGTCAATGCCAGTGCCGTAGAAATCAGTTTACCTGTCAATTACCTCATCTTCACTGAAGTACTTGACTCTTAGTTTTACGTTGATATTTGACAAATCGCAAAATATGTAGTAGCGTACGGCCGGTGTATCACTGCTCACGTTGATGCACCGATTTTTGCACTTGGTAGCCTATATTCACCCCGGAAGCATGTCACCGAACTAGACGTTGATACAGCATACGGTAAATCTCATGAAAGGTTTGCATAAAAAAGCTAATTTCATAAAAACGTGGTGATCAAAATGTACCCTTTCAAAGCATACGCGGTCAAGGAAAAGAAAACCGTGTGCGTTCCTAATAATTGTGCGGCCAAAGTTCTCACATCATTGTTACCTAAGCTCATAATACACTACTACACAGTGGTCAAAGATCTAAGGGGGCAGAGTTCGAAGCTTGATCTTTGAACGTGAGAAGCAGTTATCTTGCTGGCTGCGTGTCTCTCTCCGAATTAAACTGAATGCTGGCTCGACATTCGATTCCTGATGCTGTTGTTAACGCAGCACATCTTTTAAACTGTTCCATCGCCCATATCCCTTTCAGTCACGAATGATGATGTGCTGTCGGAAAAGCGTCAAATTCGCGTGGCATATTTCCAAGACACTCAGCTTACCATTCAAAGTAGGAAAATGTAGTAAAACGTTCTTCCATGTTACTTATGGAAATTCAAGTTAATGAGAGGGCAACTAATTATCTAAGTATTCTGCCACTAGTCAGCTTCAGTACTTTCATAACAAGAACCCTCTGTTAAACCCGAAATTCATGCACAGATAGTTTTTGGTTGTATTTGTTTCAAGCGAAAAAAATATTTTTCACGTTGGTCTTGAAATGCGTCACGTCGAACAATCGTCGAACATGGTATTGCATGCAGCAAAGCACAAATTCTGCCTTGTCAGAGGCAAGGCACGCCGCAGTTAACGCTGTTCGCGTGTCTTTCAGTGGAATAATGCGTACCGAATGAAGTTGCTTCCACATTCTATGTGCTGCAGACATTCCGGACTGTCGAGAAAGATCTCCTCAACGCGTCACACGAAATCAGCATGAAATTTTAGCACAGCAAAGCGCGGAACATGCTTACAGCCGCACTCGGGTAGTGAAGTTTCACGTTTGATTTGCAGAGCGTCTGCTCGCGTGGCAGTTGAGGGTGTTGTTCCGCCACGCTTGCATTGGATGGCGCCAAGCGCTTTTCAATATGGCAGCAAACATTGAGCTTGCTGTGCTCTGGTGTATACACTGAAGTCTTTGCCAGGATGCATTCCTTCGACGTGGGTGCACCTGCTGCGCACGCTAACGTCATCCATACGCCTTGACTTCAGCCCTCCAATCAAGCATAACAGGAGCCGCACCGTCCCTCGCGTCCTCCCGCATGAATGAGACCTATCCTTGTGAGACGATGGCGCACTTGCAACAACCGCCCTATCTCATTCACGCGCAGTCGGGCCTGTCACAACGCCCGCTGTACTAGACCAGCGCTGCATTGTGACAAACCGGAACCTGCAGCACGTTGAGGCACAACTGAGCTTCTCACACAGAGAGAAGCGGCCACAGTGTATCGCAGCAAAAGCACGCCTGTGAACTGTTTTCGTTTTAAGTTTCAGCGCGAATAGTTCGAGCAGCCATTGCATCAGTAATACTTGACTGGGGTTCAGAAAAACATTCCATAGATTGAATGGTACTCCCTGAGGAAGTCATTGCAAAGCGGAGAGAAGCCTTAGAATAGCGGGCTGCGCTAACATATGTTTCTGGCATCGAATGCAGTATTGTATGTATTTTCACTTCCTGACACCTTAATAGGATTGCGAGACACTGTAATGAATGACGACGCCAAGTTCAAGAATCTGGTGTTCTTTGACGTGCACTTAGATTACGTCGTACACGGGCCTCTACCATTTTGCATTCATCAAAATGCGAACGGAATGGCTGGCATCAAACAGGCGACTTTTGGGTCAGCTGGCGTCGAAGAGACAGTGCTGTCTCATTTAGTGGTTACTTTCTCGAAGTTCGGTCAAGCAGGCTGACGCCCTTCCATTGATAAGCATGTGCTGCGTTGCAACCACTCCACTCTCTTGTGCAGTAGGGCACATAGAGGCAAGGGGCAGCTACGTGAATTTCTTTCTGGCGTGTTATCTATGTTCTATGCATGGTATGCATGCATGTGGAAGCTGATAAAAGAAAGCACCGCTGCAGCAATACACGTATGGTGTCGCGCTGCTGTGCTTGAAGGCGCGATATAGGCGTTTTCCGGAGATAGTTTTTTTTTTTTAGCAAAACTAGATGGTACCACCACATCAAAGCACCATGGCGTGCTCCTCGGTGGCATGGTCGCCATTTGGCGTGTGGCGGACGTTGCCCTGCCGCCTACGGTGAGAAACAGATGGCGCAGACTATGCGCGCGCGGGCGAGCGTAGCAAGAATATCGTCTGGTTATATATAAGTGGCTCTTTATTTTAGGATGAAGAAAAGAGAAATGAGAAGACGCTTATTTCTGTCTCTGGTATCGAAGGCCCAGCTAAGCGCCAACTCGTTAGCAGTTTGCTGAGCCCGGCCTGCTGCCGGGCGACAATGTGAAACTATGTGAAACACCGGCACTCATCGCCCTGCCTTCCATGTCAACACCTAACCCTAAAACCGCTGTGCCCACATTGCTGGCCTTTGACGCGGGAGTAACGACGAATCAGCCCGCCATTAGTGACGATGAGGAAGTTAAAGGGAGAATCCCATTAGATCACGTGTTAAAACGAGGCAGTGATCGTTTGCCGCTGCGGAAAACGGTCTATGGATTCCCAGCCACGGCGGTCATACTTCGATGGTGACGAAACACAAAAAACACCCAAGCGCGATTTAGGTGCACATTACGGAATTCCATGCAGTCAAAATTAATCCTACAGTTCACACTTCGGCAGGCCTCGTACCGGAATCTTGTTTGGCAAGTAAAACGGTGCTTCTCAAACACCTTCATTGTAATGAGACATGGGCAAGAAGAAAACTAACTCTCTCGGTTAGGCAAATGAAACGATCAAGCCAATTAAATGTATATTTATGGTAGCGTTGCGAGCGATAACTTTAGAACCCACTTTAGCACAGCAGCCAACGCAAAGAGAAGCTATACCGCATAGAGTGGCTCCAGAAAGCTGAGCTTTAAGTGATCCGCTATTTTACCCATAGCATGAGTCATGTGTGTAGCCTAAATAATTTGAACCGAGGCATCCCCACATGAGTTATCTTTACGGGCTCATTTTTAGAAGAGCTACTTCAGCAGCTTAGGGCGAACGTGCGCCCACGAACCTCTCGGAGACAAAGCAGCTTTCATTCTAAAAAATAGTTTGCAAATAATGTGTACGTCCTGTCTATCATATGATGAAGTTCTTTAATACTGCCCGTCATAACCTACAATATCGATAAGTCTTGGTCAGATAAAAATAATGTTATATGTGCAACACCTGCATAATCTGCTCTCTTCCTCTACAAACCACCAGTTAAATGCTACAGTACCATTCGCTTCGAAAATGCCGTCAATGACAACACTGGCTCTGTCCCATCAGTGTAGGAGGATACTAGGCCATGCGGGAGGAAGGCTCTGCCACGAAACGCGGAGTTTCTAAGTGGCACTGAACTATTCGAAGAACGGACTTGGCCCGTTTCCACCACTCATTTCCCATAGGTAAATCAGTTATGTTTATGTCTATAAATACTGTTCTGAATATGCTTAAGCAACCTCAACTACAGTAAGGGAAACGCTGCAAGTAGCATGCAGTTGCCTCCCTTCAGTAACTGTTCAATCGTGATGGACGCACAAACGCGCGGTATAAGCGATTGCTTCTTTTTAGTTTTCACGAAGGCTACATTCTTTATTGAAAACAATCGAAATAGAATCAGTAGGGCAACACAACACAAATAGTTATGTAGTTGACATACAATAAAGTATGTATGCGTTGCATATCGCTGCATTTATACAAAAACATGTGAATCGTAATAGAATGCGGAGTACAGGATGTGCAGGGCGAGAAAGATTAAGACATTTTAGTAAGACAAGAATACATAGAAAAATTATATATCACTAAATAGGCCAAGGTGTGGGAACGCCAGAGCTGAGTGTCCATGAGCTATCACACAAACAGATGCTGTCCGGACATTTTTCTTGTATTTATATTTGTTATTTGGACATTTGTGGCCCAGGGTAAACACAATGCGTGCAACACACGGTTGAGTAGAAATGACTTGAATTTTTTCATTGATTTAAAATATATAATAAATACTCCTTCTAGCGCAAAACGTTTTGGTATCCTTATTTAAGTTAGTGTATAATGTAGGCGGCTGAAGCATGATGACGCAGGATTGTGGGTAGCGCAAGGCCCTTATTGATTAGAGATGTCATTCGCTGTCACCATATAGCATTAAACTTCATAATATGTTTCTCGAAGGAACCTGCACACATTTCATGGTATTTAGCGCAAGCTAAAAGATAATCAATAAATAATAACAATGAACTCATCTCACGTCGGTTCTCGTATCGCTGAATCTTCAAGGCGAGTTGCTTGTCGAAAGGCGGCTTCGCACCATACATCGTCACGAATGGGTAGTATTCCTCTATGTCTCTATTATGAGATCGCCACTTATCTAGTTTATTGCTGCGCTCCACCTATTATTGAACAGAAAAAAATAGAACGCCCGTAAGAGACTAATTTGCCGGGAAGTGTCCTGTAGCTTTGCAAGGTTGACAGTACCACATCAACCCCAGAGAACAAGCAATAAAAAACATTTTAACACTTTCTTCACGACTTGAAAGTGTACGCTCTGGGATAATACCTAATACAAGAAGTCGCATTTTCCACGTTCTACTTTTGGTAATTTTCTACTGTATGTCAGAAGTAATAAAACTGGAGGCGTTGTGAGGAAATTGTATTTCCCGAGTAATATATTCCCAGTATTTGACGACTTTCACAGGGCTACCATCAGGAATCGGTTTATTTTCCACAATTTTGTATTCAACTCGTTTCGTATTTAGCTCCTGAGAGTGGCAGCGCTGGGGTCGAGGTGTAGACTTCAACTTCTTTTGATACCCCAGTGGAAAACAAAGAGGGAAGGTAATTCTTTCATGGTGAGAGTGTTAAGGGGGTTATAGTTAATATCAATGATGGGTGGGGTTTAACTTGCTAAACCCACCGCATGCTTACGAGAGGCGCCTTAGTAAAAGGGTGCGGAAATTTTGTTTTTCTGGGGCTTTTTACCTTGCACCAGCCTCAAGCATTTTAGCCTCTATTGAAAATGCGGCTACAGCTGCCAGGGCTCGATCCCGCGACCGGTGGGTTCGTGGCCGAGTACCTTAGTCACTTGACCACCATGGTGGGCAGGGCTGCAGTTGCCTGAGTGTGATGGGCTGGGGACTACTGTGGAGAATCGACTTCACTCTATTCACCTGAATACTTACAAAATGTGTCATTCACCCGAATATTATAGTGGTAGCGTTAAAAAGCTCATTTCACAGAAATTCCGGTGTCTGCGTCGTTAGTTATTAGCGAAAAATTATCTTGTGCGTGACCTGAACTAAAACAAATTAAGATGCGAATAAAATAAATAACAATAAATTCTGGGTCCAGATAAAAACTGAACCCTGGTCTAAAGCATGGCAAGCAAGCGCTCGACCACATAGCTGCGAGCGAGTCTGTTGAGAATGAGGTTGAAAATAGCTTGCTCGGCTTGGAAGCAGTGGGAGTAACTTGCAATTTACAAAAAAACGCGTCCTGTGTACATGCTTCACAATGCATTATGTATTACCGCAGAAATATTTTTTGTGCTAGAAGTGTATATTCCAGAACAAGTGTTTATGAGGACTTCATGATTTAAAGAGAAGACTTCTCGTGCACCATTGCCCGTTATAAATCATACTACCACAGATGGCAGCCCCATTCGAAAGCTTCACTGACACAGCCCTTTGAAATCAATACGCACTAGGAACAAGTTGAACACGATATTGATATCGCGCTCAAGTCTGGAAGGCGTATTTTAAGGTACGCAGTTTTAGGGGCGAAGCTTCTTAAAGCGGCACCCGTTCATCCCTCGCAGTACGTAACACGTCTTACGCTTTGACCTCCAAGGGGTTGCCGGTGGGAGATTTATCCTGTGCGTTGTTGAACAATAACAAAATCGCAGCGTTCGCGTTAACTAAAAGCCAAATTCTTATGTCTCTCATTTCCCATTAGCAGCCATTGGCATGTACATTGGGCAGTATCTGACAAGAAAAGGTTGCTACATTATACTTGCTGGACGTAACCTCCTTTGTTTCAGAAAGGTTTAGCGAGCGTTGGGTCGCAGTGCCATGAATACAGTGAACTAGTATATACCATGAACTCGAGGTGGTTAAAGGTGGGAAGTAGACACGAAGCGCCAGCCGTAAGAAAGTGTGCGTGTGCCACCTCTCTTTTAGTCCTTGGAATGTCTGCTGGATGGCGGTGCTTCTATATGCGGAATATATAAAGAAA